>NC_059180.1:11512453-12137453 GCF_019923935.1 Bubalus bubalis | reverse complement strand
TCAAGTGCCTTCAGAGTGGTCTGATCTACCCACACAAAGCTACAGGGTTGACTCACTTTCTCTGTAACTTTGACACAGGCATAACACAGACAGGTCTCTACCTGAAACGGAAGAGAGGAAGAAGGTAGCTGGGACTTTGAAGTTGCTGTGACCTTAAAACCATCCCCCAAGTGGTGGCTGCTTGGGGAGCAACTCGGTGGACAGACATAGTAGATGACCGGACCATACACGGTTGAACCAAAACATTTTTTGTGTGTGTGTTTATCAGTGGAAACAAAACTAAAAGACAGGAGGCCTCCCTGGTGGCTCAGTGGTAAAGAATCCGCCTGCCAGTGCAGGAGACATGGGTTTGATCCCTGGTTCAGGAAGATCCCACATGCCGCGAAGCAACTAAGTCCGTGAACCGTAACTACTGAGCCTGTGCTCTCGCGCCCAGGAGCTGCAACTGCTGAAGCCCATGTGCCTTAGAGCCTGTGCTCTGCAACAAGAGAAGCCACAGCAATGAGAAGCCCACACACTGCAACTAGAGGGTAGCCTGTGCAGCAGTGAAGATCCAGCGCAGCCAAAAATAAATAAAGTTATTAAAAAAATAAAATATGGTATGTGGCTTTTCCTATGTCAGTCAATGACTTTAGATGGTACAGTATGTGTGCTCATGGGAAAAAGCAAAACTCAACAGGTCTGCTAGTATCACACATATGAACACTGCTTTGAACTATGCAAGGAACTTGCACACGTGTTACATTAGCCCATGCTCGAGACTAAGCTGCAGGCAAATGGGGCAGACTATATTTTAGAGTGGAGATGACTGAAAATTCAGAAAAGGTGCATGGCTTGGCAAGGCTTTCACAGCTAGTGGTGGCAGAAGGAGGACCAGAGTCGGGGCTGCTCGCCCAGCCTCACCTTTGCAAAACAGGTTTCATCAGGAAACGGGACAAAGAGACCGAAGAAGGTCAGAGAAAAGGCCAGGACGGGGCCGAGCTGGTCTCCCGGAGCAGTGGAGGGTCAGGTGAGCACACCTCTCTCTGGGGGCATACGGCAGTTCCCCGGAGAATAACACTTGGTGGTAATCTGCAGCCATAACATGACAATGGCAACACAGTCCCAAACGGTGAGCCCTTTGCTCTCAAAGTGAAGAAGCCACCACTTTGGACGTTCTGCATTGAGAGACTTGGTAGCATCCGTTACAGCTTCTAAAGAAATCAGTAGTACTACTACTAACTCTAGTAGTACTGTGAGCCCTGGGGGTTTTCTGGAGTATGCACTGGGGCTCACCTAGACTTTTTCTTTCCTGAAAGCATTCGCTCACTCCATCTTAGCCTGAGAGAGGAATGGGACCTGAATAAATGACAGGCCTCTTCAGCATGTGTCAGGCAACACATTTCCGTGCCCATCTTCCATGCCATATTCTCTCCTTCCTGGGCAGCGGGCAGAATTCTCTATTTCTCACCTCTGAGATCCTCATAATTGTCTCCCCTACTGCTAAACCTCCCTCCTGACATTTTATTCTGAAGGCCTGTCAGATGAATGCAGGCTTAATATGTCTGACACCCAGTTTGTGACCAAGCTACAAATGCCTCTTGCTTTCCACTTTGTGGATACACAGAGCTGATATATACGCCCCAATTGCTCACGTGCTAATTCCAATTCCGCCAGGCCCACTGTGGACTATCCCTCATAGGAAGAGGTCACTGATTATACGTTCATCTCTACATGAGCTTTGTTGGTGGTTTGATTAAAATATCTTCCTGATTCAGTCCTTGGAAAAGCATCACAAATAATTCACAGCCTCTGGACTCACTGCTCAATACAAAAGGCCACTGAACTTGGCTTTAGAGAGCCGCAGGGAAAAGGGAAGGTGACATGTGCTGACGGCCTATGGGTGCTGTCTGGGCTAACTGCTCGACGCTACCTTATTTTATCTTTACTTTAACCCTACAGGGTCAACAGAATTTCTCTTATTAACAAACATGAAAACATTTCAGAAAGTTAACTCAGATAGCTCAGATTCAAATCTGGGAGAATGTAACAGAAGACTGCATGTTATTTTCACTTGAGAACCATTGTATAAGAACAAAAATGTTTAAAAAGAAATTGTAGATGATAAACAAGTATATGACAACAAATTAGATAACTGAGAAGAAATGGATACATTACTAGAAGCATACAACTTCCCAATATTGAATCATGAAGTAACAGATAATCTGAACAGGAAAATACAGGGCAATGAAATTGAGTTGCTAATCAGAAATCTTCCAATAAATAAAAGCCCAGGAACCATATGGCTTTACTGGTGAATTCTACCAAATATTAAAATTAATTAAAATCAAAGAATTAATTGAAATGAATACCAATCCATCCTTCTCAAACTCTTCCAAAAACTGAAGAGGAGGGAACATGTCCAGATTCATTTTATGAGGCTAGCATTACCCTGACATGAAAGCCTGGCAAGGACAGTACAAGAAAAGAAAATTACAGACTAGTATCACTGATGAACATAGATGCAAAAGTACCCAACAAAATACCAGCAAACCAAATTCAACAGCATATTAAATTTATCCCTGGATGCAAAGATGGTTTTTAATCTAAACAAATCAATAAATGTGACATAGTAAGAGAATGAAAGATAAAGTCAGATGATCTCAATAGATGCAGAAAAAGCATTTAACAAAAACTGAAGACACTTTCATGATAGAAGCTCTGAATAAATTAGAGACAGAATCTACCTCAACTGTAATAAAGCCCATAGGTGACAAACCTACAGGTAACATACTCAATGGTGAAAAGTTAAAATTCTTTCCTCTCAGATCATGAACAAGAGAAGGTTGGCATTCTTCCCTTTCAACACAGTACTGGACGTCCTAATCAGAGCAACTAGGCAAGAAAAAGAAATAAAAAGTTGGAAAGGAAGAGTAAAATTATCTGTTTGCAGATGACATGATCATATATATATAGAAAACCCGAAAGACTCCAATATAACACTGTTAGAATTAACAAACAAATTTCAATAAAGTTGCAGGACAAAAATTAATATACATAAATCAGTTGCATTTCTACACACTAACAACAAACTATGAAAGAGAAATTAAGAAATCCATTTCATTTATAGTAACATCAAAACCAAAAAATACTTAGGAATAAATTTAACTAAGGAGGTGAAAGTTCCATACACTGAAAAGTATGACACTGATATGAAAAAGACAAGAGGTAACAAATGCTGCTGAGGACGTGGAGAAAAGAGAACACTTAAATATTGTTGGTGGAAATGTGAGCTGGTACAACCATTAAGGAAAACAGGAGAGAGGTACCTCAAAAAATTACTATAAAAAGTTCTATTTACTAATGTATGATCCAGCCATACCACTCCTGAGTATATATCTGAAGGAAATAAAATCAGTATCTGAAAGATGCACCTGCATTCCCATGTTCATTGCAGCATTATTTACAATAGCCAAGACATGGCAACAACCTAAATGTCCTTGGATGAATGACTGGATAAAGAAAACGTGATATATATACATATATATTGGAGAAGGAAATGGCAACCCACTCCAGTGTTCTTGCCTGGAGAATCCCAGGGACAGGGGAGCCTGGTGGGCTGCCGTCTATGGGGTCGCACAGAGTCGGACACGACTGAAGCGACTTAGCAGCAGCAGCAGCAGCAGCAGCAGCAGCATACATATATATACACAATGCAGTATTATTCAGTCATAAAAAACAAGGAAATTCTGCTACCTGCAATAACATGGATGAACTTGGAGGACATTATGCTAAGTAACACAAGCCAGACAGAGAAAGACAAACACTGTATAGCACTTATATGCAATATCATATGAATAATATCAATATAAATATTAATACATCAATACATTCAATAGATACCAATATAAAAGTAAGAGAAAAAAAGCTGGCTTCATAGAAACGGAGAATGGAATGGTAGTTGCCAGGATTAGAGAAAGGCAGAAATGGCAAGATGTAGGTCAAAGGGTACAAACTTTCAATAGTCAGAAGAATAAATTCTGAGATTCTAATGCACAGTATAGTGATATAGTTGATAATATGGTGTTGTATGCTTGAAAGCTGCTGATGGTAGATGTTAAGCATTCTCACCATACACACACACACACACACACACACACACACACACAAGTTAATTATGTGAGGCAAGGTCTGTGTAAATAATCTTGATCATGGTAATCATTACACAATGTATGCGTGTATCAAATCATCAAGTTGTATATTTTAAATATATACAATTATATTCGTCACTTATTAAGAAAATTGGGTAAATTTAATTAATTAAAAAAGTAAAGCGGACACAGGCGACCTTAAAGAGGAATGAAGGAGAGACATGGAGAAGAAAACACTGTAGGTCTGTACCAAGACAACACTTGCTCTTGTATCCTCTCTCATGATTACCCTCCAAAGTATATTATGTTTCCTGCAGTAAATCCAATAAGCCCAGGTCCTTTGTAAAAAGGCACAGTAGGAAACATTGATATACTTCTGGTGTCTTTTCTGACTCCTTTTACTTGTTTTGATATAGCTTTAGCTCCCCAAGACTTTTTTATTGAAGCACAGTTGATTTACAATATCATGTAAGTTTCAAGTATGCAACATAGATTCACAATTTTTAAAGGTTATACTCTATTTACAGTCATTATAAAATACCGGCTATGTTCCCTGTGCTGTACAATATGTCCTTGCAGCTTATTTATTTTATACATAGTAGTTTGTACCTCTTGCTCCTCTACCCGTATTTGGCTCCTCCCTCCTTCCCTCTCCCCCCTTTGTATCTGTGAGCCTGTTTCTTTTATGTTATATTCACTAGTTTAAAAAAATCCATTTTTAAGATTCCACATATAAGCGATATCACTGAGTATTTGTCTTTCTCTGTCTGACTTATTTCACTAAGCTACCCAAGATTTTTTTCAGCAAGATGTCTATACAGACTGGCTTGCCCCAGAATCACCTCTAGCTTTAATCTAGACCTTGTTTATCTCCGCTTTAACAGTCATTTACCGAATACCTCCTCCATTTTAGGATGGAGAAATGAGTAAGACACAGGTGCTACCTGCCTAGAATAATTTATACTCTATATTGGTCAGATAGTCAGTTTCAAACATCTGGAACATTTGCAATTACCTAAATATGCAAGGCTGATTGCAGATGAACAAAGATTTGATCTTCACTCATGCTGGAATCTCTGCTGGGCCTAGGATTCTCTGGACGTGTCAGTCAGTGAAGGCAAGGAGCCTGCAGAAGCCTCAAGCTTCTCTTGAGTCCGCCTCAGAACTCCCCAGGATTGGCAGCAGTTGTCAGAGGAGGCAGGGGCGTGGCTTGGACATAAATTATTTTTAATAATTAAATGCAAAATCTGTACCCACATAGTAATTAAGATGCAAAGGAAACATTTGGTGAGCTGCTAGACTGATTTCAAACTCCCACTATCAAAACATGAAAAAACTGAAAATATTGTAAGAGGCTCAATTTCGAATGGGGTCCCATATTTAAGAGTCATGTCTACCAAAGCCTGTGGTCAGGTTAACCGGCATTGTTATTCAGAACACTGAATTCAGAATACTATTTAGAATAGTATTCTATAGATGTGTAAATCATCTTTAGAGTCCTTGCTCACCAAGATCCTTGAAAAGGATTGACTTGAAAGGATGTGAAACCTGTAGTTAACTTGTTTACATATTATTAAACCCGGTACTCTTTGCTGTCCCTAACTGGAACTTCTTGGAAGCTAAAAATAAGAACAGAAGCATCTAAGAACTTCCACCCTTGTCTACTCTATATATGCTGGTATTAGGGGACGCTCTGTAGAAGGTCCAAATTGTTTTCTTGGATATAAACATCAAAGGAAAGAGATCAATCTTGTTTATCAGTAACCCTTGGCAGTGCTGGCTGGCGGTCCTCTGTGTGTTCCCCAAAACCATCTTAAACATGCCTCAGTTTAGTGCTTGTCATTCTGCATGTAGCTCTCTGTTCATATAGTCTATACTTCCCTAGGGACTGTGTGTACTTGATAGGTTCCCAGTAATTGTTTATTGACTGAGCACTGGTATCAACCATTGACAGTATGAAAATACTTCTGACTCTATAGTTAATACTTACTGGCTATACTGCTTTTAGTACCACAAGTTTTACAGGCTGACTACATGTTATATTAGTATGACATGTGTTTCAGTATGTCCAGGCAGGCTTTCACATTCTAATTGTTACAGGGCTTGGTAAGCAACGTGTTTACTGTTTTACTGCTTTCATGGACATCATCTTTTGGTCATTTTCTAGGTGCTTGTTTCCAGACTCAAAATCCATATATGTAGTTATCCTTTCTGAGAATCACTTCAGTTACCTTTCTTGAGACACACTCTGTTAGGATTTTCTTGAGGTCTGATGGAGTTGTGTATATATGCTGCACTAGACATGATAAGGCTGGCTGGATACCGCAAATTTTGAGAGGTCACGGGTATACACTAGGAAATCAACCCTGAACATTTATCGGGAGGACTGATGCTGAAGCTGAAGCTGAAGCTGAAGCTCCAGTACTTTGGCCACCTGATGTGAACAGCCATCTCACTGGAAATCAGGCCCAGATGCTGGGAAAGATTGAAGGCAAAAAGAGAAGGGGGTGGCAGAGGATGAGATGGTTGGATGGCATCACTGACTCAATGGACATGAGCCTGAGCAAGCTCTGGGAGATAGTGAAGGACAGGGAAACCTGGCCTGCTGCAGTCCATGGGGTTGCAAAGAGTTGGACATGACCGAGTGACTGAACTACAACAATAGGTATATGCTGTCCATCAATATTCTTTTGCAGAACATCATTTTGTTCAGGGTAGAAGTGTGTTTAATAAAAACAATTATTTCCTTTGTTTCTTTGTATGTAAAGGGAGCATCTGATATAATTTTGTGCAATGAGGATAAAGTTGGAAGTCACTAGAGAGGGTGTTCCTTCCTGAATAAAAAGGTGAGGTCCCCTAAGAGAAAGCCTTTTGTCTGTCCCAGATTCAAGATGTGAGGTCTGAAGTTTAAACAGTCATCTTAAGACTGTGAAGCAGCAAATGCAAAGACTGCATTCTATCTATATGGGGGCACTTGGGTTCCTGGTGGCACCTTTGAGTGGTGGCCTAACTCCAGGCCTTTTTATGTAAAAATCTGGCTTTTATTCAAAGTGATACGGAAAACTCTTGGGGGAGGCTTTAAGGAGAGTTGTTACACAGACCGCTTTATGATTTAATATTCAATTGTTCTCGCTAATGTCTTAAGAATAGTCTTAAGAAGGGTAGAGGTAGGAACCTTCCTGGTAGTCCAGCGGTCAGGACTCTGAGTTTCCATGCAGGAGACATGGGTTTGATCCCTTGTCAGGGAACAAAGACCCCGCACACCACACACAGCATGGCCAGGCCTCTTTTCATTAGAGACAAACCAACCACTATACTGTTGCTTTCAGCCAACAGTAATCCCAAATGATACACCAGATGATGGGTAAAAATAATTAAAATACACACAAAAACCAATTACAAGGTTCCCCATAACATACTTGTACAAATAAGGGCAAAGAGGTAAAACATTCACCCACATCCAAGCCAAGGGAAAATAATTGCTTTGGATTGCTTCTAACCTCCTGAAGTGGGACTAACTTAGAAGGCTTTCAACTTTCCCCACCCTGAACACTGCTAGGGTGCATGAGTCATAAAAAGGTCCTGAGTTCCTTGCACTGGAGTTTGACTTCCTAGCTGGATCAGCTTCTGAATTTCCTTTACAGTTAAATGGACAATTTATGAAAGGTATACTGAATGGAAGGTCTACCAAAAGTCCTAACCCTCTTCCTGCAACCACCAGGGCACACCAAGCAGGGTTTTCATTAGTATAAAGTGTGAAAAATAACACATATTATTTTAGAAGTCTTAATATAACTTTTCATGTGTACATAAATATCAGCTGGGAATCAAAGGCTAAGGCTGTTCTGATGTTTACAGTTGCATTTGTCCTAAAGCAGGCTTTACTCTCTCATTAAATTCTATTTTTAGTGGGTGTGTGCTCAGTCATGTTTGACTCTTTGCCATCCTATGGACTGTAGCCCCCCGGCTCCTCTGCCCATGGAATTCTCCAGGCAAGAACACTGGAGTGGGTTGTCATTTCCTACTCCAGGGGATCTTCCCAACCCAGGCATCAAATCTGCGTCTCTTGCTTCTCCTGCATTGGTAGGTGGATTCTTTACTCCTGGCACCACCAGGGAACGGGGAGTTATTTTTTAAAAAATATTTATTTATTTAGCTGTGTGCGGTCTTGGTTGTAGCACAAGGAATCTTTGTCCCTACCTGCAGGATCTTTGTTGTGATGTGGGATATCTTTTTAGTTGTGGTATGTGGAATCTAGTTCCCTGACTAGGGATGGAACCTGAGCCCCCTACATCGGGAACTCAGCGTCTTAGCCACTGGACCACCAGGATAGCTCTGTCTCATTAAACAACAAAGGCAAATGGCTCCCTGTGTGAGCAACGGCCACTTGCCCAAAGTGACAGCACCCTATGTGCCTCTAGAAGATACTGTATGAACACGCACTTACAGACACATACATGCCCACATGTATGTACACCATATGACAGATCTTAGGAATTTCTGCATATACAAATGTCCACAAAGTGACAAATGCTTCTCCAAACTGATAATCTACATTCCTGTCTAGCCCCATGCTTGGACTGACCAGGTATAAGTCATTTTCATACTTAATGAGTTACTGTACACACATAAATACATGTATACCAAGTGAGAGTAGACAAGTGTGTACCAACATCCTCATTAATACTGAATGATCAATCTTCCTCTAGACTTATAACAAGGGTGTACAAATAGAGTGCTATATGATTAGATACTTCTCTTTTTCAGAGGTGAGAATATACATGATGATGCACACGTGCACGCACGCACACACACACACACACACACACACACATACATACACACACACACAGTAAATCCAGACTTCAGACATTTTCTTTGGTACCTTTGCTGCAATCCAAACTAGTGCCATAAGGTACTAAGAACATTAGCCAAGTGGAAACCTTCAGGGCTGCGCACACCACTGTTTTCAAGTCTGTTCTTTCATGTGACATGCCAGCTGAAATTACTTCTACAACATGGTCAGAACCAACCTGGAAGGATTTATAATGCCTTGTGTTGCTATCGGCAGATTTTTGAGAATCATCTCGAGACAGCAGTCAATTCTCTTCAGGTTGCAGGGATTGTTAATTCTTGTGCGTGCTGTGAAAGTTTTTAGGGCACATGTCTAAAGAGGAAGGCTGCAGAGCTCCAAGCGTGCCGGGCATCACCAGCACGGTGGGCAAAGGAAGCTCACAGCGAGGTGTGTGCGAGAGCGGCCTGCCCCAACTGGCACTGGCTCCTAACTAGCTCCTCCAGCTGATCCCTGGCTGTAAGGGTTCCTGACTCTTCCCATTCGTTACCAAACACAAGCAGATTCCTGCAGACTGGGGGGAGGGAGGGACAAGTCATTTCCAGCTGTACTCTGTCGGCAGAACTGTGATGATTATCGACGACTGCACCCTGAGCCTGGAATGTACCAGGTGCTCTGAGCACTAGACGGATGACAATGGCCACTGCCTTCAGGGGGTTAAGGGGGGCCCTTTCCTGTTGGCTGTGCCTTCCCGGCTTCCTCCACTCTGTATTTACTTTGATCTTTCCCCTCACTTTGTCCTCTCACCGGGAAGAGTCTACAGGCATGGCATTCACTCTCCCCCCTCGCCCCATCTTGAATGCCCTCGCTGCAGTCTGGCCTAATGGTTTTACCCTTCTCTTCGCCTTGTGTCTCTCACTGAGCCCACCCTGTGAATCATTTTCCTAGCTCCCTCTCTGATGAATACCACACTCGCCCCATCTTTCCCAATGCTGTGAATTTGAAAGGTGGGCAATTTTTAAGTGCTGTTTTGTTTTCCAGCCACTATATTCTGTATCTTTTAAAATTTTATGCAGCTTTCTAGGGAAAAAAAAATCTACTGGGTGCTGATAAATACATACACACACTGTAAACCACATTTACAAACATCCTGGCACATAGGCACGTACACAATATGGATTTACAATTTCAACATAGTGTGTGGCTTTTATTTGGGATGTTTCTAAGATCTTTATTTTTCAAGGGTTCACTGTTCTGTGTTGTGCTCTTGGTAAAAAGAAGCCAGCAAGTAGGAGGATGTGGAATCACTGCAAAAAGAGCTGCAAAAGAAGATCCTGGGAAAGCCTAGGTAGGTAGCACCATGAATAACAGGGGCGATTAATGCAAGTTCCTCCCCACTGCATTTGGCTTTAGGGAGAGAGGAAGAAGTACTGAGCTTCTGACTAATACTTCAAAGTTTAGACAAAATTCTACCTAAATTGGCTGCCAAACCGACTTATATCTGATGTTACTTCCTCACTGAGCCTGGCTCACAATATCAGTTTTGCTCAGCGTAAGCTGTTAGGAGCTATAAGTTAGAGGCTATAACTGAGTTTAATCAGTGCCTGGATTTTCCATAACTTACTGATACTTGGCCAGCTCCATTTTTAGCATATCCAGAGAGTCCTTGATGTCCATAAGGAGAGTGACAACTTAACAAATCAGTAGCTTTTGGGTACTTATGGAAAGGTTGAGAACAAGCCAGCTGCTTCCTCTATTGGAGGTGATGCATGGTTAATTTATTTATTTTAGCATACAGTACACAGATGTGGCTGGGTTGTTAATTTTGCTTTGCTACCAAGAGTTACAAGGTATCAGCTATCGGCTGATTTATTTGAAATCCTCCCTGGAATGCATCAGAATTTTAATTGTTTCCTGAATTTCTGCAACACAAGAAGAATGGATGTCACTGGAAAATGCCCTGGGTCCCCGCTGACTGCAACTAACTCCCAGTGACTGATTTCCAATTGATACAGATGAGGCCTGAGAGGCGGTGCACACAGATACGCCCACGTGAGCCCAGCAGCCCAGTAATGACTAACGGAGATGATGGGGAGACCAAATACTTCTTTCCAACCACTCCTCATGCGCACTGTTCTTCTCAACAGATGTAACTGCCGGGGCCCGACGTGGATGCTGGCGGGAACAGATGGTGCCGCGGGGCAGCTCTCTGCTCCCTGCTCCCTGGGTTGGGCTCTGCAAGATGGAGACAAGGGCTTGTGTGTGCCGTGTGCAGGGGTGGGGTGGAGCTGTGTTTTCCAGCAGCAGGTAAAATCCATTTGTCACACCAGCTCCAACCGGGTTTTCAGCACAGAAGTTAATATCTGGAGCCAATGAGGCATTCTGTCCCACCGCTGCGGGGAGGCAGGGGGAAGCCTCCACTAACTGTGTCCTCTGAGAGGAGGGAGGGACAGAAGAAAGGAAGGGGGTGGTGGGTCAGAGAGGCAGGGGAGGCCTCGAAAGGGAGGGACACACATGAAAACATGGGCCAGGCTTGCAGCGGCTTTAAAGGCTTTGCTTTTTTTATATTGCTTTTAAAACAAGATGGCAGGCGGAGAAGGGGGAAGGGAAAAGATGAAAAGAGTGTTTTCTCCTAAATACCTTCAGGGGAAGAACTTGCTGCTGCCACCAGGGCCGCCACCACCACCATTAACAACACTAAAATCATCAAGACCCTCCACCGCCCCCCCTCAAAAAAATCTTCAGGAAAAAAAAAAGCAAGCTAGTGTTGTCTTGCTCTGTTCTTAACAGTCTCAGCAATCTCATAAAGGCAGCCTCTACATATTCACTCAGTCTGAAATATGAACGCACACAACAGCAATAAATTTCCATTGCCTCCAACTCTGAACACGGCCAAGGTATGTGGCACAGAGAGGGGTTTTATGAGCAGGCCTTCAGCTGCCAGGATCCCACCTTCATAAAGAAGAGATTTTAGTCCATTCTGTCTATTTATTTTGTGTAGAGAAATCAAGGGCAATAAACCATGAAGAAATTCACTCTACCTTATTCCATTTCACACTTTTGTCAACCACGCTTTATCGAGTATCTGAATGAATTTTTAATACCGTGCCACAGACTGCTTCAGTCTTCTATCGTATGCTGGGACTCTATCAATCTGATAACACTTGGGAGTTCTGAGAGATACTCAGCACTGAAGAAAAACAGCTTTAAAGTTTAGTCATTCTGATGGAATGTAAAAGCTTATATCAGTGACAGGTTGACAGAAAAAGCTGTTTTCCTTTCCATTTCACAGACTTCCACGTATGAACGCCATGAAACATGTCAGGACTTTCTCTGAGTCTATGAAGACAGAGATGGCATCTGCTCCCAGTGGGAAGCCCTTCTAACCAGTAATACTATAAAATTTCATGATTCTGAATTCTGACTGACATTCAAAAGGGCAGGGAGGAGGTGTTTACTGTATTTTATAGAACAACATCAATTGCTTGTCTTAGCACATAAATATAGTTTTACGGTATACAATGCCACCTCGAGCCTCTTTCCTCTCTCCCTTTCTCTCTTGCAGGAAAAAAAAAAAAATCATAATCCATTTGTGTTAACCAAAGAGGTTTCTAATTTCCTGCTGTGGATAGGATGGAGCTGATATTTGCATTTTCTCTGAACTAGACACGTTTCTCGAGTTCTTCAGGAAGCTGCCGGCATAAAGGGAGAGGGTTACCATCAGTTCCACGGCCAATCTATAGATTGTAAATTGCAGCAGGAACTGTCGCTCCAATTTTAAACTATGCTGCTGCCCTCCAATCCCTATTGAATTTGGGTAGAAGCAGCAGTTAGAGAAAATGTTCATGAAACTCAATTCACTCAGTTTACAGTATGGTGGTGTTGTACTCCCCCCTCCCCCTACCCCACAATATCATCTTAGGTGGAAAAGATGATGAACCACATTGCCCTGAAATACATAACAATGATGTGCTTCTCTGGTGCCTCAGTGGTAAAGAATCTGCCTGCCATGCAGCAGAGAAGGGTTCAATCCCTGGGTCAGGAAGATCTCTGGAGAAGAAAACAGCAACCCACTCCAATATTCTTGCCTGGGAAATCCCACGGATGGAGAAGCCTTGCGGGCTACAGTCCATGGGGGTCAAAGAAGAGCTGGATATGACTTAGTGACTAAACAACAGTAACAAGAAAGGGAGAGGTCAGGAAATGTAGGACACTGCAAGACAGACAAACAAGCTCTAAGGACGGTAAACTGTAAGGAGGGAAGAAAAGATGCAAAAGAAAGAAGACAGACTTCCCCATGTATTTTATGTATCCCAACAGGGGCACTGGGACCCCTAAATGAGGCCAAAAAAAGAGTCTTTAAAAGCGAAAAAATCACATATGACAAAAACCGTGGCCCTCCGGAGTTCAACCCTAGCCCACAAATATCATTCCTTAGTATTTACTTTCGTGAAAGGGGTGGCGTCATTTTAAAAAACTGTCAAAGAAGACTCTTTCAAGAGGACAGGGTTACAAGAAAAAACGCTGATAAACACTTGTTCTAAGTACATTAAAAATGCAGTGCGCGCCTGCTAAGTCATTTCAGCCGTGTCAGACTCTCTGCGACCCTGTGTAGTATAGCCCGCCAGGCCCCTCTGTCCGGGGTATTCTCTGGGCAAGAATACTGGAGTGAGTTGCCATGCCCTCTTCGAGGGGATCTTCCCGACCAAGGAATCGAACCTGTGTCTCTTATGTCTCCTACATTGGCAGGTGGGTTCTTTACCACCAGCACCACCTGGGAAGCCCATGGGCCCAAAATCCACACCTGAAGAGAACTCCGTATAAAAATGACCACTGCTGCAGAAGAAAGGGGTGAACTATCGTAAGCTTGTGCTCAGCCGTGCTTGTTAGGATGTGACTGATGGCGCTGGCATGTGATAAGCTCACAAAATATTGGGTCTGAAATGCATTTGCTCTTTCTGACAACTCTTTGAGATAAGTTTCATTGCCTGTAGTTTACATATGAAAATACTAAGACTCAGAGAGCATAAGTGGTCTGAGGGCCACACAGCAGTTGAGAGGAGAAGCCAGGACTTACACTTAAGTTTTGACCCTGACAGATTCCAACCACCCCTATAATACCCTCCCCACCCACAAAGGCTGAAGGTGGAGTGACACATGATGGATTTTACACTTGAGACTTAGAAGGTGTTATAAAACAAGAAAAAAGGAAGAGCTCAGAAAGACAGAAAATGCATGTGAAGATTAGGGAGAGGATATACAGAAGACACTCAAATTTGCCTTCTCTTAAAAAATATTACAACTGCTATCCGTGTCACCAAGTTTTCTGGACTCGTTCCTGCTTCCTGTTTTTGAATCTGGGTGTGAATACTTTCAAGCTTTCCCCCAAACCAGTTCTTTAAGAGTCAGGCCAGTTATCTGACATCTTTGAATGCCTTCCAACACCTCTCTCTAAACCCAAAGGTTGAACCGAGAGGACTGCAGTATCTACACAGACTTAAGAGGACCCAAACGTCTAGCACATACACAGAGCTGTAATGAATTTTGTATCAAAACATGCTGCCAAACCTTCCTTATTTATTCTGTTGTGGCTCTGCTCAGCTTCTTTGGTAAACAGGACCTCATAGGGAGCCAGAGAGAGGCCTTATTCTTCATCTCTTCTTTAGCAATTTCTTTCGTTGAGAGAGTTAAGCTGGGGGGCGGGAATGGATGGGAGACTTGAAATCCCAGAGTCGGGGTGTCTTTGGGGCATATTTACATTTGAGGATGCTCACTGGAAGGCAGATCCTTGGCCAACGCAGGCAGTCAGACAGATGCCAGGCAGACAGCCGAAGATCTGATGAGAGAAAGAGCCTGCTGCTTTCCACTTAGTTTCAACATGCAATGCCAGGGGATGGCATTTACATTAGCAACCACCACTGAGCGCAGCAGTGGGACCCAAGGTGCAGGATGGTGGGGGGACCCTGGCCAAGTCTCCTGACGTAACTCCAACTATTGACTTGGCTAGCTGGCTGCATCTTTGCCTGGGATGGTGGCGGTAAGACACTGCAGAGTGTTCTTCCTGGTGCTGTGGAAATCTCCACATCCTGCTGTCTTTTCTTCATTTTGTGATCATACACCTCATACACCCTGCCCGCGGCAATGTTTCAGCAATTCTGCAACTTCTGAGCAGGTGGCTCAATAAAAGTTCACTTTAAATAAGGGGTTAGGGCACCTTCCTGGGAAATTCTGGTGCACAGACCCACCCCAAAAGTCCTAGTCAGCATATAAATGCCTTAAAGGGCAGAATTCATTAACAGAATTAGTTCACCTGTATCCAAGCTGCTTCTAGCTGTAATACTTCAACAGGATAAAAATATTTAAAACCCAAACTAGAAACGCCAACAATGAAAAAGGTACATCTCTTCAGGTGCATCCAGAGGAGTGCATGAGTTCCCTATCAGGGGTCCCCAACCTCTGGGATGTAATGCCTGATGATCCGAGGTGGAGCTGATGTAATAATAATAGAAATAAAGAGCACAAGAAATGTAATGCACTTGAACCATCCAGAAACCATCTCTCCACCCCTGCCTCTGGAAAAATTGTCTTCCATGAAACTGGTCCCTGGTGACCAAAAGGTTAGAGATCACTGCACTGATGCCAGACGAAAAACTCAGTAATTATTCTAACAGTTAGCAATTATGGGGGATCAACTACACACCGGGTACTGTAATGGTCCCATCATATTTAATTCCCAACAATACTCTCAGGAGATAAATATGATTACCTTCCCTTAACAACTGAGGCTGAAGCTCAGAAACTGAAGGTCAAATTGTCCAAGATCATACAGTGAGGAAGTGGGATGAGAGTTATGCCCAGGTCCATCTCTAAGTGACTCTTCAAACAACTGCTCCTTCTACATGCAAGACTTTCTCTAATTTAACAGCCTCTACCTAAGGGACGGAGAAGGCAATGGCACCCCACTCCAGTACTTTTGCCTGGAAAATCTCATGGACGGAGGAGCCTGGTAGGCTGCAGTCCATGGGGTCGCTAGAGTTGGACACGACTGAGCGACTTCACTTTCATGCATTGGAGAAGGAAATGGCAACCCCACTCCAGTGTTCTTGCCTGGAGAATCCCAGGGACGGGGGAGCCTGGTGGGCTGCCGTCTATGGGGTCGTACAAAGTCAGACACGACTGAAGCGACTTGGCGATTGGCGACCTAAGGGAAGTGAAAGTCACTCAGTCATGTCTGACTCTTTGCAAGCCATGGACTATATAGTCCATGGAATTCTTCAGGCCAGAATACTGACTGGAGTGGGTAGCCTTTCCCTTCCCCAGATCATCCCAACCCAGGGATCAAACCCAGGTCTCCTGCATTGCAGACGGATTTTTTTAACAGCTGAGCCACAAGGGAAGCCCAAGAATACTGGAGTGGGTAGCCTATCCTTCTCTAGCGGATCTTCCCAACCCAGGAGTTGAACTGGGGTCTCCTGCATTGCAGGTGGATTCTTTATTAACTGAGCTACCAGGGAAGCCTCCACCTAAACAAGGTCCCATAAAAGAAGCCCTCTGGAAGAGTGTGCTGCACTCTACACACGAAAACACTGGGTCAGATCTCCTTCCCTAGTTAGGGACTCATTTCTTCATTACTTGATGCCTCAGTTTCCTTACTCAGAAAGTGAGATAAGTATCTAGGCTAATCAAAGATAAAAATGTAAGTTTTATAAGTTAAGAAATGGAGTATTTCCGGCCACATCAATAAACAAGGATGTCACAGCCATCAGCGATCCCTGCCCTCCAAATGTGAATCTCTGAGCCCCGAGGGCATCCATGAAAAACAGTACATGCAAGCTGGTAGCTATCAGGCTGCCACCACTCCCTACGGTGAGCAGTGAGTGAGGAGCGAGGAACTAAGGATGTGAAAAGTCAAACCACAGGATGCTGGCCCCGGACAGCTGAGATGCACAGGAAAGGAACGATTCCAGTGAGCCCAGGCTCGTGCACCTTCCCATAAACAGAAAAGTGCTCAGTTCCTTAATTTGAGATATCTGGTCTTTCTTAGCTAACAATAATCTTTTGATGTTCAGACTACCTGCTTCTTCCCTGGTGGCTCAGGCGGTAAAGCATCTGCTTACAATGCAGGAGACCCGGGTTTGATCCCTGGCTTGGGAAGATCCTCTGGAGAAGGAAACAACCCACTCCAGTACTCTTGCCTGGAAAATCCCATGGATGGAGGAGTGTGGTAGGCTACAGTCCATGGGGTCGCAAACAGTCGGACAGGACTGAGCGACTTCACTTCACTTTCACCTGCTCTTTGGTGCAAAGTTCTATATAACTGACTCTTCCCGCCACCTCCTTGGAACAGTTCTCTCAGGGTCACCTGAGATCTTGTCTCCCGGGCTTGAAGTCCTAAACATTCCCGCTGAATAAAACATAACCCTCCATTTTTCAGTTCTGAGTATTTTAAGGTGACAACGTGTTGGCCCTATTTGCAGTGAAAGGTGATGCCGTGTTAGCCTCTCAGGGTGCCTCCTGAGACAGACCACTGGCCCTAGGTCCCCACGCAGCCACGGTCACAACTGAGGCTGGCCAGTGTCAGGAGTGGCCAGTTTTTATGACAGCCATTTCAAGAACCACAGCTTACAGCACCACAAATATAATCTCTTTGTAATTCTCTACTTCCTGGGTTGATACAAACACCCTTTCTCTCCATTGTCGCTCATTCAATTTGTTTTCGTTTAGTTAAGATATGCCAATTGCGGGGCACCCTGGAGGTGGCTCCAGAACACAGCATCCTATTTTCACAGCATGAGATCACGAAATCAGGCAGAATGTCTGGAACTTTGGGGGAAGCCAGGACCCCAAAGCACTATAATGATTTATAATACCTCATATTTGGCTGTGCTGGGCCCAAAATGTGTACAGAAGGGTTATGAGCTGATCAGAAACCTGGGGGTAGCCTATCATAGTAAAACTCCCTCAGTCTCTCTTGTCTGGTGTGTATGTATGTGTGTGTGCTCAGTCGCTCAGTTGTATCCAACTCTTTGGGACCCCATGGACTGTAGCCCGCTAGGCTCCTCTGTCTGTGGAGTTTCCCAGGCAAGAATAATGTCCCCCTCCAGAGATCGAATTCACATCCCCTGCATTACCTGCATTGGCAGGTGGATTCTTTACCACTGGGCCACCTGGGAAGCCCTCTCTTTGTCTGCTACATCAGCTCAAAGACACTAGAGTTTAGAAAGGAGATTTTTAAACGTGTGTGTCTGTGGAGGACTGATCCCTTTACATGAGCCTGCCACGTGGCCCCAGGGGACAGAACTGCCCCGTGCACTCGACCACACCTGTAGGATGGCTGGTGGAGCAAGAGCTCTGTCTGCCTATGAGCAGGTCTTCCCCGGCTCCAAGCTCTCCGGACCGCAGGGAGACAGCAGTGTCCTTGCGCCTCTCCACCAGCTCTTCTTTGACCTCCACCTGTGCATGACCACTAAACAGAAGCTTTCTCTCTGGGTCCCTTTATTCTCTCTGCAGTGTCAGCTGTCTCCTCTGACCTCCTTGGGGTGGCCTTTCTCAAGTGCATCTGTAGGGGAGCTCCTGCTCCCCAGCTCCAGGGGCTGCTCCCCACCCTGCTGTCAGCTCCAGCACTGTCCTTCCACGTGGAGCTCACCCCCGCCCCTCCCTCCTGGTCTCACCACGCCCCCTGCAGTACCATCACTCTCACCGTCACAGAGCCTCAGTCTGCAGGGTCATCTGGAGGAGCTTCTGTCCCCCCAACTCCATGTGAGCCGCCCGGGAGGGTGCTGATCTGCCCCCTCCCTGCTCTGCCTCAGGGGCTGAGAGAGAGGAGAAGGGTGTGGGAGGTGAGGCTGGAAGGGGGAGCAGGTGTGTGTAATCTGAGTTGGGGCCCCTGGGGACTCTGTTACCGCTCCCCTCGAGCCGTAGAGAACGCGGCTCTCAACCTTGGCATTATTTGTTAAGTCCCATTTCTCTCTCACGCTCCTCATCAAATTGGCTACCCAGTCCTTGCTGACTGCCTCTCAAAAATACCTCCCCTGTCTGATGCCTCCCTTCCGATCCCACAGCCCCCAACCTCATTATCTCCTGCCGGGAGAGCTGTTGCAATCGCTTGCTAGCAGGTCTGCGAACCTCCAGGCTCTCTCGGCTCCAATCCATCTTGCGCACTGCTGCCAGATTAACCTTCCAAAGCAGTGCTTTCTAAACTTTGGCGTGCATGAGAATCACCTGGGGAGCTTGTTAAAAATACAGATGCCTTGACCCCAACCTATAGATTAGGATTGAGCAGGTCTGGGTGGGGCCCGAGGTATATGTATTTTTAACAAGTTCCCAGGTGACTCTGAGGTCGTCAAGGTTGGAGAATCTCTGGCACAGCTCTTGCCATGAGTGCTCCCTTCAAAAAATAAGTTTCAAAGGCTCTCCACTTCCTACCCATCTCTTTCGGTCTTTACGGCTTGGCATGCTCACGCCCTGGTCTACCCTTCAACCCACTCTACCTCAACAGGAACCACATCCCCTGCCGAATCCTGATTGCTCACATCTTCCCATGCAAGCTTTTCACTTCCTTGTCTCCTAACCTGTTCAAGCTGTTTCCTGTGCCGTGAGTGTTCTGCCTTATTCACTTCCAGCAGACACTGGGAGGTGCAGGACCTGCAGGCAGAAGGACCACCTGGGTGGGGACAATGCACCGTCGTACATCTTGGAATGGAAATCCAACGCACAAAGAAGGGATACCTACACCTACACAAAAGAAATGCTCCTTTATTCTTCAAGGTGACATTCTGAAACATGAATTTACCCAAGGCTGCTCAACAACATAGAAAGAGCTGCTGATAATCAGACCTATTTGAGCCCCAATCCAGGATTCTTTCAACCTCATCCTATTTGCTATCATTGCAGTTAAAGCCGATATAAGGAGCTACCCCAAGTCATGGTTACTTTTCAACCTGTGAAGATAAATCAGAGTTGACTTATTTGTATTCCTTACATAGTAGGGCTTGTGACCAAAAGCTCATTTTGCCCACTGGGTGCTGAAGGTTAGGAGTACTATTTACAGCAATGGAAGAGTTTCAGGAGCTCTCAGTCAACTTCCACTTTCCTTACTACCTGGAGTAAACGATTCCTTCTGATATGCTCTCTGTACAGCTTACTGAGTGATACCACACACACTACATATATCTTTGCATCCAACTGGCTAAATAATTATGTAGAATGAAAGAAGATAAAAAAAGAATACACATTATATAATACTCTAAACATGTAATCTAAATGACAGAAAGTAAATTTAGCATAATTGCAGAATATATAGAATATATAATTACAACATATTATATATAATTGAAAGTCATTGTACAAAAATTAATTGTACTAGCCAATTATAATAGAAACAATGAAACTGAACTGAAATTTTAAAATTTGGGTCTGTTACAATAATTTCCCCAAAATGAAATATTTAGAGATAATTCTGACAAAAAACCTAAAGATCCATGTATTGAAAAATATAAAATATTCTTAATAAAAATTAAAGACAACCTAATAAATGGAAAAATACTTTGTTCATGGGTTGAAACACAACAACATAGACAAAACTCTAAATAATTATGTAGAAAACATGTAAAGTAATCTGTAGTGACAGAAAGGAGGTCAGTAGTTGCTTTGGCGGTGGGTGGGATTGATGGAATGAAGGGGAGGAAGTGACAAGCAAGTGGCATGAGGAAACTCTAGAGTGACAGGTATGTTCACCAGCCTGATTGTAATGGTGATATGATGGATGGTACATACATCAAAACTTACCAAACTGTACACGTATATGTAGTTTTTGGTACATCAATTACACTACAATAAAGCTGTTTTTTAAAACAATTAAATGTTTATAACGTTTCCTTTTTTTATGACTTCTTCCTTTAAATGGCTTTCTCAATTAACTAACTACATATGTCACTGGTTAACAGGGCTCTTCCTCTGTGTGTAACGTACATGGCCTGAGAGTGGAGAGCAATCATCATTTAGAGCTAAAACAAACCCTGGAATTATCTAACATGATGTATAAAGAGCTGAGGTTGAAGAGAGTTCAGTGAGGTCACCAAGGCCGTACAGGTGGTTGAAGAGCAGAGTTGGGTACACACTCCCCGCTCCCCTGACTTCTGATGGCTCACTGAACCCATATCTGTATTCCTCTACAAAGTCTGGCAACCATTGATCATTCTAGAAGCAATCCTCAATGAAGCAAAGTTGTCTAATTAAAATCCTATCTACATGAAGAACATGGCACCTGAAAGATGACCAGCTATGAGAGCTATAAGAGTGCTCCCACCAGGACACAACCATGTTGGCACCTTGATCTTGGAATTCCCAGCCTTCAGAACTGTGAGAAATAAATTTCTGTTGTTTATAAGCCACCCTGTCTGTGGTATTTGCAGCCTGAACAGACTAAGACATATGAAGTAATGGAAAAAAATCTATTTGGCTAATTTGAGATCATTATATCAACAAAGAGTGAGAAATTATACACAGAATACATGAGAATCTGAACGGATAAAGTGAAATGGTTGTGAATAAAAATATTACATTTGCTATGCCCAATTCCATCATATAATAAAATATATGTTGGCAACTTTGCCTTAGGGGAAAAAAAAGAACGTGGCAGCTGACTCCTGGGACCACTTGAATGTGATAAGCTCATCAATGGGATGAGGGGTACAAACCTGTTTATACTCTGCTCAGCTACACTCTCTGGTCCACAAACATAAGATCCCTCTATTTCTTTCCGTTACCAGTAGGGTGGCCTACTAATGGTGGCAGTGTTTCTGGTTAAGTTTCATAATGGGTAGAGGCTGGCAAGGATGGAGGAATGGAGCACAGATGTTGAAGACAGACAGCTTTGGGATCAAATCTCCTTTTTTCTTTTTCCCCTTTCATTTAAGATCCAAGCAAACTTGGGTCAAGCTAACCTCCCTGAACTTACTCTTCTTTAAAGGTGAGATAATACTCATCTCATTGAGTCATGAGGGATTATTAAATGAAAGCATACAGCGTCAGTTGGACATGTAATACATGTGTTCAACCAGTGGGAGCTTCCAGTTAGTGAACACTGTGCAGTCTTAGAATCGTGATTAGTCAGTGATTACCACGACCACTTTACCACCCTGGGCTGTATCAGAACTCGGTCCCCACTCTCTCTCCTATGGTCCTCACCACGCCTTCCCCACCACTCTTGTTAATATTCTCTATGCTACTGAGAATCAGTTTTATTTAATGGGCCACAGCAATTGCTGGGAGTCTGCCTTATCCCTTAGAACCTCAGACCATAGATTATCTTTCATTCACCTCATTTTTTGCTGCAATCTAGTCCTTCCATGGATAAACTGAAGACTAAGTCAGCAAAATCCAAATGAGTGACTGAGAGTATAGGGGATCCGGCAGCTTAGCTCATTTGTAAACAGCCTGGGCATTCAACTTCAAATGCTTAGGTTCACGTCTTAGCTCCACCAAGGGACAAAAACCCGCATGCATCAGTCTCCTCATCTTTAAAATGGGCACTACCTCAAAAGGTTGCTGTAAGAGTGACACAAGACCATGCAAGGCTGCTGGCACACAGGAAAACTCAGAACAAGGTCTGGCAATTATTATTTACTGATTCTGTAGGGACAGGGGAAGAAATGAAGAGGCCTAGGTAAGGTGAATTCTTGAGGGAACAGAAAATAGCCAGCCTTTCAAAACAACTAGTAAAACCTCCAGGGAGACAGGTAGCAATAACAACCATTAAGGCTGTTTGTGAAGCCGCTTTCAAAGAGGGAGCTCTAGTGGAAGCCTGGATGAATAGAAAGGGTTCCCAACCCTTGCTTTCTTTTTGCCACAAAGATGTCAAGGTGAATGAAGAAGATGCTTCAAGCTGCTGCATGCCATGAGGTGTCAATGGCTCACCCTCTGTCTGGTTTTTGATAAAAGACAGCCTGAGTGCAAGGAAAAAAGGGGGAAAGTGAAGAAGAAAAAAAGACAAATTGGATGCTCGACAAGCTGGCTTTCAAAGGAGACAGGTATTAAAGTTTAGAAGCGGGATGCTGGACTCCACGTTACAGAATATGAATGATTTCAAACGCAGAACATATTAGTTGCACGCTTTGGCACCAGCAACTGGTTAAGAGCAAGAAAGCAAAAGAAGAGCACACAGAGTCCCTCTTGTGTCATCAGGCTGTGTTATCCACTCCATGAGGACAGAGAACAAGATTAAGGAAGAGGTGTGGTGGGACAGAACCTGCCCCAGATGAGGAGCCAGTGCAGAGAGTGGGCCCAGGCTTTCTCTGTGGCTCCGTAACACCCCTTTGCAAGCCAGTCTACTTTCCGTGACCCCCAGAAAGTACCAGGGAAAGACTGTGCTCATGCCTCAGGACAAACCAGCCCACAGGGCAGATGGCACCCCTCAAAAGCTGCACTCTGGTGAGGATGGCTGGTGAACCCAACAACCCCCCTGCCCTGCTCTTCCAAGCCGGCACACATGTGCTGGGAATCTCCTGAAAACAAGTTCCCCAAGAAGACATATGGTGCTTACTTGCTAGGAAAGAGTGCTAACAAGACAAACTGAGAAGGAACAAGGGAGAAAGCTGACTGAGTTTTTCAGTCCCATGAGGAGGTGAGATCTGGGCAGGAGGACTGACAGCGCTGCTGGGAGAAGGCCTGGCTCAGACGGAGGAGCTCTGAGTTCTGTCCTGGGCTCCTCCCTGCAGGCGGACAAGCAAACAGTACACCCTCAGGTCAGGAGCTGGAGGGGTCACTGGCCCTGGGCAAGCGGGGGCTCTCTGAAGTTTCATATCCTTAGGGGTAAAGAAGGGCCTCAGTGGAAATCCTCTTTAAGCTTGACTCCATGAAAAAACACTCTCTATAGCTCTAAATCATCCAAGAATCCAGTCCCTTTCTGATTCCAACTGAAAATAGAAAAATGAAAACCTCACATTGCCGAGTGTGTTGAGGGGGCCACGGGTATCTGGAGATTTATGGGAGACAGTGGGGTGCAATGGCAAGAGCGTCCCAGTGGCCCATTGAAGCCCGTCTTAAGGACCGGCTATGGTGAGCAGGCGGAGGCAGGCTGAGTATGCATCAGTTGGTTTTCAAAATATGTTATTTACAATACGCAGCAGATGTTCTTTGAATTCTAATGTGAAAATACAGGCTTTTTATTTTTCACTGACAGACTAAAAAGTACACTTAATATAATAATCTTGCAAAGTCCAAAGATTACCTCACAGTTTGGAAACTACTATGTTGAGTCATTAGTCCCATTACTCAGTATTTTCAAAACTCACCAGATAAATACGGTACGCTGAGACTTCCTGGTAACGACCTTCTATTTTTCGCAAGGAAGAACACAGCAAGGCTTCCCAGAAGCCTCAATTAAATCTGGAAAATGTTTCTAAAATATTCTGAAGCACAACACATGCACACATGCTGAAGTGTTTCTGGAGATCTTTGCTGGCAGATGAGTTTCTCCTGTCATTCCTTCTTTAAAATAAAAAATACTGGGTGCCTCCAAAGGGCTGGGAAATACACGAGGCTGAGAGAACACAGAGACAGGAGCATGAAACAGTTCCTGCCCGCAAGGACATTCCTGTCTACATGCAGGAAGAGCCGAGTAAATGCACACATACAAAGCTCTGGGGATGATAAGCTCTATACCCTGCGTGGCCAAGGATACCAGGAGGGAGGAGGGTATGTGAGCCCTTATGAAGGTGATCAGGCAATTAATCAGATCATGGGTGAGTAAGAACTTGCCGGAGGAAGCTTGTTACAGAAGGCAGGAAGCGCCGGGTGGAGCCCCACATGGCTGGGAGGAACAGGGACCCAGTGAGGAGCCCTCAGGGATTGGCAAGGGAGGGAGGGGGCACAGGTGGCTGGAGAAAATCTGAGTGGCAGTAAAATAAACATGGAATAATCTGCCTTGCAATTCAGGGTACGTGTGTTTGATCCCTGGGCAGGGAACTTAAGAGCCCACATGCAGTGTAACTACTGACCTCAAGTACTCTGGAGCCTGCAGCCTGTGTGCCACAACTAGGGAGTCCACTGCACAACTAAGACCTGACACAGCCAAATAAATATTTAAAATAAATAAGTATTCATGGCAAGTAGATGGGGAAAAGGTGGAAACAGTGACAGACTTTATTTTCTTGGGCTCTAAGATCACTGCGGATGGTGACTGCAGCCACAAAATTAAAAGTCATAGTTTTTCCTGCTCCCTGGAAGAAAAGCTATGATAGACCTAGACAGCATATTAAAAAGCAGAGACATCATTTTACGACAAAGGTCCATAAAGTCAAAGCTATGGTTTTTCAAGTAGTCATCTATGGATGTGAGAATTAGACCATAAAGAAGGCTGAGCACCAAAGAACTGATGCCTTCAAATTGTGATGTTGGAGAAGACTCTTGAGAGTCCCTTGGACTACAAGGAGATAAAATCAGTCCTAAAGAAAATCAACCCTGAATATTCATTGGAAGGACAGATGCTGAAGCTGAAGTTCCAATACTTGGGCCACCTGATGTGAAGAGCTGACTCACTGGAAAAGACCCTGATGCTGCGAAAGACTGAGGGCAGGAGAAGGGGACGACAGAGGATGAAATGGTTGGATGGCATCACCGACTCAATGGACATCAGTTTGAGCAAGCTCTGGGAGTTGGTGATGGACAGGGAAGCTTGGGGTGCTGCAGTCCATGGGGTCGCAAAGAGTTCGACACGACTTAGTCACTGAACAACATGGAAAAGGAATTCGGGCTCTGGAACCTAAACGAGTTCCCTCGAGCTTCCCAGTGTGGGCAATTTGCTGCTATTTCTTTCTCCCCTCAGAAAAAAAAGACAGGAAGGATGCAAGTTTGCTGTGAAGCGAGAGCACATGACAATGTCTGGCACACAGTAGGTGTTCAAGTGCTTCCCCCCTTAGTGTTCTCAGAGCTCTGCAATGCAAATGCTCCCTGGAAAATTATTCTTCCTGGTCTCACCTGAAAGAATAAATTATAGCTAGGGTTGACTCCTCTTCTAGAAATTGTTCAACTGATACCCTGTGATGGTGATTCTGCAAATTTTTCAATAAATACCCTCTCACTGTGAGGGTCTAAATGCTACAAAAGGTTGTGTTTGTATAAAATATTTAAATGTGGGGACGTTTTGGTATGAGTTCCCTTGGCACTTCATTTGTATATAAAACGAGGAGTTCATTCATTCATAATTACAACCAATACACTTGGAGCATCTAAGGCAGTGGAAGGTGCTGGACTGGTTTCTAGGCACCAGAGCTGCCCTCAAAGTGTCCTCACCAAAAGTGTGGGAAAGAGACTGGCAAACACACACACACAGCATATTTGCTGATGTCATGACAGGGGACTCTTTCTAAGTCAGTGGTTCTCAGTCTTCACTGCAAATCCAAACAACTGAGGAGCTTTTGAAGATGGTAGTGATGTTCAGACCCCGACTCCAGAAATTATGGTTCAACTTGACTAGACAGTGGCCCGTGCATGTGGGATTTACGGCTCCTCGGGTTGATCTCAGTGTGCAGACAGGTTGTGATCCATTGTCCAGAGTATACAGTTTCTTTCTTAGTTGCCATGAGCCCAGATATAATGGTTCTCAAATTCTGGAGTGTATGAAGAGTCACCCCAAAGTCAAGGTTCCTTGAAGTAGGACAATGGGCCTGGCTTTTGTACGTTGCTAAGTGTCCCAGGGAATTCTGAATCACAGGACAGTTGGGACAAACACTGCTCCACCAAATAACACAACCTGGCTGTATCGTATAGAATGGGGATGAACTGAGGTATCTGACTTTTTTCAGAAACTGGTCTCAGAGGAGAGGAATTCCCTAAAATATTTCCGTCTTGTCTTTGCTGGTCCCTTCTTAGCATGGTAGTAGTGATACCTATGTGCCTGAGTTTGACAGAATGTCTGCATCTTGAAACTTCTCCAAGTTGCTTTCCTTTAAGGCAGATTTCCAAAGAATAGCAAGGAGAGATAAGAAAGCCTTCCTCGGTGATCAATGCAAAGAAATAGAGGAAAACAACAGAATGGGCAAGTCTAGAGATCTCTTCAAGAAAATTAGAAATACCAAGGGAACATTTCATGCAAAGATGGGCTCGATAAAGGACAGAAATGGTATGGACCTAACAGAAGCAGAAGATATTAAGAAGAGGTGGCAAGAATACACTGAAGAACTATACAAAAAAGATCTTCACAACCCAGATTATCACGATGGTGTGATCACCAACCTTGAGCCAGACATCCTGGAATGCAAAGGCAAGTGGGCCTTAGGAAGCACCACTATGAACAAAGCTAGTGGAAGTGATGGAATTCCAGTTGAGCTATTTCAAATCATAAAAGATGATGCTATTAAAGTGCTACACTCAATATGCCAGCAAATCTGTAAAACTCAGCAGTGGCCACAGGACTGGAAAAGGTCAGTTTTCATTTCAATCCCAAAGAAAGGCAATGCCAAAGAATGCTCAAACTACAGCACAATTGTACTCATCTCACACACTAGTAAAGTAATGCTCAAAATTCTCCAAGCCAAGCTTCAGCAATACGTGAACTGTGAACTTCCAGATGTTTAAGCTGGTTTTAGAAAAGGCAGAGGAACCAGAGATCAAATTGCCAACATCCTCTGGATCATAGAAAAAGCAAGAGAGTTCCAGAAAAATATCTACTTCTGCTTTATTGACTATGCCAAAGCCTTTGACTGTGTGGACCATAACAAACTTTGGAAAATTCTTAAAGAGATGGGAATACCAGACCACCTTACCTGCCTCTTAAGAAATCTATATGCAGGTTAGGAAGCAATAGTTAGAACTGGACATGGAACAGCACAATGGTTCCAAATACGGAAAGGAGTACGTCAAGGCTGTATAATCACCCTGCTTATTTAACTTATATGCAGAGTACATTATGAGAAATGCTGGGCTGGATGAAGCACAAGCTGGAATCAAGATTGCCAGGAGAAGTATCAATAACCTCAGATATGCAGATGACACCACCCTTATGGCAGAAAGCGAAGAAGAACTAAAGAGCCTCTTGAGGAAAGTGAAAGAGGAGAGTGAAAAGGTTGGCTTAAAGCTCAACATTCAAAAACTAAAATCATGGCATTTGGTCCCATCACTTCATGGCAAATAGATGGGGAAACAGTGGAAACAGTGACACACTATTTTTTGGGCTCCAAAATCACTGCAGATGGTGACTGCAGCCATGAAATTAAAAGACACTTGCTCCTTGGAAGAAAAGTTATGCCCAACCTAGACAGCATATTAAAAAGCAGAGACATTACTTTACCAAAAAAGATCTGTCTAGTCAAAGCTATGGTTTTTCCAGTAGTCATATATGAATGTGAGAGTTGGACTATAAAGAAAGCTGATCACCAAAGAATTGATGCTTTTGAACTGTGGTGTTGGAAAAAACTCTTGAGAGTCCCTTGGGCTGCAAGGAGATCAAACTAGTCCACCCTGAAGGAGATCAGTCCTGAATATTCATTGGAAGGACTGATGTTGAAGCTGAAACTCCAATACTTTGGCCACCTGATGTGAAGAACTGAATCATCTGAAGAGAGCCTGATGCTGGGAAAGATTGAAGGCAGGAGGAGAAGGGGATGACAGAGGACGAGATGGTTGAATGGCATCACCGACTCAATGCACATGAGTTTGAGTAAACTCTGGGACTTGGTGATGGACAGGGAGGCCTGGCGTGCTGCAGTCCATGGGATTGCAAAGAGCTGGACATGACTGAGCGACTGAACTCTTCTCACTACAGTAATTACATGCTTCAAGTCCTTGCAAAAGTGCTAAGTGTTTTCCTGTGGATTCTCAGATTTTATTGTCAAAGTCATCCTAGGTCACCTAGAGCAGGGGTCATTACTTTTCTTTTACAGATGAGGGAGGAGGCCCAGGCACTTGTCCAGAGACCCGTGGTTGATTGAGAGTGGACTCAGTGCTGGAACCAAGGTTTGCTGACTTCTAACTTTGACGTTCTCTCAGTATGTCAGTGTTTCTCAAAATGTAGTCCTATAATGGCAGCCTCAGCATTCCCTGGAAACTTGTCAAAAGGCAAATTCTTGGGCTCCACCCCCGATCTACTGAATCAGAAATTCCTGAGGTGGGCCCTAGCATGTGTTTCAACAAGCCTTGCAGGGCACTCTGATGCACCATTCCATTTCGCTATGCTGACTCTTTAGAACATGTTTTGCATCCAGCTACAAAGTTACTGGTATTTCCATGAACGCATAACACAATTAAAGATTCTATCCTTTAGTGCAGGTGTTCCTAACCTCTGGGACCTAATGCCTGATGCTCTGAGATGGAGCTGACGTAATAATAATAGAAATAAAGTGCACAATCAATGTAACGTACTTGAATCACCCATCACTCCACACTGGTCCATGGAAGAACTGTCTTCCATGAAACTGGTTCCTGGTGTCAAAAAGGTCCGGGACTGCTGCTTTATAGCGCATTCGTGAGTTATAGGAACACTGGAAGGTAGGGGAAATTTGTGAGCTGGTGTGGACTCGTGAATGAATTCATAAGCAATGAGAACGCACATGCCCTCCTTTACCCCTTATTCTCCTGAGAAAGATTAGATGGTGATAGCTGAGATGTAGCATCATCTAAAATATGCATGTCTGTGTCTGCATTCTCCCAGATAGGTTTCAGAAAAATTCTCTTAATTTGCAGGCAGTGAAGACTTGATGAATAATTCTAGTCTTTTCAACATTGCACCCATAATTTTTTGCACTGAAAAAGTTACTGTGAAATAGAAAATGAAGTCTTTCACTGGTACCAGCCAAACCTACAAAGTGGCTCCTTTATGATGAATTCATGAAAAATTTAATGTTATGAGAGGAGAGGAGGGTATTTACAGTATCTGAGCTTCGTGAAGTAGAACAGGGAGCCAAAGTATGATTTCTTCTTGGCTCCCAAGGCACATGGCACACAAAATGTTTCTATAAAGAAAGGAAAAAAAGGCAGATTTGGTCCTGAGATCAGTGAAATATCATGATTTCCATTTGGCTGTTTTGTCGCAGTTGCCTCTTTAGGCAAGTCCCCATTTCAAGGAAAAGTTTGGAGCTCATTAGAGTCACCAACCTCCTTCCAACAGACTATGCCATTCTGAGAGAATGCTGGGCTTGCCTGCCATGTCCATGACACCAGACAGGTGCGTGGAGCTGCCAGACTGGGCTGGCTACATGTGATGCTGGCATCTGTGAGATTTTCTGCAAACTCCATTTCTTCCTGGGTTGGCAGCTATAGGCACTAAACAATTGCGTGAAAATGTGTTTTTTATGTTCCCACCTGCAGACAATCCACTGACAGTTATATAGAGTGGCTGGGGTAAGCTGGGGTCCCCACTGTACAAAAGATTTAGGATCTGAACGGTGGATCATCCCACACCCTAGCTACATTTGTTTAAAGCTAAGTTCTAAAGAAAGTCAGATATCAAAACTTAAGATTCTAGAGTATAGGAGCACAGTGCTAACCTAAAAAGGAATTGCAGAACTGCATAAGAAGAAGGGACCTTGGCTAAACTGAGCCTTTCAGCTGCTCATTGCAATGAAACATCCTACACCTGGTTGGCCAGCTTGCTGTCCCTGATCTCCTCTTAAACAATAGAGACAGTCAACACCATCTTGGAATGGATCTGCTAAACGATTTTTCTCTATAGTTTAGCATAAATTGCCTGTACGTTTTCAGTCCTCTGAGGAAATAAAGAATAAAAAATAAGATTTAATCTTCTTTTACAGGACAGCTCTTCAAATATTTACAGACCGTCTACATGTCCCTGTGCTTAGGTGCTGCCACTATCTAATCACCTAACATTGGCTAAGTCATTAAAACTCCCCAGACCACAAGTTCTTCATTTATGAACTGCCAGGTATTACAATGATTTCTAACCCTACATAGATAAAGAGGGTCACGTAAGACGTGAAAGTACTATCAAATGGTATAAAATATTATGCAAATGTAAGACACTGCAATGAAGATGATGTCAGGTTTGCTACAATTCTCTCAAGCTTCCCTCATCTAAGTCTTGTACTTGGATTGATTGAAAATAATAGTTCAGAAACTACTGAGAACTCTCTTGACACTGACATAAAGCCTGTCATCCACGAGTTTAGTTTATATCTCCTATATTTTATAGAGGTTAAAAAATTCATTCACTCAAGAAATATTTATTCATAATATACTACACTTACAGTACTCTATCAGCTGTTACAGGAGTTACAACAATGAAAATGCAAGGCTTCTATCTTGGAGGACTGGATAAGACAAGCACATAAATAAGTGAAGCACAAGACAAAGTGCTACAAGTCCTTTCCCATCCCTTACATGTACACACACACACACACACACACACACAAGGAATTCCGGAAATCCAAAGGGGAGAGAAATTCTATTACAAGAAGATTTCATGAAAGAGAACGGATTTGAAGGATGACAAGATTTCAACAGAAATGGCAGAAATAAAGAACATCATTTTAGATAAAAGATACAGAATAAGCAAGGGCTTAGAAATGAGAACTTGTGAAGGTAAAAGAAAGAATAATGAGTGTTTTGCTTAGACTAGAACATAGAGAACAGGAAGAAGAGTACAAAATACACTTGGAATGGAAGACAAGGTTCAGGTTGTAGAAGGCCTCACAAGTTAGCTAAGAGTATATTAATAGAACGTATTCAGTAGGACTAAAGGAAATGGAAAGATTGTTGCCTAAGGAAATCATATAATCAAGACTGTCAGAAGGTGGATTAGTATCTGGCAGCAATACGTATGATGGAGTGAGGCAGAGATAAAAGGGCCTGGTGATAGTTTTGATAAAAGACAATAAAGATGTGGATCTGAACAACTGTGTTGACCAACAGGACAAGAGCTGAAGAAATAAAGCCTAGATACAACAAATGGGCTATTTTACACATGACAGCTGTCACCTACGGTGATCAAGGAGTTGAAACAAAGAAGTCAAGCTTTCAACCCTGGGTCATACTCTGGCTAGAATTAGGGAAGACAGAAAGCCTGCCTGGGTATGAGTTCTGTTTTGAGCAATGAGTGTAAGAAGCTGGCAGGACATCCAAGTGGTGAAGACAGTTTTGGAAGTTATCCACACAGTTAGGAGCCAGATGGTGTTATGAGATTGGGAAGGGAAAAAGTAAGGAGACAGATATAAGGGGGGGGGGCGTCCATATTTAGGAAGGCATTGAGCATTGGAGCCAAAGGTAGAAGAAGCCAAAGAAAAAAGAATGTTTCAAGATGGAGAGATAGGCAGTGTGGTTCTACGAACACTGATGATAGGAATCCAGAAAGGTTACTGGGCTAGGCAAATAAGATGACACCATGAACCACGAAGAGAGGAATTTCAGTCAAGGAATGAAGGCAGAATTATGAGTGCAAAAAGTAAGGTGGGAGTGGGTGGAAAAGAAGCACCAACAGTGAGAGCAAACAAAAGGTTTGCAAAAGGTTTGACAGCGAAGGGAGCGAAAAAAATACAATGGGAGCTTGAGAGGGCAGCAGGGTTGAAGCAAATTTTTTTTTTTTAGTGTGAACTATTCAGTATTTTTATAGGTCGAAGAAAGAAAATGAAGATACTCGGAAGCTAAGTTCTGGAGGAACTGGAATAGAGGGCACAATGGAGGGAAAGTGTGGACACTTCATTATTTAAATGAAAGAGAGGAGGAAACAGGAGAAAATCCTGGGTAAACCTGCGCAGAGGGATAGGAATACTGACAGCATTCATCCTACAGATAAGTTGGAGGTGACTCGATGTTTGAATCTATCAAGAATTTGAGGGTTGGTGAAATGATCGAAGAGAGGCAGAGAGGATAAGAGAAATGAGTTACTACCATAGGCGCTAATACTACATGCGTGCATGCTAAGTTGCTTCTGTCATGTCCGACTCTTTGCAACCCCATCGACTGTAGCCCACAAGGCTTCTCTGTCCATGGGATTCTCTAGGCAAGAATACTGGAGTGGGTTGCCATTTCCTCCTCCAGGAGGTTTTACTGACCCAGGGATCGAACCCGAGTTTCCTGTGGCTCCTGCATTGCAGGCAGATTCTTTACTGCTTGGGACACCAAGGAAGCCCTCAAAAAGCAACTCATCCCCTTGCAACTGTGGCAGGACACGAACGTGCAATATTCTGATCTGAAGTCAGATGCCTTATCCAGTAGGCTAATACTACACAAGGAAGTAAAAGTTAGACTTGAGTGGTGTATTTCGAACCATAAAACATGTCAAACCCAGAAGCCATCACTGAAGAGTTAGAAAAATTTTCTTTGGAGATCCCTAAAAAAATAACTGGACTCATGTCCAGTCAGCTTTTAATATTTGAAAGGTTAAATATCCAGAGTAGGCAAATCCACAGAGATAGAAAGCAGATTAGTGGTTGCCAGGGGCTGGAGGTCAGAACGAGAGGGTATGGGGCTTCTTTCTGGTATGATGAAACTGTTCTGAAATTAAGAGAGTGGTGATGGTTGCACAATATACTAAAAGGTTGTAAATATACTAAAAATCACTGACTTTAGGGGGCAAACTTTATGTGAATCATATCTCAGTAAGGCTCTTTTATTTAAAAAAATCAAGTCAGGTTGTACACTACATCCTTGTAACAGCACTGGGAATACAGTCAATAATATTGTAATAACTCTGTGTGGTGGCAGATGGTAACGAGGTTCACAGTGGTCATCATTTCATAATGTATAAAACTATTAAATCACTAAGCTGTACACCTAAAACTAATATAATATTTTAAGTCAACTACAGTTCAATTAAAAAAAACTGAATCAATGTTGACTACCTGAAAGTAATATAAGTCAATTATACATCAATAAAAATCGATTCATTAAAAATTTAAAAAGTAAAGTCATTTAGATTAAAAGATTATTTCAGAGGTGAAACTGATGATGGATTTGCCCAAGGCAGCAGTAAGACTAGGGGAGATGCTGAGGTTTGCAGTGTTGTGTCCTTCCCAAACCAAAGCCCACAGGTTGGTAGGATACAGACCACGTAGGGAACATTTCAAAGGTATGAATTCCCAGGCTTCACTACAGACCTCGTAACCCAGAACATCTGGGGACAGAGCATCTAAGCCTGTTTTAAGGAAACTTTCTGTGTTGGCACATAGCTGTATCATGACTGACCACACTGTTGATCAGAAGCAAAAGCAAACAGTGAAACTGGCAAAGTGATGGCGGGGCCATGTCTAGGGTGTGGTGAGGTCCATGTCTCTCACAATTACCTTTCTCTGCCAAGCTATCGGAAACCCAATGTTTCTTAACACTGGCTGCGACTGCTCACATTCCCAACAATCTTCTCCCTGGTCCTTAAAATTTAGAAGGTCCTTGATCTCACGAGTTTTCTGGTCTGCTTGAGGGAAATAAACTCTGTTGTGGCAAGAGAGGATTCAGATGCTACAGTGCTGATACTGTTTTAGCTGTCTGGCAGAATGAAAATGAAATAATACAATACTGTCACCCAGTTTTCATTTGGCAAGTCACACTGAAACATATCAGAGTTATGACTGCCTGGAAATCAAGAAGGTAAAGGAAAAGCCAACAACTCCACAATGACCCAATAATGGCTTTTCTCTTCATAAATGAGCATCTTCCTTTCTTTATTTTTTGCACCCACCAGGAACCCAGAACTCAGCTAAGCAGCAATCCTCAAGAAGAACGCCATCTGGGGGAGACACAGAAAGTAACTGATGCCTAAGTGCAGGGAGGGGAAACTGGTGACCAGTCTGCACAGTGGCAGTGCAGGAATGTAGGCTACAGTTCACGAGAAACATGCACTGGGACTCCAGAAGAAGACAAAGCTGATGATGACCTGTGTAAAGCGCTCTCTCACCCATCGAGTTTTTGGAATTTGGACAACAGTGTGGCAGGTAACCAAGACTGTGCCCACCTTTACCTGCTGTATCCCCCAGGAGCTGGCAGTCACTTGTCCACCTTCCCCATAGGGAAGCAGCTAGGCTGTGGGAGCCGAGTCCCATCACGCTCTGCCCAGGGATTTCATTAATATCTCATTCTCCTGCTGGCGTCCAGCAGGGGAAATGAATAGCAGCTTCTGTTCATGAGAAAGCTCAGAGTCCCCCACTCAGAGGCTTATCTGTCCTCTACCCAACACCACAGCGAACTCTAGCTCCCTTTCAAGCTCATATTAGTAGGCTAAAGAGGGGAGCTGTGACGTTTTCCACAGACATCGCCAGGAGCGGCTTTTGCCAGTAGTACTGAGCACCAAGGCAGAAAGGAGAGACTGGAAACTGAAGGCTCTTTTCCCTGCACAGACCATCTCTTGGCAAGCTTGGCGCCTTGCACAGCTGCCTGGAGCTGAGCTGGAATGGCAGTCATCTTCGTGCGGCATGACAGGAGTGGTATTTTGCTGTAGGCCCAGTTTCTGCAAAGATGGCAGGAGGAGTGGCCTGTCACCCAGAATTACTTCTCAGATCCCAATTATATGTTTCAGAAATATCACCTATTAAGACCCAAACACTTTGTTTGCTGGTTGCAGCCCTCCTGAACAGGTTACCATGGATTTATGCTGGCATAATGGGCCTGCGTGATGTATGCTCCCTGTCAGTGCTGAAACAACAGTCAGTGCATCTGAGCAGGCCCACCTGCCAAGCAATATGTTCTCAATCCCTCAGGCAGAGCGGTGCACCGCTCGGCTAAGAAAACGTCCCCCCACTGAGCAAATGGCAGAGCCTCGGCACGCGGGCAGCCGCCAGCGCGTGCGCACGGAAGGCCTCAGACACATGGCAGGAGGGGCAGTGGGGAGGGACAGTGAGGGTGTTCCCGTCAAGCTTCACTTCACAGTGACAGGCACACCGTCTCCTGGTTTTCCTTTCTTTTTCTTTTAATCTCCTAATGAACTAGCAGAGGCCGCTAATTGCATACATCATTAATGCAAGGGACTGGAAGGTGGCTGAGGGATGTTGGGTAGGCTGGTGCCTAAAGCCAGAAATGGGAAAGAGACAGGAGTACAGGCAGGAGAAGTGGCTGGTCTCGTGGTGGTGAGGTGTTTAGAGTACAAAGGGACGGTTGGATGGAGATCCCACCTCGGGAGGAAAGGAGGGGGCAAACAGCAAGTCCTCTGGAGGCTGGCAGCGTGTTTCACTGCACTGGCTGATCTGAGAGCTCCCCACCACCCTGCTGCTGCTTGTCTCACCGAGGGGACCCTCGACAGAGAGGCAGGCTTCACCCTTTGCACGGGAGATTAAAAAAAAAAAACAAAAAACAAAAAAAAAAACCAGACTTTTGTCAAGCCCAGGCACTGGGGTTTTTGGCTGGGAACGCTCTGGCTAATTAGCGATAGCATGAGGTCTGTGCTGTGAAGAATGCCTCAGAGACGCAGAACAGATTCTGCTTTTAGCTCCTTGTAAGAGAGAGACTACGTTGAACGCGCTGCTTTCTAAGCGAATAAGCTCTCTGCAGATTATGTAACAAGGAACAATGAATGGCTTTCTTGCAGGCGATGGGAGGCACAACACTGTTCAAAGCAGTTAAAAAAAAAAAAAAGGCGACAATTTTACTTGGGATTTTAGGTCAATCTTCTCTAACCTCTTTACAAGATCTTCAAACATTTTTTCAGATCCTGAACCACATGGAGTGGCATGTCACAGACAGTTCTTGTCAAGGGCCACGACAGACTGCTCACTTGCGTTTTACACGGGCTGTGTTAAGCACACGGGCCAGAACACATAACAGCCTCTTCCCTGCACCTCCTAATAAATAAATGAAGGCAAGCTTAAAAATAAAAACCACCACCACCAAAAACCAAGCCGTGGTTGTTACATTATGGAAAAGCCAAACAATAAAATACCTTGTGGCCACTGAAAATTACACCTTGCTATTCTACCAAGTAACATTAAAATAGCACCAGAATATATCGACAGGAAAAAAAAAAAAAAGATGACAGAAAATTTGATTTCATTTGTGGGAACGTGTACAGACTTCATCAATGTTTGTATATCCGCACAGAGGGATGGAGAGATGCTCAAGGAAAAGCATAACTGGGTGAAAAGATTTTAGGTGTTTCTATATCTGAAAGTACCTGAAAATTTCTGTACCTGAAATTGTTCCTTGTTACATAATCTGCAGAGAGCTTATTTGCTTAGAAAGCAGCACATTCATTGTAGTCTCTCTCTTATGAGGAGCTAAAAGCAGGTTTCTGTACCTGAAAATTTTTCCCCAAGAAGGATATGTCATTTTATGAAAATCCATCGAATCATTTTAATGAAAAGTAAGAATAACCATTATGCAACACAGTGAAAAATAAGTGCATTCAAAGGAGGGAAGAATCATGCTGATCAGATTGAGGAAGGTCTCTGAGATCAGGCAGTAAGTGAAATGCATGCAGAGGCTGAGGATGGGGGTGGACAGGTGATGGCTCCAGCTAGGAAATGCAGTGAGTGCCTGAAGAGTGACAGAGAATGGCGGACCGGCTAAGGCAGCAGCCAAGAGGCCACTGTGGCTGCAATGAAAGCAGGGACCTGTGGTGGGGATGGAAGAAGACTTGAGAAGGAGGCTGGAGCTATGCTTTCAACTGCCTTTGTTGACAAAGATTGTTGCCATTTAATTTGAAATGTGAACAAGATCTAAGGGTAATTTGTGTGTGTCTGTGTGAAGGTGTGGGTGTGAAGGGGTTGACAGAGGAAATAAGTTTTAGGGAAATTAGTAATATTTAGGAAAGATCAGAGTTGGGGACAAGAGGAGATAGATGAGTTAGAGAAGTACTGAAACATTCCAAAGAGAAAGCAAAGTAACAAGGAGGTGCTGAACAGATATAAGAAAATAGCAATTTGGTAGAGCTTAGGGACGGAGAAGGCAATGGCAACCCACTCCAGTACTCTTGCCTGGAAAATCCCATGGACGGAGGGGCCTGGTGGGCTGCAGTCCATGGGGTCGCACAGAGTCGGACACGACTGAAGCAACTTAGCAGCAGCAGCAGCAGCAGAGCTTAGGGAATTGAAATTGGTTGACCGAGAGGTTCAAGAAGAAGAGTCAAACAAACAAGGGCTTCCCTGGTGGTCAGTGGTTAAGATTCCACCTGATGAATGCAGGAAACATGGGTTTGATCTCTGCTCTGGGAAGATCCCACACGCCAGGGAGCAACACAGCTCACGCGCCACAACTCCTGAAGCCCACATGCTCTAGAGTCTGTGCTCCCCGACAAGAGAAACCACTTCGATAAGAAGCCAGAGCAGTCTTTTGGACTCTGTGGGAGAGGGAAAGGGTGGAATGATTTGGGAGAATGGCATTGAAATATGTATAATATCATATATGAAACGAGTCGCCAGTCCAGGTTCGATGCACGATACTGGATGCTTGGGGCTGGTGCACTGGGACGACTCGGAGGGAGGGTATGGGGAGGGAGGAGGGAGGAGGGTTCAGGATGGGGAACACATGTATACCTGTGGTGGATTCATTTTGATATATGGCAAAACCAATATAATATTGTAAAGTTAAAAAATAAAATTAAAAAAAATAATAAAATTTCAAGAAGAAAAAGAAAAAAGAAGCCAGAGCACCACAACACAGGCCCCACTCACCACAACTAGAGAAAGCCGGGGCACAGCAACAAAGACCCAGCACAGCCAGAAATTTAAAATCAATCAATCAATCTTAAAAAAAAAAAAAAAAAAAAATAGAGTCAAACTTTCTTCAGGCACAGGCAAGGCAGGAGGAGGAGGTGACCTGGAGAGAAGCTGAGATTCCTGTCTCATTCAGCTTGCTGCTGTGATGTGCGGGGGGGCTTTAGGACAGTGAGCCTGGATTGGTAAGGACTCCGCATCCCAGAAATTACTACCTGGACTCCACGTGCACAGACATTCGTAGAAACTAAGTTCTGTGAGGAAAGATACTTAGTCTGTTTGGTTCAGTGATGTACTTTCCTTCCATAAAACAGTGCTGGGCATATGGTAGGAACTCAAAAGTACTGACTGATTGAATAGAGAAATATTAACATTGAAATTAATGAGTCAGTGAGAGAAAGCCAGTGAGAGCTGAAAACAGAGCCGTGGGGATGGATAGCAGGTGGGAGGAGGAGGAAGTCAGGATGACAAAAAAGGAAGGCGAGGCGCTTTAAGCTTGCCGTCCTGCCATCTGGTGAAGTTCTGTCTCTAAATTCCTGTGGATAATTTTCTACAATTTTCTGGGCCTCAGTTTTTTAAATCATATATAATGTTTAAATTAGGAGGGATGATGATCTTGAAGGCTCCATCCAGGTCTAGAATTCTATGACTTAATCATTGTTGGCTTATTTAACTTTTATTACTGAAATTTTCTTATATTTGTGTTAACCCCAATGATTTGCAAAGTTTCCTGAAGGGATGGAAATGTCTCTCCCCTAAATCGCTTAATACTGTAACTTTCTCATAAATCACTGTTCCAACAGATAAGCTTGATTTGAGTGTGTCCGTTTGTGTACTGACGTGTAATGTGCACACAGTGAAAGTGTAACGACCTTAAGTATACTGTTTGTTGAGTTTTCACAAATGTATGCACTTTTATCTGCCTTCTTCTTATCAAGGTTTAAGACATTTACGTGTTGACTGGATTTTGATTTATTAATGTTTACATTATTGGGAGCCCAGTTGAGCCATCCTTATCCCCTTTCTCTATTTTACTGATATCTCACTGATACAATAGTTATGCACTCAATCAGTCATTTTCAGATATATAAATCTGATTTTTTACAATATTATTTCTTTCACCTATTTTAGTATCCCCCCACCCCATGTAATAGACAATAAATTCTTTAAGAGCTCTGGACCAGATCAGACATTTCTTATGTAGTATCATTGCCAAGTTTTTTATTTAAAAGAGAAATCCTAAGCCTGAGTATTTCTCCGTAAGAGGCATTTAACCTACAGTCTTCTATACGAAGTGAATATTTGGACATTCTAGGAGAAAAATACTTAATTAATTTTGAGTCAAAGATAAATGTGTTTGATAGCATTTTTTTTTTAATGCTGTTATTTTTTTAAGCTAGTTTGGAATATTTCTTTGGTTGGGTCATGAGACTGTGGCTTTTGAATCATCTGAACCCAAACACCATTCGGCTGACTTTGGCTCCTTCCAGGAGGTAAGGGGAGCTCTGCTTCCTCCTGTTTTTCATCAGATACAATTTGATATTTACCCATTTCTGACACCTGGCTCGGGTGAAGCCCATGGGTGCCAGTTCAAGCTGGCCACATCCCAGACCTTGATGGGTCCTCTGGATCTGACAAACTCAAGCTCAAATTCTGTGGGGTCACTTTGGCTCTGTTTCCCCCTACCTTTTATAAGAGGCAGGCTTCCCAGTCATAAACCAAAGCTGTGGACACGAGCCCTCCCCTGAGATCACAGCCATGGATGTGGGCCTGGCTCTGCCAGCAGAAAGGGGGGGCTGCTTTTGTGGTTAGTGTTAGACGTCAATGCTGGAGGCTGGCTTCCAGGCAAAGTCTCCAACACTCAAATTCTTCTAAAACAGAATAAAAAGCAACTCATGCAACTAAAATTACCAAGTCTGTCCTCCTGATACTTAAACAAGCAATTCCACCTGCACTGAATTTTAAGTACTTCTGGCCTCTATACGAGAAAATATTCTACACTGTGTATTAACTTTGGTTGATCCTGGAGCCACGTTAATCAGAAAAGAGGAAGGAATGTCATTTGTGCCAAATCCCAAGTCCTTGCTCAAGCCACTGAAACACTAAGTTTTCTAGCTCTGGATGCTGAGGAATTCCAAGAAGACTGTGCATAAAAGAAGTCAATAAATCAAATAATCAACATAAATGTATTGAACTACTTCAGACACTTTGCTCACTGCCAATCCTATTTTGTACATGGTCTGTTGAGACCCTGGAGAACCTGAATGTAAAAAGATGACTCTTATTTCCTCGATCATGATTTGGATCTGGTTGAAATATCTTTTACTTATAAACCACTTCAGCACAGCAGTTATTTGCTCCTCGTACAACAAATAAACCAGGCAAAATCTCTTAGTACCTGCCTTCTGTACCAAATAAGACAAAAGCTAAAATGGAGTTCTCAGGACACTTGAAGTAAAAGCGATGATGCACCAAAACTGAAGAGTAATGAGTGTCCTCGCGCAGGAATCCTCTTCACCTCACTGTTGTTCAGCCGCTCAGTCGTGTCCGACTCTTCGTGACCCCGTGGACTGCAGCACACCAGACTTTCCTGTTCTTCACCATCTCCCAGAGCTTGCTCAAACTCATGTCCACTGAGTTGATGATGCCATCCAACCATCTCATCCTCTGTTGTCCCTTTTCCTCCTGCCCTCAATCTTTCCCAGCATCAGGGTCTTTTCCAATGAGTCGGCTCTTTGCATCAGGTGGTCAAAGCACTGGAGCTTCAGTTTTAGCATCAGTCCTTCCAGTGGATATTCAGGATTGATTTCCTTTAAGATGGACTGGTTTGATCTCCTTACAGTCCAAGGGACTCTCAAGAAGAGATTTTCTAGCCTATGTTTGAATAATGCCACTGACAGGGAGCTTACTACTTTTCAAGGGATCCAGTCTACCACTGTACAGCTAAGCTTTGTATTCTGAACTGAAATCTGCCCCTTTAGAACCTCCGCATACAAATGGCCTGAATTCTGTCCTCTGAAGTGATACAATTAAAGCCTAGTGGCTCTTCCATGACAGTTCTTTAAGCTACCTGGCACCTAAACCTAACCTCAAAGTTGTGAGATTTCAAAGATGGTTGAGGACATGGTTCTTATTCAGAGGGTACTAGAAGTGATAAACATGATGTGATGGGACTTGCATGGAGTCCAGTGGCCAAGACTCCATGCTCTCAATGCAGGGGGCCAAGGTTAGATCCTTGGTCAGAGGACTACATCCCACATGCCACATCTGTGTTTGCATGCTGCAACTAAAGATCCCTTATGCTGCAACCAAGGCATAGTGCAGACAAACAAATAAATATCAAAAAAGAACATGATATGAGAACCAGACTTATTCCCATCAACTTAAGTGGAAAAGGCCGTGATGTTCATAACAGCAGTTGAAAAGGTAGTGCCAGTCCTAACAAGAGTTAGAAGTGGCATGAATAACACAGCATAGAAGCAGTATTTTAACAAAATCACAAAGGTAGGCCATAGTTAAACTTGCATAATCCTTACACTACAGTTTACAATCTAGATGGTTTGGGATCCATACATTTACAGCATTTTAACATCTGCCCATCACTAGGCTTAATAATTTACATTTATATAGCACTTTAGAGCTTTCAAAGAGTTTTACATGTTATTTTATATAATTTGATTTTGAAATTCAAAAGTGACATCAGGCTTTGGAAAATAATAAGCCTTTCACTAACCATGCTGAGAACATAATGAGATATACAGATGTAATCCACTCTTCTGAATGGCTTCCTGGTACCCAGAACTACGGACTCTGAAGTAGAAACTTGTCTGCCATAAATTTATTTCCTTTTTTTTTTTGCCAATTTTTTTCCATTCAGGTAAACTTGTTAACCTTGCTAAGCCTTTATTTCCTTTTCTGCAACATGTAGATCACATACTGTGGGCCTTAAGTAAAGTAATTCACATAAAAAGCTACGCCCAGTGCCTGATATTACAGGATGAATAAATGTTTGTGCTCACTGATCTTTTTTGTTCATCATAGATAATAACTAACTTCCTTATTATAGAACTGATCTTATTAGGACAGATGGCATGTAAAAGTATGGTAAAAATACTTAAAGTACCACAGAGCTTAAAAGAAAATTGTCAGTTCGGCAGTCTGAAAAGTATTGTGAAGATCACTTCCGGGTATCAACAGAAAAGAACTAAGAGCAGGTACTCAAATGTGTTCGTAACAGCACAGCATTATTTACAACTGTGAAAAGATAGACACAACTCAAGTGTCCACTGATGGACAAATGGATAAACAAAATGGGATATATACACACATACAACGGAACAGCATTGAGCCTTATGAATAAGGAAGGAAATTCTCGTACATGCTACAAGATGGATGAATCGTAAAGACATTATGCTAAGTGAGATAAGCCATTCACAAAAAGACAAATACTCATATGAGACACTTAGAGTAGGCAAATTCATAGAGGCAGAAAGTAGAATGGTGGTTGCCAAGGGGAGAGTGAGGAGGAGGAGTGAGGAGTCATTGTTTAATGGATATAGAGTTTCAATTTTACAAGATGAAAAGACTAATGGGAGATGGATGGTGGTGAATGTACTTATTGCCACTGAACTATTCACTTAGAAATGGTTACAATGGTAAATTTTATGTTATGTATATTAAAATGGTAAATTTTGTTATGTATATCTTAGCAGAATTAGAAAACCCTATGAATACTGCAATGATATTCCAACAGACTTTAAGCTTCAAAGAATATGAGGCACATTCCTTGTACTAGAAGCACTTAATATCCAGTTAAGGAGACAGAAAACAAACTAAAATGACAAATGACCATTTAAAATACTCTAAAGCAACAAGCAAACAGATAAACAAGCATCCATGAAGCTACAACTTGCCAATGACATGATCCAGTTGGTGGACATTAGCCATAAGTTATATGCCAGATGTCTTGGGTCAGAGTCTTTGTGTCACAAAGACTGTGACCTGAGGTTTCACTCAACAGCACTCCATAACAGAGCATGGTTATTAAATGCTAAAAATCAAGAGGCTCCCAAAGACGCTTAGTGACTGACAGCTTCATCTCCCAGGCTTTTTATACTTCATCATGCAAACACAGACAATGCGGAACAGTTACTCTAATTAAGCACTTTCCTTATCCTCCCCTCGCAGAGCTGTGTTGGAGATAAAGGATAATGGCACTAAATGAACAGGTTAATTAGAGACAGCATTTACCCCTGCAGGCCTTCCAGTGGAAACACCATTTCACACCATTACATCACACAGGAGAGCAAGGCTCTGGGGACTGGCTCCTGAGACAGCCAGTGACCAGGAGAGAACAAAGCAAGCAGTGCAAAGAGAGAAATCGTGCTAGCGTAACTGACACACATTCTTATCCAGGATTTCACCCCATATTTCTTGAGGGCATGAGCTGGCAAATGACAGCCTGCAAGCCAAATCTTACCTGCAATAAGATTTTCTACAGCCTGTAAGCAGAGATTAGATTTTGCATTTTTAAAGTGTTGTTAAAAAAAAAAAAAGTAAACAAACCATACTGTATGACAGAGATCTATATGGTCACAGGGGCTAATATCTGCTATCTGGTCCTTTACAAAAAAAGTCTGACAACCCATGCTCTTGATGATAGGAATTAAGCAATGTGTTCGATACCAAAAGGAGGAGGAGAGAGAGAGCTGTCAAGTGATCAAAAGAGAAGATTTGAAATACAACCCTATCACCAGTTGTCATCCTACAAATATCTTCATTTCATGCAGACGTGTCCTTTTAGTTCACCCCTTTCGTGAGCTACAAAGCTCTCCCATTTTGGCCATCGAGGGAAAAAACAGCAGAAATGTGAGCAACTTATGCATTCAAGCAAGTTTAAAAAAAAAATTAGAAGACACAAACTTGTCTACTCCTCCCTTCTCACCTCTTCTTTCTCCAACCTGGTCATTATTTCAAAGTTGAACATGTTCTTGGGAAAATATTGTGATTCAAGGTGGTGCCTGCTATCATTCCATTGGTTTGGAGTGTTTAGGACCAAGCTTTAAAACAAGTTACAAGTTGAAACTTGGCAGAGAGAAACAGACACTCTGGGCAGGCACCAATTTTATGTAATTTGAAAACAGCTGGTTTAGAATTTGCTAATTCATAGGAGTTCAGGAAAGAAAGCAAACCTCAACAACCTCACCTAACTGAAAATACTTGCATTCTGAATAAAGCTCAGTGCCCATTCAGAGTCTGCCATTAATTCAGCCAATGTTTTTCTTCCTAGAATAATAAATACTTTCTTCAACTGAAATGTGGGATCATTACAAATAAAAATATTGCTATGATCTGACTGTAAGTGGATTACATATTTACTTTGCTTTATTGGAAGGGCCATGGGGTATGACCATAACTTATGCCTTCTGTTGCATTCCATACTGCCTAGTTGGGCACAAAATTGGCACTAAAAAAATAAATTCTCATTTATGAAATAATAGCTAGTGTAAAGAATGAAAACTAGTAAATGAGATTGGTTCACTCATGCCAGGTACACATATTTTAATGTGGTTATTGGTAAAAGCTGAAGCTTCTTGGCTATGGAATAAGGCTCCAAAGTTCAGGGACCTCCAACAGAACTTTAACATAAACCTGGTCATGTTTCCAACAGCTCTGGTCTCTACTATCTATGTGCCTTCGAGATGGAAAAGGTCTCCACTCTATATGCCTTTGTTTCACAAATATTTCAACATTTAAATTTTAATCAGGATGGGGTGCTTTAGATAGACCCTCCCACTGAAAGAGGGGTGCATGATCACTTTATGGTCACTGTTTAGAGAATGTGCGTTCCCACCTACATTATCAAGGAAGAGTTGAGCACACGTGCAGAGAGAAGTAGTGCGCTCTCAGGAAGGAGCAGCGAATAGGCCTGAGTTGGAACAGCTGTTCCCAAGGGCTGCTATACTGGTGGAGTCTTTCCACTGGGTCTATGAATGGCAGTTTTCCATTTGCAGAGAATAGTAACTTGTTTAAGACTTCTTGCTTCATCGACTTATTGTCCACCACACACACACACAGACACACACACACAGAGACACACACACAGCATGACCTTCAAACCAGGTCTGGTCATAGGGGCAAAGTGCCTTCTAGGGCTGCATGAGGACAGGGACTTAGTCATCTTACGTTGAAAACATTTCAAACTGATAGGATCTTGATGACCTTAATGCCTCGTGTCTTTCACCTTCTCTTTAATATATGAACATATTTTTAAAAAGGAAAACATCATATCAATTGATAGGCCACTCATCTCAACTCAAATATATAAGTCACTCCCCTTTTCACAGTTTTAAAAAGCTAGTCCTTTCTGATTTTCTTGCCCTTTGACTACACATCAAACTAAATGTTACTTACAAGCAACTGACTGCAAGTTTGTTTAACAGCAAGACATCCCTTTAATTAACTGCCCTCTTTTTTATTGAAGTTGACAGGCAATACATTTGTAGCATCTCAACTGATCACATGAAGTCTTAGGTAGTTATATGCCAGTTGGTAAAGAAAAAATAGCCTACATTAATCCTAACAGATAGGTCTTGTGGTTAAGAATCACACAAGGAAAAATGATCTCAGTAATTTCAAAGACCCTTAGATTCAATGTCATTATCAAGTTTTTTAAATAGGATGAAAATATGAACTTCATTAATGAGAAAAACCTATGCTTTATCCCACTTTTCAGGACAAAATTATTCTTGAGGAATTGCTGATCTTTTCCTCAGACTCTCTCTGCTTCATTGTAGAAATTCTATTTCTAAAAACTTCCCTAAGGAAATAATCAAGAATGTATAGCAGGGGCTTCCTTAGTCATCCAGTGGCTAAAAGTCTGTACTCCCAATGCAGGGGGCCCAGGTTCAATCCCTGGTCAGAGAATTAGATTCCATATGCCACAACTAAGAGTTTGCATGCTGCAACTAAGGCCCACTGAAGCCAAATAAATAAATAAATAATATTTTTTTAAAAAACAATATAGCAAAATTTAACCAAAAGTATATTTACTGCTTCCCTGCCTAAAATGGATAAAAACCATACTATTGCTTCATTTCAATAGGTGGAAGTTGAGTTAGATAAAGCATTGTAATTCACAGAGAATACATACATGTGTTATGCAATTATCAAAAATGGAAATGTAGATGACACATATGAGAAAATACTCATGATGTAATGATTAGTGAAAAACAAATAACTCTAAACAATATATATGATTTAAACTTTGTTCACTATGAGCAGAAAAAAAGACTAGAAGGAAATAAACGAAAGTCATCCAATTGTTATCAATGTGGGGAGGAGTTATACTGATTTTTATTCTTCATATACTCTCCATGCTTTATACAATTTGCTCATTTTATAATAAGAACCCAAGTATAATTTAGAAGTATATTTCAGAGGACGGTTCTCCCGTAGGTGTTAATTAGGCGATTTTCTAGGCTCAGAGCTGTCTAGCAAACCACTCCCAGAAGCAGTCAAGTCCTTAACTAGAATGACTGCTCACGACACCATCTCCATCTTCTCTAGATTATCTTGAGAACTGAAAAGAAAAAGACAGTTTGGGGAAAATGTCTACTCCTGCATTTATAAACAAGAAAATTCTCAGTAGGAGGATGAATCATTATGACCGCCACCACCACCAACAAAAACACCCACCCTTGTTATCCAATACTCACATCGAACAGGTTTTATATCCACACATTTTAAGAAACCAAGAGGGAGTCATAAACCCAATTCAATTTCATTGGGTGCTCTCTTGACAGAATTGTTATTAATAAGATTGTATTGTACAAACCCCCCTGAAATCCCAAAGCTGCTGACTACACCAGCAAGCATTTAACACCCAGCATGCAACATGTAGTTGTGTCTGCTCCTCTGTCCCAGGCCCCTCCTGCAAACCCCTCATCCTTCTCCTTCCCATTCCCCTTGGATTCCCAAATCAAAGAAAAAGCTTGTCTGGAGCAACCTCCATAAATTATTCACATGATATTACAGTGTATGTCAGCAATCTCGCAGTGTTTAAAAAACTTAACTACAAGCCAATTAAAATGTAAACTGAGAAAGACGGATGGAGCTGGTTGCTCTGGTGTGAACTTAGCAGCTCATAACAATATGCACTCCAACTTCCAGACCTGCTAATTTGACAGCTACTTTCATCAGCAGAGCCTCCCCCTCCCCACCATGACTTCATCCCCCTCCTTTAATGCAGTGGTTCTCCCAGGACAAATGGTTCTGTATCCTTCCACATTCAGCAGATGAGTCCCCTGGGCCTTGCAACCAGCCCAAGCACTCAAAGTGGAAGTTATTAACAAGGGTTTGTTTCTTTCCCTCTTTGTTTTTAAGGATATGTAATATACCCTTCACTTTCTTTACAGGTTGCAGTTTATAAGTGAAAGAAGTTTTTAAAAAAGGAAAGAAAAGACAAAAGGAAGAAGAAAAAAGTAAGCAAAGATCATGTATCAGTGAGAAAATGTAAAGCAAGTCTGAAAGCTAGCTGAATGGGGATGATGTTCTGAAACATGTTCCCTTCATTGTTTCCATTTCAATTTTTTCTATACTACGCTTCAACACCGATGGGTCTATATGACATAATTTCACTTACTAGTGAAACAACTAAGAGATTAAAGACAAGGAGTACTTGCTTTGGTTTTGAGAAGAAGAGAAGACCTGTACTACTGTACGGATTTGAGCACTTCTGTTAAGACAAAAAGATAGGTTCCCCCTTTAAAAATATTCCAGCACATCTTCCTCCATATCCCTCTTCCTGACCTTCTTTTCCACTTCTCCTCTCTTTCAGCATTATATAAGAAATCTCAATCTGTAATGAAACCACAGCAAGACCTGACAAGGAGGGGCATTAGAACATGAGTCAGATTATCATTTGGCACCAACCTAACAGAATAACTTTCTACTTTAGTTCTCATGCTTTTCCGTTTCGAGACTTAGACATACAATTTAAACAGAAAGACACAAATGGTGTCCATCCCCCAAAGAGAATAAAATACTACCTTAACCCTAGAAAAATTGGTGACCTTGTGGTAATGGAAAATCACCTTTATTGAGCTCCTCTCTGTCATCTGGATATATCTGATCAATCAGAAAGATCAAAGTTCTCACAGGCATGGCGCACCTGTTCAAATCAACACAAGAAATGTGTGTACCTATGAGCCAACTGAGAGTGCGCGTGCTCAGTCATGTCTGACTCTTTTTCGACCCCACGGACTGTAGCCCTCAGGCTCCTCTGTCCATAGGATTCTCCAGGTAAGAACACTGAAGTGGGGAGTCATTCCCTTTTATAAGGGATCTTCCCAACACAAGGATCGAACCTGTCTCCTGCACTGCAGGCAGATTCTGTATCATCTGGGCTACCAGGGAAGCCCAAGAGCCAGCTACTAAGATATCAATCAGTGACCCATGACAATAAACTTATGTGTTATAATAGATTATTTTATCTTTGAAATTATTCATTATCTTGAAAAGGTATATAGTTATATGATCACTGCATGCTCAAATAGAAGAATCACTGCATGGATATAACTGGAAATAAACAAAAGTCTCATGAGGGACTTTACTGGTGGCCTCAGAGGCTAAGACTACTTGCTTCCACCAGAAGGTGTGGGTTCAATCCCTATCAGGAAACTAGATCTCACATGCCACAACTAAGACCAGGCACAGCCAAATAAATATTAGAACAAAACAACAAAAGTCTCATGAGTAGACATTATTAATGGAAAGGAAGTGAAGGAGTTTAACTCTTTGATCAAACTTGGAAATTAAGAGGTTCAATTGAGGAAAACTGATCAGTTGATTTTATGAATTTCACACTAGGTTTTCTCTCTGCTATTAGTCAGAGAGGACTATGCACACTGTAATTATATCTCAATATTTTTTGTTCAAATTCAGTTAGCAGTTGTCTGAGAAAAGCTTACAAGTCAAAATAAAGGCAGATGGTTATCTGAACAGTACATACAATCAATAAATTCATCCCACTATTTAATCCTGCTGAATTATTTACAACAGTGGCTTTCTAGTCCCACAGTGATTCAGAATCATGTGGGGAAATTTTCTTTAAAATAAAAAAATACAGATAATACTAGGGTTATATTTTCAGATATTCTGGTTTGACAGGTGTATTTAAAATATTTTCAGATGATTCTACTCCAGTGCTGCCAAGGACTGAGAACAGCTCATCTGACTGAGAACTGTAATCTCTGGTCACTCATTATGGTGGAACATGGCAACATCACAGACTGGACAAACTAGAATATGCTGCCTTCAACTCATGTTTAGCCCTTAACTGCCTGAACTGTCCTTCTCTTCATATCAGCCTCTTGGTATATCTTTCTTAGGTTTTGGCCTAAGTCCCTGTAATATGCTTTGTACTTTATGCCTTAGTTTTGAAAATTGGGCTTCTGATCAGGGAAATGTAGTTTAAAACCACAATGAGATATCACTTCACACCCACTAGAATGGCTCTAATCAAAAAGACAATAACAACGAACATTGCCAAGAATGTGGAGATGTTGTAAATGCAAATTTTATACTATTTCATAATGTGAATATAAAATGGAAATGATGTAAAGTTAAAATGATCCAGACACTTTAAGGAACAGGATGGCAGTTACTCAAATGGTTAAACTGCATGACTCAGCAATTCCAGTACTAAGTATATTCTTAAGAGAAATGAAAACATGTGTCCACACAAGAACTTGTAATGAGTGTTCACAGCAGCATTATTCATGATAGTCAAAAATGTAAACAATCCAAATGTCTATCAAATGATGAATGGATAAGCAAAATGCAGTATATCCTTTCAATGGAATATTATTAAACAAAATATAAAGAAATGAAGTATTAATACATGGATACAACATGGATAACATTAAAACATTACATGGATACAACATGGATAAACATTAAAAACAAGTGAAAAACAAGGGAAAGAAGTCAGCTGCAAATGGCCACATATTGTATGTTTCTATTTATTTGAAATGTCCAGAACAGGCAAATCTATAGACAGAAAGCAGAGTACGAGTTGCCTAAGGGTGAATGTACGATGGGGGTAAGGAGATGATGATCAAAGAGTGCAGGGTCTCCTTTTCTTTTTGACAAGATTTTGGCCATGCCGTGAGGCATGTGGGATCTTAGTTCCCTGACCAGGGATCGAACCTCTTCCCCCTGCAGTGGAAGCACAGTCTTAACCACTGGGCCACCAGGGAAGTTCTTGGATTTCTTTTTTAGGTAATAAAAATGTTCTAAAATTGATGGTGGTGAGGAATGCAAAATTCCGTGAATATGCTAAAAACCCTTGAGAGGTACACTCGAAGTGGTGAATTGTGTGTTATGTGAATTCTATCTCAATAAAACTACAAAAAATATAAAGAAAAGAAGGCTTCTGTTCTGAGGTCTGACTTGGCAGCTCACCAATCCTCCAGTCTCCTGCTGGGGTTGGGGGTCCTGTCTGGCATGGTCACTGCCTCTGTGAGGAGCTATTCTGACCTAGACTGTTGATAAGATCTTTTGGCTCTAATGTACCTCTTGGCTCTGGCTCCTAGTCTTCAACATATCCTAGTCTTCCGCATCATAATACCCTTTGGATAGTCAATTGTCCCTTCTGAATGGGCATGTACAAATAGGCTTTATTCTGAGGGTAACAATAGAAAGTCATTAATGTTTAATGGGGAGCAGTATAAAGACAACACAGGAAATAACATGAAGTCTTTTAACTGACCTCACTCATTTCATGTTCAGTAACAACTTCTCCTTTCCTCCCACACTGCACCAGCTCCCAGTAAAGAGGCTCCAGTCTCTCAGTTACGCCTAACGTCTCATAACTCCTTCCTCTAATCCTCTCCTCTTCTTTCTGGCCCTCCTCATTCCTGCCCCCAGTATAAACCATTTTCACTCCACCATCAAATCTTTACTCAAACCATCACTCTTGAATCCTCCTGCTTTTCTACACTTCACCAGTTAAACTTCTTCAAGATTAGATTTGATGCATTATGTTTCATGCGATGATTTCCCAACATTATACTAACTAGGGCTATAAATGATATAAATTAAACAAACCCCAAACTTGTATTATGAGCTTTGTCCCTCTGACCAAGCTCTATACTCTTTAACAGCAAGAATAAAGTGATAAACTTCTCTTGATTCCATACTGTGCCAAAGTGCTAGGCCAGCAGCTAACATACTCAGAGACTGACTGATAAAAGGAACTCATTTTTATTTCCAAGAATTTGTGTACCATCAACTTCTCTGGCTTGTTTTCTCTCTGCCGTGGTTTCCCTTTCCATTCCCAGAAAGCTTGCCTGTGTGCATTTCCTTTTCTCGAGGCTATGTGCTGTTACAGGAGAAATCACTCCCTTGGGAAAATTATTGATGGGCAGCTTCTAATTTTAAGCTACAGCTGAACTAAGAAACTGAATCGCAGCTGCATTACCATTTCATTCTGCATGGAGCCCTAATGATAAATATTTAACCAGAACAACTTCCCTTTCCTTTGCTGCTATATTCTCATATAATTATTTTAACAAACGGTTGTTTCAAACATTTACCACTCTTGTCAAACCTCTAACTACTCCCGGTGGATGCTATTTTGCTGCTTCTATCACTAAGAAAATTAATGGTATTCCTATCACCTCCATATTTACTGATGTTTGTGTGTTAGTTACTCAGTCGTGTCTGCCTCTTTGTGACCCCATGGACTGTAGCCCACCAGGTTTCTCCATCCATGGGATTTTCCAGGCAAGAATACTGGAGTGGGTTGCCATTTCCTTCTCCAGGGGATGCTCCTGACCCAGTGATCAAACCTGGCTCTCCCACATTGCAGGCAGACTCTTTACTGTCTGAGCCACCAGGGAAGCCCTATGGTTTAACCCATTGTTCAGGTCATCAGCACTGCCCATCAAATATTTTCTGTTCTCCCCTAGTTCTAGGCACTTGGATGGCCCTTTGGGGTTGGGTGCAGCCATGTGTCTTGCTCTGTGATAACTGCTGTCCCAGTTCCCTAACAACATAGCCATCATTTGCTCTGTCTCCACTACCTTCAATTCATCCAACAAGACTGTCTTGCTGCTTGAAGGTACTTTATTTAGGAAGACTTTACTAACCTCACAGGCAGCTTAAGTTCCATCCTTCTTTATGTTCTCTTGTCAATTGTGTTCATATTTCTATGCCAACTCTTACAATGGGTTTTGATATTTGCTTGTGAGTCTGTCCCTAAGAAATATTGGTTTTAAGCTCTGTTTAATCAGCCCACAGACAAAGGACTCAGAGGCAAAAATGGCAGGTTTTGAGGTATGATTCTTTTGCTTTTTATAAACAACGGGCCCACATAAGCTTGGTTTAGAGATTTACCAGATAAAACAAAATTGGAAAACCATCATACTGCAGCATAAATTCCTCCGAGATATCTTACAAGATGTTGGAACCTTAGACTGTAATGTAATGACTGTCACAAGGAAAGTACCCAGAAGATGTTTGCTAAATGAATGAATAACTCCCTGGGCAATGCGCTAATCACTGTCCCCTCACACCTGACCTTTTATTCTAAGTACAGTGTGAAAGCTAGTAACCCTTCTCCAGGTTGCCCTGGGAGACCCAAAACTCCTAGAAACAAATCTGTTTATTAAAAAACTACGATAGTTGTCATCAAAATAGCATTGCTTTAGAAGCATCTAGAGTATAAAGTTTCTTAGCAGCTTTGGTTCATTACCAAAGTAGGCATTATCTTAAAATTGATCTTATCTGAAGGTTAAACACACTTAGTTCCTTGTCAGAACACTTAACTCTCCAATATGGTCAATTACCAGATAATAGTGTCCACTTTCTCATGTCTTACTACTTAAATGGTCTGATCGATAAATAAGTACACACTGCATTATTAAGAGCTTGCTGATGTCAGACACGAATGGAAGAAGTCTCTGAAGTTCTAGTCTTAAAAATAACATTTAAGTTCCCTATCACTTTCAGGTATTTTATAAGTCTCTACTGTGCTCATGGCACTGAAATATAATTTTCTTCGAACCTGTGATCTGCATTAGACATGTCACATGCAAAATGGATGGACTGTTTTTTCAATTTGTTATGAGTTTGAGTGGCATTTTATTTCTCTTAGTAATTAAGTGATAATTGACCAAGTATATTGGTTCCTCATCAACACAAAATATTTAAAGCCATCAAAATGAAAGCACTTCTGAATCCAATAATCTAATGGGAAGTGACAATATGTGTATCTTGTTTGGTGATGGAACTTGCCAGCTCTTCTGCAGAATACAGTGGGAGATTCAGTGTAGAAAAGGAACACTTTTGGGGGAGAGGGAAGGGGTATTTGATCCAGTTATGCTTTCACTAAATGTACTTTCCTTATAGATAGCTGTCTTAGAAATCATTTTAGTCAGTTAATTTTAAAAATTTCTTTCAATACTTTTTAAAATAAGCTTTCTTAGACTCTACACTTACACACAATTTTTAAAGTGAACTACTGAACTTGCAGAGAAAAGAAGTAACATTCTACCTACCTACAGAAGAATTAGTCCTAGATGCTTATGAACACAAATTGATCTCAATGAAATTTTATTAGCAATTTATCATCAAAGATTATCCAAACAAATCCAAGAATATTTAATTTACTTAAAACAAGGTTGAACATTAGCTGGCATTTACATGACCAGTTCTGATCCTGCCTCCAATACATCAATACCTAGAGCCATTGAAAGGTCTGATGCTGTAGTGGAAGCTTCAGTACTCGGGTCACCTGATGTGAAGAGGTAACTCATTGGAAAAGACTCTGATGCTGGCAAAGATTGAAGGCAAAAGGAGAAAGGGGCGGCAGAGGATGAGATGGTTAAATAGCATCACTGGTTCACCGGACATGAATCTGAGCAAACTCCAGGAGACAGTGAAGGACGGGGAGCCACAAAGACTCAAACAAGACTTAGCAACTGAACAACAACCACCAAAGAGAGTGAGTGAATATTCTCAAACAGCAGAAATGAATCAAATCCATCTCTCACAGACAAGCAAACGGATGTTCATCTTGCCTGGCATCTGACAGTAAGAGACAACTGTCACTTCTGAGTCTTTAAAAAAAACAGGTTTATAGATGCCCATGTGTTAGTACCTTGCTCAGTTCTGGGAAAATTTTCTTTTCAGTATCTGTTGGTATAAAGAATTTGGAATACTTGCTAATGGAAAGTCTACTTTCTAGGACTTAGGATTTGCCTGTTTTAGAACATACAATGTTGATAGTTGTCTTCCTTAAAAACAAAATCTTCTTTCTGATTAAAAATAGAAAAACAAAGAAAGAACTATTATCCTGTCACATGTAAAGATAAATACTCCAACTTCTTAAAATGAATTTTTCTGGCTTGGAATATCAGAGAACATACTTATTTCTTAAGATGGCAAAGAATGTTTTACTTTCCCTGGGAAGAAACATTTAAAAACTAGATCCTAGTATGGTATTTCTGGAGTTGAATGTCTTATTTGAGCCAGAATCTCCATGAATTGTGTTGTTCAAACCTGCCTAGCCTTCCCTGGCAAGGAAGAAAGGTTGGAAAGGGAGTGAAGAAAGAAACCAGGTAAAGAGAAGAATGGAACAGAGGAAAGAAAAACAGAAACCAGGTGAGGAAAGAAGGAAATAGTGACGAGAGAGGGATATTTGGGGACAGACTGGCTTTATTTCCCATGCTGGTCTGGTTCTTGTTTTATTGGAATTATTTCACCATCCTTAATTGTCATCAGTGTAAACACCCAATCTGCTCTTAAAAGAAACCATTCCCGCTGATGGAAGTAATAAATGACAGTGCCTGAGGAACGGAATCCTGAGGGCTGCATAAATCAGCGGTTGTCATCTTTTCAAATGCTAAAAAATTTCTGTGGTTCCAGCATTTCCAGGAAAGGCTCAGTTGAGTTTCCATAATAATCACTTCATAGACTCTAAGTTTTCTCTCTGAATTGTCGAAAGGTTAAATCTACCCTAAATTAGAATTAAATGTGTGTGAGTGTGCATGAATGTATGCACAAACATATGCTTTACTTATGCACGCATACATCGAAACATACATACATATATATACATACATGTGTATATGTGTAAAAATATCCATGGCTTCCCAGGTGGCTCAGTAGTAAAGAATCCAATTGGCCTGCCAATGCAGGAAAAGGGGGTTCGATCTCTGGGTGGGGATGATCTCCTGGAGAAGGAAATGGCAACCCACTCCAGTATTTTCGCCTTAGAAATCCCACGGACAGAGAAGCCTGGTGGGCTACAGTGCATGGAGTTGCAAAGAGTCAGACACGACTTAGCAACTAAACAACAATACATATCTACACATACACACACACACACACACACACACACACTGTGCTCAGTCACTTCAGTTGTGTCTGACCATTTGAGACCCTGTGGACTGTAGTCCATCAGGCTCCTCTGTCCATAGTATTCTCCAAGCAAGACTACTGGAGTGGGTTGTATACATATATAAGACGGTCCTTCTTAAAATCCTCTAATTTTAGCAAGTCTTAGTATTCTATTTAGTAGTTTCCAGAGTTGAAAGGTCTCAGGCAGAATCCAGCCACCTAGCTCTATGAGCAATGAGTTTAACCAGGGAACATGTGTATCCTGCCGTATTGGTTCACCTGGACCTCTTTCTCCTTTTCTATTAGTCTTCTCCTTACTTCTTTGGTGGATACCTGACCTCCTTGGACTGTGTGATTTAGCTCTTTGTAGGTGTTGCTAGAGAATTCAAAGGGTGCCAGATTCTTCTGGAGGGGGTGATAACATCTTAGGAACCTAGTCACTACTTAGACAGGAGCTTTAAAACTCAAGCAGCCTAGTGATGTTCTGGAAAATAGCCATGAACATAATAAGCACAGGCCCATAGATCAGAGCAAAACTCATAGGAAAGAAGGTTGAAGCGTAATGAAAAATGAACATTGGGCCAAAAAACACAAGCTGAATAGGTTGTTGTATCATCGTTCCTTGGCTTGATTTTCTAGAATCTATTTGTATGAGGGGCTAGCTGATGACAATTTTAAGCAAATCTGCTACATACCGACTTTTTCCCCAAGTGGGAATGAGAAGTAAGCAACAGGATGGCACTGGAAATGCAGGTAAGGCAGAGGCCAGTTTTATAAACAGATGATGACTTTGGGGTGGTAGGATTATTTTTGAGACCAAACATACCGCATATCCTGAAAGCCAGTCTGATACTCTAGGAAAGAGAAGCTCAGAGTCCTCTGGGTAGAACGGTGACAATGAGCCCTTCATAAACACAGCTTTTAGACAAAGAAATATTCCAAGTTGAAACTCACTTGTCCTGGTTTGGTTCTCTCTTTGTCTTGCTGGAGAGTAGGCCACGGGAGCAAAGTCAACGGAAATGAAAGTACAAGAAATGAAAGAAAAAGAAAGGAAAAAAGCCATTTCTAAGATACAAAATTATGTAAGATTATTCCCTCACCTCATCTAAATTTTTTGAGTAAGGCGAGGTGGCCCCTTCGTGGATCAACATTCTCTCATGGCGAAGGGGCTTGTGTAATTCCATAAAGCTATGAGCCATGCCATGCAGGGCCACCAAGACAGATGGGTCACAGTGAAGAGCTCTGACAAATCGTGGTCCACTGGAGGAGGGAACGGCAAACCAGTCCAGTGTCAGGGAAGCCTGGCCTGCTGCAGTCTATGGGGTCACAGAGAGTTGGACATGACTTAGTGACTGCACAACAGCAACAAAGTGAGGTGGGCAGGACTGAGCAGCTCATCGCACGAGCGAGGTGAGTGGGGAAGAGAGCTGCCCCGAGGCCACCACGGGCCTGACGTTCTACAGACGCACATTTATGTACCCTAAACACCTGATACAGGTATGATCGTCATGTCCTAGATAAGAGAGCCCAAAACATTCTCCTAATACTGTCATCTCTTGATACAATGAGAAAAGTAGATTGACAAGGACCCATTTCAAGATACTTGCTTAATTTTCCTTTGTTCCCTTTCAAAGCCACTATTAACATATTTTCCCAAAGGGTTTTCTTTTGGAGGGCAAAGTATCTCATTTTTTATAATAATAATATTAACCACTGTCTGTAAGATGAAGATGACAGATCAACTGAACTTTTTTTAAAGTTCAAAATCAAGGTCATTAAATTTATGAGCTCCTACTCCTCCCAATTTATTCAGAAGCCTAATTTATGAGCTCCTACCAACCCACCCCCAAATTTATGAGCTCTTATCCCCACCAGGGGCTTCCCTTGTGGCTCAGACGGTGAAGACTCTGCCTGCAATGCAGGAGACCCAGGTTCAACCCCTGGGTTGGGAAGATCCCCTGGAGAAGGGAATGGCAACCCACTCCAGTATTCTTGCCTGGAGAATTCCATGGATAGAGGAGCCTGGAGGGGTACTACAGTCCATGGGGTCGTAAAAGAGTCAGACACGATTGAGTGAATACCACTAACACCCCCCTTAAAAAAAAAAAAAAAACAACTAACAATATACCTGCAAAGACCTTCAAATACTTTAAGGACTATCACTTCCACACCAAAATGAGAATTCCAAGTCTTAAAAATCTAGGTAACTGTAGCACAATAGAGAAAACATACTGCATTGACTTCTTGTTGGAATTTGGGTCATTTTAGAAGGCCAAGTACCATATTTAAATTTGGAGGGAGAATGATTTTCAATAGTCCTCTGTATATTACAAATAGTATCAGTAACAATGCAATTATCCCATTTTTTTTAAAAAAAGAGGTTGACTAAAGATGTGTTTTTAAAATTCTAGCAACCTTCAACAGAGAAGGCAATGGCACCCCACTCCAGTACTCTTGCCTGGAAAATCCCATGGATGGAGGAGCCTGGTAGGCTGCAGTCCATGAGGTTGCTAAGAGTCGGACACGACTGAGTGACTTCCCTTTCACTTTTCACTTTCATGCATTGGAGAAGGAAATGGCAATCCACTCCATTGTTCTTGCCTGGAGAATCCCAGAGATGGAGAAGCCTGGTGGGCTGCCGTCTATGGGGTCACACAGAGTCGGACACAACTGAAGTGACTTAGCAGCAGCAGCAACCTTCAAACTGCCTTACTTTGAATAATATCAATACAAGGCTTTGTTTCTCCCCAAATTGAAAACATTCCTTAGTTCCTCAGCTACACTTTTTCCTTACATGGTCCTTGCATAGTATGGTAGGGCATTCCCTGCATCTGGAGGGCAGTGTGTGACACTTTAAATGCTAATGGAAAAGCACATTGCTTATACAAGCATGTCACATAACATTGTTTTGCACAAGATTCCAGCCGACTTCCCAGTACTGAATCTAAAAATGAAGCAATCACATCTTGTGTCCATAGACACTGATGAGTTAACAATAACTCATCTGATTTAGCTTTCTTGGAAAAGACTTGGATCCATCTTATATCTCTTATTTTGCTTTTCGTGGGGTATGGAGAGTGAGGTTATCAAAATTAAAAATGTAAGACAGAGGCAATACTGGTCATATCCAGACAGATGAGCCCTTGCCCTGAGATCCGTGCACAAGAGGCTCCTTCTCAGACTCTCTTCAAGCTGTGCGCCTTTCTGTGGGGCAATGGTCCGTGGGGTCATGAGGACGCACCCAGCCAGCTCACACATCTTCCTTTTAGGACCATGTTTTCCATGCCAGGGACACTGGACTCCCCTGCCCAGATTGCCCCCCATCCCTTCCAGGGTCTGGATGGACAGGCTTTTCCCCAGGGGACCATCTTCCTGAGGCCAGGCCATGCTACTTATATAGAAACCTGCAGGCCTAACTTTGGCCACGGGCAGCTGTATGCTGCGGTGTTGAGGGCATAAGGTATGGATGAGAACTTGAATATGTGGGGTGGATGCCCATGTTCCTATGGGCAAAGTTCCTTGTGCTCCTGGAAAGAACAAGAATTGAAAAGAAAGAAGTAAGGTGGCCTCCATACATGCTGTGGCCCTGCAAATATTAGGGGTGGGTCTGGCAAAAGGAGACTCAGAGATAGAGGTATATTTAATGGTGCTTAATTTAACAGAGAATGGTGTAATATTAAAAAATCCTACCCCTTCATTTTGGTTTTCCTATCCAGATCAATAAGAGGAAAGTTACCCGGATAAGGACTGATCAGAGAACCCTATCAGCTGAGTCTATTTACAAATAAACTCCAGAACAGTCAACTATAGAAAGACTCTTGGAGAGTCTTTGAGACTCTTTGAGAATCTGTTGAGAAAGAAATCAACAGATGTGTCTAAAGCCTCAACACACACACACACACACACACACACACACACACACACACACCATCCAGAGTGGGCTATAGACTATGACCACCAAGGTTATGGACATTTTAGGTCATTACCAATTTCCATGCTATCATTGTTCTGTAGAATCTGCACTTCCCGAATCAACTCCCAAACCATTTTATGGCTCCACGTCTTTTAAACTGGCTTCAACTTGCCAGTAGCTTTAGCGCAAGAAAATTTTATGACAATGTATAACACCTACCCTTCATATAACACATGAAACCTCAGAATTGGCTTTCTTCCCTCTTTTTTACACATTTATTATAGGTGTTAAATTACAGTCATTTCCAAGCTTAACCCCTAAGAAACAGAGTTATCTATACCAAGCTTGCTTCATACTAACTTTCTAAAGTATCATGCCAAGATATGTATTTTATTCCATAGCTAAGAATGGCATGTATTTACGGGCAAAACACACAGGCTTTGGAACCTTGGAGAGAAGGGTCAAGAACTTGTGTAGGTCTTCTAAAGAACGAGAAAAGCAGTCATTGAGGTATATAAGCAGACAGATTAGGAGACATGTTCTGGTACAAAGAGACCCCAAACATTCTAATATTAGACAAAAAGGTAATCTCAAAGTAGTAAGGGATGGAAATATGGGATCTGGAAAACATACAAATGTGGACATCACCCTGGGTTTCAAAGGACCCTCTTTGGGACAGAACACCAGAGAAATTTTCAAATACGGATGGTGGCCTTCAGTGAATTTGGGCTGGATGCGAATGGGAAGTAAGACCTGAGTGAGTGCCATGTGGATGCAAAGGAAATATGAACCCAGGGGATGGGAAAGCTGGGCTCTGGGTCCCAGGGCTCAGGCAGGTAAACTCTTCTCCCCTGGCAGGAACTGTCCCACCCACTTCAATGCCACCAAAACGTTTCTTACCAAAGTGCTTAAGACCAAAACCGCCTCCTGTGAATGATCCCCACCAAGAGCTAAAATGCTCGGGCTCCCCGTCTCTGCTTCCAGTGAACGAATCCTGCTACCAGACTATCCCGCACACCGTGCGCTCCCCCCACCTCATTTTTTTTTTTTTTTTTTAAATGTGCTCTAGGAAACACTGTGGGCAGAGTTTTCTGGAATTTATGCAACATTCCTGGAGGGGTCATTTTGAAGCAACAGGAAAACCTTCATGAAATTCTACTAAGGAACTGGGACTGGTCCAATTTTCCTACACAAATTTTTTACTAGATGGAAATCCAGAAGTTTTGGCCTCTTCCATCCATCATAAAAACGCCCTTTGTTTAAACAAAGTCTCCACTGATGCATTTTCCAGCGCATAAGGTAATTTTCAGTGTGGTACAGATCTCACTAGGGTCCTTTAAAACCAGGGGTGGAGGAGGAGGGGGGGAAGGAGAAGGGGAAAAAGTACCTACACAGCAGAAGCCTTTATGATCTATAACTGAGTACACACTGCCTTTGCAGGAAGACCACATTTAACCGCCTGGGCTGTAATACAGTAACCCCCTCACTGCACTGACCAGCCCACAAACAGAACCAAGAAACCTGGCAAGGAACTCGATCTGCAATAACAAACCCAACTTGCAGTAAAAGCCATCTGTACAAGTGCCAATTATTCTGCTCCTCAAATGACTGGGTTCCATCTCGTTTTGCTGACAAGCAAGTTATGCCACATTTTAAAAGGCAATAAAATGTATTATTAAATAATTAGTAGCTAAGAAACAGAAATTAGAGGCTACTTCCTTACCCAAGCATCCCCTAGTACTTCAGTCTGTTGACGGAAAGCAACTGGATCCTCCAAAGAGGACGGACTGGAACCTGACACCGTTTACTGTGAGACAATTACGAGGCTAATCAGTGTTCACAGAGACTGAAGCAGGTAAGAAATCTAGAAAATTCCACCTAACCCTGGTGATGTCTGTAGCAGGGTCCCAGAGGAGCAGAAATTTCTTCAAACCGCTCCTTGTTCTGAGCACATTAATTAAACCGTTAGAGGTAAAGGAGTATTGATGTCTTTCCCGTCTCCCCACTTCTCCCCGCAGGTAGTGTCTGGTACTTGTTCAGCCCTAAAGGTACAGTTGCACTAACTGAAAAAAGCCCCACTAAGACCAATTAAGGTCTTTACTAAGAGGCTGAAAAGAAGACAAATGAAGGCAGAAAGCCCGATTACAAGGAACCTTTGTACAGATGTAAAGCAATTAGAGTGGTCCCGGGGGGAAGGCAGCGTGGTTCCAGAAGCACACGATTTTACAGCCTGTCTAAACTTGGAACAATCTATCTTTTTTTAGGTTGAGAATAAAAGTGAACCCTATATTAGTGTCATATATCAGCTGCTAGTGCCTGCGATTGGCTCCCCAACGCCTGCTAGAGCCATAAAGCTTCTCAAAGCTCCCTGGCGGAGGGCAGCACCATTATACACTGCTCTCACAGGCAGGGAAAAAAGACCTGCCTCGTGTCAGAACTGTTTAGCAGAGGGGCTGCCCCTGATGCACAGACGCCCGGAGAGAGGAGGGTGGGCCGGGAAAGGGGTGGGCAGGGACTAGAAGGGAGGGTGAAGTGGCGGTGGGGAGGGCCTTGGAAAGGAGCCTGGAGAGTGGGTCTCTGGAAGACATTTAAGGGGGTCGCCTTGAGGAGAACAGAAAGTCAGTGCAGATTATCCTCTCAGGACGTTTTAACAGCAGCCACATTCCTGTCATTAGCCCTCCTTTTGATCTCGTTAATGCATAACATGTCAGCGTTTTATCTTTCCATACTTGATAAGCACCAACAGATGGGTTCTTGGTGGAGACTCAGACGTAAGAATTTATACTCTGTGCTGGATTTTCGGCAAGTGAATAGACCAGAAAGGAGGGAGGGGAAGGGTCAAAAACTTGTGCATATCCCCTCAATAATTTAGGATCAGAAGCTCCTAAGGCAAGGAAAGAATCTAGAAACTCTGGAGCCCCGTGTGTGTATGTCTACGGCAGCCCTTCTCAGCAGAAATGTAATGCCAGCTGCATAAGAAATTTGCAATTTTCTAGTAGAGACAGTAAAGAACTGAAAAGAAACAGGTGATACTGACTTTCATATTTTATTTAACCCTATATATTCAAAATGCTATTACTGTGACAAGTAAGGGATATGAACACACTATTAATGAGCTGGTGCACACTTTTATTGTGCACTAAGTCTTGGGAATTTGCTATTTCACACGCAAAGCACACAAATTCAGACTTGCCCCATTTAAGTGCTCAGTAGCCATGTATGACCCAAGGCCACTATGCTGGACAACACACCTCTGTGTTGCAGGAAGCAAGGGCTCAGACCCTTGCCCCACCAGGTGACGGTGCATGAATTACTTAAGTTTTTAGTGCTTCAAATTGCTCAGCTTTAGCTTGGGAATCCAGCCCCATCACTCCATGGCAAATACAAGGGGAAAAAGTGGGAACAGTGGCAGATTTTATTTTCTTGGGTTCCAAAATCACTGCAGACGGTGACTGCAGCCACGAAATTAAAGAAGGCTGAGCGCTGAAGAATGGATGCTTTCGAATTGTGGTGCTGGAGAAGACTCTTGAGAGTCCCTTGGACTGCAAGGAGATCAAACCAGTCCATCCTAAAGGAAATCAATCCTGAATATCCATTGGAAGAACTGATGCTAAAGCTCCAATACTTTGGCCACGTGATGTGAAGAGATGACTCATTGGAAAAGACCCTGATGCTGGGAAAGACTAAGGGCAGGAGGAGAAGGGGACGACAGAGGATGAGATGGTTGGATGGCACCACCAACACAAGGGGTGTGAATCTGAGCAAACTCCAGGAGATAGTAAGGACACGGAAGCCTGGCGCCCAACAGTCCATGGGGTTACAAAGAGTTGGACATGACCAAGTAATTGAACAACAAAAAAGTTGGGAATAATAATACTACTTTACCTCATAGGGATGTTGAGACAATTAAAATAATCCACAGGGAAAGCTAGTAACAGAGCCTGGCACAGAGTAAGGCACCTCAATAACTGCCAGCTACAATTTTTACTGTTATTTTTTATAAACCAATCTCAAGTAAAGAAAGTTGAAATTTCCTATTGAGACGCATGTTTTACAAAAGCTTTCAGGGAGTCATTCTACCTGAGGTTCCTACTGTATGACATAAATCACAGCAGATCCTCTTTGACCCACTACCCAGAGTAATGGAAATAAAAACAAAAATAAACAAGTGGGACCTAATTAAACTTAAAAGCTCTTGCATGACAAAGAAAACTATCTGAGGTTCCTCATTTCTACCTGTATTTACTGGAGTTGCCAAATGAGTTCTAACAGTGATTTCATTTAAAGGAAAATCACTTAGGAAGACTGATTAAATGATTGCTTCAATTAAATAATACACAAGGACCTGGTCTCTGCTATACACTAAGGACATGTAGACAAGGGTAGGAATGTGGTGATCAGGACTCCACATCTGATGGAGATCTGGGTTGCCAGACATGTGCAAATGCTACCACACTTTAGAAGAATGGTTAGCAAGAGCATAGGCTTTAGGTAAAGAGTCGATAATTGCAGAGACCATCGTGATTTTTGATAATGGATAATTCACACCGAGGAAGAGCATTAAAAAACGGTGGCATTTAACATTCAACAGAGAAATAATTAACTTTTAAAGTTAGCCAGTAAAAGAAAATGCCAAGGCAGGGTGGTGAGGCAAAGCTGACAACAAGAGGGGATACAACGGGACATTAATTAGGTACAAGCAAACATCTTCCCTAATAGCTCATGTTCTCATTCCCAAAATGTCAACAATAGATATTAACACCAGATGCTGGCTTTACATCTCCCCTGACAGTGAGTCTGGGCCATGTGTGTGTGCTCAGAGAAAAAGACCCGTGTGACTGAGCGGAAAAATCTGATGGGAAAAAGAGTCTGTGTTTCCTTCTCTTAAATAATTTACAGATCCTTTATGAATGGTGGGCAAATGGGAGCTTTCAAGAGATCTCAGGTAGAACACTGGGGAGGAGAAAGACCTGGTCCACGTGTGGATTGCCTTGACATCAGGTACATTCACCTGATGGGCCATGGACTGCTGGGTGCCCACCTGAGGAAGGCTGGGAATGTACCTCTTTTGGGATTTGCATGCAACTTTCTCTTGAGCGCAACATGGTAAAATCACCACCCCTGGGAGTAAGAGACATAATTACAATCTTTAGAAAATTTTATAAAAAATAATTTCTGATTATTTAAAATCGTTTCCCCTTTTTAAATTTCTTTCTTTCTTTCTATCTTTTTTTTGAGTTTTGAGTCTGTCAAAAAAGAGATATAACAAGTATAAGGAATTTGACACTGTTCTACTGCTGAGCCCCATGCAGGCAAGGCTTATGATGCAGAATCAAATAAAATGGACTAAGTTAAGTTACACTCCACACCCTGTTGGCCACATGGAACAACCTCTGCTTCTGATTTACTCTGTTTTCAGAGCAACCAGTCAAAACAGCTCTGAATACTGGTTGCTGCTTTGAGAAGTGGACTTGGAACCACTGACAAAAGAGAATAGACTGTAATTCAGCAGACAAAACAGTTTGGCCAAAATGTATAAGAAGTAACTGTCTAAGCCTAATGATTGTCCTTGAATTCCACTATTAAGCAGGTTAAATAAATGACTTTCCAATCTCAGGGCCTTTGCACATGCTGTTTTCTTTGTCTAGAAAGTGGTTTCCCTCCCGTCTTCTCATTCTCACCTAAGTCTTTCTCTTCTTTAAGTCTCAGCTTAGAATTTAACTTGCAAGGAGGAACTTCCTGTGCATTTCTATCTAAAGTAGGGTCTACCCCACCCTCCATCTCCTTCACTCTCCACTCAGTTTCTTGAACTTGTTTTTTTCTTTCTTCTTTTCCTTCTTTTAAACAGCACAGGGACTTTCCTGGCAGTCTAGAGGCTAAGACTCTGCACACACCCAATGCAGGGGACCTGGCTTGATCCCTCGTCAGGGAAGTAAAAAGTGAAAGTGTAGTTGCTCAGTCATGTCTGGCTCTTTGCAACCCTATGGGCTGGAGCCCGCCAGGCTCCTCTGTCCATGGAATTCTCCAGGCAAGAATACTGGAGTGGGTTGCCATTCCCTTTTCCAGGGTATCTCCCCAACCCAGCAATCAACCCAGGTCTCCCACATTACAGACAGATTCTTTACTGTCTGAGCCACCAGGAAAGTCCCTCCTGGTCAGGGAACTGGATCCCAAATGCCACAACTAAAAGTTCACGTGCTGCAACTAAAGGTTCTGCATGCCACAGCAAAGCCTGAAGAACCCACATGCTGCAACCAAGACCCAGCGAGGACAAATACATATTTTTAAAAATAAATAAATAGCACCTACACACTGTGCTTATGTCTTCTGTTTCTTTGCTGAAATGTAAGCTCTGAGAAGGCACAGCTAATGTCTATCCTGTTCAATTCTTTATGCTCAGGCCTGAAACATTTGCTGAACACCACTGAGAACTTTGATGCCTCCGCTGTTGCTGCAGACTCAATCCCTGGGCCAAGAAACACCAATAAAGATACCAGGGCCCAGTGGAATAATTTAGATCTCAAAGGAATCTAGAATAAAACTTACAGAGTCTTCCTACGAACAAAGACTGAATGAACATGAATGGGATAGATTCTTTACCCTCAGGGAGTTTACAGTCTAGGGAAAGAGAAATGGAACACGGGTAGCAAACTATTCAGAGATATATGTATATATACATATACATATATATACATAGTTATTGGACTGACAGAAACTGGCCAGGCCGCATGGTCAATACAGGTCTTAGGCTGACATTGTCTGAGCCAGCCAAAGAAATCTGAGAACCAAGACAAAGCACCCAGTGCAGGGGTTAAGAGCAGTATCTCTAGAGTCAGATCATCTGACTTCATGACTTAACAAAGTGTGACATTTTCGATAAGTTCCTTAAACTCCTTGCACCTCAGTTTCCTTATCTGTAAGATGAGGATAATGGTTGTATCTATTGCACAGATTAGTCTGAGGATTAAATACTTGTAAAGTGCTTAGAATCCTATCTCGCATGTAGTAAGCACTCAATAAACATTAGCGATCAAAAATGCTTGGTCTCTTAAATGGAAGCTTGTTCAGTAGTTAGCGCCATCTAACTTTCATCTGTTTGGCCCATCAATTTCAGCATTCAGGTGAGGCCCACTTACACGTTCACGTATCCTTTTGTCCTGTTGCTACAGCAGCTGGTGCTGGCTATGAGCTGAAATCACAAGTTTGCTCCAAATGCCTACTTCCAACCACAAAGCCTGACCCAGCCCCCTCTTCTGTCTAACCTTCTGTCGTGGCCAAGAGAAGGGATGCCGCCTCTGTCCCAGTGCTTGCTATTATTTCATATTTGGTTTCCCTTCCAGAAAACATCAGCTTTATTGAGATGCAGTACAACACTTGGACTGGGTCCTGGGCAATGACGTTCAGGCGATTAAGAGAAATAAGATTAATAAGATTTTTCTGCTTAAGCAATCTTTGCTAACACACTTCATTCAGAAATCAACTCTTCCTTAAATTCATAGCCCCGAAAGGAATACAAAATAATTTGTCTGTCCATCTCAAAGTAACTATTATGTAGAAGGCAAGATACTAGGCACCATGGGAGGAAAAACAAAAAACAAGATCTCAGTCTTCAAAGGGTGATTATATTTCAGTGTAACAAAGCTCAGAAGCAGCTTGCCAAAGAAGGCACTAACCTCTGATTTTCTGAGGAGGATCAATTACATTTTGGTTTTGAGCACAGAGCTTTTTAAGCACCGGAGTGCCAATGACTGAAGCCACAAAAAAAAAAGTCCTCAAAGTACCACTGGTAAATAATCATCTTTGTGATGGTTTTTGAATTTCACTTTAATCAAATCCAGTAAGACCTTCCAAATATCATTTATCCTTTAACAATCAACTCTCAATCTCTAAATCCTGGCTTTTACTTTAATCGCTCATGAAAATTCTATTATTCAAGTGCTGATTATGGTCTGTCTTGCTGTGCGCCAAGCAGCACAGTCACTAAGCCCACAGGCTGCTCTACATCCCCCACGTCACCACCCCAGAACCGGAGCCAGAGAAGTGTCTGGGAGTGAAGGGCTCTGAGTCGGAGCCCGGGGTCAGGTCTGGGACAGCTGCGGCAAGTTATTTACCCTCCTCAGGCCATTTGTAAAGTGAAGTAGTAGCTCTTCTCTTATGAGGTTTAAGGGGATTCGATGACTACAAAATGCTTAGATTTCTTGACCTTCAGTATCTCAGCCATTTTTACTATCTGTGTTGTCTGCTAAATTGCTTTAGTCAAGTCCGACTCTTTGCAACCCTATGGACTGTAGCCCACCAGGCTCCTCTGTCCATGGAATTCTCCAAACAAGACTGCTGGCGTGGGTTGCTTTGCCCTCCTCCAGGGGATCTTCCCGACCCTGGGATTGAACCCAGGTCTCTTACGTCTTCTGCGCTGGCAGGCAGGTTCTTTGCCACTAGTGCCACCTCCTAGTCAGGAACCACTCTCGCGCTCTAGACACCTCCCAACTCCCTGGCTGTCCACCACAGGCGTAGGGCACACATTTGGATTCTAGAAAAGGGTTTGCCAAGTCACAGGATGAAATCCTGTTAGTTCACAGTCACTCAGCTGGAATTTCTAGGCAGCAACTGCCTGATGAACAGTGAATTATGAGAGACTGGTGGTGGTGGTGGGGATGGTGGAACAGCAGAAACAACATCACACAGAGTTTATTTTAAGGAGATTGAAAGGAGCCATGTATCAGATAACCTTTTCCGTGGTTTCATGCAAACATAGAAGCAACTGGATAGATCTGAATGTATGCTCCTGTTTTGCCTATTATTAGCTACGAGCGGTCTCAGCAAGATACCTTTAACTTCTGGGGCCTTGGTTCCCAGAGAGCACAGGGTCCCTCCTGCTGACACCCTGAGGTGGTGACTGCATGGGGTGGGTGACTTTGCAACACGGGCTACAAGGGAAGGAAGTGCGAGTCCGGCTCTAAATTCCTCCTAGGGCTGTCATCTCCCTCCCACTTGACTGCTGCTGCTGCTGTTGCTAAGTCGCTTCAGTCGTGTCCAACTCTGTGCGACCCCACAGACGGCAGCCCACCAGCCGGTTTATAACTGGACTACTGAGGAAGCTTATAACTCGCTCGTTCATCACCCTCTAGAACTTCCACCCAAGTGAGTGAAAGTTGCTCAGTCGTGTCTGACTCTCTGCGACCCCATGGATTATACAGTCCATGGAATTCTCCAGGCCAGAATACTGGAGTGGGTAGCCTTTCCCTTTTCCAGGGAATCTTCCCAACCCCAGGGATCGAACCCAGGTCTTCCACATTGCAGGTGGATTCTTTACCAGCTGAGCCACAAGGGAAACCCTCCACCCAAAGGACTGGGAAAAGATAACATGAGCCAGCAGAGAGGGCTTCCCAGGTGGCGCTAATGGGAAAGAACCTGCCTGCCGATGCAGGAGACAAGGAGACATGGGTCCAATACCTGGGTTGGGAAGATCCCCTGGAGAAGAGCATGGCAATCCACTTCAGTACTCTTGCCTGGAGAATTCCACAGACAGAGGAGCTTGGTAGGCTACAGTCATGGGGTCACAAAGAGTCAGACATGACTAAGCACGCACACCAGAAGAGAAGAGAGTGGTATGAATGGCACACTTTATGGGGCCAGGGGGTCTCTCGGAGTCTCAGATTAAAGGAGGCCATATGTCTGACTCTAATTCAAAAAGACACATGCACCCCTATGCTTGCAGTAGCCAAGACACAGAAACAACCTAAATGTCCATCAATGGATGAACGGACAAACAAAAGGTAGTACATATGTACATTGGAATGCTACTCTGTGAGTAGCATTATGAATAGAATGGCATTAATGATACCATTTGCAGCAATATGGATACAACTAGAGACTACCACACTAAGTGAAGTCAGAGAAAGACAATTACCATATGATATCACTCACATGTGGAATCTAAAATATGACACAAATGAATCTATCTTTGAAACAGACACACAATCAGGAACAAAGGGACAGACGGGTGGCCAAGGGGGAATTGGAGAGAGCGGAGGAGGAGGCTGGAGTTGGCAGACGTAAACTTTTACATGTAGGATGGATAAACAACAAGGTCCAACTGCACAGCACAGAAAACTATATTCAATATTGTAGTATAAAACATAATGGAAAAGCATTCTTTTTTAAAAAAAGAATGTGTGTATATATATCCTTGAACCACTTTGTTGTATAGCAGAAATTAACATAAAATTGTGAATCAACTCTACTTCAATAAAATAAAAATAAAATAAAACAGAGATACCACAAGGGTAGAAGGAAGGAGATGTGGCCTGGAATCCTGCCTGACGCCAAGGTCAGGGAGCTGAGGGCACTGTGCAAAGTCCTGCAGGAAACGTCCCATCTGTCTGTTCTGCCAGGGACCAGCTCCCACCCTGGGTGGATCTCGGGCCGGGCAGCTGCACACAGCAGGCAGAGAGGAGCAGTGGTCCTGAGGACAGGGGGGCAAGGGCTGCTGGGTGGCGGGGATTCTCTTCTGCTTTCTGCATTGCTGCTGGCATGATTTCATCCACTCTCATTCAGATTGAGAAGAGAAGAGGAAACAGTGGAGAACGAAAACATCCTGAAACACTGTGTAATGCTCATTCACACATGCCTGCATTGATGACATAGCACCTATTATTAAGTATGTGGCTCGGCACTGTGGACACTAAGATGAGTGAGGTGCAACCCCAGGCGTCAAGGAAAGTACAGTCTAATGGAACAGACCGACACACACTGGCTAATTTTAGAGCACTGTATGGACTATGCCGGGCGTCCCTGGTGGCTCAGACGGTAAAGAATCTGACTGCAACGCGGGAGACTTGGGTTCGATCTCTGGGTTGGGAAGATCCCCTAGAGGAGGGCATGGCAACCCACACCAGTATTCTTGCCTGGAGAATTTCATGGACAGAGGAGCCTGGCGGGCTACAGTCCATGGGGTCTCACAGAGTTGGAGACTAAGCACGGCACACAGACTATGACAAAGATGTGCTTACGTATCATAGGAGTCTTAGTGGTGGCACAGGTCTAACCTGGGATGGAGGAGGGGGTTGGGGGAGGGGAGAGCGGGAGGGTCGGGGAGATAAGCAGCAGCCGATGTGACTGCAGGGGGATGGGGAGGAGGGGCAGTGGGAGTCCAGGCATGGGACAAAATGGTGTGAGGAGTGACCAGCACTCTGGGACTGGAAGGAGGAGAGTCATGAGTCACACACAGAGCCTCACCACAGCCCAGGAAGGGAAACTCACCCTGGGATGGTGTGGACTCCTGGCTACACAGAAGGTGGAAGCTTTATGTAGCTCACATGGGAGGACGGCTGCCAAAAGGCTGGGGACTGCTGCACTGCACAGCCTTCAAGCACTCATCCAACCCTGAGATGCTGTGATTCTAATCCCAATAAATCACTCACACTATAGCAACCCTCTGCAGAACACCCTGCGTTCTCCACAAGTTCTTTGGACTCAGGTGAGAGGGAGCAGCCAAGAGCAGAAGACTCCATGAGAGAGCGAGAGGCTCGCTGTACAGAGGGCTTTCTTCCCAAACTTCTGAGTCAAAGGCACATTAGACCCTGCTCTGCAAACAGCCACCTGTCAGCTTATCTGAGGCAAGTACTAGCACGTGCTGGACGAGCACAGGCGGCCAGAGGGGCCGAGTCGCCCTTTCTTGCATGTTTTCCCAATTAACTATATTCTTGGATGCCTTTGAAGGAGAGAGTCCCTCCTGAAAACATCCCAGAGTTTGGAGGGAGGAGAAGGACTTTCAAGCAGTATTGGTAATTCTAAACTTGTTAAATAGAAAAAGCTTTGTTCCAAAACAAATGGTTTTTCGGCGGCGGGGGGTGGTGGTGTGGTGGTGGTGGAAATACTGCTAGCCAAATGTCATCTTTGCTTATTCTTGATAAACTTGCTAAAATGTCTCCTAATCCTCAGAAGGTTCTAAGCCATGTTGATCATCTTTTAAAATAAGGTCACTGAATTTAGAGAGCCAAGAACTGCAGTTCTCTGCATGTGTTAACACCACCTAGTACAGCAGATCTACCTAAAGTCAGACACTTTTTAAAAACTCCAGCTCTCACGACCTTCTCTCAAAACACAGTCAAGGGTGTCAGACTCAGCAGTTACACAGGCCACCTTGAACTGGGTGTGACTGCCCACAGTGCAGGAGACCCACGTTCGATCCTGGGTCAAGAAGATCCCCTGGAGAAAGAAATGGCTACCCACTTCAGTATTCTCGCCTGGATAATTTCATGGACAGAGGAGTCTGGTGGGCTACAGTTTGAAGTGAAAGTTGTTCAGTAGTGTCCAACTCTTTGTGACCCCATGGACCATACAGTCTATGGAAGTCTCCAGGCCAGAGTACTGGAGTGGGTAACCTTTCCCTCCTCCAGGGGATCTTCCCAATCCAAGGATCAAACCCAGGTCTCCTGAATTGCAGGTGGATTCTTTACCAGGCGAGCCACAAGGGAAGCCTGGGCTACAGGTTATGGGGCCGCAAAGAGTCAGACATGACTGAGTGATTAACACTTTCACTTTCACAGAACAGGGCAGGAGCTGAGAAACTGGGGAGCAGCCAGTGTTAGGTGATATGACAGGATCACCGGTAGGACGTTTTGGCTCCTCTCTCTTACCCCCCTCATTTTCCTCTGTCACTAGGTCTTTTTGCTTTACCTTGTAAAAGTGTTTCACTGATGTCTACTCTGCCATGTCCACCACACTGCCTTGGTTCAGATGTCCATCCACTTCCCTTTCAACCCCTTTCTCTGCATAAAAGCTAGCCATGTTTAGGGGCCTGGATTAGGGCAAGGCAAGCGAGGTGCCCAGGCACAAAATTTAAGGAGGCCATCATCTCAGGACTGTGTAAGGACCAACTCTCAACACGCATGACCCTCAGAGGGAGTGCTTCCTTGTATTTTGTACTCCGCGTGCTTCTCCTGACTCATCTTAATCCTGGTTATGTTACGTTTCTAAAACTTAACATCAGGGACTGCCCGCGTGGCTAAGATTCCGAGCTCCCAATGCAGGGGGCCCGAGTTCATTCCCTGGTCAGGGAACTAGATCCCACATGCTGCCAATGAAGACCCGGATAAATAAATAAATATTAAAAAAAACAAGAACCCCCAACAAAAACTTAGCATCAAACCCTAAAGCTCCACCATGTCCCTACCATACACTCCCCCGCAGGAGCTGAGCAGGGGCTACCTTTCCGTCCCCATCTCTCAGACTCTCACCATCTCACACCAAATACTTCATTCTTTTCCTCTCAGCAGGCCCTTAAATACACACTGTTGCTTCATACATCTGAGCTATACTACACCACAGCACTCTCCCCTTCATGAGAATCCCTGAAAAAATCCTCAAATTCCCGTACAAGTCTCCCTTATATTTATTTAAATTTAGATATGAAAAATAAAAAGTTTCCCTTACATGTTTCTATCTTAGAAGCTTCCCGTGGAATCACCACTTTGTTTTTCTCTTCCAGATTCTACCACACAGCATATATTTACTTCCATCACAACGCTTGTCACAGAATTTTATCTGTCTATGTGTCAGCTGGGCTTCCCAGGTAGCACAGCAGTAAAGAATCCGCCTGTCAATGCAGGAGACACAGGAGATCCGGGTTCAATCCCTGCGTCAGGAAGATACCCTGGAGAAGGAAATGGCGACCGACTCCAGTATTCTTGCCTAGGAAATACCATGGACAGAGGAGCCTGGCGGGCTACCATCCATGGGGTCGCAAAAGAGTTAGACACAACTAAGCATGCAGGCATGTGTCAACTGCTGGCAATCACAGTCCTCTGGGGTTATGCAGCGTCTTTCCATGTACGCATCCCCAGAGGTCCCCACAATTCCTACCAGAATTGGCCTTCAAGCTTCCCTTGTAGCTCAGTTGGTAAAGAATTTGCCTGCGTTTGATCCCTGGGTTTGATCCCTGGGTTGGGAAGAGTCCCTGGAGAAGGAAATGGCAACCCACTTCTGTATCCTTGCTTGGAAAATCTCACGGACAGAGAAGCCTGGTGGGCTGCAGTCCATGGGGTCGCAAAGAGTTGGGCACGACTGAGCGACTAACACTTAACACTTACATTTTTGTTGAATAGATGAACGTGCATTCTGTTGAATACACAAGCTTAGTGTTCTATCTTTCCTCCTTTAAACAGAATCCATTCCAGGGTCCAAAGCAACAAAAGGGACTTCCAACCATGGGTGAAGGAGCCAGACTGGTCATCACAGAGGCAGGTCTATGTGTCCAGGTTCCTGACTTCCCTTCAGTGCGAACTGCAGAGTCAGCTCCATGACAGCATAGCTGGCTGCCAGAAGCAAAGTTAGCACATTTGTTAAACATCATTGATAAAGATGATGAAATATTCCATTCTGTTTACTTTAATTAGCTATAATTAAAACATCACAGGGAGTCTGTAAAAGCCATTTGCATCTACTTAATCTAGATCTTTGGAAAAGTGTTTGATACTGTCCTATCTCTGAGATTGGAAAGGTTCCATAAGTTTCAGTTGACTGATTCCTCCCCCTCTCCTCTCAGAAACAAACTAGTATGTTGGCTATTTTAAAAACTACAAAATTTTTTCAAGTGTTAGGCTGGGGAAGTACAGCATGATCTTCAGTTAACACAAACCAAGAGAATGCCTTGTGTTGAACTCCTAATAGGACTGAGAAAAAAGTCTGAGTGGTTTGAAGACCAAGCTGAGGAGAATGGAGAGCCGGGGGAGCGGGGGTCAGCGTGCCTCCTGTTGGTACGCGTGCAGCTGTGTGTACACTGGTGAGGGTGGTAGAAGAGGGCTAGATCTGCCCTGTCCAATACAGTACCAACTCTCCACAAAAGGGCTGCTTGAGCAAATTAAAAGTAAATAAAATGAAAAAAAAATGTATTCCGTCTGCCTCACATTTCAGGCGTATGACAGCCACACGTAGCTAGTGTCTCCTGTACTTGATGAAGCAGAACGCTTTCATCATCCCAGGAAGTTCTACAGAGCAGTGATGGCCTGCACTAAGGAAGCTTGCATTTTCTTAGCTTCTGCAGCCTGGGGAGCAAGGATGCCCATTCCTTTCCCTAGTTCATAATAAATATGCACTCACTAAGCATTTTCTCTTTTACCTGCTTGCAAGCAAGTGTGTGCTAAGTTGCTTCAGTCGTGTCCAACTCTTTGCGACCCCATGGACTGTAGCTCGCCAGGCTCTTCTGTTCATGGGATACTCCAGGCAAGAATACTAGAGTGGGGTACCATTCCCCCCAAAAGGGACAACAGTTTCTATGATGTGGGACCGGATGTCGCCATTATAGTTTCCTTTCCAGGTAAACATGAAAAATATCAATTGACATACCCAGAGTTGGCTCCCTTAAGAGATATCAAGTGATGGATGGATACTAGAAATTTGAGAACACTTCAAAATCGAATGTGGCACCCACGGAGAGTTCCAAGGCAGAGAGAGGGAGGAGAGACAGAACACTAAAGGCACAAATTAGCCAAAACTGATGGAAAACCTGAACCACAGAGCCTGAGAAATCGAGCCACGTAGCCCAGGACTCCAGGTTCATTTTGAGTCTAACGTGCAACATGTTTCGTGCCCTCAGGAGGTGCCACCATGACGAACTGGGGCCATTCCAGGGCCCAGTCAAAAACTTGTAAATGAAAGCTATCAAGGAAAACAGATTCTTTTAATTGAAGTCATTACACTGATGATTGCCAACTAGTGACGATTTCTAAGCACTTTCTCCAGCTATCCTTCCACTGGGAGTCAACTAGTTGGTTTTGTCTTGCCCTTCTGCAGATATGTGGTCACACCTTAAATAAACACTCACTAGGCACATCCCACTCTGCAAGGAGGTGAACCGAAAAATCCTAAGATCCAGTCTGAAAGAGAAGCCAAGGGCATTCTTCGCCAAGCATTAGATTGGTTTCACATGAGGTGATTAGACTCTTTCGTGCTAATTGCACTAGAAAGAACTAATTAGAAAAATCTACCATTCAGCTAATGAGAGCTGGGCCCTAACCATCTCAGTGCTTAACTTCTCAGGTTGTAAAATATCACTTTTTTTTTTCATGCCCCCTCTGAAAAACTTGTCACTGTGTTAAATTCCAGCAGTCAGGCTGGGGATTAAATAACTGAGGCTGCACTTGCAAAATGCCTACACGTGGTAGACAGAGTTGACTACTGCTCTGCCCGTGCCTTCTTGCTGTTTCGGAAGGGCAAATATGATAGATCAAAGACTGCTAACTAGCAGTGTATTGAACTGTAATGAATTCTGCCCCATTTCTCAGTGCAACCTTCTCAGGGCCTCTGTGCCTTTTATTCTGGGGCCTGTTAATAATGCAGGATAAGGAATTTCACATGTGACGCTGTTACTCTGAGAGGAAGAGTTCATTAAAAAGCAATGATATCACCTGATTGAGATGCACGTCCCTGCCAAGGGTTATAGCATTTATCAGGAAGCTGATGGAATGAGAGTAATGAAGAGCTAATAAATCAGGGTCCCTTATTATACGATAAACTCATTATATGGTAAACATTATACAGTATAAGTAAACACTGGAAAACAGAAAATCAGCCACATTACTAGGAGGAAGGCTATAGTAATGCTTTCTCAGAAAAGTGAAATTCAGAGGAGGGCTCTGAATTTCATGTATTTACATAATATGTCCATTTAAATAACAATATTAAGGAAATGTCTCTGCAGCTCAACACCCTTCCTACCCCAAAAACACTTCTTCAGAAAGACTTTGCAGTCCTATTGGCAAGAGCCCAGACCCTATATGCTGCAAGATGACATGTGAACATTTTACATTAGCAAAATGTAAATGTCAGAATTTCTGGCTTTGGAATTAAATGCTGGAGCTTCTCTCTGTATCTGTGGTGCCCGTTCCCTAACCCCAAGGTAGAAAGTTTTCAAGGAGACAAAGTTTCACATGTTCCAGTACAGTGATGCTGACTTTAACTTCTGAATTTCCAATAAGGGTCAAAAATGAGAACTGAACTCTGGGTCTGTAGCAACCTCTGGCAAGCCAAGATGTTATTTGCCATGTAGGTGTGTTCCCTACAGTCCATTCTTAATTACCCATAACACGAGTAGATAAAGTTCGGATAAAGGGCCTTCTTGGGGTTATTCTGCTGCTCATTAGCACTTCTAAGCAGAGTGTGAAAGAAGTAGCAAGATTTACATCCTTCACTTGTGTCTTCTGTTAACAATTTCAGAAAGTAGTACTTGTTAGAACAAGGGACTAAAAAAATGGTTATAGGAAGGTTTGGGAAAAATCTGGAAATTTCCGTTTCTAGGTATACCTCACCCTTTTAGGCGTATTTCTCCTGACAGCTATGCTACATTCTTAAAAATACTTTTTTTGCACTGTAAACCATATATTATTCCAAAGACTCTTAACTTATTATGGCGTGTGTGTGTGTGTGTGTGTGTGTCTGTCTGTCTGTCTGTCTGTCTACCATACATGAACACATATTATAGGTAATGGGAGAGAAAAACTAATAGTGAGGTTCCCATGTATATATTTATTCCCATTTTATAAATGAGGCATTAGAGGCTCAGAAAAATCACCTGGTTTTCTTGGGATTAAACAGCTAAGTGACAGAACTGGCATTTCATTCATTGCTGGCCCTGACTTCAAATTATGTCTCTTTTCCTTTCAAAGCATCTCTAGCACTCCCAACCATCCATACTGCAGCTAACAGAGTATTTTGCTTTGAATTTCACCATAAGGCTTAATTTTGTCCAATACACTTTTAAAATAATCATCATAAATTAATCAGAGTCTCTGTGACAAGGCAGCAGGAAGAAAAAAAGATAATTAAGTCACTGGTCGGTCAGAAGTTAGATTCTCACTGGTTTAACACAGAAATGGGTCTGGATTTGAACCAAATGTTCTTCTCTGACAGTTGATAGTCCAATATTTTTTTGGTCAAGGTTTTTCATATAAGTGACTACATCATGAGGCAAAAAGAAAATTAAGTCCAAGGCTTACTCTCTACTCTTTCTCTAACAATATAAAAGCTAAAGAAGTGAAACACGTTGTTATCATCTGGCAAGTTACTAACTGAACCATGAAGAAAATCTCAGGTTGTCACCCCCACATATCATTTTTAACAATTCAGTACTTCACTCTTCTCACATGGTCAAGAACCAAGATTGAGCATTGGTATTCAATAGCAGTGCTAGGCTGTCTTTTTATTTTCATTAATGCATAATCCCTATTAATACAATAGATGGCCCAGAAGTGAGGAGACATACAAATTTTAGAAAACACTGTTAACATCATCTAATTACAATGAAGCCCCTGGAAGAGAGAACATTATTTCAAATTCTATGTTGAAAAACCTGACATGTTGTTTTGGAAAGCAGAGATGTGATGGCAATACCCAATATCCCTGTCAAATTTATACAGATAATGAGACAGAAACTATTGTAGTGGTGCAACTAGGTAGTAACAGTAACAAAAATACTTTTAAGGTGAGGAAGAGAGTTTTTCTTTGATTACATTCAATATTCACAACATTATTTCTGTTTTTAAAATGAGGAAACTTAAACCTTAAAGATGCATTCCAATATATTAAAACATTTAGTTCAGTTCAGTCAGTTCAGTCACTCAGTCATGTCCGACTCTTTGCTGCTGCTGCTAGGTCACATCAGTCGTGTCCGACTCTGTGCAACCCCATAGACGGCAGCCCACCAGGCTCCCCCATCCCTGGGATTCTCCAGGCAAGAACACTGGAGTGGGTTGCCATTTCCTTCTCCAATGCATGAGAGTGAAAAGTGAAAGTGAAGTTGCTTAGTCGTGTCTGACTCTTAGCGACCCCATGGACTGCAGCCCACCAGGGCCCTCTGTCTACGGGATTTTCCAGGCAAGAGTACTGGAGTAGGTTGCCATTTCCTTCTCCTATATGAGGTACCTAGCAGAGTCAAATTCACAGAATCTGAAAGTACACTGGTAGATACTAGGAGCTGGTGGGGAGGGGGAGGAGTGGGCAGAGGGGAGGGGAGGAGAGTTGGGGAGGGGGAGTTAGTGTTTAATGGGGACAGTTTCAGTTGGAAAAGGTGGAAAATTCAGGACATGGATAATGGTGAAAGTAGTGCAATAATTTAAATGTACTTAGTGCCACTGAACTGCACTGTTAAATATAATTAAAATAATATGTTTTATAGTATGTGACTTTTACCACACACAAAAAAATAAAATAAAATAAAAATAAAGTAAAATGAGGGAACTGAGAAGCAGAAATGGGGCTGGCTATGGAAATGAGTTAGGTGGAATGGTCCAGTATGAAAGATAGGAAGGAAAAAGGCTTGACTTCTGCCAGGGCCTTTCCAGGAAACCTTGGGTCTTCTCCAAAGTGAAAGAGACAACACAAAAGATAGAACACGTGGAGAGACTCACTCCTGAACCGCCATCATCAGGAAGATCTCCCTGTGATGCCACTCACTGAATTTCTTCTGAACTCCAGTGGGGGAGAGGGCTTCCCGGGTGGTACAGTGGGAAAGAATCCGCCTGCCAGTGTTGGAGATGCAAGAGACATGGGTTTGATCTCTGGACTGGGAAGATCTTCTGGAGAAGAAATTGGCAACCTGCTCCAATATTCCTGCCTGGAAAATCCTGTGCACAGAGGAGCCTGATGGGCTACAGTCCATGGGGTCTCAAAGAGCTGGACACAACTGAGCACGCACACACGCTAGCTGGGGAGACTAAAATAATCATCTCGCACAGCAGGCTTTGCTATCACAGGCAAGAGACACAATGGCAATTATACAATTCAGGCAGCATTTTCACTACAATTTCCAATGATCTCCCAACCTTTAGAGAGAAAACTTAGCTTCTTTTGTCAAATTTCCCTAAAAGACAGTCTCTGCTATCTGTAATATTGGCCGTATCTAAACATCAAGTGCAACCATGATACCCTTTAATAGTTAATCCTCCAACATGTAATTAGGCATTCACATGACAATCAAAACCATGACTGTATTTCATGTTTGCCTTCCCTTTCAAGCCCTCTACTAGAGGGGCACTTACTCTGTCAAATCTGCTATAGTAATCAAAACATTGAAATTACTTCTTTCCACACTAAATATACTGGAACTGGTTGTTTGATTAAATGTAGAGCAGAGAGTGCAATTTGCTAAATTACAAGTATTCTGAACATGTAAATATAGTTTAATTACTGCAATTAAAGAAGATTACTGGAGATTGGCAGATGGGAACGTAATGCTGTTTTAATTAGAGTTTTTAATGCACTGTAACATAAGCATAATATTAACCCTTTATCCTAGAAGAGGTAGCTGGTCTTTGAAAAATTAGTATTGGAAAAAATGTATTAGAGCTAGTGTTTTATAACAAGGCCAAGACTGAGTCAAACTTCCCTGGTAGTCCATCAGGGAGGAGAATCTTTTCTTCCAAGAACAGTAAACTGAGGCAGAGAGCAACGACAGACAACACGGCTGCAGGAGTCACAGCTGTGAACATACATGCAAGCACGTATGAACACCTGTGGGCACGGAGAAACACGCACACACGGACTGTTTTCATGAAAGAAGAACACTGCCACAGTGTCAGAGACTAAGAGATTTCCATGCCATGAAAGGTTTCATGGAGCTCATGGTTAGAAAACACAAAAGCATTTCAAAACACATTTATTTTTTAAAAAATGCATTCATTCATCTTTGAGAAAAACTATACTATAGATGCAGCTGACATGCTACAAAGAGAGGCTAACAGTTTATTATTCTGCTTATTCACCTTCCAGAATGGTATACGCTACATCAAGTAATATTGCAGAATGTAAGAAGCAATCTTTGTCATCTTGAAAGCTATCACTTGCAACATTTTATCCATTTAAGTCAATAGCCTATTAGAAATTCTAATTGAAAGTTCAATAGTCAGCTTGGAGCCTTACAATAGAGGTTGCCTTTTGGAAAGCCATTTAAAGTCTTAATCTCTTTATCATTTGGTATTTTGAAGCCTAACTTTGTTCTTGTTAGGCAGATCAATGGCATTAATTTACAAAATGGGGGAAAATGTCACCCTTCATCCTTTAAGTCTCAGCTCAGTGAAGAGCAGCGTAAGCGAATCTGATCATTGCTTTCCCACATTAGCAGCAAACGGTGCCATGGGAGACCTGACCTACAAATTTTAATTACTGCATGAAAAATTCAGTTCCTGGAGATGAAGAGGGACTTCAGCAAAAGCAGAGGCCCACTCTGTGCATGTCTGCTGAGCTTTACGTCTCCAGGGACTGGATTTCTGAATCAGTAGTCAACCCCATAGTCAATGAACAGGGTTTACAACGTCCAGGAACAAATCGTAAACTTCAAAACAAAACAAGGCTGACACAGAAGACACTGAGGCAGATAAGTAACCTTCTGAGGGAAAAGCCACAGAAGAGAATACGTTTATGTTTTACTGAGCGTACAGCATCTTGATGGTCACACAGATATCTATCATTTGAAAAATATGACCCTGAATCTAATTCAGTTAAAAGTTATAGCCTTAGAGGTAAGTGTCCCTTGTATAAACCAGAGAGGCAGTCCTGGTGCTTTTTGCGTCTGCTAAAGGCATTCTTGGAGAAGGCAATGGCACCCCTCTCCAGTACTCTTGCCTGGAGAATCCCATGGACAGAGGAGCCTGGTAGGCTACAGTCCATGGGTCGCTAAGAGTCGCACATGACTGAGCGACTTCACTTTCACTTTTCACTTTCATGCATTGGAGAAGGAAACAGCAACCCACTCCAGTATTCTTGCCTGGAGAATCCCAGGGACAGAGAAGCCTGTTGGGCTGCCGTCTATGGGGTTGCACAGAGTCAGACACGACTGATGCGACTTAGCAGCAGCAGCAGCAGCAAAGGCATTCTCAGTGAGCAAATGGGCACTTGGTGGCAGAAATAATTTTCACCCCAAACAAAAGAAACAAATTCTGAATGTGAAAACATAAAGGCTAACTGGCTGTGGCATTAAAACCAATAAAAATCAGTCATCTAAAAGTAAAGCCAAAAGTAGTGATCAGTAAGCTTACTCCTACTGCAATAGGCAGAATAAAGGCAGAATAAGGGGAGCAGGTCTAAACAACAGCCATAACCGTCCATGCAGGCAAAGCCAATCAGAGAAAACATGCGTGTATCAATATGAACTTAAAGCAATGTCTGAACACACATGCATATATCTGTACTTAAAAGGAGGATGGGAAGGCGATAGAGAAATGTTAACAGTGGTCATCCAGTGGGAGTGGAAGCATGTTTGGTGGGCTGGGGTGAATCGATGGCTTTTCCTTTTTAGTTTAGATACTCTTTTTATATTGCTCAACTTTTCTGGTAACTAACCTATAAGGATTTTCTGTTAGCAAGCCAACTGTTTCAAAAAGAAAAATAAAATCTGTATTAGATGTTCCAGCATAAAAGTCTGTGAGTCTTTTAAGAAAGAAAGATTCCTTTGTGTAATGTGTTGTTGTTCAGTCACTCAGTCATGTCTGACTCTTTGTGACCCCAGGAACTGTAGCACGCCAGGCTTCCCTGTCCTTCACTATTTCCCAGAGTTTGCTCAAACTTATGCCCACTGACTCGATGATGCCATGATGTGTAACATGGAAGAGCATGATTTGCTTCCAAAATTTAGATTTTTTAGTTCTAAGCTTTCTCAAAGATTTGTTTACTTCAGCTGCTTTGCTGCAATTAAAGAACTGTGCTAACTGCCAAGTGTCAGTCACTTTACATACCCTAGGCAATTTACCTGGGAAGTATCATTGCATAGCTGCATACAGAGTCATGCACAACTGGCTTCCTCATTAACATTGCTTGATGATGGTGATAAGGAAATTATGACCTTGCAACACTGGGTGTATGCATGCATTTTCCACGCAGCCATATCCACTACTGGCTAAAATTTAGATGTCAAATAGCTCTCTGATGACTGAATCCAATTCCTCTTTCCATTTCTGATTTCCATTGCTCTTCATATTCTTCTTATCCAAGAGAGGCCTCACTGTCACCTGCTGACACCAACAGCTGGAATTCTGTGATAAAGTGTCCTAATGAAAAAGTCATTAACATTTGCATCAGGTGCCCCTGAGGTCTTCTGCCCCTGGCACTTAGGTTAACAGTATGCTGGAAAGGTCTTAGAAAGGACAGAGGCACCTGGTTTAAGAGCTAAATAGTCACATCTCTGATACACACTGGACATTTACATGGACAAGCTGGCCTTCAGGTCAAAGCCCACTACCTGGAGAGAGCGAAGTCCCAGGAAATGACTGCCGACTGGAGAAGAGAGTGACTGACTAAACAAGAAGAGGGGGGACGAGGCTGACCTGAGAACCAGGCAGGAGAGTGTGCCGGAAGGCAAACTTCAAGTAAACTTAATGAGCCCGCCTTCCAGCAGAACCAGACCTCATCCTCTGCTGAGATTCCAGGGACCTGGGATTCTTAGGACCCTGGAGACACACACAACAAAAATTAATGCCACAGAGATGGAAAGGAACACATGCTCAATAGAAGAAAGCCTGAGATGCAGAAACTCAGCTTCCCTAAAGTGTGGCATTTTCAAAGCCCACACATCATAACAACTCTGAATTCTGAGACGCGTGAACAGGAAGCCCCTGAGGTTCCATCTGTCTCTCTGACTAGAAGGACAGCTGAGGAACCATGCTGCTGTCTGCGAGAGGGCTGGCGGAAATCTCAGGAACCTTGGCTGGGAGCTAGGAATGTGCAGCTCGTTCTTCTCTCCTGTCTAATTTACAGTCCCGACAAAAGCTGTTGGCTTGTAACCAGGTCTGTCCCTGTACATAACTAGAAACGAACCACCACAAAGAGTTGGCTTACTTCATAATATTGTTTTTATTTATCCTAAATTTAAAAAACCATAGGATTCATTACACGGTATTGAAGAACTCCAGTATTTCCTTAGTCATCAAGTGTATGTGACACTTCACTGCCAAAATGAAAAAGGAAGGATGTTAGGTGTTAGTTAGATGGATGAAAAAGTCAAAAGTAGAAGTGGACACGCAGAAACAATGAGCTGTCACAATTCTTAGTTCACTGGGTTCAGAGACCCTAAGAAGCTCCACTAGTGCGAGGTCTTCTGGCATTCAAGGTCCTTCCTAGTGTTCTCAGAATCCGTCCTTTCCAGGCTTGTCATCTAGTCTTCTGCTCTGCTCTATTCTCCTCCAGTGAGTGTAGACTGTGCAGTAATCTCTGCAGATACTAGTCACATTCCTAGCGCTGTACTTTAGCTACTTACTTCTCCAGATTTCACATTGCTCTTTCTATTAATCCATTCTCCTCTTTCTGTAAGATTCTACCCACCAAACAAACATCTCAAATGATGTAGGCAATGTATGTGTGCTCACTCGTGTCTGAGTCTTTGTGGCCCCATGGACTGTAGCCTGCCAGGCTTCTCTGCCCATGGAATTTTCCAAGCAAGAATACTGGAATTGGGTACCATTTCCTACACCAGAGGATCTTTCTGACCTGGGAATTGAACCCACATCTCTTGGGTCTCCTGAACTGGCAGGCAGATTCTTTACTACTAGTGCCACTTGGGAAGCCCAGGTGTAGGTAAAGCATTTGACAAAATCCTACACCCTCTTATGATAAAAACACTCAGAAAACTATGAATAGAAGGGAAGTTCCTTAACACGATAAGAGCATTTATGAAAAACCCACAGTTAACCTCATACTCAGCAGGGATACACTGAAACCTTTCCTCTCTAAGATCATGAATAAAACAAAGATGTCTATGCTCACCATTGTTACTGAAAACTATGCTTGAAGTTCTAACCTGAGCAGTTAGATAAGAAAAAGAAATAAAAGGCATCTCTGTTCATAGATGAAATGATTCCGTATACAGAAAATCTCAAAGCTAATAAAATGAATTCAGCCAAATTGCAAGGTGTAAGACCAACACACAAAAATCAGTTGTATTTCCATATTCCAGGAACATACCATCCAAAAATGAAATTAAAATTATTACTGATTTACAATAGTATCCAAAAGGATAGGGAATAACTTAACTAAAGAGGTAAAAGACTTGCACACTAAAACTATAAAATTGAAGATCTGAGTAAATGGAAAGACACACCATATTCATGAATTGGAAAGCTTAATATTGTTAAAATGTCAGTACTACCCAAAGCGAACTACAGATTCAATGCAATTCCTATCAAAATTTCAATGGTCTTTGGTAGAAATGGAAAAGCCAATCCTCAAATGTGTGTGGAATTGTAAGGGGTTATAAATAGCCAAAACACTTATGAAAAGGAAGAACAAGGTTAGTAAGACTCACATTTTAAAACTTACTACAAAAATACAATAATCAAAGCAGTACAGTACTGGCATAAGGACAGACATACAGAAGAATGGAACAGAACCTAGAGTCCAGAAATAAATATCTACAGCCAATTGATTTAGACAAAGGTGCCCAGATTATTCAATGAGGAGGAAGAATCCCTTCAACAAATTGCCCATGTCCAAAAAAAAAAAAAAAAGTTGGATCACAACCTTACATCATGTACAAAAATTACCTCAACATAGATCATCAGCCTAAATATAAGAGCTAAAACCATACAATTCTTAAGAGAAAACACAGGGGTAAATCCTTAGGACCCTGGATTTGGCAACAGATTCCTAATCATAGTATAAAAAAATGAGCAATAAAAGAAGAAAACCAGATAAACTGGATTCCATTAAAATTAAAAACTGCAACAGTGTTACCAAGAAAGTGAAAACATAAGCTAAAGAATGGGGAAAAGTCGCAAAGTATGGATCTGATATGGGTCAATATAAACAATAAATACAGAATTCTTACAATTCAACAACAAAAAGAGAACCCAACTCAAAGTGAGAAAAGGACAGGAATAGACATTTCTTCAAAGAAGATATGCAGGTTCATGGAAACATGCTATTGTCATTAACAGGAAAATGCAAATAAAGACCACCACGTGGTATCGCTTCACACCCACTAAGGTGGCTACTTTAAAAAAAAAAAAACAAAACCAGAAGAAAGCAAATAAAGAAAAAGAGCAAGTGTTAGGATGTAGAGAAACTGGAACCCTCACTGCTGGTGGGGACCCCAAAAGATTCAGCCTATGGATTTAGTGATTCTTCAAATGGTTAAACACAGACTTAACCATATGACCCTGCAATTCGACTCCTAGGTACATAACCAAAAGAACTGAAATCAGATATTCATACAAGTACATGTACACACATGTTCATAGCACCACTATTCAAAATAGCCAAAAAGTAGAAATGGCCCAAATTTTTCAGTGATGGATAAAAAACTATGGTAAACACATATATTGGGAAATTATTCAACATAAAAAGGAAATAAGTACTGAAACATGCTACAATATGAACTTATAAAATATATGTTAAGCAAAAAAGCACAGAAATAGGTGATATATTGCATGATTCCCTTTATATGAAATATCCAGAATAAATAAACTTTTAAGAGAGATCAGAGACTGCCAGGGGCTTGGAGAAGAGAGGAATTAGTATACTGCTCAGTAGATCAGCGGTTTTACTTTGGAGTGATGGAGATACTTTGGAACTAGGTAACTGCACAACATTGTGGATGCACTAAGTGCCACCGAATTGTTCATTTCGAATGGCTAACTTTGTTATGTGAACTTCATCTCAATAAGCTATTTTTTTTAAACAAAGAAATCCATTCCTTTCTCATTTTCTGAAATCTTCACAAACTAGTGGTTTAAACTCTTTCACTGCTGCTGAATGGCATTAATTTTATTTATACTTTATTTGATCTCTTATATAGAAACCCCTTGAGGGCAGGGTCTGCCACTTTCACCCCTTTCTGTCACTTCTGGGTTTTTAGCCCACTGGGTTATTCCCAACAGATACACAAGTGATTCTGACATAAATCTTCACAGTGATCTTAAAGTTGACCTACTATATTTTAGTTTCCTTACCTAAAAGGCATTCAGTTCTCTGGAGTAGAAAACATTAGCCTATTTTAAAAATCCAATGGAGTAGAAGGTCTTGCTGTCCAACCCTTCAAATGAAAATCCTAAATGCAGCTTCTGTCCCTCATCATAGTATTCAGACAGAAACTAACCACTGCTAAATTCAGTGCCTGGGAGCAAGGGTCCATGGAGTTGACTTGGGGTCAGGGAGCTCTTCTCAATATTTAAAAAGACTTGAGGAACCACAGATGCCTCCATTGAGGCTGTAGAGGCTGACTAAATACCAGTGTCTCCCCTTTAGGCTGAAAAGATGTCACCATAGTCATCCCATGCTGATGACTATGTGCATATGAACAGGAACAAAATGAAAATTAAATGACAAATGTTATATGAAAAATGCAGGCCGGTCGATAACATACTACAAAATGGGGTCTAAGAGCAGATGGGAACAGACTACTCTAAGAGCAGTCTGTAGAGATTCCTACAGAAAGATGACCTAGACCAATTATACCTTTATTAAGTTTGGAAGGACACAGTATGATGCCCAGAACATCCAAATCCTAAACTGCACGATCTACCTGTGTATCTTGGGCTTCCCAAGTGGTGTGAACGGTAAAGAACCTGCCTGCCAACTCAGGAGACATAAGACATGTGGGCTCCATCCCTGGGTTGGGAAGAAAAAAATTCCAACACGGCTAAAATAAACCACTCAGAGTAAAACTGATCTCCTCTCTTAGAAGCAGCTATGCGCCTTGTGTTCAGATAAATTAGATAATGTGAGAAGCACATATACCTGGGCCTCTTCTATGAGTTCAAAGTAAAGAAAAAGGCATGGCTATCTCAGCCCTGGCTGGCTAGTGTGGGAAGTTAGGTTTGGGAAAAGGTGGGGATGATATTATGGTGGGGATGATATTAAGCAGTGCTGAGAGAAAGATGCAGAGGCGCTTTCAAGATGTGTGTGTGTGCTGTGTTCACTGGGATACTCAGGCAGTAGGGAAAACCTAGAAACCAGGCAGGCAGAGGTTAGATGGCTGAGGCAGCTGAAGAGGGGAGGAACTGTTCCGTGCCCTGGGAGAAGTGGAGAGGCCAATCAGGCCTTCAGGAGATAGGCTGCAAGTGGGTGAAAAGCAAGCAAAGGCCCCAGGGAAAGCAGAGCTGCAATCAGATCCCTCTGGGGCCGGGTGGAGAGGCAATCAGGAAGCCTTGGGAGAACAGACCCGCAGCCCCTGGGGAGCCTCCGAGAAAGGCCCCTTTCGGGAACTAAGGAGTCCATTTGGGGACCATGATTGCCTCTCCAGGCTCAGCCTGCTGGGCTGAACTTGAGGCTGGCCCCCACCCACAGGGCAAAAAGCAGGGAAAGTAGATCAAGACTTGGTGATTAAAGGAATCAGGTGTAAAACATGTCAAAAGAACAGTTAAATTTTTGAGTCACCAGCAGAGGTGCTTTAGAGAGGAGGCCCGGAGTGAAGGTCCACGCAGGCAGGTGGCTGGTGCTGAAGGGCTCAAGGTAGGCCGCATTTCTCTCCCTGCCTGGATTCTCTCCTGCAGCAGCTGGACAAGGTTTGCCGTCTTTGCCTACTTCCTTTATCGGGTGGGACTGATGGCTCCCTGAACTGGTGTACCGGCAGTGTACAACGTCAAACAGCAGCTCCCTGCAGACCTGGGACTAACATCCTGGATTCAGATTCCCAAGTCCAATTTTCCCAAATCTAACTGGGATAGAGGTAGGGTGACAGTGTTCTACGCTGTCTATAAACAGTCAACTGCCCTGAGACATTTCCTTACCCTACCTTCTTTCTCCACAAGATTTGGTTCAGCTTAGCTCTGTTGGTAAAGAATCCTCCTGCAATGCAGGAGACCCTGGTTCGATTCCTGGGTCGAGAAGATCTGCTGGAGAAGGGATAGGCTACCCACTCTAGTATTCTTGGGTTCCCTTGTGGCTCAGCTGGTAAAGAATCCACCTGCAATGCAGGGACCTGGGTTCAATCCCTGGGTTGGGAAAAGCCCCTGGAGAAGGGAAAGGGTACCCATTCCAGTATTCTGGCCTGGAGAATTCCATGGGCTGTATAGTAGTCCATGCGGTTGCAAAGAGCTGGACACGACTGAGCGACTTTCACTTTGCTTTTTGTCATATGAATTAGGAAAAGAGTAGATACAGAGAAGCCCATATTGTAAGGCCCGCTGGGCAGGAGTCATACACGCCCACCTGTGGTCGAGGATAGCGGATTTCGAACTTCGTACATTTTTACCTGAGAACAGTATTTTAAATAAATTCTTACATGGGATCCCAATATATGAAACAGACAGAAGTGAAGCCGCTTTGGGTGACCAGCAGGGAGAGCAGGAGACCCTCACATGTTCACGCCCCACCCCCCACTCTCTCCATCATCTTCTTAGCACTGGAACAGGAACAAAGCCAGTCATGGGAGAAGAGACAACTGGGTCCTGGCCCTAATCTCTCTCTCTTTTAAAATTTTATTTATTTATTTGGCTGCACTGGATCTTAGCTGCAGCATACAGGATCTCCAATATTCACTGTGGCATGTAGGATCTTTTTAGTTGTAGCACTTGAGATCTAGTTCCCCGAACTGGGATTGAACCCGAGCGCACTGCGTTGGAAGCGTGGAGTCTTAGCTACTGGACCACCAGGAAAGTCCCCTGCCCTAATTTCTCTTAAGGTGCATGAGTTCTTCTCTTTAAGCCTCTATTTCTTCATTGGTAAAATGAAAGGATGACCTTGAGAGTATTTGGGTCCTTCTGACTCTCAAATTTTCAACTTCTCTACAAGGAGAGAGTGAGAATGACTGCAAGTTTTTACTCATGCAATACGAAGCTAGCTAAGAAAAATGTACACGTAGCAACTGCTTCATTTAAGTTTCTCCACATGGTCCGGTGCCATTCATTTCCCAATTTCTCCATAAGAACGTCTCACTTATTATCATCTCTAGTGATGACCATCATTGTTATCATCTCCAGTGATCTTGCCTACAGTTAATCTTTTCTGTAATAAATACAGAAATATTTTCAGTAATAGCTCCATCAGATGTTTGTTCACAAACATTAATTTGACTGGCATATTTCTGTATTGATTGAAAAGTTATAAAATGCAGCATCCTCATCTGCCCAGAGTCAACACAAATGTTTCCTCTGCACTTGATTCAACTCAGAAGCCAACGCTCTACATGGTGTTTCAAAAGCTACTGGCGGGTCTTCATAATGTTCATGTCCATTTTCAGACTGGTAATAACTAAGAAAGCCAAGGCCTCTTCCCTTGGTCACCAGCCAAACCTAGGTATCAGCAAACAGCTCCTCTTTTGTCCAGAGTGGGAGGGGGAGGCCTGCCTCTATTCCTATCACCCTGTGCGATCCACCATAATTGTGCAATTTCCCCACTTTGTAGCATATTTTTTCCCTTATGTTTTGAGCTAGAAGTGGTGGCAGTGAAAAAGACTGTCCATTTTATTGAATCACCTATATTTAATTGGGAAAATGGGTGGCTGTAACTCTGTCAACAGGACATGTTCAATTTCATCGTGGAACCGTTTTTCTTCAGAAAGCTTTACCACCTGGTCTAAGCAGTTAAATAAGCACAGCTATGTTATAGCACAGCTAATGAAATTAAATGTGGCACAAATATATACATGGCACATAGAAGTCACATTTATCTCTTAAAAACTATTTTCCATTGTTGAAAAATAAGATATGTGGGTTGCAAGATCGAGACCATGGTATGGTTCGCTGGCTTTACTGCTTTCCAAACAACCAAAGTAATTAATCACTTCACATCTAGGTCAAAAGAAGAATTTCACTGTCAACCACAAGAAGCACCCATGTTCCCCTCTATGAGGCCTGCTTTCTCAGCCTGCCCTGGAGTCACCCAAAGCTCTGGGTGACTCCAGACTTATCTTTATGCTCAACGCCAGTCCTAATAAATCCTCAGTTCTACTTCATGGTGTGCTGAGGCTCACACTAGACCACACATGTAAAGATCCTGGTATGGTATAAGATACCCAGTGACTATTATTTCTTTCCAATGTCTGTTTCCTTTCCGCTGACTTGACCTGTCTGAGCCTCTGAGCTGGGTTGTGCACTAGCCTCCCCTGCAAACCTGGGTCTTCTGCAAACCGTTTTCTGGGCCAATGCTAACTGGAGAGCCAAGCGGCCTCGGCCCAGTCCTCATGTCTGTATAGACATCTGTTGTTTCTGTCACTTCATCCTTTCAATTTTCTTGGTACAACAACACTCCAGTTTTCCTTTGGGAAATATCCTCACTTCCACTTTCAGTGTCTGTGGGGTTAGCTCCCACTCCAGCTCTAGGATGGTTCTCACTGGTGTGAGCCAGGAAAGGACAGGGTGATGTTGCTGGGAGGCGCCCATTTAAACCTGAGCTTAGAGTCAAGTCAAAGGAAAGCAATACATGTAAGGTTCTTACACCAAAAAGATAAAGAAAATTAGGGCTTTATGCTATCCTTTGAGCCCTGGACAGAAGTAGAACAAGGCTGGAATTCCCTGGCAGTCCAGTGGTTAAGACTATGATATTCCACTGTACAAGGCACAGGTTTGATTCTTGGTTGAGGAACTAGAACTTCACATGCTGCAGCATAGCCAAAGAAGAAGCAGAACAAGGCTTCAGCATGACCTGGCTCTCTACCATCTCCCACGACCATGACTGCCGGGAGGCGCCCCTATGAGGCTGTTTCTAGCACTGCCATCTGCCTGAGCTTGCTGCGTCCTTTGAGCCCCAGGCTGCCTGGATGTGACAGTCAGGCTGATGCCCACAGTCCGTGTCTTGTCTGGGGACAGGACAGTCTATTTGCATGGACCCATTTGATACTCACTCTCCACTGCCTAAGAATTTGTATCTACAGGGTGGCTGACTGCATTGTGATAGTGGTGGGATTCCAACCCAGCCGGCGGGGTCTGCGGAGCTATTACCTTGGACCCCTGTGCTAGACGTCTCTTTCTCTCAGTAAAATGGCCATATTTCTTCAGTTTTAAAAAGCGTGGGCTTCCCTAGTGGCTCAGATGGTAAAGAATTCGCCTGCAACGCAGGAGACTGGGGTTTGATCCCTGGGTTGGGAAGATCCCCTGGAGAACGTAATGTGTGAAGCTTTTTCTCTTGCTGGATTCTCACTCACTTTTAAATGGACACTCACCAGTAGAGAAGAACACAAAATGAAAACAACAACAAATCACCTGACTTCTGGTGGGCATTTTGTTACATTGCAAAAGCCATCATTTTGTGACCATCTCTGTCTGGATATAAGGCTGACATGTAAGTGTTTGCCTTCTCTTGGCTCCACATGAATAAAGATGAGACTTTAGCATCTAGCAGCTTCAGAATGCAGAGGATAAAATTCCACAGCTTTGCAGAGATATTACACTACACTATGAAGGCTCGTTTACACAGTAAAGATCAGCCTTGTTCAAAATACATTCCCTTCAATTCAGTTTTATCAAGATTTGGGAAGTCTCACCTGCACAAATACACTATGATACATATAACAATTACCCCTACAAAGAATTTTTTTCCTTTAAAAAAAAAAAAAAAGTCCCAAACTCAAGTGGAATTTATACAAGTAAAGAAGTTTGGCTGATAAATCTTCTTGAAAGTCAAAATGTTAAAACAAGACAATCAATTCAGTCTGTAAGTAACCTCTGAATTTTCTACAGTTATTGAATGCCCCTTCTAATATCAGAACTAGAATGCTAAATACAAAATTCTTTTTTTTTTTCTTAATTGGACTGACCAAATAAGTTTTCCAAGATTCAAGGGAACATTTCATTTTCATAAACAGAATCTGAAACAAATGACTTCAATATGGAGATGCCCCTTAAACTAAGGGCAATATTCCTGGGGAGCAAACATATCATAATAAATTCTCTTGAGAGTAATCTTTTTTGTGTGACACAGCAGTATGTTTAGTGATTATGTTTCAGGAAACTAGTGTTTCACTTTAGACATGTCCCAACTGCCTGGATATTTATCTAGCCACATACATTTTCTTTCTATCCTATAAATTTTTCAAACATGGAAGTGCCTGATTTAGTCACTGTGGTTGGAAATACTGTTTATTTGGTGTCTAAGAGAACACTCAAAGGTGCTCCAAACTACTAAATCAATTTGGTGGCTTATAATCAGGATTCTTTAAAAATAATGAAATAGACACACAAAAAATCAGAGTTCATATGCTTCCTAACTCTCTTCACAAGTATTTAAAACAGCACTGCAATCATTTATAATGATGTTTAAGTGAAGCCTATGGAATTCTGCCAAATTCATGGAGAAAGAAAATGAGGGGAGAAGAGACCTAATGCAAAACTATTCCAATATGAAAAAAAGTGGAAACTTGGTGTTGGGATGTTTGGAAGGACTTTCTATATTAAAGGAGGTACGATTGCTTCCTGGTTAAGAGCAAAGGCGTTACACAATACTGGACTTGAATCGCTGCTGCACCTTCCCTGCCTTGCTCTAGCTGGGTATCTCCTTTGAAAAAGTAAAAGCGTTAGTGGCTGAGTCGTATCTGACTCCTCGCGACCCCATGGACTGTAGCCTGCCAGGCTCCTCTGTGCCTGGAATTCTCCAGGCAAGAATACTGGAGTGGGTTGCCATTCCCTTCTCCAGGGGATCTTCGCCACCCACAGGGATCGAACCCGAGTCTCCTGCACTTCAGGCAGATTCTTTACAGTCTGAGCCACCACGGAAGCCCTAGGTAAGTCCTTAATGACTAGATACCAAGCACCAGTCTAAGTGCTTCTGCCTGTATTGTCATGGTATCTAGTCATTTATATGGTAAATGAATTTGTTAAAATACACCAGCAAGGATCCAAATTAAGGCAGCTCTTGCAAGATGTTTCCTGACTGTCTTCACTCAGCTGGTACCACTGTTGATTCTTGGGGTCCCTGTCATCACATTCTAGGAAGGAGGCCAGACACTGACCCAACTGCCCTGACTCCTTTTCCTCTACCCATCCTACCGGCGCCTTCCCCTCCTGGATGCTTAAATGAGATTTCAAAATGCTTTCTCCCCACTCTAACACTGTCATTCCCAGGGGAATCTGGAGCCTGCCTGCTGCCAGCCTTGGTCCACTATTTCTTCTTCCCCCTTTCTCCTAAGGCCACTACCTCTACCCAGCCTATCACTTTGTAAGTCTGCTAGCTTTTCATATCAGACTTATTAAATGCTAGATTACCTACTCCTTGAGAACAGAGACTGTATTAGTCTTATTCCCTAGTGGTGCACAGCACACAGTGGGAGTTCAACAAATGTTTACCAAATGAATAAAATCTCTGGCTCTCAGATCCAGTTAAGCTGCCCCCAGGGATTCCCTTAAATGCCATGATGCAAAATAAAGACAAATCTAATACATGCTGGTTAAGTCTGGCTTTTGTATAAGTTCAATGAAAGTGAACTTCACTCTCAGAATACTTCCATCACAGATGTGAAGGAGGCTTGTGTAGTTATAGCCAGGTTTTATGAACGACAGGCTTCTCTTTGGTACACAAATGTAACAGGATGACACTGGGCTGAATGCACAATGACCCTTTCTGACACTAGGAGTTTCCTGAAGACGATGCTCTAGTGACCTCCTGGGCTTAATTTACAGTTTAGACTGAGGCTCAGTAAAACAAAGTACCAACAGGCTACAGTTTCTAACTGACTTCATGTGGCTGTTAAGGAAAATAAAAAAATAGAAAACTTACTGCATTCCAAACTGGTATCAAGCCTCCCTTTTTCCTTAAGCTACAGGGGAGGTTTAATAATTAATAAATGATTAAAGCACTTAGGGACAGTGGTATAGAAAGCACAGCCCAACAAGTCTTAATGAGCAGATTTAGGATAATTTCATCTATGGATTGAATGAGAGATAATTTTCTTTTATTTATTCATTTACTTATTCTTTTGTCTAACTTCTTCAGTAAAATAAAAGCTCCCTCAGGGCAATTTTCAAAGGATTAGTTAGATGGAAAAACAGGATAAAGGCATGACAATGTAACTGATTAAGAGTGTGTAGTGTTTTTTAGAGCCTCTTTCCAAAGCCACTCATTCACGGGACATGTGCTCTGAAGGTGTTAGGTGCCCTGGGTCCTGAGGAAACCAAGAAGAATGCTTGAAGACAGAGAAAATACACCTTCTGAACTTGGTAGAGACAATATTTTGTTTTTACTAAAATCCTCACAAGAGTAAACACAGGAGCGACTTAGCAAATACTTCTTTTTAATGTCTACAGGTTTTCCTGACTTCCATTACTGTTCTCTGTCTCACCCTAACATATCCTATCTCATGATGTACTCAAAAGTATTTATTTTTAAAAATCTCACCAAGTTAGCTGCATTGAGAAACTCCTAAGGAAAGAAAGAGGGTCAGGTACTTTTAACATTTCTGTTTTGTGCCATCATCTGCCTCCTTTCATAAAAACAAAAGTGCAGATCCTAAACGTGATCATTATCTTTGGTGGATACCCCTCACAGGATCCCCCAGCTCACAAATCCTTCAGCTTATTTCAAAAACACAGAGCCTCAAGATTAAAGCAGTTTTCTGTTCAGGAGGCATCAGTGAGAAGATCACTTAGGCCTTAATATTCCCTTCAGTAGTAACTCGATGCTCCATATTTTGTGTGTGTGTGCTTTACTATGTCCCACCAGGTGTTATTCATTTAAATCCCAGACTCTTTTGCTGACATGGCAAAGCAGAAGCAGAAATGTTTTGTAAAACTTAAATGAACCTGGAAGTGGACACTTGTTCTATAAATCTTTCAAGTGTTGGGTTATTCCTTGGAAACCACTTTTGCAAGGACCTTCCATCTTCCTGGAAGCACATAAAACACCCAGGTTCTGTCCCAGCAGCATTGAAGAGGCACTCACAGGCATGATGCATTTTCATGCACACGAGAACCAAACTTCAAACCAAACACTGGTCACCTAATGCTCAGTTTTGCTGAGAGGAAGATGGCAGTAAAGTGTTCGAGTGAGAAGTGGGAGCTGGGTCTCACTTTTCTAAACACTTTCTGGTAAAGCCACCCTACCTGCTGACACTCACGAAGCCCTCCGTCATGACAGCAGGCAGCCCTTTAGCCATGAGTGTCCGTCCCCCTTGATCCACCCCAGAACTCATGGTCCAAACACTCTGAGGGTTAATGACATGGGAGTGGTGGAGGTGGACCCCAAACCTTTCCCAATCAAAAGGCAGTCAACCTGAAGTAACAATTGGTAAGTCACAGGGCCACTGTTTAAAAATTCTTAAGTCTCTGGGTTTAAGGTCATTGATGTGAAGCTTTGCTGAGCAATGTGTCATGCCTTCTCCTCCTCCTCTTGTGTCTCCACTCTGCTCATGTCTCTGCTCCTCATATCAGTCTTTACTATGTTGTCTTAATTGTCCTCCAGGCCCCAACATTTCTGTCCCATGTCTCACCTTTGAGTGCATAATTTTCCATTTCTGACCCCTCACTGCGCCACCCTCTCTTTCATGACACTGCGTCATGTCAACAAGTGCATCTGCTGGTTCTACAGCATGAAAATCTTCATGTGACACACATGTGTGTGCGCGCTCACTCAAGTTGTGTCCGGCTCTTTGTGACCCCATGGACTGTACCCTGCTAGGCTCCTCTGTCCATGGGATTCTCTCCCAAGAACATTCATGGGAATGCCATCTCCTCCTCCAGGGCATCTTCCCAACTCAGAGACTGAACCCATGTCTCCTGCACTGGCAGGCAGATCCTTTACCACTCAGTGTCACCTGGGAAGCCCCACGACACACCTAACAGCTATTCTTACCACACATAACCCTGGTAAGAATTTTAAAAATACCGCAGTGGGTAAGAACAGCGATCCACTGGTGCCAAACTGTCTTCCTGCTGGTGTTCCTAAAGGTGGCATGTCGTGACCACTACGTTTTAGAAGTCTCAAATTCCCCTTTATGGTTAGCTGATCATGATTCAATCTTCATCATCCATAAGCTAAATTAACCTTCTGGAGCCTATACGGATTCAAAATTCAACAAAATCTTACTGACTGCCTCCCATGTACATGCCTGACACTGCAGCCAGCAATGGAGACACATGAATAAACAAGACAGCCTCAGCCCCTTCCTCTGACCACCAGACAGCGGGACCCTGAAGGCAGGGGCCATGTCCTAGTGCCAGTCTGGGAACATCTAGTTAACCCAGGGCTCCGCGCTTGTGCCCAGTAATCATTTTCAACCACTGAAAAGCAGCAGGATGAACACTGCTGGCGCTGGAACCCGAGCCTGAGGCCTGGGTCTCTCGTTTACTCTCTCTGCGACCCCATGGACTGCAGTCCACCAGGCTCCTCTGTGCATGGGATTCTCCAGGCAAAAATACTGCAGTGGGCTGCCATGCCCTCCTCCAGGGGATCTTCCCAACCCAGGGATCAAACCCAGGTCTCCTGCATCGCGGGCAAATTCTTTACCCTCTGAGCCACCAGGGAAGCCCACTAAATGTACAACCTCAGGCAAAGGACTTGATGTCCTTCTGTTTTTCTTCCTCAAACGTCACCGGAAAAACCAACAAAAATGGATTCTATGAAGATTAAGTTAATACACGAAGTGTTTAAAATGGTAGCTAACACATAGTAGGTAATAAAAAGATTAGTTATTAGTTTCTATACAAGGTTCATCTTGATATTGCTAGCAAAAGAAAATGTTTCCCACTCTTTGAACAGGCATCTCTTTCCCATGGCAAGTGATGAATTCATTAAGATTCACAATCTGCGTCAAAAGGTTACGACCTTGTCCTGCAGTGACAAGAGACAATACAAAGGAATATACAAATGCTCTTCCAGAAACACACACACACACACACACAAACACACACACACATTTTCTCTCTTGTTCTCAGGAAAAAAATATCCATTTGTACCAAAAAACAAACAAACAAAAAAAACAACCCAACAACAAACGCCCCCCGCCCCGCCACAAAACTTCACGAAGGGTTTTCTTAAAAAGGAAGATAAACAAGGATGAAAGCCATGCCCAGCAGCAACCATTTCCAGCATGACCTGGTGAGTTCTCAGTTTCAGATCAAGCACTCCCCAGCAGTGTTACCTGGGGGATCTTTCACTCGCACATCAAACCCCCTTCCGCTGGCCACTTCCCACACAGCACATGCTGCCAGGTGTGGAAACATCACTGTTTTCTTGCCCAGAGTGTTGCGGGTCAGGGGTGGGAGCCAGTGTCTAAGGCATAGTGGGGGTGGAGGGAGACAAACCCAGGTACTGGCTGTGCACTCTCTCGTGTCCCCAGAAGACCTGCAGTACATGGCTTTTCCAGGGACCCAATTTCAGTCCTGCACTACATTTGGCAAGGAATGCCTTTCAAGCACCACACGTTGGTCTCAAAATCAAAAAGTCCGTATCAGGAATGGAGACTGGCCCCTTCAGCCTGGGCTGGAAGGAGAAGTGTGCAGAGGGTGAGCTCGCTCCGGCATGTGGGAGCAGCCGACAGCCTGCTGATGCTCGGCTGAGATCCTCTCTTAATCAGCCAAGCCACCCTCTCTTCCAATAGGCCTCAAGTGAAGAATGACCAAGTTATAGATTTTATTCCATGACTAATTCTGAGGATACATCCTTTGAGAGCTAAGTTTTATTTAATCAACTATTGATCATCAAAACAGTTCTTCTGGCCTTACATTTCACTGCATGACTGACTTTCTTTATTTTACAGTACATGCAGCATTTAATGAGTTCTAACTCTGTACAGGGCATTGACCATTTCTCCTGCTCTTCCTTCACCCACAGGTTGGCTCAACTTCAGTTCAAAGTAAATGGTAACAGGAAGTACACAGTGTACAATCTGAGCTGGAATGAGGGGACTGCATGGGCACCGTTTTAGGAAGATTGTTTACAGTGGAATGAGAGTGGGGATTCCTTCGGAGGCAAGTACAATAATCTAAGCTGGAGGTGAAAGGTGTCTTAACCGTGACTGTGGCTTTTAGAATCAAAAGGAAGTTCCAGACCCAAGAATCAGGGGGCTAGAATGTGCATGGCTTATTGAATGGCTGGATATGAGAGTGAGAGAGAAGAGGTGGTAGAGTGAACTAGTGTGATTCAGACCTGGGAGGCTCTCAAGCCAAGTCAGGGGATGAGAAACTTAACTTTGGGTGCAAGAAATGATGCTTTCTATCTGAGGAAGGCGTCCAGCAGGTGGTTGATGATGTGGGTCTGGAGCTCTAGAGGGGAGACCGGGAGCAGAAGAGATAAAGGCGGAAGGTGAGGGCCTGGGTGGTGGGAGGAAAAAAAAGGCAAAGTGAGAGGCAGTTAGCTAGCAACTGTGCTAAGTACTTGGTGTGTGTCTGCTACTTTTATCCTCACAACCCTCTGAAAAAGTATGAGGAAATGTACTGAGAAGCGTTACTCAGGTTTCCACAGTGCAGTAAGAGGTGGACGCAGGGTTTGATTCAGATCTATACAGGTGAGTGTTACAGCCATGCTATTAGGTAACATTTTCTATTAATACACGGATTCTTAGATATTTGAGGAGAAAGAGGGGAGAACCTGACAAAGACAGTCAAGAGGATGAGACTGAGGATTGGGCAGGATCAGGAAAACCATGGGATGAGAGCTCCAAGGGGGGAACATGGAATCAGCTGGGCAGAATCCCGCCATCCTCAGCTGGGCTTTGTGATTAGCAAGTCATTGGTGTATGTTAAGAAATGATGTAATTAGCACAAGAGGATGTAATATACTCACTCAGAGGTTAAGAAGAATGGAGGGCGGTGAGTATAAAATGTCTTGACTTCGAAGGGGAGAGACTCAAAATGGAACAATTAATTTTTTTTTTTTTTTAAGATGGAGATGACTTGCTCAAGTTCATATGCTGAGAGGGAAGGAAGTGGTGAAGGAGGTAGTGGGTATAAGACAAAGGGAAAGAAATGATTGATGTGACAAAGCCATGGCAGAGACAGTAAGGGTTGGCTGAAGAACATGGTTTTGACCTTGGGAAAAGGAAGAGCACGTTTTGCACTGACAGCAGAGGGAGTGATGTAAACATGAATAATGATTCTGACACGAAATGTTAAATGGAGGAGGTGGAAGTCAAGCATGATCTTATTGGACATCCTGGATATTCTTGCAGGGCTATCTATAGACAATGAGGTGTGGTAGGAAAGTCCGGAGTGGAGGATTCGAGATGAGAGGATGAAGTCTGGGGTAACCACTGTAGAGACGGTTAAGATGAGCGAATACTCAGCACAAGGCCCAGCCAGACTTAGAAATTTGTATCAGATGCAGTGGGACAAAGAGTTGATTTTCTCCACCAATTTAACCTATGTGCGCATCAACCTTGGCTGACAGCAAAGTACACGCAGGAATGTTTACGTGCTCACACACGCCATGAACGAAGGCAGCCGTCTGTGAATCGGGGCTGAAGTTTAATTCCCCTGGCTTGTGTCCAAGTGGGTATCATTACTCTCCAGAGAAGGATACAGAAGAGAAGGACCTAATGGCAGGGTGTAAGTAGGGAGTTGTCTAGCTTTCCTTATTCGTAGCTTTTATTAGTACATAATTGTCTGCTCAAGATGTAGGAATGAGATGACCTGGAAAATGAGAGCGGAAAAGGAAGGAAAACCCCTCATGTCCTTGAAGGCTGGGGGGGCTACATCCTAATAACAGTGACGTGCACTTATCATTTTAACAAGAGAAAAGGACAAGGAAATGTCCTCCTGCTTAAAAAAGAAAGCAGGGTCTATCAATAACGACCTGAGGGCCATCGTTATCTTTCTTTTTTTTTTTTTAAACCGTTATCTTTCTGAACCATCACTCCTGTGATGCGAGAGGTGCCAGCTCTGGTGCTAAAATGCGGCTAATGAATTTCGTGGGAGTTCTTCATGGGAGGCTGATCCCCACCGCTGGGCGGCTGAGCTCCACATCCCGGTCCTGCCGCTCCCATGTCTCCGTGGAAGGAAAAGCAGGGCCAATACATTCCAGGCCAGGGCCTGGCTCACAAGGCTGGTAGAAATTCTTTGCAATTTCAGGCCACTGCTGTGACATTACCTACAAGGCTCCTTTTTCCATGAATCTGTTACATCCAATAGGAGGAACCAGCAGGGTACAAGGCTGGTGGAGGCTACAAGCCTGAACCAGGTGTCTCTGTGATGAGGGCATTTACCATGAAAAAAGTACTGTGAGTTCATTCATTTGCTTATTTTCAGGAATTTTCTGGGTCTTTGGAAAGGCAGCAGTGCCAAATTCAGCATCCTTTCTGGGTGAAATAATCACTGAAGAATTTAAGATCAACAAATGAATGATAGATGCCATTTACCATAATCATGGGGGAGGCACATTTACCGTCAAAACTGTGCGGATTTGGTGCAGGATCCTAAAGAGAAGCTTCTTGCTTGTTTCCGAACAAGCAGCCTTAAGGTGACTCCAAGTACATAAAATCCTTTAATCGCTGTCTTTAACCTAGTATTAGTCATGCTTAATAAAATGTCTTGGTAGTTTCAGAGCACTTAGAAAAAACAGTATTTCATCTAATTCTTAGTGCACCTACTGGCCTGTGGGGAGGAGGGTGGGACAAGTATTATCATCTTCATTTCATTGACAAGGAAACTGTAGGTCCCTGTCACACTGTCACCAAACCTGACCTTGAGTACTCTCAGAGCGGGGGGATGTCCTTACATTCTAAGACATCTGATTATAATTTCATATGACTAACTGTAAAGAAGTATTTTATGCTGTGCCTAAATGTGTTGCCCTGCAATTACTCTCAAGTGGTCTTATGTTTTTCCTTTGGAACAACAAGATATAAATCTGATTGTATTTCACAAAAGAGCTCTTCAGACATTCTCTTAGTTCCAAATCAGCCATCCACAACATCTCGTGCTCTTTGGCTGTTTTTGTTTTTTTTTTTTTGTTTTTTTTTTACACATGAAAATGGGTCAAAATCTATTGTTTTCTTGTCCTATGCTGTCCAAGCCATTGGCCACTGGTGGTTATTAAAATGAAAAATAATTACAATGAAAATTTTAAACGTCTGACTGTGACTGGTACATATATGACTGTGGCCACCAGACTGGATGGAGGAGCACACTCCTATCCTAACAAAAGTTATCCTGGACAGCTGTGTTCAAAGACCCTTGAAGTGCTTTTGTCTGAATTTCTGGCCTACATATTCATCTCGTTGTGGAGTCGTCTTTCTTATTACCTACTTTCAGTACCACCTTTTCAAGAGAGTATCAGGTCTATCTAATTTATTTTTTATACTTGGGTGGGGTATTGGTGGAGAAAAGAAAAAGAACTCTATCTTACATTCTGTCAGCTTAGAAATACTTAATTGGTTTGTAGGCTGTCTGACAAGCTTTAATATTCTCATCTTTTCAAATCTAAACTCAGCTGGAGGCGAAATCACTGCCTATATTAAATACGCAAGAATTCTATTATTAAAATGGAAGTAAAAGTTCTTTTTACTTAAACTGACAAAACACAGAAGATGGACTTCATGTCTCTTTCACTCCTAGGGAGCCTGGAAGTGAAGGCTTCCTTCCACAGAGAAGGAAGAAAAAAGAACATCCTGAGACTTAGAAATTCTGAAACAGTTTGACTGACCCTGACAAAGATTTACTTTGGCATCTGACCTGGTTGCTTTTTAAACGCACACAAACTGGAAAACGTGGACAGTACAGATGAGGCAGTTGGAAAGGCACAAAGGGACCTCCGAGACAATCTAGTCCAAAGCACCTACTTGATGAGGAAACAGAAGCTCAGAAGATGTCAGTCATTTTGGTCCAGAACCTAGTCTTTGAGTTCTAATTCAGGGTCCTCCTACCAGTGTGATCCACACAGTCAAAGGCTTTGGCATAGTCAATAAAGCAGAAATAGATGTTTTTCTGGAACTCTCTTGCTTTTTCTATGATCCAGTGGAGAGTTCCAGAAAAACATCTATTTCTGCTTTATTGACTATGCCAAAGCCTTTGACTGTGTGGATCACAATAAACTGTGGAAAATTCTGAAAGAGATGGGAATACCAGACCACCTGATCTGCCTCTTGAGAAATTTGTATGCAGGTCAGGAAGCAACAGTTAGAACTGGACATGGAACAACAGACTGGTTCCAAATAGGAAAAGGAGGACGTCAAGGCTGTATATTGTCACCCTGTTTATTTAACTTCTATGAAGAGTACATCATGAGAAACGCTGGACTGGAAGAAACACAAGCTGGAATCAAGATTGCCTGGAGAAATATCAATAACCTCAGATATGCAGATGACACCACCCTTATGGCACAAAGTGAAGAGGAACTCAAAAGCCTCTTGATGAAAGTGAAAGTGGAGAGTGAAAAAGTTGGCTTAAGGCTCAACATTCAGAAAACGAAGATCATGGCATCCGGTCCCATCACTTCATGGGAAATAGATGGGGAAAGAGTGGAAACAGTGTCAGACTTTATTTTTCTGGGCTCCAAAATCACTACAGATGGTGACTGCAGCCATGAAATTAAAAGATGCTTACTCCTTGGAAGGAAAGTTATGACCAACCTAGATAGCATACTCAAAAGCAGAGACATTACTTTGCCAACAAAGGTTCGTCTAGTCAAGGCTATGGTTTTTCCTGTGGTCATGTATGGATGTGAGAGTTGGACTGTGAAGAAGGCTGAGCTCCGAAGAATTGATGCTTTTGACCTGTGGTGTTGGAGAAGACTCTTGAGAGTCCCTTGGACTGCAAGGAGATCCAACCAGTCCATTCTGAAGGAGATCAGCCCTGGGATTTCTTTGGAGGGAATGATGCTAAAGCTGAAACTCCAGTACTTTGGCCACCTCATGCAAAGAGCTGACTCATTGGAAAAGACTCTGATGCTGGGAGGGATTGGGGGCAGGAGGAGAAGGGGACGACAGAGGATGAGATGGCTGGATGGCATCACTGACTCGATGGATGTGAGTCTGAGTGAACTCCGGGAGTTGGTGATGGACAGGGAGGCCTGGCGTGCTGAGATTCATGGGGTTGCAAAGAGTCGGACACGACTGAGCGACTGATCTGATCTGATCTGATGCAGCTTACAACATGAATTTGGAGAGGGAGAGCTATAGCAACTGTGTTTTGAATTTATTTATTTTTTTTAATGGTAAGGGAAAATCGAGGCTCAGTGACCCTCCATTTTCAATAAAAATCAAGGGACTTCTCTGGTGGTCCGGTGGCTAAGACTCTGTGATCCCAGTGCAGGGGGCCGGGATTCAATTTGTGTTCAGGGAATGAGATCCCACAAGCTATCCAACCATCTCATCCTCTGTCATCCCCTTCTCCTGCCTTCAGTCCTTCCCAGCATCAGGGTCTTTTCCAAAGAGTTGGCTCTTCGAATCAAGTGGCCAAAGTATTGGAGCTTCAGCTTTAGCATCAGTCCTTCCAATGAATATTCCTTTAGGATTGACTGGTTTTATATCCTTGCAGTCCAGGAGACTCTCAAGAGTCTTCTCCAGCACCACAATTCGAAAGTGACAATTCAGTGCTCAGCCTTTTTTATGGTCCAGCTCTCACATCCACACATGACTACTGGAAAAAACCCTAGCTTTGACTCTTTGAGTTCCTAGAATCCTTAAATGCAAATGTAAACTTAATTTGCCTCAGAGCTCGAATTCCTCTATCACTTTACCTCTCCCTTCTCAGATCTATGGGCAAAAAGGAACAGAGGCAACATACTGTAAAGATAAGCCATGTTTCTTAATTACTAAACAGTCAATATGCTGTTTATGAAACAGGATTGGGTTGAAAGAATAATGGTTTCTTTCTCTATTGATGCACCTACTTTAACAGGTTTTTACTCTAATTATAAACCTTCATAGTCCCTTATTTTTAAGACTGTGTAGAAATAGTAATATTCTAGATATAATTCATGGATTCCAACCAATTACCATACAATAGAATAATGATTTCCTACTGTGCTCATTATGGTATTTGCCATCACTTCAAGTGATTTGAGTCTTCAGTGCAGAGTATCTGAACAATAATCAGATATGTGATGTGTGTTGTTTCAAACAAGATGATATTAAAGACACAAGTCATAGCAAATGGAAATAAAAAGGCATGTTTTCTCTGTGAGTAAATTTATAGGATTTGGGCCAAAATGTAAGGTATAGAATCTTGTCTCAAATGCCCTGCTTTTTTTTCCCCTATGCCTTCATGCTGCTGCTGCTGCTAAGTCGCTTTAGTCGTGTCCGACTCTGTGCTATCCCATAGACGGCAGCCCACCAGGCTCCCCCGTCCCTGGAATTCTCCAGGCAAGAATACTGCAGTGGGTTGCCATTTCCTTCTCCAATGCATGAAAGTGAAAAGTGAAAGTGAAGCCGCTCATGACCTAACTGTATAAGAGAAGTCTGGCATTCTTGGAGACACTCTGATTTTCATACTATCAAAACCTGGTTGTAGGGACTTCCCTCGTGGTCCAGAGGCTAAGATTCCTTGCTCCCTATGCAGGGGACCCAGGTTCAATCTCTGGTCAGGTAACTAGATCCCAAAACTAAAGATCCCACATGCCACAACAGAGATTTAAGATCCCACGCCCAGAACTAAGACTCAGTGCAGCCAAATAAATTTAAAACAAAACAAAACCTGGTCCTCAGAAAGTGTCACCAACACATTTAGACTCTAGTCTAAAGGTCTAACAAAGGGTTTTTCTGAGCCTGTATGTTTACTAATACAGTATAGAGGTATAAGATATGAAATAAACCACTTTTCCCCACAGACAGGAATTTATCCCACTAGTTCTTAAATGATGGTTCAGAAACACTTTTGGATCCTTGTGCTGCAAAAGTTCTCAAGAAGTTACAGTAACAAAGCCATGTGTCTTCAGAGGGTCTATAAGAAGCAGTGCTAATTAACACACTGCCCACCTGGAGTGTTTCTTTGAACATACGGCTTTCTGATCAGTGTTCAGGGCCCTCCTCCTACAGACCCAAGAGGCATTCTCCCCACTTGGCAAGCAAGGACTTGACAATACACTTTGCTTCTCACCTCTTATTTTAGCCAACTGAAACATCAGGGTGTGTTTCACCTATATGTTTAGCTATACAGAACATTATTTTTTAAAAAATATAAAGTCAGATACTTCAGGGAATGTCTGAGGAAGTGTATACTTGTGCCTCAACACGCTATCTGAGAACTACCGTTCTAAAGAATAGATCACATTTATGGAGCTCTTGATCTATGTAAAGCACTGCTAAATGGCTTGCCTCATTTTGGACCAAATTCTTCTCTTCACTACATAAGAGCTGTAGTGACAATATTTGGCAAAATTTATTGATAATCACAGCTCAATACTTCAAGGGAAATCCATGGGCTAATTCTAAGAAGAATTTTAATCGTACTTTTAATCAACTAGTGTTATTACAGTATTTAAAAATAAGTCTTTCTCAGCTTGTCTCCATCTGAGACATGGATAACGCAGGAGTCAAAGTGGTAAGTTTGCTCTTAAAATACTCTAAACTTTACCCCTGAGGCTGGATATATTCTCTCTATACTCCTAGTGTGTGTGTGTGTATGCTCAGTTGCTCAGTCATCTCCTACTCTCTGCAACCCCATGGACTATAGCCCTCCAGGCTCCTCTGTCCATGGAATTCTCCAGGCAAGAATACTGGAGTGGGTTGTCATTTCCTTCTCCAGGGGATCTTCCCATCCCAGGTACTGAATGGCATTTCCTGCATCTTCTGCATTGGCAGGTGGGTTCTTTATCACTGAGCCACCTGGGAAGACACCACACTCCTAGTACATCCGCAGAAATGCTAATGCCAGAGAACTAAGATGGACAAAATGGGGTATGCCCTAGGAAACGTTTTTTTAAAACTCATGGGCTTTACATAACAATTCCCTCATCTCTTTCCTTTTTCTTCAGAATGGAAGCCCAAGTGTTGCTCCCTATCTGATGCACAGGGGGTCTAGTCAGACACAATTCTTATTTGAAGTCTTAAAGTTAACTAAAGCTTGGCAAAAATCAATCTGAGATAAATCTGATCTAAGTTTCAATCACTGTCAATAAATATTCACTGAATTTTACCCAAATAAATGTATTTTAGGTCCTTTTCAAAAAATTATTTTTGAAATAACTATACTGGGGACACAAATCAACAAAGATAGTGAAACATAGTTTCTCAAAGATTAAAAGTAGGAGATTCCGAAAGTAAAAACCTCTCATCTGTTGTAATTATTACTCCCTCGATTGACAGACGTGACTTTCAGCCCATGGGTTATGGACATCAAAACATAAAGCATTTATGTTGCTAATCTAAAGGCTTTAGATATAATATCTCATTTAAAACTCTCAAAAATTCTATGTCAAAGCAAAACATTATTTTTAGCAGCATGCAGACAGAGAAGACTAAACTACTTAATTTAGGTTTCTTTACTTACTTGTCCAGGGGACTTATTGTGAGTAACTCATTGACTCTTTAGAATGTGGTTATGTTCAAAGGTAAACACAGTTGTTGTTGCTGTTTTTAAGTTGTTAACTCCTTAAGAATATGTCAAGGCCAAGGTTATATCCTTTATTTTATGGTACTTCAATGAAGTTACTGTTCAAGGACTTGTGCAGACCCAAAATTGCTTTTGGAAAGGCAGTACTCAGAGAGGAATTCAGGCAGGTGAAGAGAAGAGACTTAAGCTGCTCTGCTGTTATTCTTAACCCTGTGGTCTTGGTCAAGTCACTTAACCTCTCTATGCCTCAGTTTCCCCACTGAGGAAGGATGGAGGATATGCCCTCTATCTTGCAAGACTGTGGTGAGGTTTACAAATACTGGATGAAAACCTCAGAGCATATGTCTGGCACATAAGAAAGGGTCTAGTGGACACACAAGCTTATACTTTTTAATAACTACCTGCAAGCATTGGTGTAAGCCCTTCGTGAGGACAAGAATGCATTTGAGGTCTTTCTTTTTTATAAGTAATGTGGCAGATTTGTTGATCCTGCTTATAAGGTCAGGAGTCGACGGAGAGCTTTCTAGTCACCATCAGGGATATTTGTACAACCAGACCCAGCAGTGATGCTCAGCAAGGCTTTCGGACTGATTCATGTGGCACAGCACCCAGAAATCATGCACTCCTCTGTGTTAATGGTTATGGAATATTCATTAAAGCCTAATACGTTTGTTATTTAAATTGGAACAATTTTACTCAGAAAATACATGATTACATTACATATTTTAAAAAGCAAATGAAAGATAGTGTCTTCCTCAAAACAAGTGCTGCTTCTTTTTTTTTTTAATCCAGAGTTAACAGCTGTTTCGTTTGGTATTTGTTACCTGATTATGTAAGAAGTCATGGCTTACCATAAATACGTATTAGAAAAACACCCATCTAAAATAATTTTACTCATTTACTTGTTCTTTTTTTCCCCAATCTTTCAGTGGAAAAATGGCAGCAGTCATTTGATGGTGAAATAGCTCAGTCTTAGCTCATAGGAAAAGTGTGTTTTGATGGAGATACATGTTTTGATAGAGGTAAGTGTTTATATATATATATACACATATATATTTTTTACTTATTTATTTGGCTGTGCTGGGTCTTAGTTGAGGCATGCGAGATCTTTAGTGGTGGCAAGCAAACTCTTACTAGCAGAGCCTGGGATCTAGTTCCCTGACCAGGGATTGAACCTGGACCCCTTTTACTGGGAGCACAGAGTCAGCCACTGGACCACCAAGGAAGTCCCTGATGGACGTAAGTTTGAGCATCACCAGTCTCAGGATCATGCGGTAGATTTTTCCCGGCTCTATCTCATATCTAATCAAACCTCCACAGACATACACACCTGGTAGGTCCAGCTACTCTGAGCAATGTCTTCAAATACCCACAACCTAGTGTCTAACTTTATGCCTTGAGCTCACACTGACAGACAAAATGGTGAACAAGGATCACCCATCTCTCTCTCTGCCTCCTTCCTTCCTTTCTTCCTTCCTTCCCTAGCTCTCTTTCTCTCTGCAAGTCCTGTGAATTATACTATCTGTTGTCTGTTGTTTTAAGTCTCCTTACAACTTCTTCTCAATGTTTAGTGACAAAGAAACATTTCTTGGTTCTGATAAACTTTAGTATCTCCTTTCAGTACATGATACAACGCAAGCTATAAAGGGAAAAAATAAACATGAATTCCCATGTTTTGTACAAGCTGTAAGAAACTTAGCCTAAGTTTCGTGCTCATTTGTTTCTTTGGGCCTAGGTTGTCTGATAGAATTATTTTCTCCGTCCTGAATCCTTCATTATGTAGTCAGTGCTCTTCTGCTTACTGGTTTTACACTTACACTGTGACTCTTTTATTACAAATATCCCCAAATCTGACAATATATGTCCAATGGACTTACACATATTTTCTGAGGTTTTAGCAGTATGAAAAGGTAGAAAACTAGAAGCTTGCTCTATGTTTGCACAGTATAAGTTAAAGTCTGTCTTTCTTGCAGAGGGTCATCTCTAAGAAGATCAGCATAGGTGGCTTGATTATTAAATTATACTACCAAAATCTCTGCATTATTAAAAATTTTAACCAATTTTTAATGTTTGTGTGTAACAAACTGAAGAAATTAAAGAATATTTCTCTGCTCAATACAATTCCAAGCAGACTTTCTTATGGAACCTGTGCCTTTTTACTAAGATGAAAATTGGAGAGAATCCAAATTCATTATTTTTATGAATGCAAAGATGTAGATGAACATTGTTATAAGTCATACATAAGGACTGATTGTTATATGGTGAGACATCTTTTAAACACAGGGAAAGCACTGACTCTTCAGTGGGCACCTTCCTTTGTCACTGATGGCAACATAAACTGGGACACTGAAGTGAAAAGTGACAACCAGGAGCACCTTTTGAAAAGAGTGCCTCGTCCTTTACTGAACAATTTCACAAGGAGATATGTATTCAAAAACATAATCACTACAACATTTTTCATAATAATAAATAACTCAAATACTTAAAAACAAGTTAGACAAATAATGACATTATCAATATAACAGGATACTGTGCAGTCATTAAAAATCAAGCTATGGAAAAATTTTAATGACCTTGAAAGTTTATGTGAGATGCAGAGAGAAGGAAGACTAAAGTGCTTATATCCTAAAATGGTAAGAGAGATCACCTCTTAGTTTTATTATAAGTGCAAGTTTTTCTTTGACATTTTCTAAAATCTCTAGAATGCAACTACGTTGCTGCTTTCAATCAGCAAACCCAAAATTTCTATTAAAAGACAGCCTTTCCGTATTAACTTTCTTAAAGGAATCAGCCTTGCTCTCACCACAGCAGCTTTCTTTCCTCTGTGCTCTGTCAGAAGTCTGGAGGGGATGTTCAAAAGAACTCAACTCAGAACCGAGCATCTTCAGACTTTTGCAACTTCAGACATGGCACCACACCCCAAATAAAAGTTCATGGGTGATTTCTACAGGCCGCCAATACTGCCCTGGCCACCAGTGAAAAACCCAGGGCAACTCTGCCTGCTGTGGGACAATCCCCTTAAAAGACTACCCACCGAGGTGTGCTGAGGTATAGTTCGGAGCTGGTGAAATCGGAACTGGCAGCCAAGGAAGCACTATTAGCCATGGCTCCTAGGCCTCAGTTTCTTCACTTGTTAATTGGGGTGACTAACACTTCAAGCTTCCATCCTGCTATAAAGTTCCAAGGTTTTATGATAACAGTCTAGGAAAGGAGACACAGTGGGATAATGCCGAGTGAGAACAGGAACCCCTGCTGCTGCTCACAGCGTGACTTGCTGGGATTCCCTTGCTTTAGGCAGGAAAGCGGTAGCAGATGTCTGCGGTGGTAGTGATGGGCATGGAACTGCAGGGAGGAACCAAAATGTCGTGCCCTGAGCTCTAAGGAGGGTGCCATGCTGGGCTGGGAAACGTCTCCTCTAGAGCAGCGAGAGATGAGAGACGGGGCCCAGTCACAGAGTGTGGTTAGAGCAGGAAGAAGCCCTCGACGCCTCCCCTTCCTGTGTCACACATCCCCAGAGAAAAAGCAAATGGCAGTATGTATGTCAAAAAGAAGAGATGAGGACGAAAAAGACAGTTTGTATTTTTTCCTTTGAGAAGAGGGAAGAAAAGAAGGGTCCAGGATAGGATATCAATTAAGTCCTTCTGGCAATAAGGACCCATGTGCAATGCAGATGGAAAGGCTCATTTCTTAGAGAGGAAATGGGGGCCATAAGGCGACCTTTATAAATCTCTGAATTATACAGCCTTCTCTGGGGTGTGTTCCACTTAAAACTACTGTATACCACAAGGGGCTTAGAATGGATAGAGTCTGTGTCTTTCCTCTGAGTTATTGTGCAAGCAAATCAAACAAGAGCAGAGTGGCCGAAGGAAAACCACTGAAGTCAGAGCAGTGATTATGGGATGCCCTGGGAGATGCAACAGGACCGTGTGTGTGTGTCTGCGTGTGTGCGTGTCTGTGTGTGTCTGTGTGTACCACTGCAGCATCTGCCAGTTGCTAAATCAACCTTAGCTCCCTTCTGCGGTGGGACTCACTCAGGGATCTCCAATCTGCCTTGCAGGAACTGCATCTGTCCTTGAACAAGCAATTACGGTGAGCCCATGACAGATCCCTGGGGCCTCTGGTGGTGGGAGGAGGGCAGAGGAGGAAAAGGCATCACAGGAAGGTTAGAAGCCTCACGAGGACAGGAGAGTCACCAGCCTGATACGATGGAGGGGAAGACAGTACTAACTCTGTCACCCTCTACTAATGCACAGTGTGTGCAGAGGGGGAGCGAGAGCGGAGGCCTGTGGATGGACGGCTCTTAGCCTGCCTGCTCCTGCACAGCAGGGCACTTGGCAGCGTGACTAAGCATTGCACGGTCCTTTACCATGATTTCTTCCCTGGTGGCTAAGAGGTTAAAGTGTCTGCCTCCAATGCGGGAGACCTGGGTTCGATCCCTGGGTCGGTAAGATCCCCTGGAGAAGGAAATGTTAACCCACTCCAGTATTCTTGCCTGGAGAATCCCATGGACGGAGAAGCCTGGTGGGCTACGGTCCACGGGGTCGCAAAGAGTAGGACACGACTGAGTGATTTCACCTTCACCTTTACCATGTGGAGTGAGTGTTACACAGGTTTCCTTGAACTCAAGGAAAGAAGCATTTTGTCCCCAAAGAATCTACCCCTACATGAAAGCAGCTTCACTGATAAACCCACAGGCACAGGGGAGTTCACAGAAAATTGTTCATCAAGGTCTGGGCTCATAGACAGTTTGTGAAGAGAAAGGATATATTAGCACAGGATGGAAATGATGGCTAAAAGAAACATCTTCTTGAGAACTGGGTCGAGTCACCATGAGTGTGTGGGCAGACACACAGCCAACTCCTTCATTCACAGCCCCGCCCCCCCCAACTCTCTCCTAGAGCCTCCCGGGGAGTGAAAGTCAGGCTGTGGACATAAAAAGGATGAGCCAAGAATGACTGGACTGACCAACATCATCCGTGTTCTTAACCAAGGACCCCGGTTCAGCTCTCTCTGAAGTAACAAACACCTAACACAATCTGGCGGTTTTATTACTGAGACTGCACCACACAGTGGTGGACGAATGAATGGTGGGGAGGACATCAGCGAGGGGACAGAAAGAAATCAAGTCTAAGAAGACAGAAAGGACAGGGAAAGGATGTATTAAATTAACTCAAGAATACAGGCGGTTGTAATTATATACATTTGAAGGTAATGGTGTTCTTTAGTGACTAAAACACCAAAACAAGTTATAGAATTCAGTGCAGTTTAGCATAACTGACTTATTGTGGGGTCTATAAACTTAATCAATGGCTTTGGTTTCCAGGGTGTCGTTCAAACACTGGAGCTTCATAAATAAATATTAGAAGTGTCTGTCAATCTCTCCTTTTGGGAACTGGTATGGCAGATAGTTTACAATGTATGTTGGTATCTGAATGTCATCATCCATTAAGAATTTTTTTAAAAAATGGAAGCCTAATATTACCTATATTGACAGAATTAATTATAAAATTATAGCATTGTGGAGAGGTAGGTAGGACGGAGGCAGAAGTAAAGAAAACACAGCATCTCCTCTTTAGAAGCTCACAAATGCCTCATGTTCTCAAAGGCTCAGCTTTACAAGTTCAGGAAGATGACTATTTTAAGTTTCTTTTTCTACCTTATTTTAAAACAAAAAACTCTTGAGCCATGGAAACTCAGTAAGAAAGAACAATAAATACTGAAAGACTTCATGCCACTAAGACGTGTGAAAATTAAACAAAAGTACCAAGTCTGAAATTTGATACCAAATTATAAAATGAAAGATAAACTTTTTATATATTCATAACCAATAATAGTCTTTGACATCTATGATTCCCTCATTTAAGCAAACACTCATCAGGAAATTATTGTGAACAGAAATGTAATACACTGGCTGACTTTCCCTTCCTTCTTCATACTCCAGTAAATTAGTATGAATACAACTACACACACAAATAAAATGCAATTTAGACCAACCTATGGAAAACTTCAGTTTGAATTATAGTCTAAATGCTCATATACATAATTTTTTAAAAAAGGAATACAGAATTATCCTAAAGTCCAAAATGTAATTCTAACTAACAGCTAAAAGATCTTTGAGGACAAATTTAATGAAAGAAGACCAACCATCAGAATTTTAAGAACTTAAAAAGTTGCTTCTCTTAGAGCCAGTTAAACACAAAACGATTAAACCTCCCCTTTCGATTTTTCCAAGATCCTTTATAATCTCGCTTATTTCTTTACCAAATAAATACGGTTTTACGATATTGCTGAGGACATTATGTGTCTACTTTCCACAAGTGCACCCTAGAAGTCTTTCTAAAGACTTAGCCCATGTGTACAGCAACAAATAGATGACAAATATTTCCTGGAACACTGAGCTCAACTGCTTCCCAAAATACCACTCTTCCCTAAGACGCTGGTGGCACTTTGGCTCGATGGCTTCAATAGTAGCTCACTGGAACCCAAAAAATGGTAAAAAGATGTGTTCTCCACTCCCATGTAATGGCGAGTGAATTAGTAAACTTCAAGGCTATTTTGTGGGTTTCCCAAGTGGCACCAGTGGTAAAGAACCCATCTGCCAATGCAGGGGATGTAAGAGATGTGGGTTTGATCCCTGGGTTGGGAAGATTCCATGGAGGAGGGCATGGCTACAGTATTCTTGCCTGAAGAATCCCTTGGACAGAGGAGTCTGGCACACTACAGTCCACATCAGCACGCATGCAAGGCTGCATTGTACTGAAAAGACACTGGTGACATTCCTGAAAAGAATTTACATTTTTTCCTGTTTTTTTTTTTTTTTTTAATTTAATTTATTTTGGCTGCATTGGCTCTTCATGGATACTGATTTAAACACTGGAGATACTGTAGCAAGCGGCTCTAGCTGCCCTGTGGCATGTGGGATCTTAGTTCCCTGATCAGAAATTACGTCCTCTGCATTGGAAGGTGGATTGTTAACCACTGGGCCATCAGGGAAGTCCTTCCTTAGTGTATATATTAACACTCATAAAAGTCTGCAGACAGGCCCAGCGAAGGCAGGTGTCCTGCTAGATGAGAGTTTGTTACAATACTTTATTTATCATGGAAAAGGAGATGTATTAATATAATGTCCTAGGCTACAATGTTATTCAACAACTGCCTCTCATATTTGATCTGCCTCTAAAACATTAAAACACACAAAAAACATACAGACATGTATACACGTGCATGATACAGCATGCTATACCTGTGTGTATGTGTCTATGTGTAAAATGACCTGACAGAGGGCGTCCCCCATGGCTCAGTGTTAAAGAATCAGCCTGCAATGCAGGAGACTCAGGTTTGATCCCTGGGTCAGGAAGATCCCCCAGAAAAGAAATGGCAACCCACTCCACTAGTCTTGCCTGGGGAAAAAAAAAAAAAAAATCCCATGGACAGAGGAGCCTGGTGGGCTATACAGTCCATGGGGTCGAAAAAAAATCACCTGACATGTAAGAGTCCTACTTTTCTTTATAAGGAAGGAAACTGTAACATCTTTTGGACCCAAGTGATTTTTATATCATTGACAGATTATATGTTATCTCTGTTACAGTCTTTAATTTATGGGGTGGGGGTGGGGGTGGGGGGACCAATATGGCCCCAGACTCAAGTCTTATAAAGACTGGCTGCTCATTATAATCAATAGAAAGACTGAAAAACAAATCAAACCAGAAAAACAAAAACTCCTTAAGCCAAACACTGGAGATACTGATTTAAATACAAATATGTTTAAGACTCCTTAACTGATGACCGCCCACCAGGTTTGGCAACTGGAGATAAAGCAGAAAAGGGGCTGGGGTGAAGGACATAGGGGCAGTGGCCGGCTCCTCATTTTCTCGATGAGGGTGTGGAACCCAGCAGCAAGTGCAGACTGCACCCTCGGTGATGCCTCGTACAGACCCAGCAGTGGAAACGCAAAGCCTGCACACTCACTCTCAAGCACCTGTTCTGGGGAGCAGCACCGTGTTTCCCACAGGTTTGTCAGAGAGTAGAGACCTTGAACTCAGGGATCTGAGAGGAAGGAGCCGCAGCCATATACAGCAGAGTAGCCCACCGTGATCATTTCAGAATGCTGCCAGGATGCAGTCTGAATGGAAGGTCTGAGGAGGTGTTTGACACATGAGTCATCATCACCTGTCAGAGGAAATTAACAAAGTCTGCCTTCAGGCACGAAGAAGACGCTGGAGGTAAGTCTACCTAAAGGTGCCAAAAGAGTGTGGAGGCAGAAAAACGTGATGTGTGACAAAAGGATGAACAGAGCAGAGCAAAAAAGGGAAAAAATTCCATTCCATCTGTGCAGCTCAAAGCCTAAAACATGGCAATCTTTATTTGGAAGAAAAGTTAATGAAGATTATGGAACACAAAATGACTTTTCATCAACTTATTTCTCTAAAAGAAGCATGATTTGCATTTTCCTTGAACTGATCAAATGTTATCTAAGAATTGCTTAATTGCCTTAATGCTTTAATTCTATTTGCTGCCAATCTGATTAGCAAAGTGTGTGTCTGCATGTGCACCCGTGTGGGCTGGCATTAAAAGGGAGGGTGAAACCTATTACTGAAAGAACGGCAACGTGATGCTGGCTGGCTCCTGGTTAATTGAGAAACCATGAGTGGTGTGAGAAGGTCACTCTATCATTTATTTTAATTTCTTTTCTCTTGTCTTCCCAGTCGCTTGTTCACCTTAGGAACCTGTCTTAGATTTGAGACCACTAAGAGCAGGTGTTAATTTGGGTTAAGGAGAAGGTGAGCCCAGGTATTCCTGCTAGTGCTGTGATTTAATAGGAATCTGGATATAATTTAATAGATCCTTTGAGTCTCAGTCAGACATGGTTCATATGGATTGAGGAAACATCTTATAGATAAGTTAATACATACATTAATCTCTTGAGGCCTTCCAACAACACATAACTTAACAAAGTAAAAATAAGCTTTCAACCTGCACAGGAGTATGTATGGGTAAAAGTACTGGAATATTTCCTTTAGGGCCGAGAAAAAGCACTGGGCTACTATTCTGGAACCAGTTCTGACTTGGAGGAAGTCATGTTCTGTCTCTGTGTTCTCAACTTCAAACTGGACTAACTGGTTTTAAATTTGACATTTAAAGAGACCGTGGGTTTCACAGGTGTGTCTCAGGATCTGCACAGGGAAGTTCAAGAAAAGCTGAGAAAAGGAGATTCTGCACAGGGAAGTTCAAGAGAAGCTGAGAAAAGGAGATTCTACACCCAATTCTAAGCTCCCTCATCCCCGTCTGATTTAACTGGAGACTACCCACTGATCAGTTTGAAATACTGATGTGCTAGAGAAGATCTGGGTTGAAAAAATATTTCTTAGGTTCAAAATATTCTAACCACTGGAATAGAGGCACTCTAAATTCTGTATAGTTTTAATAAAATCGTCTCTCTTAACACCCTGTTTGTTCTGCTAGGAAAATTCAACTTCCTCTTCACAACTCCAACTTCTTGAGCTTCAACTACTGCAAGACTTAGCTCAAATGTTATCTTTTCTCTGAAACCTCCCTCAACAGGAAGCTGAGCTGTGAAGGGGACCTCTTTGCTGTAAAGCAGTTTTGTTTTTGTTTTTTAAATTTGTTTATTTGGCTGTGCCAGGTCTTAGTTACAGCATGTGAGATCTTTAGTACTGGCAGGTGGGATCTAGTTCCCGGACCAGGGAGCAAACCTGGGGCCCTACATCGGCAGCCTGGAGTCCTGACCACTGGAAAACCAAAGTGTTAGTTACTCAGTTGTGTCCAACTCTATGCAACCACATGGACTGTAGCTCTCCAGGCTTCTCTGTCCATGGAATTCTCCAGGCAAGAATACTGTACTGGGTAGCCATTCCCTTCGTCAGGGGATCTTCCTGACTCAGGGATTGAACCTGGGTCTCCTGCATTGCAGGCAGACTCTTTGTTCCCAGAAAGCAGTTTTGTGGCTAATATTTGGCCAAAGAGTACTCTTCCCTAAGCTCGAGATACTAGATACTTTGGTGCAATTCAGATAAGGATTCAATGCTTTGGATTCTAAATGACATAAGGAAGGGTTAAATGTAAACCCAGGGCAATACACATCAACAGCATTAATACATTCTTTTCCTTTGATGCAGCAATAGCACTCACAGGAATTTGTCCTAAGGAAATAATGACGATATCTAAATGACTTATTGCAAGGAGATTCATCTCGGCATGATTTGTAATAGTGATAGGGCAAAAAATTATTTAAAAAACCTAAATGTAAAATAAAGCTAAATACATACACAAAAATAGTTAAGTAAACCTTGTACTTTGAAAGAACATATATTTATTAATTACTATGTTTTGGAAAAATATCTCATGATGTGGGAAAACGCTGATTACATAATGTTAAGCAAAGAAGGCAGGACACAAAACTATATATAGAATATGTTGATGAAGTTGTTCTTCATTTTATTTACTCAAAGGAAATATAAAAAGAGTAGTAGAATGATTATTTACATTAATTTTCTTCATTATACATCATGTGTCTTTCAAATTTTTTAATTAGATACTTTTCACTTTTACTGTAATAAATAAGAATACCTGAATGTTTGGCAAAGCAACAGACAGGTTATCAAAGGAACTTAAACGTGAAAGCTATTCTGTTTCCATCAGCTTTCTCTAATTCTTCACCCACATGATACTCCCAAAACACAAATGTTTGCTGAATTGAAATCTACTGCTATGAGCAGTTTGAAGACAGGAGTCCTAAAGAGCCAAGGAGAGCTGACTTACATAAAGTGGGGAAGATCACTCTAGAAATGGGTTTTGGTCTTCACTCTGCCATATCTTAGCTGCATGGCTCACTCAGCAAACAGCAGATGGTCTTAGGGCTTTAGTTTTGTCATTTGCAAAGGAAAGGTGCATGTCTTACTCTTTTTTTTCCTATCCCCAGTGTTTAAAACACTAGAAGTTATCAAGAGTGTATGTTAACTATCATGTGGATTGCTGGATGTAAGAATGAATAGAGGGATGGTGTGAATGAACTATAATGAAAGAGCTAGAACAAAGATAAACTAAAATTCTAGGAGTCTTAATTCAATACTTCAAATCTGTATAAGGACCTATATGGGAAGATAATCTTAAAAAGAGTGGATAAATGTATATGTATGACTGATTCACTTTGCTGTACAAAAGAAACACAACACTGTCAACGAACTATACTCTAATAATTTTTTTTAATCTATATTGTGAGCTATCAGGCCACCAAATAAAACTTGAAAAATAAATAGTGAAACCTGGTTGATGTTCTTCCTGATCCTTCCAAGCCTAAAGTCTTATACCTTCACAGACCCATCCACACCTGAGACTAGCACCTTAAGGAAAGCTCAGATCTTGTGAAGATGAACTAGGGTCACTACTTATGAGCAGGCAGTAAAAGCCAGACTCAGAAGCTGGAACAACTGAGTTGGAGACAAAAGCAATCCAGTAACATTTTGATGATCAAAGTCAAGAGACCAAGACTTAACTGCATGAAACATGCAGCTTGCAGAGGTATTCAGGTTGCAAATTGAAGCTCCAAGCCCAGAACACAACAACAAAAAAAGCAAAATTCAATCAAGGGCATCTGACCTGAGACAGAACTGAGATTCTTTTAAAAAGTGAAGAGTAGGACTTCTTTAATTGTACAGTAGCTAGGAATCCACCTGCCAATGCAAGGGACACGGGTTCAATCCCTGCTCCAAGAAGATTCCACACACCTTGGAACAACTAAACCCGCACGCCACAGCTGCATGCCTGTGTGCTGAGACTACTGAAGTCCATGTGCCTAGAGCCTGTGCCCCACCACAAGAGAAGCCACTGTAGTGAGAAGCCCACGTACTGCACCGAAGAGTAGTCCCCATCTGCCACGACTAGAGAAAGCCCATGGGCAGCAATGAAGACCCGATGCGACAAGCATGAAAAATTTAAAAAGTGAGTTGTAGAAGTCAGCATCCTAGAACAACATAGAGAGCACAATATACACAAGTGATAATGAAGTATGTGGCCTCCACCAGGGCTAAGGAAGAATGGACAGATAAATCTTAGTCACCAGCTTGACTCTGACCAGAGTAAGATACTTTCTTGGCGGCCACCAGATAGATGGATATACACTATATGAAAGGACATAAGATCAGTAGATTAAAGCTCATCTTGACCCCAAACTTGCAGCAAGGACACAAAAAATAAAATAAGGTTGCCTATCATTTTCATATATTCAAATTCTACTTTATGAGCAGGGAGAATATACTTTACCCTTAATCTTTCTAGCTATCAAAGCTTTTCTAGGTAGGTTATGCCACCAGCTATGACTGTTTTCTTTCATACAGTGAAGTCATCTCTAAGTGAGTAGTCTAGTAAATTTAGAGTAAACTTATTCTTTCAGATGTCTTCCAGATCCATAATGGAAGATAAATCCTGTTAGCTTGGGCATGGCAAGGCGATTATTTCAAATGCTCCATTTCTGTGGAACAAACAAAGCCATTCCGGGCGTATGCAATTCCTATTTAATGGAGAAGGGAAGAAACACTATGCTCACCATGCCCAGAACACTAGCTGTCACAGACCAGTGGCAACCAGAATGGAAAAGAGGCCTTGTCTATTATCACCGCTGGTATCAAAATCCTCTGGGCTACATGTGCTCATATGCGCCTGTCCAAACCAGCCTGCAACCAAATGGTGCTGAGCAAGAAGCAAGGGGAAAACTATCATGGTAGGAACATCAGGGCATTTTGGATGCAAAGCAGAAGCTTATCTTTTTTACTGTTGCAGCTCCAGAGAAAATCAATTTTGACACAGAACTGCCACTTTACAAGCAAATAACTATACTTTCCAATAACCTAATCTGTGCAAAGCCTACTGAAAATTCCCTAAAGAACCAGTAGTTAAAACCTCCATTAAATCAAAGGGTTTAATATGGGAAGGGAAGAGAGGATGCAGTTTGACTTGGGAATGTAATGGACTCAGTGGGGAAATAAATATGTTGTTTTATGTGTACAGTTACAGAATATGAGAACACTGCATTCATTTCAAAGGGAATTCTCTTGCTGTGCAACTTACTCCTAAACAGATGTGATTTTTGCTTATTCAAAAACATTTAGGTAACAATTACAGCATAATAAATTATAATTGCCATCATCTTCCAGCTACGTAATGCCTTCTATGCAAACACAAAGAAAAGGCAATCACACAAAACTATAAAACCCATTTTCAGGTAGGTTCTGCAGCCTGGATTCAAATAATCTACATTATTCTCACATAAACACTGTATTGTGCCTCATATATATACCCTACTGCAGCATGTGGAGACTAACTAGCAAATAACTAAGGTTTGTTAATCACAGGTTGGAATAGTCCCCAGCAGGGTAGTTTTAGGAATGCCAGGAACGTCTTCTGGCCTGCAAGCATCTTCTTTTATGGTCTGCATCCAACATCTAACACTCCACCGCGTTGAGCTTCAATCCACCGGTCATTCAAATTCCAGTGCTCCAAGGGAGGTAAACAGAATGTCACACATGAAACACTGTCATTAGAGCATATTATAATGAAGGCATCTGATTTTCAGCAGGACAGTGTGCTGAGGGCGAAGCGGGGTGGGGTGTGGTGGGGACAGGGAACCATCCAGATGCTCTGATGGCAAAAAGGATGTGGAAGGAAGGATGACCCTGAGATGGACACAACAGTGCCTACTTTCACAGGATGGCAGGTAACGTGCCAAGTAGGGCTGGGAGAAAAGATATTCAGGGTGAAAGAGATGCTCTAACATTCATGTATCTTACACCAACTTTTCATTTCACATGGCAGAAGAGTTCAGGCATGGGGATGGAACTGAAATGTCCTCAATCTGACTCACAAAGAACTGTCCTTCATCTTTGACATTTACCATGGGACATTTCTGTAGAATAATATGAATAAGATGGTGGATGGCTGGCCTTCAGATGAGTAAGCTTTTCCCAACTAACTGAAAAACCAAATAAAGTCATAAAAATGGGGAGTTAGGAGATCAAAGTTTCACTCTGTCAGTCAGTCAGTGTTAGTCACTAAGTCGTGTTCAACTCTTTGTGACTCCATGGACTGTAGCCTGCCAGGCTCCTCTGTCCATGGGATTCCCCAAGCAAGAATATTGGAGTATAGGTTGCCATTCCCTTCTCCAGGGGATCTTTCTGATCCAGTGATTGAACCTGGGGTCTCCCGCATTGCAGGCAGATTCTTTATGGTCTGAGCCACCAAGGAAGTTTTACTCCGAGTTACTACTGACTGAACACTGCCCTAAGGGCAGTGGCTGAGCTCTCCTAACCACCACACCACTCAGTATTTATTCCACCATCATTTGCAGAGCCTCCCGAATATTCACTTAGGAATCACCAAGAAATGAAAGAAAGAACACACAGCTTTCTTTCCCTTTTTTCCCTTTCACAGTCTGCTGCTGCTGCTAAGTCGCTTCAGTTGTGTCCAACTCTGTGCGACCCTGTAGATGGCAGCCCACCAGTCTCCCCCGTCCCTGGGATTCTCCAGGCAAGAATACTGAAGTGGGTTGCCATTTCTTTCTCCAATGCATGAAAGTGAAAAGTGAAAGTGAAGTCGCTCAGTCGTGTCTGACTCTTAGCAACCCCATGGACTGCAGCCCACCAGGCTCCTCCGTCCACGGGATTTTCCAGGCAAGGGTACTGGAGTGGGGGTGCCATTGCCTTCTCTGTTCACAGTCTAAGGGGGAGATACTAATATGAACAACCAAATGGATGAGATCAGTGCTATAAGGTAAGCAGAGAAGATTGTGCAAGAACAGGGGAGAGACCATCTATCTGCTCAGAAAGGGCTCTCAAAAGGCCTTTGCACTATTGGTGTGAATTCTAGAAGGATATGAAGGTGCTTGTTGATCAGAAGACAGAATAACATGTACAATGGTGTCTGCAAAATGAAGATAATGTGTCTGTGATGGAGCTTTGTTACCCATAAAGTGCTTGACAACGGTGGTGTATTTCTACTGTGAGTAACACCCTGCATGCTCCGTCACTCAGTCGTGTCTGACTCTTTGTGACCGCATGGACTGTAGCCTGCCAGGCTCCTCTGTTCACGGGATTTCCCAGACAAGAATTCTGGAGTAGGTTGCCATTTCCTCCTTCAGGGGATCTTCCTAACCCAGGGATCAAACCCACGTCTCCTATGTTTCCTGCACTGCAGGTAGATTCTTAACGGCTGAGCTATTGAGGAAGCCATAACAGAACACAGCATGCGGGTTAATGAGAGTTCTCCTCATTTAGAGGGGCATCACTTGGGTTTATATTCTTGCCTGGAGAATTCCATGGACAGAGGAGCCTGGCAGGCTGTGGTCCATGGGGTCGCAAAGAGTCAGACACGACTGAGTGATTTTCACTTCACTTCACTTGGGTTTAGGTGGCATAACATAAAGTGAACAATTTAAGACCACCTACTCACAGAGCATTTTTAAATTCCTTCTCTGACTAGAAGGTAACCATCTCACAACCAGAACTAAAGAAAAAGGAAGTAATTGAAAGAAGAATTAATGTTTTATTTGCTACTGCTCTTAACAAAGTCCACGATAATCTCCATCCGAATCATGTATTTCATCCTTCATTTCGAAGTTCAAACTAGCACTCTATTCTACTTTATGAAATGCATTTTTTTTAAAGAAAGAAACATACTGTACTTGCTGAGTTGGTGACATGTCTAAGATATTGGGGCTGAGGGGTGCTTCCTGAAACATTTTAATCATTTCTGACTCCTGAAATATACACACACTTTTTACACAATCGTTAAGAAACTCTAAGATCGAAAGTCCCAGAGTGATACTGAGTAAGACCATACTTTCACACACACATTTTGGTGGGAACACAGAGCAGGTGGTGAAGACTTACAGTAAGGAAACTCTGTACAGATAAAATGACCGTGTATGTCCCATGACATGAACAAGAGATTTAAGAACCAAAGGACAACACTGCTATATTTAAAATGGATAATCAACAAGGACCTACTACATAGCATGTGGAACTCTGCTCAGTGTTAAGCGGCAGCCTGGGTGTAAAGGGAGTTTGAGGGACAATGGATACATGTATGGCTGAGTTCCTTTGCTATCCATCTGCAACTATCACAACATTCATTGTTCATCAGCTACACCCCAATACAAAATAAAAGGTTTTATAACATAAAAGAACTGGAGTACACTTATCCTCTCCTTTTCTAAAGTCTGCTTGATACCACCTTCACTTTTAGGAAAGACTCATGTCACTACCTATATTTGCTAACAGAATGAAATCCAAAGAGGATTTTTCCCTTTTACAAAGTTGGAAAGCAAAAATAGCCTTCGGGGTTTGTTGTGCGGCAAGAAGGGCCCTGCCCAGCTCCTTCCCCGGGAACCACGGTCAGTGCCTCAGCATCCAGCTTTCAGAGATTTCAGCTATGTCTCTGAGCATGTGTGCTTCATCTCGACTATGTCATCCCTGTGTTAGGAAGATGTGTCCTAAGGTAACTACTTCTTTATGCCATTTGGACTTAACAAGAGTGTTCATAGGAATGCTCTATGCTCAGATAGCAGGGGAACCTGAACTCTAGTGACTAGCGACTCACTGAAGGCAAGGATGACCTGACTGCTACATTCCCCAAATCTAGCACAATGCCTGGCATAAGGGGAAACGTCAATAAATTTTGTTACAGGAGTAAATAACTAACTTTGGAGGTATCCAAAGACTACCAGTAGGGCCACAAAATCAATTCAATGGGTCAGGAGAAATAAACAGAAATACAGACAATTTAAATTGGTAAAAAACAAATAAATAATCAGTGAAAAGTCCTGATGAGGTTGTAAAACCTGACATCACAAATAATCGCATCCCTCTGCAGTAATACTTTCAAGATGTGAATGACAGTTTTGTTTATACTTCCTGACCTGGGAGAGTAGACTGGTTTCCATCTGGACCAGAAAGTTCCCCAGGCTCTTTAATATTTATTAAAAGAATCTCTCCTACCAGTTCACCTTATTTTTCAAGCTTACTAATCCATTCTTATCACGGAATGAAATATGAACACCCTTAGAAGGTTACTGATTACAATGAACCACAGTCACCTGAAGAATGCCTTTACCTCCTGGAGCATCAATGCAATGCACCGAACTTCCATCAAACGTCAGAACTAAAATAATGAATTTTCATGTCTGAATTTCCCAGGAATCTGTAACTGAGGACACTGTCACGTATATCCTTCCATCACCCTCCCTCCAAAAAAACCCATGTGTCACATTTTTATAAGAATTTAGAACTAGGCAAAATATATTGCTTCCTCTCATTCTACTCCCAACATCAAAGTAAGAAGCTAGTTATCTTTTTTGAAAAACAGGAATTATCACATTCTTTCATTGTCTTGGCTGCCAGGAACTGCAGATTCAAATCTATAAACAACCGCAGCAACTATATGAACATACATAATTTTCAAAGTTGTTTTCTCACTTATCTAGTACTTAACTTTTATTTCTATTTCATTAAACCTATCAATCTCTTCAAATGCCTTTTTGAAATTGATGAGGTAAAAATAACTATAATGTCAACAGTAAACAGAAATATATTTACACCTTCATACAATTCTCCAGGTTGTTCACATAACTGTTCAGTCTAAACATAGGAATTACAAAGGGTCATGCCAAGTACATTTTTCTTCTTTATGACAAGAACACTGATTGACAAAACCGATGGACGTTTGATTGCTGTAAAACTAATTTCCAATTGTGAAAGAAAATTCAATTTTGAATAATATTCTATTGGAGAAAATGTGCATTTAGGTATATAAATATATGCGCTACAGATATACAATATATATGTGATCTCATAGAGCAAGTATCATAGTATATGAATAAGGAAAATGGAAATAGAGCAAAATTAGACTACTTGTCTTCAGCTTAATGATTTTTAAATTTAGAAGTGCCACAGTTATTTCAAATTTATTTTAACTGCCTATTATGTTTGGTTAAGGAGATTTTTATAGCAGTGCATTGAAAATATACACTATGTAATGACTTTGCTTCTTGGCAGGCAGCATTCTTTTAAGAATCTAATTTATTAGAAGAAATGCAGCAGTCATAGCTTAATGCCAAACAATCCCAGAAGGACAGGTTAACAATTGTCAAAGGATCTGATGCTCGAATTGGGATGGGAGGAGTAGAGAAAAAAGGGACAAAGGAAGGTTAAACTAAATCATACTATAAATGAGGAGGGAGGTTATTTAATTTCTCATTGGAGGGAAACTGTGGTCAGTAGAATCTATATCAAACAAAGCATTAGAAGTCAAATATGAATGGCCAAACCAAACTGGATGTAGAAAGAAAAAGAATTAGAATCTTCTAAGCAATTTGAAAATAAAGAAATTCTGCATATTATTGACACAAGTAATAAGCTTGCTGACACCCTCGATGTATCATGTCTAGATTTTTAAAAAAACTTTTTATTTTCTATTGTGATATAGCCAATTAACAATGTTGTGATAGTTTCAAGTGAACAGCAAGGGACTCAGCCATACATATACATGCATCCATTCTCCTCCAAACTCCCCTCCCATCCAGGCTGCCACAACACTAAGCAGAGTTCCCTGTGCTATACAGTCGTTCCATGTCGGTTATCCGTTTTAATTATAGCAGTGTGTACAAGTCCATCCTCAACTCCCTAATTATCCTTTCCCCCCATCCTCCCCTCACCCACCCCCTGGCAACCATAAGTTCGTTCTCTAAGTCTGTGAGTCTCTTTCTGTCTTTTAAGACAAAACTTCTAAAGGCATATCTTCCTTGATCTCTGCAATGGAAATATGAAAATTCAAGCTGCTTCCAAAGCTTGCAGAGTGCCTCTCATATAAAACTATCTGTGGAAAAAATTTTATCATTGGTAATTTGTTTTTGATGACTTTGGAAAACTTCTCTTTCACACAGGAAAACATAAACTTAACATAACAGAATTCTTAAATGAGAAACCTCTTGTGATCAACTTGTCTGGATGTTCTATACCATAACTCATTATGTGTAAGACTTTTTGCAAATTACTGTTTTCCACAACTCCCTGGAATTTTGGCTTTGTTTAGCTCCTTTGTTAGATGGTGCAAGACTAATGTCATTTTCCTCATCAGTGACAGAAATTTATGAGCATACTGTGATATCACATACAAAAATGCATCTTCTTTTATTAAATTAAGTCTGTTTTCCTATATTCAGTCACAGCATTTACTGGAGAATATTTATTCATTTGCTTTCCCAATAATAGAAGAATTTACATATGTTCAGTTCAGTTCAGTTGCTCAGTCGTGTCTGACTCTTTGTGACCCCATGAATCGCAGCACGCAAGGCCTCCCTGTCCATCACCAACTCCCGGAGTTCACCCAGACTCCCATCCATGGAGTTGGTGATGCCATCCAGCCATCTCATCCTCTGTCGTCCCCTTCTCCTCCTGCCCCCAATCCCTCCCAGCATCAGAGTCTTTTCCAATGAGTCAACTCTTTGCATGAGGTGGCCAAAGTACTGGAGTTTAAGCTTTAGCATCATTCCTTCCAAAGAACACCCAGGACTGATCTCCTTTAGAATGGACTGGTTGGATCTCCTTGCAGTCCAAGGGACTCTTAAGAGTCTTCTCCAACATCACAGTTCAAAAGCATCAATTCTTCGGCACTCAGCTTTCTTCACAGTCCAACTCTCACATCCATACATGACTACTGGAAAAACCATAGCCTTGACTAGATGGACCTTTGTTGGCAAAGTAATGTCTCTGCTTTTGAATATGCTATCTAGGTTGGTCATAACTTTCCTTCCAAGGAGTAAGCATCTTTTAATTTCATGGCTGCAGTCACCATCTGCACTGATTTACATATGTACTGCTATCTAATTGCCATTAGTCCCACTTCTAACCCCTATCAGTTAAAAATTGTATCTCTAATCCCTTTCATGAAGATAAAAACCGGGGAAGAAATTCAAGTAGTAATCTGAAAGTAAGTGAAAGTGAAGTCGCTCAGTCGTGTCCGACTCTTTGCGACCCCATGGACTGTAGCCTATCAGGCTCCTCCGTGCATTGGATTTTCCAGGCAAGAGTGCCGGAGTGGATTGCCATTTCCTTCTCCAGTTCACAATCACAAAATCCTCAACATTTCAACTAGCTCTGGACTTTGGCCAAGACACTTGACATTTCTAAGCTACAATTTTCTGAATAAAAAAAGAACAGTAGAACTTCCTTGATGCGGTGGTTAAGAATCCACCTTCCAATGCAGGGGACATGGGAGGATTTCCACATGCCTTGGAGCAACTAAACCCATGCACCAAAAATACTGAACCTGTGCTCTACAGCCTGAAAGTCGAAACTACTGAGCCCGTGTGCTGCAACTACCAAAGCCTGTGTGCCCTAGCACCCATGCTCCACAAGAGAGGCCACTGCAACAAGAATTAGAGCAGACCCTGCCTGCCACAGCTAGAGAAAGCCCGTGCAAAGCAACAAAGACCCAGCGCAGTCAAAAATTAATTATTTTTTAAAAAGTACAACACACTTTGAATCCTAAAGGTTCTAAGACTTCTATCCATTCCCAGTGTTCATTTTCTTTTCTCTTTCTCAATACCTACCACCAAGAATTTGTTGTTCAGCCAGTAAGTCGTGTCCGACTCTTTGAGACCCCATGGACTGCAGCATTCCAGGCTTCTCTGTCCTTCACCACCTCCCAGAGTTTTCTTCAGCTCGAGCCCATTGAGTCAGTGAAACCAACCAATAATAGGGCAAGAAATTCCAATGTTTCTCTTTCGGGGAGAAGCAGCAGCCCATTGGTACCTTCTGTGAAGTAGGTTGTCATGAAACATCTATTGAGTGAGTGACTGAATGCAGGCATGAATGAAGAAGAGGGGGCACATGCATCAGAATTTTCTTCTCTGGTCCCAGAACACTTTCATCTACTGCACTGGATTCTTGTGTGATTACACCCACTCAGCACTTAGCTGTTCCTCTGATCACACGTGCAGTGACTCATTTTACTTTCAGTTCAATTTAAGGCAATTGAACATGTTAACCTATTCAAATGAGGACTTTAAAACACTACTGAAAGAAATATTTTGGGTTGGTGGAAAGAAGTTTGGACTACATAAGGCTCCATTTGAATTCATATATCACAAAGAAGCTTCTGAATCTGGTTAATTTGCACATTGCTCAGAATCTGTCTTATTAACACTTTTAAAATAGAGAGACACACCCAATGTTCTGATCCTTTCTGCCTTTTTACCCTTGAAGTGACAACATTTTTTACTGGGTCTTGAGTAGATTAAAAGGTATGCCCTGCGGGTTGCATTATTTCTAAGTCATCCAAGATGTATTACGCTTAGTTTAAGTGAGTGAGTCCCATTTGCACAATTGCCCTATTAATTTACTCATCACTGATTTACACCACTTTTGCTGCAGATCTTCCACAAGACCTTATTTTACATGTATTTGCACCAGCTTGGTTTTAGTACATGACTCCCCTTCCGGCCTCCCTGTCTCATGGCTCTTCATTCATCTTCATTTATCCCTCTTTATCTCCACCCTCCCCCCTTCCTCCCTCCGCTGTCTTCTTTCAGTTTCTTCCTGCTTCACCGTGTTCCTTCTCCTTTGGCCTTCCTCCCCCTCTTACTGAAGAGCACCTAATAAATCTCCAATCAGAGGTGAGCAACCCAGATAAAAGAACCCTGAAGGCTAAGAAACACAAGCGGCCAACAGCACTAGATAAAAATCAGGAAGAAAAAAAAATGCATGAATGCAGTCTGAAATCTAATCTGAGGATTTCAAGTATTAAATTGTTAACAAAGAAGACACCTTTGCTAAGGATCTTATAATAAAGATGGCAAGAACTGTGCCCTTCTGCCACTTTGAAGAAGCTTTTAGCTGAATTTTTTCCCTCTGTATCTCATCTTTAGAGGCTTATTTTACTTTCCAGCTGACAAGCAGGAACTCTCCCCTCCCTCAGCTGTAGCCAGAATCCCATCAACACCTTCGGGAGTATCTCAGATCAAGAATGCCACTGGGAATATCTAAGAGCTGAAATATGACCATTATCACTGTGATTTCTGTAGCGAGAGTTTTTAAATCCTCATTACACAAAAATTTTTGATCAGACCAAAAAAAATCTTTTATTTGTTTTTGGAGATGACACATAAAAGTCATTGCTTGTGGGTTTCAAATCCTTCTCCATGCTCTGTATCAGAGTCTCACTTGATATACTTGTCTAAACCAAAACGAACAGTGATTTTATGCAAAAATATATGCAACAAATGAACATTAGGAAATAACACTAATCATATATGTTTCTATCCTTCTTCCCACCTTGATGGGATTAGATGTTAATTTTACTTTAGGATTTTTAATGTGAATATCCGGGTAAATAAAAAGAAAAATGTGGTCACCAGAATACTCAACTGGAGGGAAGAACTACATCCTTATTGAATTTCAACAGTCCCAGTAATTTGCTAATCGATTCAATCATATCCAACTTTCCTGGAATTTTCTTAGTTGGCACTTTAAGAGGAAACACTGTATTTCTGACATCCCTAAAGCATGTACAGATATGGAAGTACATTGCAAATAAATAATTTATCCTATTAAGAGCCTCTGTGGCCAATGGCCACAGGTCACTCTTCTCCATAAGTCCAAGTACCCACAGGCAAACGCAGTGGACAGGCCCCATCACAGGGCAACTCTCTGTGCCCAATATTTCCCTAAGCTCTGAACCTAGCCATGGAACCCACCTCCGCTGAAGAGGTACAGAGGGTCAGTGAGACTCGTGAGGAGCAAAAACAGAAAGGCAGCAATATGCAAAGCTGGGACCAAGAACAAAAAATCAAGAAGGACATGATTAATAGTAAATCAGCAGAAGTTTCCACCTGGTAAAAGGAATACTTAATTATCCTGGTTTTTGATTCTGAAGATTAATGTAAAGATCTTGATTCTTATCAAGGAATAAAGTGATGCTGGAGGTTTACACCATACTGCCTAAGAGAGAGATCCCCATGTCCAAAGCTCTGTTCAGAGAAAGAAATAATTTGGCAGCTCCTGGATCCAAATGTGGGTGGCTCAGATAGTAAAAACAACAAATCACCTTCAATGCAGGAGACATGGGTTCGATTCCTGGGTTGGGAAGATCCCCTGGCAGAGGGCATGGCAACTGACACCAGTATTCTTGCCTGGAGAATCCCATGGATAGAGGAGCCTGGAAGGCTACAGTCTATGGGGTTGCAGAGAGTTGGACACGACTGTGACTGAGCATGAACGCATCCAACTGTGGATTTCACCCTCCTGTAAGATGCTGAGGCTGGGCCTGTGGAATCCTCCACTAAAACTCTTAGAGAAGTTGGATTCTGCCTAAATAAACAGGTATATCTATGGAAAAAAATGAATGAACTAAGTATATAAACACTATGCGTGTGGACCCAGAGCTGGAAGACCAGGGTTCTAGCCTTTACTCCATCACTCAGAAGATGACCTGATTTGACCCCAGGCTCACAGAATTATAGACTAACAAAGATTTTTGGAAACAATTTTCTCTATTCTCCTAAAGAATATTACTTTTGGAGCTAGAACTCTTCATCTATGTTCAGTAGCATATTTTAAGCATTTTAACACATTTTAAAGACAAGTATCATTTTCTCTTTAAACATAGTATCTTAAAAGTCCTAAAAGCTTCAGATTCCTTTTTATTTTTCTCAGAAATATATCTTTAAGTTGTTTGGAAAATAAAATTCCTCGTTCTATACCCATCATCATAGTATTTGAGCTGAAGAGATACTTGAAAATATTTGGCAGTATTCTCATTGCTGTTTCTCCTAAAGAGTCTGAAAGGGCAGAACTTTACACTCAAAACTTTAAATTAAGCTAGATCCACTTCAAATGTATCCACTTATCTATTTTACTGATGTCTTTCACAGGTAAGCCTTCAATCCTCCAATAGCTTTCTATTGCTTTGCGGCCAAAGGCCAGAATCCTAACCTGGTTCCAGCCTTAACCCCTTACACTCTGCAATGCCCTCTGAGAAGGTGGCTTCCTTCGCTCCAGTCTCCCAGGACTTCCTGCCCATCCTCCACCACGTGACTAAACCAGGTTCTCTGCTGTTTCAGAGTCGTCAAATATGTTGTTGTTCTACCCCAAGACTGACTATTCCCACCTTTTTCTGGTTAATTCCCACTCTTCCAAAAGACATCAGCTCAAATGTCATCCCTGAGCTGGTCCAACACTTAAAGTTCTTTATAGCATCATTCACAGTAATCACCACAGTTTCCATTTAGTAATTCAAAGTTGTTTCATATAGGTCTCCCCCACTAAGATATAAGCTCTATGAGCATAGTAACCACATCACTTGTTCACCAACTTACGCCAGCATCTTATTCTTGGTGTAACACACAAAAGGGGCTAATGAAATCGTTGATGGATGAATGTGTGTGTTAATGGAAGACCATCTGAATACACTAAGTATACAAATGTCAAGAGATAACTTATCAATATTAGATACAAATAAACAATGTGTGATCCAGATCAAGCAAGACTCAAGGAATTCCGAAGAAGGGATCAATACATGGAGGCAGCTGAAAAAGATCTCAAAGATAAATGAGAAAGGCAAGACGAAAATGTGCCAGTCTGATGCTTATCAATTACATCGCTCATGACTTCCAAAGATGAGCATACTGTGGTAAATGACAAACTTCAGAGTACACTTTACACCTGGTCTGACTCCAAAAACAAAGGGGTTTCTACTGAGCAATAAAATAAACACTGACCGACAGAGAAGGTGGCACTGGGGCTGGGCCTGGAAGGACAGTTACTGAGGGGTTCTCAGAGCCAATGTGTTTTGTAATTACTAAGTGGGAGAAATACTCTGTAACTACACAGTCATTATGGTTGCTGAAGATTACATGGTATAGGTGATTTGGATGGGGATTTACTAATTTATTCCAAATATAATTCTCATGTTGACTGAAATGTAAGAGCTTCTAACAGCAGAGAGGTTTATAAAGAAATCACCCTACTTGACCACTTGAAAAAATCAGCATGGCTCATACTATGCAATTTTATTGTTAACTCCTGCCAAATCACAGTGTCTGGTTATTTGTACCCATAAAGGCAAGCAATGAAGACAACATTTCAATTCAACCAAAAGAAAACAATATTAAAGCAATGTATTAAAAAAAAAAAAAAAAAGAAAGAAAGAAACGTATCACACTCAGAGGAAAGGAACCTGCTTTTCTCCTCTCCTTCAGATACTTGAATCATAGAAAGTAGATTCTCCAGGTTTCCCTGGCAAGTCTAAACTTGTTGAACCCCCCAGGGCTTTCTGATGCAGTGAGTTTTCCACGGTGAGTGAGCTGTATCTAACCTACACATCACCACTGAAAGTAAAAAGTGAAACTGAAAGTCGCTCAGTGGTGTCTGATTCCTTGAGATCCCTGGACTGTAGCCCACCAGGCTCCCCTGTCCATGGAATTCTCCAGGCAAGAATATTGGAGTGGGCAGTCATTCCGTTCTCCAGAGGATCTTCCTAACACAGGGATCAAATTCGCATCTCCTGTGTTTTCTGCATTGCGGGCAGATTCTTTACCATTTGAGCCACCAGGGAGCCCCATTATTGTTTATCAGTTTCATCTACTCTAAGAACTTGGAAAGTTTCCTCAAAAATTGGGATGATTCTGCAAAACAAAGTCCTTGAAGACATTTTGCTCTTTTCCTGAGCTTCCATGATTTCTCTTATCAAAAAACCACTCTGAAAAGGCTAAAACATGTGAAAAGATGTTTGTCAACCTCAACTATAATTTTTAAAATGCTAATAAAAGCAAAAAGGAGCCCCCCCTCCCACAATCAATCAAGTTGGAAAAGATGGGGTAAGGAAGGACTGTTGATATCCTGTACTGGTGAGTATGTGAGGAAATGGTCCCCTTCCCAACATATGGACTTCCCCAACGGCTCAGTGGGTGAAGAATCTTCCTGCAATACAGGAGACACAGGAGATGTGGGTTTGATCCTTGGATCAGGAAGATTCCCTTGGAGGAAGAAATGACAACCCCTTTCAGTATTCTTGCCTGAAAAATCCCATGGACAGAGCAGCCTGGTGGGCTACAGTCCAAACGGTTGCAAAGAGTTGGACATGACTGAGCAACTAAACACACAACACATGTAATGCTACCGTAACATGTATAGCCTTTGCTCCAGCATTTGAGCTCCTAGCAGTTGATCCTAAAATAATCACTAGGTACATGTGACAATAAGAAAGTTCAAGGATATTCATGGCAGCCATGCTATTAAACTGAAAAACTACGAATAATCTAAATGTTCAAAAATAAGGAAATGGTTAAATATTATGCTTTATCATACAATGGTATACTAAACAGTATCCAAAAATTACTATGGAAAAATGTCCATGATTTATTGAGCACTTAATATATGACTTGCATTATTGTTATATCTATTGTTAGTATTTTGTCTTGTAATGCATATACAGAAATTTTTATTTTTTAATAAAATGGCATGTATTTCAGTTTTACAACACGCTTTGATGGGCTCAGTGTGTGCTCACTCAGTCAGTCACTCAGTCCTGTTTGACTCTTTTTAACAACATATACATATATGGTGAAATGATCACTGCTACAGTTAAGTTCATTAACGTATCCTTCTCTGCACATAGTTACCATTATGTGCATGTATCTGTGTGCCTGGTGAGCACACCTGAAATTTGATGGCACCCCACTCCAGTACTCTTGCCTGGAAAATCCCATGGACAGAGGAGCCTGGTGGGCTGCAGTCCATGGGGTCGCGAAGAGTCGGACACGACTGAGCGACTTCACTTTCACTTTTCACTTTCATGCATTGGAGAAGGAAATGGCAACCCACTCCAGTGTTCTTGCCTGGAGAATCCCAGGGACGGGGGAGCCTGGTGGGCTGCCGTCTCTGGGATCACACAGAGTTGGACACGACTGAAGTGACTTAGCAGCAGCAGCAGCATACATTATTATTAACTACAGTCATATGGTTTTTGGAGTATTCACTCTTCAGAGACACCATCTGAGAAGTATAACTATGCAATCAGATAAACTACTAGATTTTGATAAACTAGCAAAGATCTTCTTTCTCTTAGAAAATTAACATAGCAGTTTGCTGGCTCCTACTTAAGACCACTCACCTCTACCTTCCTTTTTTACTTTGTTGTTCTTTCAAATTTTTTTCTGAAAAGAAATGCTCTTACTTTATGCCAATTGGCCTCCTTACACCTGACCCTTTTCTTTTCCTTTTGAAAGCTTGAGAAAGTGTCCAAATGATCCTTTTAAGTAAAGATTCCACATTTATGCCATGTTAAATTAACTTTATCAAACACATGTAAATAGCAAATTTAAAACCTAATCAGGAAAAGATCCTGATGCTGGGAAAGACTGAAGGCAGGAGGAGAAGGGGATGACAGAGGACGAGATAGTTGGATGGCATCACCAACTCAATGGACATAAGTTTTAGCAACCTCTGGGAGATGATGAAGGACAAGAAAACCTGTCCTTGCTGCAGTCCATGGAGTCTCAAAAAGTTGAACACAACTGAGCAACTGAACAAAAACAAAATCTAATCAGTAACAATGATGGCTTCCCTGATAGCTTAGCTGGTAAAGAATCCACCTGCAATGCAGGAGATACAGGAGATGTCAATTCAATCCCTGGATCAGGAAGATACCCTGGAGGAGGAAAACGGCAACCCACTCGAGCATTCTTGCTTGAAAATCCCATGGGCAGGGAAGCCTGGCAGGAGACAGTCCAAAGGGTCCCAAAATGTTGGACACAAGTGAGCAACTAAGCAGAATCAGTAAAAATGAAGCAAAACATAACCAAATGCAAGTATATTTGGTATACACAGACATACATAAGAGAACTACACATGCCATTTCATTGACTCTAAAATAACCTATTTACACATTTCAAACATCTCTGAAATTGAAATGCATCTTAAAATCCATGACATCTCAGTTTAATTGTTAGTGCATATTTTTAGTGGTACATAAAATAATGTTGCATCTTGCCACTGATGGCACCATCAATTACATGAAATATGGTTTTATCATCACAACAGTTAATTCCTTTGATGGTGAAGGAAAGGGTAGATAAATCAAATATTAAATGCTATCAATCCTTCCTTTCACAAAGCAAAACATAAACACAAAAAAACCATCACTATTTTTCTCCAGGTAATTTCACCATCCTAGTCATAGACAAGCCATTTTGCACAGAAACACACACACACTGACAAAACAGCCATCTTAATATTTTGATTCAAATCACAGCTAATATGAATGGTACCGACAGTACCTTTTACAGGATTCAAACATCCATCTTCTATCCCTACTACAGCATATAAATGACATAAACTTCTCATCAATAGCATAAAAAATTCATATTCTGTCTATATAGCAGCTGCTATGTTAGGTTTATGTCAACAATTGGTCTGATTTTTTAATAGCATAAATGTTTAAAGAGGCAGTGATTCCAGTAAAATACCTAAGGAATACTGAAAGCTGATACACAACAGGATGGAGTCGTTTCGTGAAGAGGAAGTAATGGTTCATATTTTATCCCTCTCTGTCTTCCTTTCCTTCTGCACAAATCTTTCCTCATAACAGTTCATTACATCAGCAAGCTAAATACGGCAAGTGTGGCAGCCCGGCTCCCACATCCTCAGAACAGTATTTACTGCTGCGCCTTCTTCATAGATTCATAAACACAAAGTCACAGTCCAAAGTCTATGAGGAAACTGAATACCTTCTGTGAAACTGGGTGATGTCTAAGAATTTTTCCCCCTCCCCTTAGGTCTAAAATTCTACGATTCCATAGTCCTCTTTTGGTATTGGGGCTCACTTTCTGAAACAAGGCAAGCCCCACAAGGGGCCATGGGCACCCCATGTCAATCAATCAATCAGTCTCTCTCCCTCTCCCTTCTCTCTCTCACTCTCACACACACACACAGTCATCAAAGAATACTGTTCTATCAACTCAAAATGACCATTTAAGCTTTTTAATTTTCTACCTGTGTGTTTGGTATGCCAACAATTTGCTATCCTCTTCGAGGTAACTACCTTGTTTGTTCTGTTTGTTGATGTTTTGGAGGAGGGGTGGGTGTGAGAGAGCATTAAATGGATAGACAGTGGCACTGGCTTCCTCAGGGAAACCCAAAACCCTAACTTACACAGTCTTCACCTTTTAACGGTTCCCCTGTGCTAGTGGCAGAAAATAACAATATCATTTAAACACTCGATTCATATTATTTGTTTATTAATATGATCTGTACATCTTCTGATAGGTTTCTCTGAATCTTCAAGACACTAAACAGATAGTAATTTACTTAATCAAAATAACCAAATCACTAAGTATCACTGATAGAAAAGGCATGGTACGCCGTGTTATGTTCATGGGATTTTCAAGGCAAGAATACTGAAGCGGTTTGTCATTCCCTCCTCCTGCTACTGCTGCTGCTAAGTCGCTTCAGTCGTGTCCGACTCTGTGTGACACCATAGACGGCAGCCAACCAGGCTCTGCCGTCCCCGGGATTCTCCAGGCAAGAACACTGGAGTGGGTTGCCACTGCCTTCTCCATTGTGTGAAAGTGAAGTCGCTCAGTCGTGTCTGACTCATAGCGACCCCATGGACTGTAGCCTACCATGCTCCTCCATCCATGAGATTTTCTAGGCAAGAGTACTGGAGTGGCTTGCCATTGCCTTCTCCGCTCCCTTCTCCAGTAGACCACATTTTGTCAGAACTCTCTACCATGACCCATCTGTCTTGGGTAGCCGTACATGGCATGGCTTAGTTTCACTGAGTTAGACAAGGCTGTGGTCAGCGTGATTATTATATCTACTACTGTGGGCAAGAATCTCTTAGAAGAATGGAGTAGCAATCATAGTCAACAAAATAGTCCAAAATGCAGTACTTGGATGCAATCTCAAAAACGACAGAATGATCTCTGTTCGTTTCCAAGGCAAACCATTCAATATCACAGTAATTCAAGTCTATGCCTTGACCAATAATGCTGAAGAAGCTGAAGTTGAATGGTTCTATGAAGGCCTACAAGATCTTTTAGAACTAACATCCAAGAAAGATGTCCTTTTCATTATAGGGGACTGGAATGCAAAAGTAGGAAGTCAAGAAACACCAGGAGTAACAAGCAAATTTGGCCTTGGAGTACAGAATGAAGCAGGGCAAGGGCTTAATAGAGTTTTGCCAAGAGAATGCACTGGTCAGAGCAAACACCCTCTTCCAACAACACAAGAGAAGACCCTACACATGGACATCACCAGACGGCCAACACCAAAATCAGATTGATTATATTCTTTGCAGCCAAAGATGGAGAAGCTCTATATAGTCAGCAAAAACAAGACCAGGAGCTGACTGTGGCTCAGATCATGAAGTCCTTTAATTGAAGAAAGTGGGGAAAACCACTAGACCATTCAGGTATGACCTAAACAAAATCCCTTACAATTAATTATACAGTGGAAGTGAGAAATAGATTCAAGGCTAGATCTGATAGACAGAGAGCCTGATGAACTACGGACGGAGGTTCGTGACATTGTACAGGAGACAGGGATCAAGACAATCCCCAAGAAAAAGAAATGCAAAAAAAGCAAAATGGCTGTCTGATGAGGTCTTACAAATAGCTGTGAAAAGAAGAGATGTGAAAAGCAAAGGAGAAAAGGAAAGATATACCCATTTGAATGCAGAGTTCCTAAGAATAGCAAGGAGAGATAAGAAAGCCTTCCTCAGTGATCAATGCAAAGAAATAGAGGAAAACAACAGAATGGGAAAGACTAGAGATCTCTTCAAGAAAATTAGAGATACCAAGGGAACATTTCATGCAAAGATGCACACAATAAAGGACAGAAATGATATGGACCTAACAGAAGCAGAAGATATTAAGAAGAGGTGGCAAGAATACACAGAAGAACTATACAAAAAAACATCTTTATGACCCAGATAATAATGATGGTGTGATCACTCACCTAGAGCCAGACATCCTGGAATGTGAAGTCAAGTGGGCCTTAGGAAGCATCACTATGAACAAAGCTAGTGGAGGTGATGGAATTCCAGTTGAGCTATTTCAAATCCTAAAAGATGATGCTGTGAAAGTGCTGCACTCAATATGCCAGCAAATTTGAAAAACTCAGCAGTGGCCACAGGACTGGAAAAGGTCAGTTTTCATTCCAATCCCAAAGAAAGGCAATGCCAAAGAATGCTCAAACTACCGCACAATTGCACTCATCTCACACGCTAGTCAAGTAATGCTCAAAATTCTCCAAGCCAGGCTTCAGCAATACCTGAACCGTGAACTTCCAGATGTTCAAGCTGGTTTTAGAAAAGGCAGAGAAACCAGAGATAAAATTGCCAACATCAGCTGCATCATCAAAAAAGCAAGAGAATTCCAGAAAAACATCTATTTCTGTTTGATTGACCATGCCAGACCCTTTGACTGTGTGGATCACAATAAACTGTGGAAAATTCTGAAAGAGAAGGAAATACGAGACCACATGACCTGCCTCTTGAGAAATCTGTATGCAGGTCAGGAAGCAACAGTTAGAACTGGACATGGAACAACAGACTGGTTCCAAATAGGAAAAAGAGTACGTCAAGGCTGTATATTGTCACCTTGCTTATTTAACTTATATGCAGAGTACATCATGAGAAATGCTAAGCTGGATGAACCACAAGCTGGAATCAAGACTGTAGGAAGAAATATCAATAACCTCAGATATGCAGATGACACCACCCTTATGGCAGAAAGTGAAGAACTAAAGGGCCTCTTGATGAAAGTGAAAGAGGAGAGTCAAAAAGTTGGCTTAAAACTCAACATTCAGAAAACGAAGATCATGGCATCCGGTCCCATCACTTCATGGCAAATAGATGGGGAAACAGTGCAAACAGTGGCAGACTTTATTTTTGGGGGCTCCAAAATTACTGCAGATGGTGAAATTAAAAGACGCTTACTCTTTGGAAGGAAAGTTACAACCAAGACAGCATATTAAAAAGCAGAGACATTACTTTGCTAACTAAGGTCCATCTAGTCAAGGCTATGGTTTTTCCTGTGGTCAGGTATGGATGTGAGAGTTGGACTGTGAAGAAGGCTGAATGCCAAAGAATTGATGCTTTTGAACTGTGGTGTTGGAGAAGACTCTTGAGAGTCCCTTGGACTGCAAGGAGATCCAACCAGTCCATCCTAAAGGAGATCAATCCTGAGTGTTCATTGGAAGGACTGATGTTGAAGCTGAAACTCCAATACTTTGGCCACCTGATTCAAAGAGCTGACTCATTTGAAAAGTCCTTAATGCTGGGAAAGATTCAAAGCAGGAGGAGAAGGGGATGACAGAGGATGAGATGATTGGATGGCATCACTGATTCAAAGGACATGAGTTTGAGTAAACTCTGGGAGTTGGTGATGGACAGGGAGGCCCGGCATGCTGTGGTCCCTAGGGTTGCTAAGAGCCGGACACAACTGAGTGACTGAACTGAACTAACTGAACTGTGTATGTTAACAAATGTTTGAAGCCAGGCATTCACAATTATTCTGTTACTTGTATCTTTCATGTTTTCAAAGTGTTGGCCGCTTTCTATTCTAAGGTATGTTTTTTCTATGGACCTCCCTTCACCTGCTCACCTTAACCTCTGAGAAGAAAACTTTCTCCAGCATCCTTTGATAGTCAGAAGGGGCATGTGACTGGGCCAAGTGTAGAGTGGGTGAGATCCCTCAAGGGTAAGCAGTCCTTCTCTAGATATGTCTCTGGACTGCAGGTGCAGGCACGTCCCTGTGGGTCCCACGGTACAAGCTTAGGAGGCTTCACTTAAAGAGGATACTTGGCAGCCTTCTCCAATCCAGTTTTCACCTGAGTGCCCTGCCTTTTATAAATTATTGGGTGTTTACTCAGACATCAATAAAGCTGATAATCTGGCTCTCAGTTCTCATTCATTCACTCATTCATTCTCTCTGCCTCTTTCTCTCTCTACACACACACATACACATATATACACAGATAAATGTAAGAATACAGATAGGAATATTAAGACACAGAGACACACTCTGACAGACCCCTAAAGTAGAGAAGAAAAGTCCTAATATATTTAATATATTATTTTCAAATTTTATCAGTCAGACAAAAATACCTATACATTACCGAGTAAACAAAGTTAAGAGCTGGTGAGTAATACAGAAGAAAAACAGATTCTTCTTGTCATATGTATAAAACCATAACATGACTCCCCAAATGTTTCTTGGCTAATTATGTGTCAATATAACGCACTTCCAGGGGTTAGGGGGAGGGTGAGTTTTCCTTGGGCTCTTGACAATCAATCAGCTGCCCAAGCCTCCAGAGGCTTTATACTCTGCTCTCTTTCCCCATATCTGAATCCACACATCCCCTAAAAGGTTTTCTTGATGATGTCTAAAACAGTGATCTCTCTGGCTCACAAAGAGAGTACCTAAGAGGGAAATGAAGGAGGAATAAGATGATGAGAATCCTTCAGCTTCAAGTAACTACCATTTATCGAGCACGTATTATGTGCAGCACTATGATAAAGCAATTAATATATATTGCTTCATTTAATTTATGTCTCACCATAATTTTGTGAAGTGGGAGTTATCATTCTCATTTCATAGGGAAAGAAACTCCGGTCTGACAGTTGATGTAACTTGCTCAAGGTCACACAGCTAGCAAGTGGAAGAGATGGTATTCAAGGCCAGGTGTGCCTTCCTCCAAAGCTTAAGTTCTTTACCACTATGCTATACAGCTTTCTCTGAAGATACACAAATATTTTATGTAAAAAGTTTCAAAACAGGAGAGCAGGCAACAGATGGCTCCAGCCAAAGATGGTCCTTGGCCAGTTTAATCTGTGAAAATTTTAAAACTGAAACTTTTGATGTGGCATGCTCCTTCTGGACAAGATCATGACTTTGTGTAAATCTCCAGATTTCATTTTCTGAACCAAGGTAAACCAAAGTGCCATCACCAATCAAATGTAGCCATTCCCTCATCTTCGTGTATACCTGGGAAGCCTCTGCACACAGAATTAGCAGAAATAAAAGACTCTTAAATACACTCTATTTCCTGTCACACACAAGGCTGATTCTTAACACTCATTGAAGCCTGATTAAATTGCTGTGATGAACTTCAGAGTTGAGACTGCCCTTGAGCCGAACATCTATCTGATCTTTAATTCTACTACCCACTCATTTCTTGCAGAGATCACAATTCTCTTAGTCCCACCGGAGCAGCCTCATTCAGGTTCTGCATCAATATGTTCAGGGCTGAATTCATTTCTGCAGGGAGTCCAGTACGTCTGAACTTTCCAAAATCATTTGGCCCCCATTACTGGTAAGCACTGCTCTTAAATAGGTTGTAACTCCAGCTAATAGGCTCCATAATCATAGCTGAATCGAACAAAAGGGTCTGGGAGAGAGAGCTATCAGTCATTTTTATTCCTATCAAATAAGCTGCAAAAGGCAGAAACTTTCCGATTTCTGAATCTTATGGTCTTGATTTGATCTTTGGGGCTTATTAGAGAGGCAGGGGGACAGGAGGAGGAAGACTTTTCAAAGGTGTGAAAAATCCCAATATCTAAAATAAAAGGCTTTATTGTAAGTATAATTCACTAGACAGAAATAAAGTAAATCCAATGAAATAAAGCTGAGTTTTAACAAATTTTACCTGAACTGTTACAGAACAGAGCACGTAAGAATCTTCCTTCTGGGGCTTCGCTTGTGGTCCCGTGGTTAAGAATCCACCCGCCAATGCAGGGGACCAGGATTCGTTCCGTGGTCCAGGAACTAGGAACTCATATGTGGTGGGCAATTAAGCCCGTGTTCCACAGCAAGAGAGGCCACTGCATGAGAAGCCCGTGCATTGCAACTTGAGAGTACCCTCTGCTTGCCAGAACTAGAGAAAGCCTACGTGCAGCCACGAAGACACAGTGCAGCCAAAAATATCTTCAAGGTTCATCCCTGTGGTAGTAAGTGTCAGAATTTTCTTGCTTTTTGAGGTTGAACAGTATTTTATTACATGGATATCCCACATTTTGTTTATCTACTCATCTGGTGATGGGCATCTGGGCTGCCTCCACCTTCTGACTGTTGTGATAATGCTGCTACCAACACTGGCTCACAAGTACCCACTTGAATCCCTAGTTTCAATTCTTTTGAGCTTACATCCAGAAGTACACTGGACCTGAAGCCTGAGCATATCAACCCACCCTCTGCCCCCACAACAAAAAGGGAAAATTCAACAAGGTGAAGCTTCTAAAGCACAGAATAAGAAGACTTGTCAAGGGAGGGAGGGAAGGAGAAAAAGAAAGAAGAAAGAAGGTGAGGATATACAAAAGAAGGCAGAGGATCACAACATATAGAACTTAAGGCAGAGAGGTCTTGAGTGGAACACTGAAAAGGGGATCTGTTGGGTTGCACTCACCACCACGCTGGCTGTAGAAAATGCAACAAATAAAGACGTCAAAAGAGAGGCTATTAAGGAGCAAATTCAGTTTCATAGACAGAGGCCCCTACTATTATTCATTTCTTTATTTTCCAATTTGTAAGGTAATTTCATCATTTTTACCCATTTACCTAGTTCTAAAATCCCCTTAAGATTTTCTAAATCTTATTCAAGTAGAGACACTGAATAACATTTTAAAAATCTTTCCTTACAAATAGCCTACCAAAATGATGTAATTTTTAAAACTGCCATGTGTCACTAAGTCACTAGTGAATATACTTGATTCTTGTACTGGAGTTTTCATTTTTTCTTTAACCCTATGTTCACTGAGATATAGAGTTTATGACATAACAGAATTCTAAGTTACAGAATTAACTTTAAGTATAATAATTATAATTATAGTACTGTCATCATCTACAGGTAGAAAAATACCAACCCTGCTACTTTGGAAATTTTACTTTGGACCCAAATTAAATCAGAAAGACTTCTGGACTCACTTATATATTGCATTATTATAGACATAAAGTATAAATGCCCTTAGAATTCCTTTCTGAAATATTCAGAAGTAATTAAAGTTAGAGTTCAACTCATAGAATGAAAAAATAAAACAGGATGTTTACCTCATCTGTGCCTTTCTTGCCCATTACAACTCACTGTTTTATTTTTACTTTATTTGGCTACATCAGGTTTTAGGGTCTTGGTTGCAGCACACAGGCTAGCTGCTCTATGGCATGTAGGATCTTAGTTCCTGAGCTTAGTTCCATGACCAGGGATGGAACCCATGTCTCCCCCTGCATTGCAAGGCAAATTCTTACAATGAAACTTGCACCCACTGGACCACCAGGGAAGCTCCACTTCACTGTCCTTTTAAACACATTATCTTTACCTATGAGAAGGGTCCCATTGTTCTGGAGCTTAATCTCTAAGAATTTAAGAACAGCAGCAACCATTTGCCAGAACTACAGTAGCCAATGCCTGAGAACTGAAAACTATTCTGTGGGGCCCTCCTTTTCATGGATGCAAAAAAAGTCACCGAGTTTGTAAGAAGGATTAAGAAATAGAAAACCAGAGAACCCAATACTACTGTGTAATCTGGCTTAATCATTTTTAAACTTTAAAAGAGTAAATAGTAGGTAAGCAGCACATAGAAGAAAAATGCATTTTTAAAAGATGTCAGAGAAAAGAAGTGAGGGGACTTCAGAGCTTTCATGTGACATATCCCATCAGGAATTACATGTTCCTGCTGATATTTTCATCTAAATGTTTATTGAACAAGCTCCTGCTTTCATCTACATTATTTTGATTCATGCATGAAAAGGTACAAGAATTATAGAAATCTAAGGTGATTGTGCATTAAAATAAATGAAAGGATGGCTCCTGGTTTACAGTCACTATATTTCATGGCTAAAATGCTTCCTGCCCTTTTTTTTTTTTTTTCTAATTTAACTGCAACACACTTCCCTTGGCTTCGGGTTTGAAGTAATGATATAAAATTCATTTTATCTCTTTTTCAAGCCTGGCTCTTTCATACATAACATCAGACTTGTCATATCTGAGGAATTATTAAAATAAGACGGAGCCTGCTATTTCTGAGCAGAAAAGCCTCTTTGAGCCGGCATCCTCAGGAGAGACGCCGGCTCAATCTCATTAGTTGGTGCTGAGACGTGTCCTAGTCTCCAGGTTCAAGGTGATGAAAGATTAGGGCGTTGGGCCTTGTCTCATTCTGTATGCAGCACACATCCCTCCCTGCCCGTGAACACGAAATTACATTGAACCTGGGGAGTCTAACTCCATTAATTTTAAATGGAAGATTAATTTAACAATATGCGGTAGATATTTGTTACAGACCTATCATGTAAAAGTGACGGTTAGCAATAAATTGTGGTGACTCATACTGGCCAGTGGCCCTGGCTCAAATAAATCAGGAGGCATTTACACATAATTGCTGTTTTTAAAGACAGGGATATGGGTGATGTGTTTCTTTGATGAAAGATTGGGCAACCCCATTCAAAGAAACAGCAGCTGATATTAAAGCCATCATGCTACTCTGGAGGGAGACATTTTTGATTAGTATTTCTGGAATAATCATTTAGGAATACCACATACCTCACTGACATATAGAAATCTCTCCCCCCACCAAACCTGTGTAATGATTCTGAGGCATGAAATTGTTGTGGTATTTTTGTCAATTTCTTTAAAGTAATTACAATAATAATACTCTGAAAAATAACAATTTGCTAGGGATGAAGAGAGGATGAAAAGGCAGAGGCAGAAAGGTATCACTGCCGATCAGGACACGCAATCCTACTAATTTCCTACAAATAATTACATTGATATACATAAATAATAATTTGCAAGGCTTTGGGAGGGGCAAAAAGGGACAATGGCAGTTGGAGAGAGAAGCATGTTGAAGAGAGTGTGGGATTTTCTTTTCTTAATGCCATTTCATAGAGCTTTTTTGACAGTTTTTTTTTTTTTTTTTAAAGCAAACTCTCATCTTCTTGAAGCAACTGAGGGGAAAGAAAGACACAGAACGCCCTGAACACTTAACTGCTGCAGGGTAAGCATCACAGAAGAGAAGCCAAGGACATCGGATGCTCGCAGCACTTGTCAGGAGAGACTTGGGAACAGAACCATCCAGTGTGAGGGTCCATCTGCCCTCTCACTGAACAGGGAGGGTGTTATTCTAATCTCTCCTTTGTGAGCCCCAGGCCTGCCAGCACTTAGGGGAAGGATGCTCAAGGACTTCTGTCTTCAGTCAAGTCCAATGTGATAGGAGCTTTGCTCCTGTCTCTTTTAAAAGATTAAGAGAGAAGAGGGCAGGGTAAGGATTATGTGTCTTCCCTCCACGCACCCTCTCCATGTACTCAAGAGACTGCTGGGAAGTCGGCTCAAACACCCGTCTCTCAGAAAAGCATATCAATCTGCTCCACTCTATTTAGCAACATGAGAAGCAGGAGGGGATAGTTAGCACTTGAAACACTACTTGACATGTCCCTCGGCTCTGGTCTTGAACTCCTCTCCAAGACGTCCTTCCACAGAGCCATTAGAGTGAGCCGGCACATCAGATCAGATCCCTTGCTGGCTGCAAATCTTTCAAAGGCTTCCAACTGCCCACGGGATTAGGTCCAGACTCCTGAGCGTGGTACACAAGGGTCTTCGTGCCAAGCCAGTGCATCCCTCTCTGTTCTCACTCCCGCCTCCTGAAACCTGAACCTCACTCTCCTAAATGCTCAACTTGTACCAGTCAGAACTAGCATCCACTGCCTCACCACCTTACCCACGTGCAGCTAGTATCTGCCTGGAATATTCTAATTCTACTCATCTGGTAAACATTTACTCCTCTCTAAAAATCCAACTCCAATACCACACTCTCTGAGAAGTTGTTAATACTACTGTTTTATTATTGCTATTTGACAGGAGGGACCTTCTCTACATACCTTTCTATTCCAACGAATATGACTTGCTACATTCAACCCAATGAATATATTTATTAGATTCAAAATGAATGGCTTACCTTACAAAAGATTTTCCTCAAGACTAGACAGGATGGTTAGGATAAAGGAGAGAAGGAGAGAAAGGATATGCTGGTATATTCCAGGGCTCTTTTATATCATGGTGATCAATTCTGTTTTGATTTACAATTTCACACACAGTAACGTGAGTACAGGAGCTGAAAAAGGAAACAGCAAGTAGTAGGGCTCAAATGCTAAGAATAATAGATGCATCAAGAGTTAAGAGGGCTTGGTTTATTGTTATGGATTGTGAGAGAGGAGAAATGGTAAAATGATAGCAGCAGAAGCAAAAGCAGTAACAAATGGCATTTATTAATGCTTACTGATGTGACTAGCACTGGTCTAAGTGTTTCACATGTATTAACTCAGGTAACTATCTTTAAGAACCTTGATGACATAGGCACTATTATCAACTCCATTTTATAGTCAGGAAACTGAGGCACAGAGAAGTTAAATAACGTGCTTAAGGTCATTTAGACAGCAGGTGACAGAATGAGAATTTCGATCTAGGCAATTAAACTCCAGACTCAAATTCTATAAGGAGCCAGTGGGTCCTTCTGCCACCCACTTGTAGCAAGATCAGGGCCCCAATTCCCGACAGAGAGATACTGAACAAGATAATAGGGAGTGATCAAGGCAGAAACTAAGACACTAAGAAACCTGCATAACAAAAAGAACAGAAGCACCAGGGAAGGGCCAGACTCCAGGAAGGTGCCACAGCAAGGGGCAGGACTGTTCTCTAAGTCTGAGCATGGGTGACAGGTGGAGCCCCAACAAGACCTTCCCTGATGTGAGAAGAGGGTTTATAAAAACCCTCATACTAGGAAGGCCCTGGCTACAACTGCTGTTATAGGCAGCAGTCAAGACACTGCAGAGGTTCAAAGCAAATCTATGTTAAGGATAAAAACTGGTTCAGAAAGAGGTGTAACATTATCACTGAACACATTTACAGACCTGCTCACTGCAGTAAGAAGCCCGTGAACCGCAACTAGAGAGTAGATCCTATTTGCCATAACTAGAGAAGGCTGGTGTGCAGCTACGAAGACCCAGTGTACCTCAATTTTTTTTAATTAATTAATTAATTAAAAAAATCAAGAGCCATTTGGTAAAAAAAAAAAATTACTGTTCTATATGTTTATATTTAGTACCGTGCTGTGCTGAATCAGTGGTGTCCAACTCTTTGCAACCCCATGGACTGTAGCCCACCAGGCTCTTCTGTCCATGGGGATTCTCCAGGGAAGAATACTGGAGTGGATTGCCATACCCTCCTCCATGGGATATTCCCAACCAAGGGATCGAACCCAGGTCTCCCTCATTGCAGGTGAATTCTTTACTGTCTGAGATACCAGGGAAGCCCAAGAATACTGGAGTGGGTAGCCTATCCCTTCTGGTAGCCTATCACTTCTGGGAAGTTCCTGGTTGGGAACTTCCCAAACCAGGAACCAAACTGGGGTCTCCCGCATTGTAGGCAGACTCTTTACCAGCTGAGCTAGTCTGATTTGAGCACTGTCACATTAAAGGTAAATTTCACTCCATGAGATCTGAAATGCATCTTCAAGTAGCCAACTTAAAAGAATAACTAGTCCCATGTAGTAATAATGATCACAATTAGCAATAATAATGATAATAAACCCCAAAGGTAATTTCTTAGTTTTATTTTGTTAACTTTTCTCTAAGGATTTGCACATTACTAGAAAACACTAATTAAACTATATAGTTTCCCCAAAGGGGAAGCCACAATTATTTTTGTTGTTCGGATGTATGACTGAGGTAAAGAAGGGTTACAACACCTAGAATCGGGACTTTTCTGGTGGTCCAGTGGCTAAGATTCCGAGCTCCCAATGCCTGGGGCTCGGGTTCCAACCCTGGTCATGGAACTAGATTCCACATGCCGCAACTAAAGATCCCATGCAGACAAATATATAAATATTTTGTTTTAAAAAAGATAACTAGCATCCCTTCACTGCAGCCTAAACCCAGAAACCTCATCTCAGTCTTCTAGAAATGCAACTGATGAAACACATCTAATTGAAATAGCATCACTGTTTAATCAACAAATAATGGTCCCAATCTTCATTTTTAAAAAAAGTCTGTGCCAAGCTACTTACAGAAAGGAAATTTTTTGGAATTAGATAGGAAAGAATAATATGCTATTTTAACTCTATAAGAAAGAGTAAGAAGCCATGAGATAAATACTGAGAAATAGAGATGTGCTGATACTTAGAGCAGCTAAAAATAATCCATTCACTCCCTCCCTTCCCCAGGCTCCTAGTCAATTTAGTGCAAGGTGAGATCACAGTTTACTATCAAGAAGTACTCAAATGTCACAAAAGGTATCAGAGGTGCGAAATAAGGTACACCCCTTAAGGAAACTGCCCCAAGCTCTAGTCTTCAAGGAGGAGTCAGAGTGAAGGTGTAAAAGAGTTGATAAAGAAACAGTATCTTAAATATATCACTGATACTGAGGTTGCCTGCACTGCATGCCTCTAACTAGTTCAGTTTTGTGCTTTAATGTTAAATTTCTTATGGGAGCACATCACCTAATTAGAGGAATTGATAACTGCACTGTTCCATAATGAGGCCAATACATTTCAAAGTCATTAAAGATAACCAAGGCAATAAGTCTAGGTTTAAGCGGCGTTTCCTCCGATTTCACAGTCTGCATGTTGCAAGTGTAGGGTGGGGGGAAGCAATCCCTGCCTAGTCAACTGTAAATGCTGGGTTATTGGAATCTTTAAAATAGGCAGCAAGGAGAAAATTACATGGCCAAATCTCCTTTTTCCAGTTAATGAAGAATTAAGACTCCCATTTTCCATATTAGAAGGTTCATCAGAGGTCTCAGCTCGCGATAGCTGGTGTCTGACAGCAGTGTCAGTTTATCTGAGTCTGAACGCGTAAATGCATGACAGAGGATCATTCATAACTGTCACATCTACTTATCTCCCTCATTGTCACACAGCTAACGAAATTCAGACCATGGAGTTGTCTGCCTCTGTTCCTCTTTCAACCGAGCTCAAGGAAAAAGGCCTTCCAGAGCCCATTCATGCCCTATTATCGTGTCAGCACATTGTGAATCTTCAAGAGGAGTCAGCACTGCTTCCTGTAATCTCCCTGTCAGAGGGAGAAGACAAGATGTCCCTGGGACTAATGTCCATGCAGCCTGCATCTGGTGTCAGCGTTCAGGAAAAAAATGGCTCAGAGACACAAAGCTATGGAGAAAAGGGTTTTGAATATATTATTGCATAACTTGGGGAGGGGGCGGCGGCGAAAATGACAATATTTAGAGCTTATCTTTGGTAATGAGGAAATGCCATTTCCACACACTAGACAGCAAATAAGTACACAGGATTTCATAATGCAATTTGCCACAGCATTCAGATATTTAAACTAAAAGAAGACACAGAAGCTGAGACAGGGATGTCTGTAACAAACCAATCAGCGATTTTTGAGGACAACCTAGCACAAAAAGAAGATACAATTTGATTTGCAAATATTAACACTGAAGCAGCTTTTCTGCAGAGAAGAAAGTAGTACAGTTATTAATGTGTCACCAACAATAGAAATCAGAGTTGGTATGACAAAACATGCCCAATCTCAGACAAATAGGACATCTGCAAATGGCTATGTTCCAAGGCAAGTAATTCAGCATGGAAATGACAACGCGTTTTTGCATCACAGGGTCCTGGGAAACCACAGGAAACACAACAACATCCAGAGTTACTGTGATAAATTCATATTTGGAAAGCTCTTCTTCAATATTTCTAAAATTCAGACAATGGCTCTGATTTTACTGCTGCTGCTGCTGCTGCTACGTCACCCCAGGTGTGTCCGACTCTGTGCGACCCCATAGACGGCAGCCCAACAGGCCCTGCCGTCCCTGGGATTCTCCAGGCAAGAACACTGGAGTGGGTTGCCATTTCCTTCTCCAATGCATGAAAGTGAAAAGTGAAAGTGAAGTCGCTCAGTCATGTCCAACTCTAGAGACCCCATGGACTGCAGCCTACCAGGCTCCTCTGTCCATGGGATTTTCCAGGCAAGAGTACTGGAGTGGGGTGCCACTGCCTTCTACTGCCTTATATATATTTTTAAGTTTTACTGAGGTATAAATGCATTCCCTAAAACTCACCCACACTTTAAATGTACAATTTTATGAGTTTTAATAAATTTATACTATTAAGCAACCATCACCTTAATCTAGTTTTATAACATTTCCATCACCCCTAAAAGTTCCCACATCCTCATTTACAGTCAGCCCCCATTGGATACATTTATTTTACTTCTACTAGTACCAGTTTTTTATAGAGATAAAATTCACAGAGCACAAAATTCATCATTTTAACCATTTTAAATTGTACATTTCACTAGGTTTTTTTAGTATATTCTAAGGTTGTGCAACTATCGCCACTAATTTCAGAACATTTTCACCATCCCCAAAATGAAATTCATATCCATCAAGCAATCACTGCATGCCCTTCTCTGTCAGCTACTGGCAACCATGAATCTACTTTCAGACTCTAGGGACGTATCCATTCTGGACATTTTATATAAATGGAATCATAGACTATGTGCCCTTTGTGTCTGTCTTCTTTCGCTTAGTATAATGTTTTCAAGGTTCAGTATTTTTCTTTTTATGGCTGAGAAATATTCCATTATATGGATATACCACATTTTGTTTATCCATTTAACAGTTGATGAACATTTGGTTTGTTTCCACCTTTTGGTTATTATGAATAATGCTGCATGAGCATTCTAAATGAGTTTTTATAGCTATGTAATTTTTTCAATTCTCTTGAGTATATATCTACAAGTGGAATTACTGGGTCGCCTTATAGAGTTCTGTACGTTGTATGCTGCACAACCCAGAGGCTGCTGTGCACAACCCAATGGTGTCCTGCAGAGGACACCATTGATGCTGCAGTTACAAACTGCATAACTTACAAAAGCAGCCTTATTTGATGTGGACCTGAGAAGGAAACTGATTTATTCTACTTACTTAAGAAGTTATAGCTGTCATAATAATATTTGAATGGCCTTTGATGGTATTTCTCTAAATAAACCACATTTAAGACAAACTATGGTAGAAAGTAAAGAGGAACTAAAAAGCCTCTTGATGAAAGTGAAAGAGGAGAATAAAAAAGTTGGCTTAAAGCTGAACATTCAGAAAACTAAGATCATGGCATCTGGTCCCATCACTTCATGGGAAATAGATGGGGAAAACAGTGTCAGACATTATTTTGGGGGGCTCCAAAATCACTGCAGATGGTGATTGCAGCCGTGAAATTAAAAGATGCTTACTCCTTGGAAGGCAAGTTATCACCAACCTAGATAGCATATTCAAAAGCAGAGACATTGCTTTGTCAACAAAGGTCTGTCTAGTCAAGGCTATGGTTTTTCCAGTGGTCATGTATGGATGTGAGAGTTGGACTGTGAAGACAGCTGAGCGCCGAAGAATTGATGCTTTTGAACTCTGATGTTGGAGAAGACTCTTGAGAGTCCCTTGGACTGCAAGGAGGTCCAACCAGTCCATCCTAAAGGAGATCAGCCCTGGGATTTCTTTGGAAGGACTGATGTTGAAGCTGAAACTCCAATACTTTGGCCACCTCATGTGAAGAGTTGACTCATTGGAAAAGACCTTCATGATGGGAGGGATTGGGGGTAGGAGGAGAAGGGGACGGCAGAGGATGAGATGGCTGGATGGCATCACCGACTCGATGGACTGAGTCTGAGTGAACTCTGGGAGTTGGTGATGGACAGGGAGACCTGGCGTGCTGCGATTCATGGGGTCACAAAAAGTTGGACACGACTGAGCGACTGAACTGACTGACTGAAGACAAACTAACTTCTCAAGTGGCTGCCAGTGGTTAAGCTTAAATAAGACCAATGTAATATTTTCAGTCACAGTTAATATTAAATATTCCTATCATCCAGGGATTAAAGTTTCTGCTTACAGACCAGCAGCCTTCATTCCCTTCCCTCACCCTGCATCTTTCACACTGTCCTCATTAGTAGTCATACAGAAAAGAAACTAGAAAGAAACTAAAGAAGACTGCAAAGAACTAAAAAAGAAAATGAACAAAAAAAGAATGGCATGTCACTTGGCTTCTCATTAGGAGAACTGATCTTAAAAGTTCAGGCAAAGAAGGGAATGAAGAAAAGATACCACAATTTTTATTCTCTTCAGTGATTATTTTTCTAATCTAGTCCTCAATTCCTTACTATCCTAGTCTCTTTTCTTAAGCAAATAAATTAAATTTCCTTAAAATTCACTTACAGAAAACATACTAGTTTACTACATTAAAAAAAAGACAAAGTATATACTTAAATCACAAGAAACTAGCCAGACGTGGCTGTTCTCATGCAGGTACTAGATGTACAATATGAACACCCTCACAAAACACATTTCGCTAACATGGCTATCTGCAAACCTGCCACATACCTTTCCCCATTCTTCTTAATTGCTTCAACTATAAGAATCAGCAGCAAAGCTGATTATAAAGTTTATTTTTAATCCTTGAGTGTTTAAAACATGAGAGGACTGGAAGCCATAATTATTTTCAGATTAAGGCAACAAATACTATTTTTGAAAAATAAAACCATTAATACTAAGAAATAGAAGTATTTGGGGAATGTGAATTAAACTGAAGGGGAATGTCCCCAAATTTAAGGTTGGGTGTGATTCCAGAGTCTATACTCTGTTTGATATTAAGACAACATGACCGTCAACATCTTGTTAATTCTTAGAAATATAAGAGGAAAAAAAAAATTAAGATCAAAGAACAGAAACAGAAGTCTGTAACTATCCCTTACCCTCTCCCAGAAATACCTTCTGGCTTTTCCTTATCCCTGGTACTGGTACTTGCAATGTAGATACTAAGCCATTCCTCTGACACCTGTTCCATCTCTGTATCTTTATCCTCTAACATGTAGACACATTCCTCCTAAAATGGTCAACTGCTCAAGGAAAAGAAAATATTCTCTCACATTGCTCACATATTCATGTATAGATCCTTCTCTTCTGTGGTGGGGCTTTAAATAAGTCCCACAGCCAAAAACTTTTGTACAAAGAAACATTTTGGAAAACTGGCCAATCTTAGTAAAAAGCACAAATAAGATGGCGTTAAAAAAAAAAAAAAAAAAAAACACCCATGAGAACAACAATAATAACAACAAAAAATAAGTCTATTCTGATCAGCAGCAAGAATGCAAACATTCACAAGTGAACCAGAGGTTCAAACACAAAGAGGAAACATCTCCAGGAAGAATTTTTTGTCACAATATCTTATGAATGCTTCTCCCCTTCCAACATAATAGAATTTGGGAGAAGAGAGAGCAGCATTGCCAACTGCATCAAATTACTAGTGGAAAAAGGCAAGTGGATGTGTCTTTAGTTCTACACAGTTTTGAAAACTTGAAGACAAGAATAAATTGCATGACCCCCTGGTAACTTCCACTAGAACTTATAGGAACAAATTGTTTGCCTCAAGCTGGGTGGAATATACATTCAAATTCAGGCTCTTGAAGGAAATTATTAAGTAGAGTCATATTAGCTTTCTCTGAAGCATACTCGTTTTCAGTATTGCCACTATATAGACCAATTATGATACCTTTCCATGCTGAGAAATGATTGTTCTGCTAACACAGTTCTGGTAAGAATCAAAAGCACTACATTTTTAACCTTGGGGGATTTTTGTTATTGTTGCTCCCTTGCCAGTTCCTTCAAATGGAAAACATCTTCCATTAATCTAAATGCAAAATTTGTTTCGGCTTTCCAAAGTTACTTGAAAAATGTTAAGCACAAAGCAATAAAGTTTTTATGCTCTTAAGACCACTAATGCTTTGAGCTTCATATTCATTTTGAAGAAATGAACATTTTATGGTTCACAGAGGAATAGCTACATGAATAATATCTGCGATTATAATGCATCTAGCAGAAAAAGATTAAGTTTATGTAAACTATTTAATCAGACGTGAAATTTTCTCTAGAGGATAAAAATTCTGACCTTATTTAAGTTTACTTTAAAAATACCAGTATCATGTTTCTACCAAGAGGACCCACAAATTTTTCCATTTGTGTAATATAAATATTCATTACAGAAAAAAACTTAACAAGATGTACTGTAGTGACCCAAGGATGTTACAATAAACAGTCCAATATAAGACAGAGATTAAACGAGAAGAACTCCAACATGCTATGTGGCCCAAAATACTCAGTTGTTAAACTCTAACTGATGGACAACCATTTTAAGGTGGCTACCACTGCTAAAAAGTAAACGGCTGCATATGTCATGATAAAATCTTTATGATGTATTTTTATTAAATATGGAACTAATCTTTTTTAACGCAGTTTATGTATATTTGTCAAGTTAATTTCTATGGAGATTCCAAACTTGATAAATTTAATAAATCATCTATCCTAATGATACATGTCCACAGACATAAATATCACAGTAGGGTACATGGACCCCACATCTGACCCTCAGTGACCAAGAATTGTCCTCATTATAAATGCAGGGGCTAACACTGTAACACTGTAGATGGGGAAAGAATGGAAACAGTGACAGACTATTTTCTTGGTCTCCCAAATCACTGCAGATGGTGACTGCAGCCATGAAATTAAAAGACACTTGATACTTAGAAGAAAAGCTATGACCAACCTAGACAGCTTATTAAAAAGCAGAGACATTACCTCACTGATAAAGGTCCACCTATTCAAAGCTATGGTTTTTCCAGTAGTCACGTATGGATGTGAGAGTTGGACCATAAAGAAAGCTGAGTACTGAAAAATTGATGCTTTTGAACTGTGGTGTTGGCGAAGACTCTTGTGAGTCCCTTGGAATGCAAGGAAATCCAACCAGTCCATCCTAAAGAAAATCAACCCTGAATATTCATTGGAAGGACTGACGCTGAAGCTGAAACTCTGATACTTTGGCCACCTGATGCGAAGAACTGACTCATTTGAAAAGACCCTAATGCCGGGAAAGACTGAAGGCAGGAGAAGGGGACAACAGAGGATGAGATAGTTGGATGGCATCACTGACTCAATGGAGATGAGTTTGAATAAGCTCCAGGAGTTGGTGATGGACAGGGAAGCCTGGCATGCTGAAGTCCATGGGGTTGAAAAGAGTTGGACACTACTGAGAGACTGAACTGAACTGAACACTATAACTCTACTGTGGCCAGTTATAAAAGAGGGGCTGTTTGGAATCATTTTAACATAGATGGCAGCATGAAAAAAATTTTAATTCAACAGATCACTTGTCAAAATCTTTTTTTACAACTCATATCTTATGAAAATATTTCAGATATGACAACTATCAATTTTATTGCTTCATTCATAAAACATACATTGCAAAATTAGTTTTACCTATCATAGCTTTTTCAAAAGCTATCAGTTCAGTTCAGTTGCTCAGTCATGTCCGACTCTTTGCGACCCTATGAATTGCAGCACACCAGGCCTCCCTGTCCATCACCAACTTCCTAAGTCCACCCAAACCCATGTCCATTGAGTCAGTGATGCCATCCAACCATCTTATCCTCTGTTGTCACCTTCTCCTCCTGCCCTTAATCTTCCCAGCATAAGGGTCTTTTCAAATGAGTCAGCTCTTTGTATCAGGTGGCCAAAGTATTGGAGTTTACTTCGAGCAAATTTTAAACCTTTCCTTTTCTTTGATATATAAAACAAAGTTGATATGAGGAAAAAAAAAAAAAAAAAAAAACAAGAAACTGGAGTTCGTAAAATCAACTAAGACATCAAATTTTTAAATGAAACCTGTAAAAAAAAAGAAGTGTAAACCAACAAATAAGAAACTGATTATTAAAGACACTAACCACAGAATTCTAACACTTGCTTTTTGAAGGATGTGGATTATTTAAAAAAACAATTTTTCAAAATATATTACTTAGTGAAATATTTTTAATTAAATGCACTATATCTTATGTGCTGTCTTCTATACTCTAATACAAAATTAAAAGCCTGAGAATCATATTGTACCTTTTACTAGAAAAAGACTTGAAAATCAAAATGTTAATTGAAAAAAACTATCAGCCAGACAGATGACATGAAGAAATGAATCCTATCAAACATTATTTAGAGAACAAAATAGCTATTAAGACCACTCATGAACAAAGTGTTGCTCCCTAAGCCAGGATTCTGATTTCCTACTAAGCTAGTCATAATGTATTCTCTGACTCCAAAAGTCATCTATTCAAGCCCTTCAGGTAACAGTAAATAATAAGAACAGTAAGGAATGAGTTGGATCCAAAATTTTACTGGATCCACTGGATCCAGCTTAGTTCATTGGAGAAACTGATATTTAAGTCAATGGTTCCAATATGGTGATAGAAATGCTTTGATGCGAGTTTACATATGGGAGTATAGACGGGCTTCCCAGGTGGCACTAGTGGTAAAGAACCTGCCTGCTAATGCAGGAGACATGAGAGGCGCAGGTTCGATCCCTAGCTCGGGAAGATCGCCTGGAAAAGGAAATGGCAACCCACTCCAGTATTTTTGCCTGGAAAATTCTATGGACAGAGAAGCCTGTCAGGCTACAATCTGGTGTCACAAAGAATCAGACATGACCGAGCACACGTATGCCAATCATACTTCAATAAACAGAAAGATGAAAAGGGAAAAAGCCTGCTGTGGTCCAGACTCAGGACTTGTGCATGACATAAATGGAAAGAGGTAGGGAGGTCATAACTTTCAGGAAGAAAGGTATTTAGTAGCAGAAGTCTCTTCTGCAACTATAGGATGTACATTGAGAGCAAAATTGTTCTGGCTTCTTCTATCACAAACAGAATGTATATTTTGCCATTTTTGTCCACTGAGAGAAGTTCACACTTTGGAAATGTCATTACTAAAAGTTATAATACTTTTCCACACCGCTTGTAAGATTACAGATGAAAAGAATCAGGGTAGAGTGAGTTCCTGAAGGCAACGTGCAGTAGATGAGACAACTGAGCCACCCTGAACCACAGAGGAGCCCAGGATGGATGCTGCCATGCACCACCCGCACATGGAGATACGGGTCCTCATGGAGACGCCGCCCCAAACCAGAAAGCCTGCTTCACAGATTCCTGGAAAGAGAACCAGCGACCAATACTGTTGCTGTTGTTCAGTTGCTCAGTTGTGTCCGACTCTGCGACTCCGTGGCCTGCAGCGCTCCAGGCTTCCCTGTCCTGCACCAGCTCCTGGAGTTTGCTCAAACTCATGTCCATTGAGTCAGTGATGCCTTTCAACCAATATAAAATACTCAAAAGTCCTAAAAGGGCCATCAATCTTGTTGACAGAGGGTTACTCTGTCCTCCACACTTTCAGGGATTTCTAGTCACTTTAGAGTTTACCTTATCTGTTGTAATCACATATTTGTGCTATTGTGCATGACAGGTCCCGAAAAATCTTAGAGCCAAGAACACGAATGCCATTTTGACAGCATTCTCACACAATTTAAGGTGGGCCACAGGCTGGTCCATCATGTTAGTAAGATAGTCATTAGATAAATGTCCCCAAAATGAAACACTGTGAACGTGCCCCCATGAATTCCTTGCCTATCACATGCATGAAGAATCCGTGTGTTCCTCAGCAGTCTTGCGAACTTCCTAAAAGTATTCAAAGAAGAAAACAGTAATCAGGATCATGCTCAACAAAATCCATCTCCAGCTCAGAAATGTGTTTCTACTCCCCAGCAGCAGCTGAATCAACATCGTTCACAGAAAACAAACCGAATTATGAAAATTGTGCGAAAATGAAGCTCTTTGGTGACATTTGCTGCTGTCCTACTTAGTATTCCCTTTCTGTCGTTGCCTTACGAACACAGTTCCTCCTCGGTGCCCTTTCTCGACCTCTACAGTTGTTACTGCTCAACATAACTACAGCCTCAACATTGTCAAACCATTTCACAGTGACACTACGTCTCAGGCAATGTTAGGCCATTGCCAACAAGTAGCGAGTAACCTGTGCTGACAACACATTACAGCCCTGCCATAAACAATCATCGTCTCACTGAAGCAAAATGGCAGTCAAATTAGAGCCGACTATGTAACAACATGCATAGTAAATTGGCACAGCAGCTTGCTAAACAAAATCAGGGCAGCAGCCACACACGAGACTCAGGGCAACTGTGCCACATCGTCCCAGCTCATGCTGCCCAGGAGCTGGACCAGAGCCTACCTCTGCCCAGAAAGAATCCCTGGCGGGGAGGGTGGGGTGAGTAGGAAACCTCTGCCCCCTCACCCCTGTCCGCCTACCCCAACTGCTATGCTCTCACTCTGACGAGGATGCAGGACAATGGAGTCAGATCTTTGGATTCACAGATGAAGAGCAGCGGTGTACTCAGAATACAGTAGGACAGGTGGGCAGAAGGAGGGTCCGGCCACGCCCTTAAAGCAGGCAGGAGAGCCTGGCATATTACGTAAGTACAATGATTTAAAAAAAATTAAGAATAATCTCTAAAGTGAGTCAGATGGAAACTTCCGTGGTAGTCCAATGGCTAAGAATCTGCCTGCCCATGAGAGGAATGTGGGTTTGACTCCCTGTCTGAGAAGATCCCACATGCCACAGGGCAACTAAGCCTGTGCACCAAAAATAGTAAGTCTGCGCTCTAGAGCCCATGCTCCCCAACAGGAGAAGCCCGTGCACCACAACTAGAGAGTAGCCCCTGCTCAACGCAACTAGAGAGAGCCCACGTGCAGCAACGAAGACCCAGTGCGACCAAAAGTAAATACAAATAAGTAAAGTGAGTCAGAATGAAGGGGGAAGAAAGGAGCGGGCATCAAATAAGGTGAAGAACATTGACAGGAACACAGAACAACACAATTTCTCAGAAGTAGAACATACATCTCATCTGGAAGACCTGCCCTGAAAACAGCAGGACCCAAATACCGAGGCTGTGGGCTAACAGGGCCAGGGCTAAATAGAAGACTGAAGTTGAAAGGTTACTAAAAAAAAAACAATAAGGACCAAAGCAGAAACCAGATATCCACCTTTCTTACAAGGAGGGGAGAGGACTGCCTGTCATGGCAGAGACATGACATGAGATGCGATGTGACTCACTGAACAAAGTAAAAGCTCAGAGACCATGCTGTGGGCTAGTGGCAAGGCTGATGTCCCTTCCTTCTCTCTCCTCCAGATGAGAAGTCAGGGTAGACTAAAGACGCTCACGGACCCCCTCTTGCTACACCTGATGAATCTGAAAGCTGTGACAGAGAAGGCAAAGGCTCAACACACAGAAAAGGAGCTAAACAGACCCAACTGGGAGGGAAACAGCAGGAGGTGGGAAGGAGGCAAATAAAATCTAAGTTGTCCCTGTACATCCCGGGAAAAAAGGGTGATCAACCAAGGCAATCTGTTTTCCGAGTGCCAGCGCACAGGAAGGTGGACAACTCTTGTATTTCATTCAGAGGCTACCTCCTGGTACAGAGTGAACACAAGTTTGGCAGGTCCTTGGATGGTTGGAGCAATCTGATGATGGGCCATGGAATAAGACCAGCCCTCAACCAACTATAAACCTGCCTTCAGCACTGAGGCACAGAGCGAGGAGCACATCGTTATCTGCATGACCCTCGCGTCTGCCCTCAGTCCACCCTGCCACATCCACACACATCCCTTCAGAAAAGCTGAAGAAGAGACAGCCCTAGTTTATTAACCCAACATACTGCAAATCTAATTAAAAGTCAAATACACAATACTCTCTTCAAAATCTAAATGTTCTTTACAGAAACATCAAGGAGGAAGGGAGCAGAGCCGAATGGCCCCACGAAGGTAATCAGAATTCATCTTCAGGGACTCGTACCAATTACTTGCAGCTCATTATCAGTGCTCTGTGTAGTAGGGGAACACCTAGAGACCACATCATTAGCGTCCTACACATTCATTATGCCACAAATGGAAACACCATAACAAAGCAACCCTGGTGTTCAGGGAAAGATAAGGTTTCAGTCCCCAGTTCCAGAACACTTAAGTCTATTCAAGTTTTCAGCAAAAATGTTGTTGAACCTGCGGGAAGGTGCAGGCTGGTTCTTTCTGCATAAAACCATAACCTAATAATTAATAAAACTGAGCGTTACTCTTTCTTACTATAAACAACTGAAAGTCTCAAAAACTCTTGGACAATGGTTTATGCTCACCTCTTTAGTTCTGACAACACAAGTTAAACGGTGCTTTTGATAAGAATGATTTAATATGCACGAAAACAATCAAATTAGCTGTATAAAAGTTCTGTCTCTTTCCATAAGCCAGCTGAAATGAAGAATAAAACCTCCCAAAGCAAAGCTAATAAAACAATAAAGAGGAAGAAGTTAAACTGTACAAAGTGAGCTTTTGAAGGATATTATCATGAAACCACTTCTGGAAAGAAAAGTTCTTCCCACATCAGCCAAAGTTATAAAACACATCTGAGGGAAAGTCTTGCCTGCCAAAGTGGGTAGGCATTGAACTTATTTATTTGCAGGGCTTTGGTTTGGAATGCAAATGTCAGAAAGAACATCACAGGAAGCGGAGAAATGGGAAAGGGAAGATTATTTGTTTTGTCATTTACATTCTTTTTTATTTTAGTCTTTAACCATTTCTTTTTAAAGGCCTACAAAGTGGTTTCCAGTTCAGAATACCCACTATATTCACTTGTGGGATTCCCAAAGGTAGGTGGAGAGGGCCAGGTTCCACTGAGTACAGCTCAGCTGCACTCTTTTCTGAGTTAGGAGGACTGGTATGCTAAGAGGGAGAGGGTCAAGACCCTTTCAACTAAAACACCACAAACCAGTTTTAGGATTGGAAGCACACGTAGGTTGAGATAGTACAGGAGGCAACAGTATAATTATCCCATTATGTTGCTATCTGCCCACTTAATTCAACGGATAGAGAAGAACCATTTATCTGTGAGAATACTCTGCTGGGGAAGATATAATAAAGATAACATGTTTGTGGAACTTGTTCTTAAGGAGCTTACAAACTAGTAAAGTAGTACATAAAGTCAGAAGAGAAGAATAAAGGAAAGCTTTACAGAAGCAATAGCTTTTGAAGCATCTGCCAAAAAAAAAAAAAAAAAAAAATGGTGACACTGGGACAAGCAGAAACGGAGGCACCTGACACAGAGCGGAGCGGGAGCAAGCCACAGAGACAGGAGCGCACCGGGCGCGCAGGGAGAACAGGCCATGATTAAATTCAGTTGTATCAGCAGTTCTCAAACTCGATCATGTTACAAAGCACCTGGAATTCGTGATGCTCTCTGCAAAACAAGAAGCTATTTGTAGAGCTTTATAGAATAATGAAATATTAATCCCTCTTAAGAAGGAAGAACAATCTAATCTATGTTTAAAAGCATATGCACAAAGACTAGAATGGAGGAAATAATTTAAATCATGTTAACGTTTACACTTTCTATTTTACTGGGCAAAGAACACAATTACTTGACTTTTATAGAGAAATATTTTGGTTCTGGTGGCAGAGCACTGATGAGCAGGAACACATCTATTTCTAGCTTGGTGCCATGGGAGATCATGTTACCAAACTTGATCTTCCATTGAATGCAATGACAAAACTAAATAAAAGGAAATTTAAAATATCCTTCTAATCGATATCCATGGCCAGATAATAAGCAATATTCAAGCCAAAAGTAAAGCAAAGAGAGGAAAACAAAAAAGATTCTAGTTTTTGCCTTAGAAATATTTTACCAACCTGAGTTGAAATTTAGCCTTGGTTTCAGGTCCTCATAAATCTAGGGATTAAGAGCAAGGCACAGGGCCGACCTGCAGCAAGAAATCTAACCAGAGACTTCCCGTCAGAGCTGGCCATGAAAGACCCACACATTCAGTGCCGGGTGAACTAGAAATGAGCTATTTTCCCCTTCGAGTAAATTCAATGAACATTTACCATCTCAAGTATTACTGTGAAGAAAAAAATACTCATTTGATAATTCATAATGACAAGTTAACCCTCATAGAGATTTAAAGTCTTAATTTACATGTAGTGGTCTGAAAAACCTCAATCCAAGATTATAAAGAGGTCCCACACTGGCAGTTCTGACAAAGGAGTGAAAGAATCAAATGCCTGCTAAAGCCACCTTTATTCCAAGTATCAAAGAATTCTTATAAATAAACTCCAGGAAACATAAGCAACTCACAATCAATCATCAAACATGTCAGGAAACCAAATAAAATGCCATGAAGTGAAAGCTCATGATACAATGAACAGATACATGAATCAAGATTAATACTTCAGATATTGGAATTTCAAACACAGAATTTAAAATAAGTATGTTTAAATTTTCAAAAAAAAAAACAACTTAAAAAGAGAATAGTTTTGAAAAAGAGAATTTCTTTTGTGGTTCCCAGGACATATTTCCCAGGATATAAAATGATCTCTTATAATGCCAGGAAGTAGAAGAGTGCTTAAAACAATAATATGAACACAAGGACACAGGTTGGTTTAAATGCATGTACCACTTGGTCAAATCTGGGACAACTCTACTAAAACAAAGTATAAGACTGTTGGAAAAAATGGGAATTTATAAATTACTGACTAAATTTTAAAAGGGTAAAAAACAGCTCTTATTTATATTAAAATACTAAAGACTGGAAGCTTGGAAGGAGTGATACAATTTTTTTAAGAAAATCATTTTATAACCATCCTGGTAAACACTGGATAAGGCAAGAATCATTAATAAATGTTAAATAATGGGAGAAATTTTGATGTTGAACAAGCTACTTAAATGATCTCAGAGTGTTTCCCAGAGAGTGCTTATTAGTACCAGGGATGAAAAACACAGTAATTATACAGTGGAAAAACTGGAAAACACCTTGACTGGTAATAAAAACTATCACCAATGAGGTCCAGATGGATATTATAGGTCTCCGGATATAATACTCCGAGAAAGGAGCATCACTTATGTAGCATCCTAGCCAAGAAAGCATAACTTCAATATAACTATGAACATCAGATTAGGCAAGCCCCAAAAGAGAAACAGTCTATGTTAGAAAAAGAGGTAGGAAAGGAGAGAAGACTGTATTCTTTAAAAAATGCCAGTGTTAAAAGACAAGATCATAGAAAGGTTCCAGATTAAAGAAAGTTAAAGAGAGACAACCAGACGTAATACTTGACCCCATGATGTATCTTGTATAGAGGGGAAAAAAATACAATAAAGAATAATATTAGGGACTTCCCTGGTGATCCAGTAGTTAAGACTCCATGATTTCAATGCAGGGGGCGTGGGTTCTATCCCTGGTTGGGGAACTAAGATTCCACATGACGTGTGGCACAGCAAATTAATTGATTAAATAAAGATACAATTTTTTTAAAAAAAGAATACGATTAGGTTAACTATAAAACTGGAATACAGACAGTAATTAGATAAAAGTATTGTACAAATGTTTTACTTACTGAAATTGATAATTATACTGAGATAATGTAAGGGAACAGTCCTATTCTTAAAAAATATAAACTGAACTACTTAAGGCAAAATGTTGTAATCTAAGCAATTTACCCTCAATGGTTCAGGAAAAAGTATGTATGAGAGAGAAAAAGCAAACAATAATGCACGATAAAATGACAACTGGTATATCTGAGTAAGACATGCAAAAGGAAATTTAAACCTAGATGCAGCACAGTTAAGCTTTAGAACACAAAAACCAATATAAAGTCTTAAAAGAAGGAAGAGAAAAAACACACTGCATCCAGTGAAGCAAGTAAGTAACAGATATTTCAACCACAAGTACAGAATTGTGAAGACACTAGAATTATGTCCTCAATACGCCAAATGAAAACTGTCAACATAACATTTAATACAATACAAGATACCTTTCCAGGTGAGGGACTCTCTACCAAGTACACAGGATTGGGCAGAACGAAAATGATCCAAGACAGAGAGTATGAGATGCAAGGGAAAATGAAGGGTATAAAATGGGGAAATGCAAGGTCAAATCTAAACAAGCAGTAGCTATGGAGTAATTTTTTAAAATAATAAATACTAAATAGTAATGATGATGATGGTGGTAATAATTGCTGGGGCTAAACAACAGAATTAAGATATAATGTAAGAAAGAAGAATGAGGATGATGAGATTAAGCATTCAAAGTTTCCTGCATTAATAAATATCTTTCTTCTACTTCTAAATGACTTTAGACTTTGGAAAGTTCCTATAAAATTTGTAGAGTTACCGCCAAAAGGGTTGAAATAGTGCATGTAATTTCTAAAATAACTGAGAGGAAAATGAAATGAGAAAAAAATAATCAACTCAGAGCAAAGCAAGGAATTAGAGGAAAAAGAAATATAGAAAAGCCAGAAAAAGAAAGCAAAAAATAAATTACAAATTTATCAGTAATTACAATGAATGTAAATGGACAAAAAATTTCAGTAAAAAAATACAGAGATTATCAGAACAGATTGGCATAAAAAAATCAAAGTATGCGGTGCTTTAAAGAGTCTTCCTAAGAAGACAAGAGTCATGAGTAAACAGGTTTTTCTTTTTTTTTTTAAATCAGAGAAATAGCAACTAGAAGTATGCTGTTGTACCTATAATACAATCAGGCTAAAAAGATTTTAAAGTATAATAAAATTCTATAGATTAAAAAAAGCCATCAGAATAATAAAGTATTCAATACCTAAGTAGGACCTAAGATTTCTAAAAATATATGCAATGTTACATAACCTCAAGAAAAGAAATATACTATATGGCAAAATTTGGCAGAACCACAATCCACAATAAAGCTGGGAGATTTTAATACACCTCTTCTTAGTAGTTGATATATCAGTCAGAATAGTAAGTACTAATATATATATAATTTCAATAACAAAATTGACATGCTTGATTTTGTTGTTGTTGTTTGCTTGCTAAGTTGTGTCTGACTCTTCTGTGACCCCATGAACTGTAGCCCGCCAGGTGCCTCTGTCCATGGGATTCCCCAGGCAGGAATACTGAAGTGGGTTGCCATTTCCTTCTCCAGGGCATCTTCCCAACCCAGGGATCGAACCTGCAACTCCTACACTGACAAGAAGATTCTTCACGTGAGCCATCTGGGAAGCCCATGCTTGACTTACTGTACATATAAATAACACTAAATTCAGTAGTTTCAGGATATGTATGTGTATTTTTTCAAATTCTCATAGATTAATTAGGAAAATGAACAATATACTGAACCACTGAGTCTCAACAAATTAAAAAGGATTAGCATTACATTAACTAGTTCCTAGTAATAGAAAAGAAGAAAATTTAGAAAACAGCCATATATCTGAAATCAAGAATATACTTTAAATGTACATGAAAGAAGGAATCATAGGGAAAATAGAGTTTTAATTGAATAACAAAATGTGACATGTAAAAATTTGTGAAATGAAGCTAAAGCAGTACTCAAAAATATTTAGAGCTTTAAGTGTGGAGAACAGTGTGGAGATTCCTTAAAAAACTGGAAATAGAACTGCCATCAGTCAGACATGTCTCTCAGTCATGTCCGACTCTTTGCGACCCCATGAATCACAGCACGCCAGGCCTCCCTGTCCATCACCAACTCCCGGAGTTCACTCAGGCTCACATCCATTGAGTCAGTGATGCCATCCAGCCATCTCATCCTCTGTCATCCCCTTCTCCTTCTGCCCCCAATCCCTCCCAGCATCACAGTCTTTTCCAATGAGTCAACTCTTCGCATGAGGTGGCCAAAGTACTGGAGTTTCAGCTTTAGCATCATTCCTTCCAAAGAACTGCCATACAACCCAGCAATCCCACTGCTGGGCATACACACCGACAAAACTTGAATTCAAAGAGAAACGTGTACTCCAAAGTTCATCACAGCACTGTTTACAATAGCTAGGACATGGAAGCAACCTAGATGTCCATCCGCAGATGAATGGATAAGAAAGCTGTGGTACATATACACAATGGAATATTATTCAGCTATTAAAAAGAATGCATTTGAATCAGTTCTAATGAGGTGGATGAAACTGGAGCCTATTATACACAGTGAAGTAAGTCAGAAATAAAAATACCAATACAGTATATTAATGCATATATATGGAATTTAGAAAGATGGTAATGATGACTCTATATGCGAGACAGCAAAAGAGACACAGATGTAAAGAACAAACTTCTGGATGCTGTGGGAGAAGGCGAGGGCAGGATGATTTGAGGTAATAGCATTGAAACATGTATATTACCATATGTGAAACACATCGCCAGTCCAGGTTGGACACATGAGACAGTGCTCAGGGCCAGTGCACTGGGATGACCCTGAGGGATGGGATGGGGAGGGAGGCACGAGGGGAGTTCAAGATGGGGGACACATGTACACCCGTGGCTGATTCATGTCAATGTATGGCAAAAACCACTACAATATTGTAAAGTAATTAGCCTCCAATTAAAATAAATTAATTAATTAAAAAACATAAAAATGTTAAAAGGCTAAAAATGAATGAACCATGCATTCATCTCAATATTAAGGGGAAAAAAAACCAAAACTTAAAGAGATTAGAAAAAGACAGTCAGGGACAAAAACTAAAATTAAAAAAAAAAAACAAAACATATAGTAGAGTATATAAACAAAGAGGAAAATACACAAGGTTCTTCTAAAGTTGGTTCTTTGATGGACTACAAAAGCTCTTGCTAAATTCTTAGCAAAACAATCAAGAAAGACAAATAACCAAAAAATGTAAATAGAGGAAATAAAAAAACAAATAAGAGGAAATGAATGAAGAGAATTAATTATAAAGCAGTACTGTTAAAACATTAAGAAGGTATTTAAATTATTTAATAAATTTGAAAGCCTCAGTGAAAATGTAGACATTACTATAAATATAAGACAATAAAACTGAGGCAAGAAGGAATCAAACATTTGAATGAAATTTTAACAAAGAAAGAAAGATTTTTTTTTAATAAAAGCTTTCTAAAGAAATTCTGCTCTCAGAAGGTTTAAACCAGGAGTTGCCCAAAGGCAAAAGTTAGAACTGGACATGGAATAATGGGCTGGTTCAAAATTGGGAAAGGAGTACATCAAGACTGCATATTATCACCCAGTTTATTTAACTTATATGCAGAGTACATCATGAGAAATGTTAGGCTGGATGAAGCATAAGCTGGAATCAAGATTGCTGGGAGAAAGAGCAGTAACTTAGAATATGGAGATAATACCACCTTTATGGCAGAAAGCGAAGAAGAACTAAAGAGCTTCTTGATAAAAGTCAACATTCAAAACTCAACATTCAAAAAACGAAGATCATGGCATCTGATCCCATCACTTCATGGCAAATAGATGGGGAAACAATGGAAATAGTGACAGACTACTTTCTTGGGCTCCAAAATCACTGTGGACGGTGACTGCAGCTATGAAATTAAAAGACACTCGCTCCTTGGAAGAAAAGCAAAGACAAACTTAAACAGCATATTACAAAGCAGAGACACTACTTTGCTGACAAAGGTCTGTATAGTCAAAGCTATGGTTTTTCCAGTAGTCATGTATGCATGTGAGAATTAGGCCATAAATAAGGCTGAACACTGAAGAATTGACGCTTTTGAACTGTGGTGTTGGAAAAGACTCGAGAGTCCCTTGGACAGCACAGAGATCAAACAAGTTCATCCTAAAGGAAATCAGTCATGAATATTCATTGGAAGGATTGATGCTGACGCTCCAGTACTTTGGCCACCAGATACAAAGAGCTGACTGATTGGAAAAGACCCTGATGCAGGGCAAGACTGAAGGCAGGAGGAGAAGGGGACCACAGAGGATGAGACGGTTGAATCACAGATTCAATGGTCATGAAGCTCTGGAAGATGATGAAGTTTAGGGAAGCCTGGCGAGCTGCATCCATGGGGTTGCAAAGAGTCAGATACACTGAGCAACTGAACTGAAAGTGGCCAGTCATCATTTTTGTAAATAAAGTTTTATTGGAACCCAGCTACATTCATTCATTATTTATTGCCTATGGCTGCTCTCACAATACAATGTGAGAACTGAGGACCTGAAACAGAGACCATGTGGTTCACAGAGTCTAAATTATTTACTATCTAGTATTGTACAGAAAAAGTCTGACAACCTTCAGGTTTGAAAAGTAAATTCTATAACATCAAAGGCAGAAAAAATTCCATTCTGCAACTCAAGTTTTATTAAGTGAATATAGTCTTGATAATAACCTTCACAAAGATCATTTGAGGGAAAAAAATAACAAAACAATTTTACTCATAGATGAAGAAGTCCTAAATGAAATGTCAGAAAACTGAATTCAGCACTGTGTAAAAAATACAATACATCATTATCAATTTCAGTTTAACTGAGGAATTACAGATTGATTTAACATTAGAAAATCAATTATTGTATTTTATCAGGCTAACAAATTAGGAGGGAAATCTTATCATTTCAATAAATGTAGAAACTGTATAATAAAATTCAACAGCATTCATGACAAAAATTAAATCTTACCAAACTAGAAATAGAAGGGAACTTCCTTAATCTGATAAAGATTATCTGAAAACAAAACAAAGCAAAAACTGTACACTCTATCTAATGGGAAATGGAAAGTGCTTCCTTTAAGATTAAAGAAAGGAATCTTGCTATCAAGATTCCTATTTGTCATTTTACTTAATGTCCTAAGTCAAGAGATAAACTAAGGAGAAAAAATAAAAGATTAGAGATGAAACAAAACTGTCATTATATACCTATGAGATGACTATGCACATAGAAAATCCAGATGAAGCTGCAAGAAACTTATTAGTAAGTTTTGTAAGGCTACTAGATTCAAAATCAATACACAAAAATAAAATGCATTTTTACATAACAGCAATTAACTTTACAACATGTAAATTTTTGGTGCTATAACATATATAGCATGAAATTTATAATTTCAACCATTAAACATACAGTTCTATGGCCTTAAATCTGTTAATAGTGTGGTGGAACCGTCACAATCATCCAACTCCAGAACTTCAAGTCCATTAAACAGTATCTCCCATTTCTTCCTCCCCAGCCTCTAAGAACTAGCATTCTAACTTTCTGTCTCCACAAATCTGACTACTCTAGCCACCTTATATGGTAAATCATACAGGATTTGTCCTTTAGTGACTGGCTTCTTTCACTTTGTACAATGTCCTCAAGATTCATCCATGTCACTGGATATGTCAGAACTTCCTTTTTTAAGGTTGAACAATATTCTACTATATAGAGGTACCACATTTTGTTTATTTATTCATTAGTCAGTGGACATTTGGCTATTGTGGCTTTTGGTGGACTGTAAAAGTGCTGCTATGAACACTGGTATACAAATACCTATTCAAGTTCTTGCTTTCAATTCTTTTTGTGTACATACCCAGAAATGGAATTGTTATAGGGGGTTTTCCAGGTGGCTCAGTGAGTAAAGAATCCACCTGCAATGTAGGAGATACAGGTTCAGTCTCTGGGTCGGGAAGATCCTCTGGAGGAGGGCATGGCAACCCACTCCAGTATTATTACCTTGAGAATCCCATGGACAGAGGAGCCTGGCAAATTACAGTCCCCAGGATCACAAAGAGTCGAACACAATTGAAGTGACTAAGCATGCACACACGCATGTACGGAACTGTTATAAATGTAATATTTTCGAATATTATTTGTAGTAGCATTAATAACCTAAGTACCTATGAATAAATGTAATGGAAATGTGCAAGTATATTATAAAGAAACATATAGAGAAAATAATAAAATTTCATGGAAGGCCAAAAACTTTTAAATAAAGGAAGAGAAACATTATATTCTAGGGTTGGAAGAAACAATACTATAAAGATGTCAATTCCTTCTAAATCATTCAATAGATAATGCAATTATAATGAAAATGCAACACATTTTCAAGATCTGGGACTTGATAAGCTGATTCTAAAATTTACATGGCAGAGTAATGAGCCAAGAATCACCAGGACATCCCTGAAAAATAGTATGTATGTATATGCATGTGGTGTGGGGAGGGACCTTGACTTAAATGATAAAAAATACTGCTTAAAAGTAATAATAATTAAAGCAATATAGTGTTAGTATATGAATAAAATGACTAATGGAAAACAAACCTATGTAAATTTGGAGACTCAATTTACAACAGAGTTGGTCCTCAGATCACTGAGAAATGAATAGGTTAATACATTTTGGTATTAGATATACTTCACCATTGGACTTTCCTGGTGGCTCAGATGGTTAAGCATCTGCCTACAATGCAGGAGACCCAGGTTGGGAAGATCTCCTGGAGAAGGAAATGGCAACTCACTCCAGTATTCTTGCCTGGAAAATCCCATAGACCTGATAGGCTATAGTCCATGGGGTCACAAAGAGTCTGACTTGACTGAGTGACTTCACTTTCACTTTTATGCTTCACCATATGGAGAGAAATGAAATTGAACTTTTATCTCACACAATACACAAAAATTAACTCTGTATGGATTAATTAAATGTGAGAGATAAAACTAGAACACTTTAGATAATATTATAAAATGGTTTTAGGGCCTCTGAATAGAGAAGAATTCTTAAAACAAGATACAGAAAATACAAACTATACAGAAAAAGTAACAAATTCAACTAATTTAAAATTAAGAATTTCTATTTATCAGAAGACACCATAAACAGAATGAGTAAAGAAGTTACAATCTAGGAAATGATTTGTAACACAGATTACTCACAAAGTATTAGTGATCAAGATATGCAAAATACTCCTAAAACTGAGTAAGAGAAAGTCCAACATCAAAACAAAAACACAGAGAAAAGATGCAAAAAAGCATTCTCAAAGGAGGACATGAGAACAGGCAAAAAAGTTAACATTAAAAACCACAACAATGTTCTTAAACACACACAAGATACTATTCCATACCCATCCCACTAGCAAAAACTTAAAGATCTGGCAGTTAAAGAGTGTTGGTAAAAATGTTAAGTAACTGCAACACATGTACATTGCTAGTGACAGTGGCTGCTGCTGCTAAGTGGCTTCAGTCGTGTCCAACCCTGTGCGACCCCACAGACGGCAGCCCACCAGGCTCCCCCGTCCCTGGGATTCTCCAGGCAAGAACACTGGAGTGGGTTGCCATTGCCTTCTCCAATGCAGGAGAGTGAAAAGTGAAAGTGAAGTCGCTCAGTCGTGTCCAACTCTTAGTGACCCCATGGACTGCAGCCTACCAGGCTCCTCCGTGAGGGTGGAAATTGGTACAATTAAGTTGGAAATCAACTTGGTATTATCCACTAAGGTTGGTCATATACCCTAAATTGCAACAACTCTAATCCTAAGTAAAAATCAAGAATATGTAAGGAGACATGCAAAAGAATAGTCATACAGCACGATTTGTTATAGCTCAAAACTGGAAACAACCTCTCTTGTTCACTGTTGGTCAACAGAGAATTTGTACACTGCTATAACGACACATACTATAACAGTACTCTGGCCACCTGATGTGAAGAGTCAACTCGCTGGAAAAGACCTTGATGCTGGGAAAGACTGAGGGCATGAGGAGAAGCGGGCAACAGAGGATGAGTTGGATGGCATCATCAACTCAATGGGCATGAGCTTCAGCAAACTCTGGGAGACAGTAAAGGACAGGGAAGCCTGGTGTGCTACAGTCCACGGGGATGCCAAGAGTGGGACACAACTGAGCAACTGAACAACAGATAGTGACACAATGGAACACAACGGCAATGAAAACGAATGCATCACAGCTACGCAGAACAACATTGTTGACTCTCAAGAACTAAGGAGCAGAAAAACTGCAGAACTGACTCCATTTACATAAAATTAAAGATAGGAATTGTTGTTTAGTGATACACACATAAACTGTAAGGAAACAGCTACTGGAAGTGATTCATTTTAAGTATTTATATGGTAAATCATTGTTTACTGTCAAAGAATTGGAATGGTGGATACAGTATTACTGCCAGTTTCCATCTTGACTCTATAATCTAGTCTAAGAGTACTACATTATTAGCAGTGCCCTGTTACCAAATTCTTCAAGAGTCAGGATTTACCAACCTGGATAAAGTTACTGTGTCAAGTTTTCAAAACACACACACACACACACACACACACAACAAAAAAAACGTGATTCTCCTAGGTTGTTGTGTGCTTATTTTTAACAACCAAGTTTAAGGTTTCTAAACAGTTTAAGGTCAGAGACAAAGATCAACATGTCAGTCCCTTATACTGAAAATTCACCACTTTTTTATAAGATCTAAGTGGCCGTGAATATAGGTAGCACCCATGCAGAATCATGTTAGAATGAAAAAGCCGTAAGAAACCTATCAGTTGTATCAAGTGGTGACAACATTCACATGACATCAGCTTCTGCTGCCCCTCAGTTACTCATGAAATTGTTAAAAGTGGTTATTTTAGAGAAATGAGAAATTCAAGACCCTAAAGAACTGAGCACTTTGACCACTAAATCCTTCAGGAATAGACTCCTGTGAGATGCTATAACAGAGAACAAAGAATTTTCCTACAACATGAACATGGACAGGTTGTTAGATTTTATTTAAGGGTTGGATTCATTTTAAAAGGTAGTTTAAACATTCTGGATGGCATTACTCAATTCTATAAGAATTGACTTAAGTAACTTAACTTTTGAAACAATTTGATTTTAACAGAGATTTCTTAATAATACAGAAGTAGGCTTATGCTATTAGGGTAAGTGAAAAATGGAGAATATAACATCTAAAGTAATATTTACAATATGATCTGGGTAGAGTATGAACCCTACTGTGTAAGGAAACATAGAAAGATCAGGAGGTAAATGGGAAGGGTTAACTATGGAGAATGAGGTTAACTTTTTCTTCTGTATGTACTCAGTTGCCTTGGTCATGTTCGACTCTCTGCAATCCCATGGACTGCAGCCCACCAGGCTCCCCTGTCCATGGGATTCTCCAGGCAAGAATAGGGGAGTAGGTTGCCATTTCCTCCTCTAGGGGTTCTTGTATTTCCTGCATTGGGAGATAGATTCTTTACCATTGTGCCACCTGAGAAGCCCCAAAATATAAGGGGAGGTTCAGTCTAATGACTCAAAAGTCAACCAAAGGTCATGAATTTATAACAATCTTCATTATAAGTCTCAGTCCATCAAAGGAGTCAATGCTATTAAGAGTACACATACTGGGTAGAAATGATTTGTGGCATCATCCTTTGGTCGATGAATCAAAGGGAGGCAATGTCTCTAGAAGGTCATACTAATTGCTTCCCAGTTATCTCAGGAATGGACTGTGCTGTCTGTCATTGCCTTGAGATAGGTTACAACAGTACTGGGACAGCATATTTCTCTTTCAGAGCTGACTCACTACTTTCTTTCAACCACAGTCAGGTTGAGCCTGGATAAGACCTGGATATGGTGTAGAGAAGTCTAGGGTGGAGTTCCTGCAAGCCTAGATCTCTCCACAGTTATCATGTATTGAAATAATGAAGGAACTAGGAAGTTCCCAAAATAATATTTCCAAGTCTATTTCTTTCGAGCTGAATCATGACTACTGCCTGATGAACTTTCAGAGGGACACAGAACAGCACAAAAGCCATCTAACCATTGATTAAAATCAGTTGTGTGTTTGGTACATATATGTATATACACTAACACATTCTCACCCTTCTCTCTCTTTTTTTTTTTTAAGGGAAACTAATTATGGAAGCCTGGCTCGAGGCTGTAATTTTGTAGAAGATGCCAGCATAGTTGTTTTCAAGTTAAAAAAAAGTTGCACTTTTGTACTCAGAGACCTCTTGTTTTAATTTATGCAAAGCTTAAAACATTTTGTTAGGCCTGAGTGAGACCATCTGTGCAAGAAATAAAGGATGCCTAAGGGTAAAATAGGCAAGAATAGTAATGCTGAATGTGTGGAGGGCGGCAGGCAGCCTACGGGTTTTGCAACTACTGCTGTGACCTTTACTACTTTAGAGAAGAAACAAGAGTGATTTCCATATATTGGCTCCTCTAGAAAAAGCCTGGCAATCCTCCTCTCTTGCTCTTTCTCTTTTTCCTCATTCTTTAATAATAAGAAGTTGGCAAGGCAGACCTTACAAAGAAAACTATAGCCAGTTTGAGAATCATGCTTTCACACACACACACACACACACACACACACACACACGAGTGAGACAATCTGAGGGGAAAGAGACTAGGAATAAGAAATCAGGATGTAGGAGATGAACTCAGAAGGAACATGATAACTATATCAATTACTGGAGGAGTTATAAAGTAGAAGGAATGAAGAAAGGTATTACATGACGGAATACTGGTATGTCAGGCACTTCCAAAGGGCATCCATATTTAATTTTATTTAATGTGAAAATGTTGCCTGATTTTACAACCCCAGAAAGTAAAAGAGGGACAAACAGAAAAGACATGAGACAGAAGGGGAAGTACGGATAGAAGGAGGTCGGTATGGAAGCGAAGTGGAGTAGAGAGGGAACCAAAGACAGAATTGGTGACCTCAGAAGACAACAGACTGGCAGACCCTGGCAATGCTCTAGTCCTGATTGGATGACTGCTTGCCTTGGAGCCTGTCTGAAAGAATGGGGTACGAGTTTCACACTCTTCCCAAATACAACATCTTGGTCTATGAAGTGAGGAGGTTTACAGGGTGGGTGAGAACCACTGGCACCATCTGTGGTGGAAATCGGGGGAGTGGGGGCTGTGTCGGGTCTCTTTAACCAAAGACACCTGCAGCACCTACACTTACACTGTGTCTGCCACGACTCCCCTCCTAAGTGCCAGCCTCGGGAGAGGACAGGGGCGCCTGTCCTTGCTGAGCTACCCTGAGGCTCCAGACCAACACGTCTCGAGTAAGGGCTGTACCGCACCCGAACTGAGCAAGAGGTTCTGACCGAAGGAGAATAGGATAACTCAGGCTCCTGCAGCTTCAGCTGAATGCAGAAAGCATCCTGAAAGGAGCATTCCTCCTCCCTGCAGCCCTGCCATCTCGAGGTTGCTGGGTACCACTTTAACCCAGGTGTGTTAGAACAGCCTCTCTCTGTAAATCAAAGCCTTTTTTCAGAGACAGCAACATTAGTCTTTAAAATGATGGCTTTTTTCCCCATCATTCTGAAATTAACATTACAAAGGCCTGACCTTATGTGCATTAAGTATTCCCCAAAGGAGCACAAGAATATTTTGTGAGTTTGTTCATATTGCATATCTTTCTTTTGATTACCTTTGGGGCTTATTAAGGAATCCATGCTTCTCCCCCCTCCCATTTTTCTTACAGGGGTCCCACAGGGGTTTGGGATGAAGGAATGGAGAAAGAACCCAAACTGAGGGTGTAATAGTTACATCAAAGACTAAAAGACTTTTATTTACCAAAAGAAAGGGTTTTTTTTAAAAAAAAAAAAAAACACCTTCAAAAAAAGTAATAAGCACTTTTATCTAGGGGATATATTTACAGCAAAATTATATATAGCTACAGTGTATGGCTAAAAATGAGATCTTTTATATCAAACTTCTTAGGGTATAGAATTAGCTTTAAAATAAAGATAAGTATGTAGTGATAAAGCACTGAATGTCCTAAAAATCAAAATGATATGTACTATTTTTTCCCCATTATACACCGTTTTTCTATGACTGTGGTCTAGAATCTTACATATAAACCAAAATGGATAAGGGCAAATGTGCATCAGAGGGGACTGATGCTGATAAAGACATCATCTAGGACAGAGGAATCTAGGTCTCCATTCAGAATTCAGCGCCATAAATCTGCATTGTAATCAAGAACTGCTGTTGCTTTGTCGTCTTCAGTTGCTAAGTCATGTCCGACTTTTCTGTGACTCCATGGACTATGGACTGTCAGGCTCCTCTGTCTATGGGGTTTCCCAGGCAAGAATACTGGAGTGGCTTCCCATTTCCTTCTCCAGGGATCTTCCTGACCCAGAGATAGAACCTGCGTTTCCTGTATTGGCAGGTGGGTTCTTTACCACTGAGCCACCTGGGAAGCCCAATCAAGATCTGCTGCTGCTACTGCTGCTAAGTCGCTTCAGTCGTGTCCGACTCTGTGCGACCCCATAGACGGCAGCCCACCAGGCTCCCCCATTCGTGGGATTCTCCAGGCAAGAACACTGGAGTGGGTTGCCATTTCCTTCTCCAATGCATGAAAGTGAAAAGTGAAAGTGAAGTCGCTCAGTCGTGTCTGACTTGTAGTGACCCCATGAACTGGCTACCAGGCTCCTCCATCCATGGGATTTTCCAGGTAAGAGTACTGGAGTGGGTTGCCATTGCCTTCTCCGAATCAAGATCTAGAGGATGCCAAAAATCCTGGCTGGGAAGCGTTCCCCTAATTATCCAGGCAGGCATCCTATGTGTACAAGGCCACTGACACTATAAATTATCCAATGCCATGGGGCTGGGGGGTCACTGTTAAATATTTCCAGAGAGGACTTAACCTTGGATTCAGACCACCTAACTGCTCTTCAAAACCCAAAGCAGACACCCAAAGTCCTCAAGCTTCTTTCTCTCAAGCATAAGCCCTGACTTCTCATTTCACAGTCTTGAGGGAAAAGATAATTTAAATAGGAAACCATTTCACTGAAACTTTTGCTTTTATAAACATTACATAGGCTTAAGCAAGAAGAAGAAAACTAAACATTCATAATCCTATGAATTAAAAATAGTCACTGTAAATGTTTTGATGTCTTTCCAGAGCTTCCTTTGCATACAGTTATTTTTTCAAATTAAGTTACCATGTTGTGCATGCTATATAAAACCAGAGGGTAGTGTGCTCAACACCAAAAATCAAAGTAAGTCCTGAGCAGATGAACTAAACATGGGCTCGAGATGGGGAGACAGAGGGCGGAGACTAACATCAACAAGGACGGTTTCTAAAATGATGTAAGCGATACTGGATGAGCGGAGGAGGGAGCACAGTGGGAGCCCCGGGCCTTGTTCTGCACTCAGCTCACTCCTTCTGCTCCCGAGATGGCACGTGCACTGCCGTCACTTATGCAGCACCTTCCAAATGCCAGGCACGTTACGGCAGTCTCATGAAAACCACGGGACACAAGTATTATTAAACACTATTATTTTATTATAATCATGGAAGACTAGGACTTGAAGAGTTAAGAAACTTTCCCAGAGTTAAAGGGTGGTTCAGGGAATAATCACAACCAAACGTGTCTGACATCAAAGTCAATGCTACTAGTTTACCAGGTTGCATCTATTGTACTCAGGGCTCCAGAAGATCCACTCTAGTGAACTCAGCTGTGTTGTCTTAAATCTCTTTCTCTGGATGAGCACCTGTACTCCTAGGCTATTGCAATCACGAGATTCTGGCTGTTAGGAAGAGCAGAGTCACTCCAGACAGCTCATGCAGCCTCTATGGACTATACCAGTCCTGTGTCATCCCTTATTCTGCATTCATGGCTCTGATTATACTATTCAGTGACTTGTTAATCCCATCCGGCCCCATAATCCCTTTCTCACCACTATTTACCCCATGCTGTTCTTTAGTCACTAAGTCATGTCCAATTCTTTGTGACCCCAAGGACTGTAGCCTGCTAGACTCCACCATCCATGGGATTTCTCAGGCAAGAAAACTGGAGTGGGTTGCCATTTCCTTCTCCAGGGGGCCTTCCAAACCCAGGGATCGAACCTGCATCTCCTGCATTGGCAGGCGGATTCTTTACCACTGAGCCACCTGGGAAGCCCCTACTTACTCCATGGTACCACTTAACATTATTTGTTTATGCTCTACTTTCATAACTAAATGTACGTAGACAGCAGGGGCAGGGTTCAGTATTTCATTCATTCTTGGGTACACTGCATTACAGACAGTAGGTCCTCAATAAACACATTTTTTTTCCAGAATCCCAGAGGAGTATGGTTCCTGGAACGACTCTTTCCATCCATTTCCAAAACTTAGATCATGGGGTTGGTTCTACATAAACTCTGTACACAGGGAAGGAGAAAGAGATGAAGTTTTTAAGAAATTATTCCTGTTAATTTTCCAAACTATTGAAGATAACTGAAAAATCATCTTCTTCAAAGATAAACTAAGAACTAGAATAGGTACTGTGTGTATGTGTCAGTCATTTCAGTCGTGTCTGACTCTTTGCGACCCCATGGACTGTAGCCCACTAGGCTCCTCAGTTCATGGAATTCTCTAAGCAAGAACACTGGAGTGGGGTAGCCATTCCCTTCTCCAGGGGATCTTCCTGACCCAGGGATCGAACCCAGGTCTCCTACACTGCAGGCAGATTCTTTACCACTGAGCCACCAGGGAAGCCCACAGTAGATACTTGGGCCTGGTAAAGAGAGGAGTTAGGGAGCCCAGGCGGAGAAGGCAATGGCACCCCACTCTAGTACTCTTGCCTGGAAAATCCCATGGATGGAGGAGCCTGGTAGGCTGCAGTCCATGGGATCGCTGAGGGTCGGACAAGACTGAGGGACTTCACTTTCACTTTCATGCATTGGAGAAGGAAATGGCAACCCACTCCAGTGTTCTTGCCTGGAGAATCCCAGGGATGGGGGAGCCTGGTGGGCTGCCATCTATGGGGTTGCACAGAGTTGGACACGACTGAAGTGACTTAGCAACAGCAGCATCAGGGAGCCCAGGTGGATTAGTTCACCTGCCCAGGCATCGAAGCTGGAGAAGGCGCTGAAGATGGAGAGAGGTTGAACGCTTGTGGAAAACTGAAGGGAAGTGAGGAAGGAGATTCTGGAAATTCAGATAAAGGTCACCAAATAGTATCTGGACAAAGAAAAATGGGGAATCTCCATCTATATGAGTAACTGCCTTTTTCCTGCCAAATTACGTCTGCCAACGAGAGCTCTACTCATGAAAGCAAACACTTAATTAGGGGTTTTACTAATTACTAATACTGACATCTGTGGCATGTGACTGCCTGGTCAGGCCTATAACCACATGTTCATATGTGCCGTGTGCATGTGTGTCTGAAGGAGCACACACAGAGCCAGAAATTCATTTTTCTCTGATGATGACTGCAGCTTAGAAAATGGTCTAAGGAAGAAGGACTATAAGGCCTGGGAAGAGGAATAAGATGACAATTTGTGTTTACTAGGGACATGCAGGAATCTCAGCCTTCTGATAGTTAAACACAAAACCAACCAACCAACAAACCAAAAACAACAAGGAGAAGACAGAAAATGTAATGTGTAACAGATTCTGAGCAGCTAAACGTGGACTGGAAAAAAATCCTGGCTCTCGGGATGGAAAAGGGAGGCTGGTGAGATCACCTTAAGTTAGCAGAGAACTTGACAGGCTCAGTTTTTGCTGAGTCGCTAAGTAGTGTCCCACTCTTTTGTGACCCCATGGAATATAGCCCGCCAGGCTCCTCTGACCATGAGACTTTCCAAGCAAGACACTGGAGTGGGTTGCCACTTCCTTCTTTACAGAATCTTTTCGATCAAGGGGATCTCTCCGATCTAGGGATTGAACCTGCACCTCCTGCATTGGTAGGTGGATTTTTTTTTTTTAATCACTGAGCCACCAGGGAACCCTGATAGGCTCAGAGAGGAAGGGAAATAAGATGGGAGGGGCGGGCAGTCCAAGGGGGTGACCACATTAAGGAAGTACCTTGCGCCCCACGGAATGGCAGCATCAGTGTCAGCCCTTCCGAGAGACCTTGCCAGGGTGGACAGCACTGAATTCCTCTCTGCTCACTGGGCCTGCTGGAGACATCTAATGAAACAGCCCTGTCGGGGGTGGCTCCTGGGTAACATTTTCACTCCCACATTCCATTTTCGGTTTAGGTCGAGATTTTCAAGAAGACAGCAAGCAGCACTCGAGTCCCAGGTGACAAGATCTGCTCAGATTTAGTCTTTGAATGTTGCAAATTAAATTCCCTCATCAGGCCTCTAATCACTCTTACCAGATGGGGCTTGTGCTCAATTTTGGATCCACAGGAAATTTAATGGTTATTGTTTCTGTTTAAATAGGAGATTATTGCATTTTAATAAGTTCTCTTTGGGACTTGCAGCAACAATAGAGCACTATGAATTACTGTAGATAGCTGTTACTGCATGCTGGGGAAAAATCAAGTTACTAAGTGTGACAAGTTGCTTTTTCTTCCCTTCCAGCAATCGCTCCGAGTGTATTTACCACCAAATTAAGTATGTGCCGAGGGGATAATATTTTTATCCTGCCGAGGGGGAGAAGGAGCTTGTCTGTGGATTTTCATTAAAATGACACATCTGTTCAGCAATTTCACAAAGTAATTCTGCTGAAAGTTTTATCAGCTAATTTTAATTATTCACTCCAGTGGGTTGAATACAGGATTCATCATGTTGAATTAATACATTTGACGGGAATTTCACAAAGAGGGGGAGAAAAAGCAATCAACAAATTGAATTGTCATGCAATATGGATTAAATTGAGATTCTTTAATTAGGATAAGCCTGAGATTTGGTATTTTGAAGGTATTAGAAAGCTTAGCAATACAGTGGTAAAGATTAAGAAAATGCAATTAAATATTACACTTTGGACACACAGCCAGGATATCATGTGAGCAGAAGAGTCCTCCTTTGAGCGGAGCGGTTAACAGTGTCAGTTTCTAGGACTGCTCAGGGCTGGGACTGCAGCTCTGCCAATGAGGGACAGCTGCTGTTTGTTTACCGGAGATGAAGTGAAAGGTAATTGTGTTTTAAAAGACTGGAAGCTGACTCCCTAATTTAAACTACAGTGAGACAATTGTGGCAGTGACAATGAACACATAACCAGACGACACACGTTCAAGTGTAACTCAGCAATCATTAGTTTTGTGACCTTGGAGGAAAAAAAATAAAAAACCAACAGATTTTTATTGAACATCTATTATGTGCAGACACTATATTAGACATAGAGGACACCAGTGAACAAGATATTCCCTGTCTAAGGAGGCCAGCAGCCTATCGCAAGGCCACACCCTGGGTCTCAGTCTCCACCTAAATGGCAAATAGGTGGGGCCAACTGAGCTCTCTGAAATTCTACAACAGGAATTAAAAATAACTGTGCTAAGCTCACTTTATGAAGGAAGTATATGATGTGACTCAGAACTAAACAGCAGCAGAGAACACGAGGTAAAAAAATCACTGTTCCGTCAGCCCTCTTTTCCACATATGCATGTTTGGGTGACGGGTCTGCATGCAGAGCTGCCCATAATTCTCTCTGCCAATGTAGAATCACATGGGAGTGCAAAGACACATAGTGCAACTGGACAAAGGAAATTTCAGTGGAGTAAGTGCAATTACTGCCAGTGAATGCATTACAAAGTACATTATTATACCTTAGGTGAGCCCCCAAGTCTTGCAAAAATTTGTTTATACATGTAAAACCAAACAGAAGCTGAAAGTGGGAGGAGAGAAAAGCAATTTTCATTGAGGAGACAAAATATACTTGCTGAAGTAGAGGAAGCAGTTCTACTCTGAAATAAGTAGTCTGAGATTCATTTCCACTTTAGCTCCTAAAACTGTAACAGCTACACAGATCAGGATCATAAGCATCAACGACAAAGACAAGACAGGAAGAAAAAGCATTAATGAGAATATGTCAGTGGGAAGAGAGTGTTGACCTAACTTCCTGAAAAGTTGAAAACTGCTTTTCAGTTCCAAACAAAATGTTCACTCACTCCACCTCCACAAGGGAAAGTAGGCCATATACGTTCACCAGTGAAACTGCACAAGCTGCTTTGCTATGAAGTGAAGTGAAATGAAAGTTGCTCAGTCGTGTCCAACTTTTTGTGACCCCAGAGACTATACAAGTCCATGGAATTCTCCAGGCCAGAATACTGGAGTGGGTAGCCAGATCTCCCCAACCCAAGGATCGAACCCAGGTCTCCCGCATTATGGGTGGATTCTTTACCAGCTGAGCTACAAGGGAAGCCCAAGAATACTGAGTGGGTAGCTTATCCCTTCTCCAGCGGATCTTCCTGACCCAAGAATGAAACCGGGGTCTCCTGCATTGCAGGCAGATTCTTTACCAACTGAGCTATCAGGGAAGCCCCTGCTTTGCTGTAACAATGACAAATACGTAAGAGTCTCATAAGAGATGTGAACAAATGGTGATGTATTTTTGAGCACTGAAAGGAAAACTGCAAAATATAAATTGACTGTCTTGTTAATACATTCATCTTTTAAAATTTTCTGGGAATTTTAATAACCATCTATGTTCATTCATTCAGCAGTTGTTTATTGAGCATAACTCTGTACTACACACTACTCTCAACACTAGGGATAAAGCAGTGTATACGGTCCAGACATTGCTTCCATGGATCTGACATTCTGGTCTGGGTTCCTGGCAAAAAAAATAAAAATGTGAAAGAGTGGTAAGTTGTGTGAAAAAAAACAGAGCAAGTTTCAGAGAACAGAGAATAATTAATTATGGAGGGTATGGTTTTTCAAAGGGTGGTCAGAGAGAACCCCTTCAAAGAAATGACATCTGGGTTGAAGCCTCCATGAAGAATTAGCCATCTGGTTTTCATATTTTTTCATTTTATATTTTTGTTTTCTTTACTGTATTCTGGCTTGGTCTCCTGGGAAATATCATGGTAAGATAGAAGGAGCACAGACACTAGTTGCTCTGTTATCTCAGGGAAGGAATAAGCTCTCTGAGCAACAGTTGGCCTATCTAAGAAGTTAGGAAAATTTAAAACGGTAAAGAACACAGAATACCCAAAACAGGGAGCAAAACAGAATCATCTACTTCTCCCTTTTCTGTTCTTCTTATAGATAATCCATTATTTAAAATAGAATCTGAGAGACTACCCTGACAGTCCAGTGGTTAAGACTCTGCCTTCCAATGCAGGGAACACAGGTTCAACCCCTGGTCAGAGAACTAAGATCCTACATGCTGCAGGGTGTGGTCAAAAATTTAAATTAATTAAAAAAATTGTTAAAAAAAAAGAATTGGAAACATTGAGGATAGAATAGGAGGCTATATGCAATCAAGAACAAATCACTGTGAAAGCCAGAAGTCAAAAAATTTTTTAAAAATAAAATAAAGCAAAATGTGATAGCAGGAAGGATTATTGGAAATTACATACTTCAGCATCTTCAATTTACCAATGGGAAAAATAAAAGGCCTCAAAGATGAAGGAAAAACCTCACAGCTGTCATCCCGCCATAGAGAAGTTCTACCAAGAACTCTTTCTGTTACACTAGTGTTTTTCAAATTTTCACCTGTGAAACTGTCTTTCAGATGAAAGCTTACAAATAGTCCAATACAAGAAACAGAAAAACAAGAGCAGGTGAGCTCTGCCAACCCCTTGAAGAGAAAGACAAAGAATGAACAAATGATGCTGTGATGATGAAAGACAGAGAAACCATGGAAGAAAACTCAGGGAAATTCCTTAAAAAAATATGAAAGGTAATGGAAACCCCTAAGCAGGTCCAAAAAAAATTGGAGATCTCTTTCCTCTATCACCTGGATTAAAAAGGGAAAGTGAAAGTCACTTGGTCGTATCTGACTCTTTGCGACCCCTTGGACTGTATAGTATTCTCCAGGCCAGAATACTGGAGAGGGTAGTCGTTCCCTTCTCCAGGGGATCTTCTCAACCCAGGGACCAAACCCAGCTCTTCCACATTGCAGGTGGATTTTTTACCAGCTGAGCCACAAGGGAAGCCCAAGAATACCGGAGTGGGTAGCATATCCATTCCCGACCCAGGAAACGAACCAAGGTCTCCTACGTTGCAGGCAGATTCTTTACCAACTGAGCTATCAGGAAAGCCCTGGATTAAAAAAACACAACATATATCAAAGATAATTTTCAGATAAATTTCAGTTCAGTCGCTCAGTCATGTCCGACTCTTTGCGACCCCATGAATCGCAGCACGCCAGGCCTCCCTGTCCACCACAAACTCCCAGAGTTCACTCAGACTCACGTCCATCGAGTCAGTGATGCCATCCAGCCATCTCATCCTCTGTCGTCCCCTTCTCCTCCTGCCCCCAATCCCTCCCAGCATCAGAGTCTTTTCCAATGAGTCAACTCTTCGCATCAGGTGGCCAAAGGACTGGAGTTTCAGCTTCAGCATCATTCCTTCCAAAGAAATCCCAGGGCTGATCTCCTTCAGAATGGACTGGTTGGATCTCCTTGCAGTCCAAGGGACTCTCAAGAGTCTTCTCCAACACCACAGGTCAAAAGCATCAATTCTTCGGCGCTCAGCCTTCTTCACAGTCCAACTCTCACATCCATACATGACCACAGGAAAAACCATAGCCTTGACTAGACGGACCTTTGTTGGCAAAGTAATGTCTCTGCTTTTGAATATGCTATCTAGGTTGGTCATAACTTTCCTTCCAAGGAGTAAGCGTCTTTTAATTTCATGGCTGCAGTCACCATCTGCAGTGATTTTGGAGACCAGAAAAATGAAATCTGACACTGTTTCCACTGTTTCCCCATCTATTTCCCATGAAGTGATGGGACCAGATGCCATGATCTTCGTTTTCTGAATGTTGAGCTTTAAGCCAACTTTTTCACTCTCCTCCTTCACTTTCATCAGGAGGCTTTTTAGTTTTAGGTAACAATAAAAGGTAGCACAGAGAGGATGCTAACGACACAGCCTGTGCGCCACTCCTGCATACGACACACTGATGTGAGTTCCATAAGCTCCAACCAGCTGTGTATGTCACATGCTCTCTCAACACACAGGCTTTTCTGCCCCAAATTAGTGGCACAATAAACCTTCATAATCAGTGGGTTTAGAGGAAAGCCCTTTACTCAGTAATGTTAGGAAATGATTCTTTAACGTGAATATTTTCTGCAAGCACAAGGGCGGAAAACCGCACTTCCACTTTCCCACTCCTGGTCCATTGGAATCTGCCCATCACTCTGAGGATGTGAGGTCCCCTGGTGAGGGGCAGTGAGGAGATTCACAATCTCTGTGCCTTGTTTCTCACAAACAATACAAGCACCACAAGATTTACAAGAAGGAGGCTCATGTTTAAGACCTTTAACAAAACAACGTTCAAAGGACCAACCTTCACAAGATCCAGCAAAGAAATGTAATTCTTTTTTAAATTTTATTTGTTTTAATTGAAAGGTAATTACTTTACAATATTGTGATGGTTTTTGCCATACATCAACATGAATCAGTCACAGGTATACTGAGTCTGAGTTGCTGAGCGAGGGCACAAGGTTATATCTAAAGAGAGGGCTGACTTTATGCTTGGAGAGTGAAAGAGAGCAAGATACAGGCTGTTTCGTCATCTGTAAAATGTAAACAAAATACCACAGGACTGTTAAGAACAGCAAATGAAGAAAATACATAAAAAAAGCAACTGGCACAATACCTGGTACACATGTAAGCAAGCATTGAATGTTTCCAGGAATACTAATGTCATATAAGAATATTATTATCATAATTATTAGGTAGAGGAGTGAAAGAGTGTAAAGGATAGATCAGAGCTCTTATAGGAAAGAAGAAAACACTGAGACAAAAGAAACGAGAAAGATATCATAGGGACGTAAATGGAAAGGTTAACAACATTCAAGAAATACCAATCCTAGAAAAAGAAATAATCCCCAAAGCTTAAAAGTTCTGACATGTGCTCTACCCATCTAGTATACATTGTGAGATCTAAATAAAATAATACATAATATAAAATTAACATGCTACCTATTAATATATACTGAAGGAATGATGCTAAAGCTGCAACTCGAGTACTTTGGCCACCTCATGCGAAGAGTTGACTCATTGGAAAAGACTGTGATGCTGGGAGGGACTGGGGGCAGGAGGAGAAGGGGACGACAGAGGATGAGATGGCTGGATGCCATCACTGACTCGATGGACGTGAGTCTGAGTGAAGTCCGGGAGTTGGTGATGGACTGGGAGGCCTGGCATGCTGCGATTCATGGGGTTGCAAAGAGTCGGATACGACTGAGCGACTGAACTGACTGACTGACTGACTGGCACTATGATAACAACTAAAATGTCAGGAAAGCACAACATACTGAAAACACACATGTCCATGGTTTCTGATCCACAAATGTGAGTTAAATGTCCGGCTAGAATTTCTAACAATAAAACCATGGCATCACATGATGGAATTCAGCTGTGGTGATTACAGACCATGAACTACAGTTTATCTTTTTCTGTGAATACTACAAAATGACAACTGTTGCCTACTCTGCTTGTGATCAAACTTTTGAATAAGTTTGAACCACGGTCCCATTCTATCAGATAATAAGCAGTAGATGCTAAACAAATGTCCCCCTGTAGTAAAGCCTGTGCTTCTGAGTGTGCTCAGCTGTATTTCTTTGAGACCATATGTGCTGCAGCCCGCCAGGCTCCTCTGTCCAAGGGTTTTTTTCCCAGCAAGAATACTGGAGCAGGTTGCCATTTCGTCCTCCAGGGGATCTTGAGATTCTTTACCACTGAGCCACTGGGGAAGACCTATAGTATAGCTAATACTGGGTTGCCATTGCCTTCTCTGAATATGGGGCTATAAGGCACTCATTTTCATGCCTGATTTGCTAGCTCAAGCCTGCTGCATACGAAGTCCCTGTCCTGGGCCTCAAAGGGAAAATCAGCCATGGTGACCCTTGTGGTCTTCTCTCCGAAGTCTAAAACTTGATTAGGGCCCTGAAGGAACTGTTTCAACATCAAAAAGGACAGAAAGGGAAGTCCACCAAAAATTAGACCTTCGTTTGACTGTGAAAGCAGAGATGAAAAGAACACTGCTGTTGATGAAAAAATATACATCACATAAAAGCCAAGGGACTAAGTCAAACTGGAAAACTTTATCTGACTGCAATTCCCTCTTTAAACTCGGCAGAGCCAGAGTCACAGTCACAGTTATGCAAGGTCCATTAAGCAACTGTCTCCCCTCCTCTTCTTCTTCTGTCCTTCACAGCTCGCGTTACCCATCCCAGTTTCAACCGCTTTCGAGAAGAAAAACCACCATCACGATAAAAGCCCACAATTCCTATACCTCACAACCGTAATACCCATTTCCTCAGGCAAAAACATTTCCAAGCAAGCCCAGGACACAGAGACTATGGTGTGTACTTGTACCAACATACATGCATATATTCTTGCAGACATGGGAGGGAACATAGGAAAGAGGTAGAAAAGCAGTAACACCAAAGAGTCTTATAAAAAAAGGTCCAATTCTTTAAGTTCAATGTAGAAGGTCACGGGGCCTCTGTCATCTCTAAGAATAAAATTTTTTCTAACCCAGTACACAATATGTAAAAAATATAGATATTTTATAGAGACCACTAATTCCTGCTTTTGTGTATGAAAAAAATAAACACTACTGATAATGTTATGGAACATGTAAAGGAGCACAAAAAGTAACAAATTCTGTTTAACCTTGACCTAGTTAAATACTTTAAAGAAAACTCAGAACTAGAATTTTTTTTAAATTTGCAAATGAATATTAATGAGCACCAACTGCCACTTGTGTTGTCATTATTAATTATTAAATATAGGCCTTTGATAAAAGAAATGCAAATAAGTTTAATGTACATCCACCTAAAATGTTATACAAATATTAGTGATACCTGTGATGACAATGACAGAAACAAGAAAAAAACACTCAATATAATGATAACTTTTGAAAAAGAAAAACAGGCAAGAGCCCAAATTACATATTCATTATTTTACTTGGCCATATTAAAATTATACACATCCATGTTCATAAAAACGCATATAGAAGAATACTCTTTGCAGCTTTATTAATAATAACTCCACAGTGGAAATAACCCAAAGTGTTATTTGCTTAGTCGTGTCCAACTTTTTGTGACCCTATGGACTACATAGCCCACCAGGCTCCTCTGTCCATGGGATTTCCCCGGCAAGAATACTGGAGTGGGTAGCAATTTTCTTCTCCAGGGGATCTTCCTGACCCAGGGATCAAACCTGGGTCTCCTGAATTGCAGGCAGATCCTTTACCATCTGAGGCACCAGAGAAGCCCATAGAAATAACCCAAAGGGTCCACCAATAAGAAAAGTGTTACACATATAAATAAAATATTACACGGCAATTAAAAAATAACAAATCCCTGCTACATCTAAAAACAAGGATGAATCTCAGAAACTATTACATAGAATGAAAGTGTAACAGGAAAGAACCTTCTGTAGTCCTATTACAAGTTAATCACTAAAGGGATGTTGCTGGTAAATTGTATATAACGGCCCATCTCTGGGAACCCTGCCTTCCAGGTAATGAGCATTAAGCTAAGATACCTTTGTTTAGCTCACAGGAAACATCCTGACCAGGCCCACCTGTGAATGTCAGCAGGGAGGAAGAAATTAACAAATCCCCTCTGGAGGTTGATGGGAACCAGGAAGGGCTTGACTTTTCTCCCTCCCCTTTTAGTATAAAAGCAGCCTGAATTGTAACTCAGGCAAGATAGTTCTTAGGCGAGCTGGGAGGCCTTCCACCGTTTTCTTGGTTTGCTAGTTTTCCCAAATAAAGTAGTTATTCCTTCCTTCAACAACTCTTCTCTGGATTTATTGGCCTGTTGTGCACTAAGCAGTAAGAGCACGGACTTGGTAACAGATTTCACTGGGCCAGTCAAGGAGCCTTGCTGCTTGTGGCCAGCCTACCCCGGTTGCAGGATTCTCAAGTCAGGCCTTAGCAGCAGCACCAGGGACCACTTGTCCTGAGCATCTGCCCTTCAAAGTTCCCAAAAGAGGCCCTGCTGCTCTGCAGCACTTGACAGTTGGAACCAGAAATCAACAAGCCACTGGGCTCCATGCAGTAAGGTAAGGCATTCTGGTGTGTTCAGCCAGAAACTTTATTTCCTTTCTGTCCGGGGCTTTTTCTCTGGAATAAGCCAATTTGTTTTGTATTTAAGTGGGGCACCACGTTGGAGAGAGGAAGAGTTGTTGGACTCTTCCCACAGGCTTGTGAAGCAGTTTGTTTCTTTGGATGCACACATTTGTGTGTGTCATTTGTGTTTAAACGACGGCCCTAATGAAACCTATCTACAAAACAGAACCAGACTCACAGACACAGGGAACAGGCTTGTGGTTGCCAAGGGGGAGGGCGATGGAAGAGGGATAGACTGGGAGTTTGGGATTAGCAGGTGCAAACTAGTATATGGAGAATGGATAAAGAACCGAAGTTCTACTGTATTACACAGGGTTGTTTTGTTGCTGTTCAGTAGCTAAGTCGTGTCCAACTCTTTGTGATCCCACGGACTGTAGCCGATCAGGCTCCTCTGTTCTCCAGGTAAGAATACTGGAGCAGGTTGCCATTACCTTCTCCAGTGGATCTTTCTGGATCAGGGATTGAACCCGAATTTCCTGCACTGGCAGGCGGATTCTTTACTGCTGAGTCACCAGGAAAATCACGTAACACAGGGAACTATATTCAATATTCTGTGATAAACTATAATGGAAAAGAAAATTAAGAGTGTGTATATATATTATATATATATAACTGAATTGCTTTGCTGTACATAAGAAATTAACACAACATAGTAAATCAACTATACTTCAATAAAAAACAAAGAATTTTGAAAGGAAAAAAAAAATGGGAAGGTTTCAACTATCTCTAAAGAAAGTCCTCTGAGACACATTTTGGATAAAAGATCTGCCTACAGCTATGAACCCCTGGGTGAGAGGAAAATGATATTTTATTATAATGATGTGTGGCCACAGTACCTGTTAGGATCTCCAGGAGGGGTTTAGGCAGGGTTATCCTGGGTCCCTGTGCACGATGTACTGCTACCCTTGTTGTGTTAACTACGTCATTTATGGTCTCCTGTGACACTGGTGTAAGTAAAACCTCAAGACCACAACTTTAAGTTTATTTAAGATTCTGATAGTTCTTCTTTTTTTTTTTTCGTTTGTTTCATTTTGTTTGGTACTGTTTATACATTAACAGCCGAGTCAGTTTTGCGATACTTAAAACTTCTACTGATGTCAAAGGGAGGAAAGGCGCCAGGGGGAAAAAAAAACCTGTCTATTCCGGACTTAGAGTGGGACATTCTGAGGAAGAACAGAAAGGTCCCTCTTGGTTCCTAAGATGACCAAAAGCTACAAATAGAAGTGCTCTTTCTAGAAATATTAGTAAAAATGGTTTAGCCATTTGGACAGGTGACCCTGACTTGTCCCATCTGCCGGAAACCCAATGTGAATCCAACCTCTTTTGTAACTTACGGGTTTTACATTGTTGTACCTGATTCATGTTTAAAATTTTGGAATGGGAACTAGGAGGTATCTGTGTCAGTGTGTTTGTACATGTGTTATAGATGTCTGACACTGCCAGAATTAATTTGTAAAACAGTTCTATGTAACTGGCTTAAAGGAAATTAAGTGCTTATATAAATACTGAAATTAAAAAAATCCGTCCAGAATGAGTTTCAGGTTCACAAGATCTAGGAAATATTTAGTATTGAATTAATATCTCATATTAGACTTAGCTTAAGCTTGTTGGTTGAGACAGATGTCTTGAGTCATCAGATATAACACTTTTATTATACCTGCTTTTAAAATCAAATATGACCTTAGTTGTGTTACAAAGTTTGTCAGCAAGAAAAAAAAACATGGACAGTGCTTTTAAGTCAATGAAATAGAGGTAAATAAGTAAACAGTTGTGGGTAAACTCTATAGGAACATTGTTTTGGGAATGCCTATCTACAACAGTCTCTCCAGACTTTTGTACTTGAAACTAAGTTCTAAGACAGGACTGAACTTAATTAAGAAAACAAATCTTACAGGTAAAGTGATACAAAACCTGAATTTGGTTCTCTAAAAAGACAAAAGTTTTCTTAAAATATTGAACTGCTTTCAGTAATTGTGAGTTTCTTGAAGTGATTTGAATTTGCCATTGATCTTTTATCACTTTAAAATTTTTAAGTTTTTTTGATATTTTTGACAAACTTCCCAAAGATCAAGTTCTTAGTGAGGTTTATTTGACATCTGGTTAACGTTGGGCTTTTCCACAAGGTCTCTGGACCATCTCAAATTACTTCTCTCTCCATCTCAGAGAGAGGAATTAAAGTAACTGGGCTTATCTGGTGTGTTGAACTCATTATTAAAATGAGTGGTGAGAAAACTTAGATTGCATCATATGGGTGAAAGTTAATATACATATTCTAGAAGTCATATGGAACGCCCCAAATCCTGGTATCCTGATAAATAATATCAGTCATAATTTTAGTAATTATCTTAATTTGTCATAGCAGTAATCAAGCTTCTGTTCAACGGCACTGTAATCCCAGTTGGTTGATGCCAAAGCAAAAAGGCACCCTTTTAACAGTGAGATGAGTAGTTGCTATCTGTGGTGTTACAATGGCTTTTGAATGATTCTGCAGCTATTTTTGTGAAGAAGCAGGGAAGAAAGAAATCCTTCATGTGAAACACTTGTACTATGATCAGGGAAAATAATACAAGGAAAGGAGAGTGAGGACATGTTGCTTCAAACCTTAACTCCGCTGGCTGAGCTAGCTGTCCCAGCCGTTGTGATGGTTACACCAACGTGTCCACCCCTTCTATTAATACTGCCTTCTGTTCCTATCCAGCCTTGGTTCCTGGCCCTGGGATTTAGGGATCAATTAGAAAATCCTGTGTTAGTTTCTGGGGCACAGGAAATGTGTCTGGTATCATTATCTAAGACCTGACAGGGCATCCAGTTGGAGCCAGGAGCCACTTCTGAAACAGGGCAATTTTCCTTAAGCCATTATCTTGTAGGGTCCTAAATGCAAACACCCAACCAGCAGTGCTTCTCAGACTTGCTTAATTGGAAGGATCACAACCCTCCTTATAGGGAGGATTCCATACACTGAAGCCCACTTGGCAGCAGCGATAGCTGAATCAACTGGGAGCCCAGTGAGGGACGAAGGCCCTAACTAGAGTACTACTTAGTGCATCCTGGCAGGGCTTTGAAAGAGGAAACCAAAGCAAAAGTTTTGAACAAAATTTTAAAAATTCAACAGAACAAATTAAGACCTCTCTGAATTTCTGGAAAGGGTTTATCAGGCCTACGGACATCATAATAATGCAGATCCCGAGGCCCTTGACAATAGTAGAATGGTAAATTTGACCTTCTGTGGCAAAGTGCCTCAGATACCAGAAAAAAGGACAAACACTAGATGGTGTATTTGGAATGAACCCTTCTCAACTGGTAGATGTTGCTTTTAAAGTGTTCTATAGGGAACAACAATAGGAGAAGATACAAAATGAAAACACCACTTCTTTGGCAGTGGCACTGGATTCCCGGAAGGCAGTAACTCGCCACTGGGGAGAGAATAACGTGCTTACTGTAAGGTAGAGAAACATGGAAAAACAGCCCTAGGCTAAAACAGAAGAACAATAAAAGACAAGTCTCTTATAGTAAAGAGAGGAACACCGATGAAGAGGCCCAGGGGGTCTTCCGATGCTTAGTTCCACACAGGAGCCTCAGGTAAAACCGACACTGGGGAACGAGGGGTTAATTTTGTGATAGACCTCACCCTGAAGTTTTTCACCAGAATAGCCTGATATAAGATCCCACCAGAACACGCTTTAAGTCTACAGATGGCGTGCATGAAAACCCCAGACAAGGAAACGGAGTTCTTTCCTTCAAGGTCTTAAAAACAAGCCAAAGACTGCTGTCAAACCTCCCCAGGTAAGGACCAAACACAGGAACCTGCCCCACAGAGGACTGAAACAGACTACTCAAATGCCCTGAAGAGTAATGAATTTCAGGTAACTTGCTAGTGTTTCTGTGGACACTTGATCAAGATAGTGCTCAGTGCGCAGTCACTAAGCCATGTCCGACTCTTTTGCCACCCATGGACGGAAGCCCACAGGCTCCTCTGTCCATGGAATTTTCCAAGCAAGAATACTGGAGTGGGTTTCCATTCCCTGCTCCAGGAGATCTTGACCCAGGGATCGAATCTTTCGTGACTCTTGCACTGGCAGGTGGATTCTTTAACCAACACCCCACCTGGGAAGCCCTTTTTCAGGATGGGTGGAAGCATATCCAAACTGGACAGGAAATCGCTGAAGTGGTTCAAGTCCTTCTTAGGGAAATTATCCCCTAATTTGGATTAAGGTGTTAAAACTACACTGATCTGGAGACCACAATCAACAGGAAAAACCAAGAAAATGAATCTTACATTAAAAAAAAAGTCACTAAAATGTTATCAACAGACTAGTTTGGGATGAGGCATTGCCAGCTGCCCTGCTACAAATCAGTGGTTCCCAGAAGCAGGCTTAAATTAAGCCCCTTCACAACACTGACGGCCATTCCAGGTGTCTGCCCAGGCAGTAGCATCTGTAAGTGCTAGAAGACCTAACAGTTGCCAATTACATTAAAACTTTGGGCACTATGCTGTTCATGAGTTTGTCTCTAACAGGTCTGCCTATCCAACTGAAGTAGACAGTATTAATAATTCTACTGTGGCTGGAGAAGGGGCAACCAATCGGTTTAATTTTGAACAAACAGCACAGGAATTCAGTATATGAGTTGGGAACTGGAACCAAAACCCCAAGTTCAATTATGACTCAGACAACACACTAAGAGGTTTCACTGGGTTCAAATAGCTGTAGCTAAAAAAAGGACTGACTGAAGATTCTAAGGAACACTTCATCATCGCCCGTTCAGCAGGAAATAGCCAGAGTGATCTTCGTTCCTTTTGCCACAAGATTGTGAAGTGGGCATTGATAGTAGGGGATTATAATAGGACAGAACCTTTTGTAGTCGTAATTACAAGTTAATCACTAAAGGGATGTTGCCGGTAAATTATATATAATGGCCCATCTCTGGGAACCCTGCCTTCCAGGTAATGAGCATTAAGCTAAGATACCTTTGTTTAGCTCATAGGAAACATCCTGACCAGGCCCACCTGTGAATGTCAGCAGGGAGAAGAAATTAACACATCCCCTCTGGAGGCTGATGGGAACCAGAAAGTGTCTGACTTTACTCCCTCTCCTTTTGGTATAAGAGAAGGCTGAATTCTGATTCTGGCAAGGTGGTTTTTTGGGCCTAAGTCTACTATCTTCTCAGTTTGGTAGCTTTCTGAATAAAGTAGCTATTTCTTGCCTCAACAACTCATCTCTCAATTTATTGGTCTGTACTGTGGCAAGAGTATGAATCTGGACTCTAAGAAACCAGAAACTGAAAAATGGTAAAATATCGTAAAATTTCATTCATATGAAGTTTAACGATAGAAAAAGTTAATCTAAGATGACAGAAGTGATTAACTCTGGAACCGGCATAGAAATTAGGAAGGGAACCCTAAGGGGTGCTGGACATGTTCTATATTTTAATCAGGGTGGTGATGAGAAGGGTGTTTTTATGCAATAAGCTGTTGAGCTATATTTTTGAAATTAGTGTCTTACCTCATTTGGGCTCTATCATAAAACATCACAGACCAAGTGGTCTATGACACCAAAACTATATTGCCCATAGTTCTGGAAGTGGGAAGTTCAAGATCAGGCTGCCAGCACAGTTGGTTTGTATGGCTTTTTTTCCAGTTTACAGACTCCTGGCTTCTCATTGTCCCTTCAACACGGGGAAAGAGGCAAGGGAGCTCTGTGGTATCTTTTTTAAGAGTATTAATTTCATTCACCAGAGTTCCATCCTCATGACCTACCCACCTCCAAAAGGCCTTACCCCTTAATACCATCACACTGGGCATTAGAATGCCTATTTAACTTCTGGGGGTACAAACATTCAGATGATAGCAATTAGTGTATTTTGTAGTATATAGGTTTTTAAATAACAAAAACCCCCAGAAAATAAAACTTTGGAATGGATGAATGACCAATGTGTCAAACCCACAACATAAAAATAAACAATAAAATTTGACAAAATCGTCAAAAACAACCTTTTAAGGGCACTGAAAATGGACCAAAGGCATAGAACAAATTGAGAGGTTTTATTCAAGAAAAGCTGCTGAATCCTATTAAGAATAGTGGGAGTCTGTAGATTTTAGCTTGGCACTAAAATCTTGGGCACTCCCATGCCTATTCCCTCCCCAGTTCCACAGAGCAAAAGTGCTGTTGAGGTGGGCAAGCTGTGAGGATCAAAGCTGTGCTTATTCAGGACCGATTTTATTTGGAGCAGAACATGGAAAACTCCATGCCTAGGGGTGTTAACAACAAAAGTGATCCTGATGGCAAACAAACAGGGAAGGACAACACTGCAGCTAGCCTGAAATCCCGCGACTGATGAAAGTGAGCAACAAACCTGCAGGCCAGCCGGAAAATTAATAGGGAGATCCAGGGGATGAAAGTGGGTCTTGACATCATCTTACTCATCTCTTAATGGTAGGGAAGGCCGTTCAGACTCACAAAGCTGTGCGTACCCTCAGGAGAGCCTGGATAAAGCCCTAGCAAGATACTTCTTCCTGTTGAGCATGAAACCTTACAAACACACAAAGCAAAATTTATGACAGTCCTGTAAACTGGTTGGGCTGATTCATTCTCCAAGTCATACACAGAATCTTCAGAAAAAGCTGGGAGCCAAAAGTTAGTGCCTCAGAGTGCTCAAACGACCTCAGATCAGTGTTTGGTTAAACACTAACCTATTTTTGACCCAGGGGAGATTCCTAGGAAGCTAGACTTAAATACATAAGCTGGAGGGGTTGCGGCTGGGGGGGGTAGGGCAGGGGAGGGGGGCAGGGGTGTAGGAAGACAAAGTAGAGATATCAGTGGCCACACATTATAGAAGAAATATGCTCCACAGCATTAGTCTAGGAAACTAACAATATTTTTTAAAAACCAGAACCACCACCTTAGAGGTGTGAAGGATATGGATCTGAATAGAGCTGCTATGATGTATTCCCTAAAATGTGTAATTTTTCAAAAAATTATGAAGCACGCAAAAAAATTAAAATTGGCCCATAAACAAGAAAAAAAACAGTTAAAAGAAATGATCACTATCGGGGCACAGATGTTGGACTTAGCAGATAAGGGCTTCAAAGCACCTATTATAAATATGCTCAAAAACTTATAGAATAAAGTATGACATCATGATTCACTAAATATGGAGTATCAATAGAGAGACAGGAATCACAAAAAAGAATCAAAGCTCATTAAAATGAAAGAAAATGTCAACAGACAGTAACTTAAATTCACATGAAGAAATAACGCTGGAAAAGGTAATTATGTAGGTAACTGAAAGAGACTGTGTAAGTATAGTTTTTGTATTTCCTTAAACAATTTAAAAGAACTGTATATAACAATAAATATAGAATGATATTGCAGGTCATATAACATATGAACATGTAATATAATAATAATAATGATATACTAATAATGGTACAAAGGAAGAGGGGAGGTGATGGAGTTGCAGTGGAGCAAAGAAATGATACCAGCAATAACTCAACCACACAGGAAGAAATGAAGAATAATGAAAATAGTAAACAAATGGGTTTATATATGGGCTTCCCTGGGGCTCAGATGGTAAAGAATCTGCCTACAATGCAGAAGACAAGGGTTTGATCCCTGGGTCAGGAAGATCCCCTGGAGAAGGGAATGGCCACCCACTTCAGTATTCTTGCCTGGAGAATTCCATGGACAGAGTAGCCTGGCAGGCTACGGTTCATAAGGTCATTATAGTCCCTAGGGTAACAAAGAATCAGACACGACTAAGCAGTTAACACTTAGAGGTTTATACACACACACACACACGCACATATAGGTATGTATGCTTCCTCCTTTCAGTCTTAACTTTATAAAACATAGATTGTATAAACCAGTAATTAGAACCTTTCAGTCTTAACTTTATAAAACATAGATTGTATACACCAGTAATTAGAACCTTTCAGTCTTAACTTTATAAAACATAGATTGTATACACCAGTAATTAGAACCTTTCAGTCTTAACTTTATAAAACATAGATTGTATAAACCAGTAATTAGAACACTGCATTGTTGGGTTTACAAGTTTTATACATACAATATATATGATAGTAGTAGCACAAAGCAGGGTGACAGGGATCTGTACTGAAGTAAAGTTTGTATATATCGCTACAATAAAGTTAGTGTTAAACTAAAATAAATTACAAGGTATGATACATATTTGGAACACATGTATACCTGTGGCGGATTCATTTCGATATTTGGCAAAACTAATACAATATTGTAAAGTTTTAAAATAAAATAAAATTAAAAAAAAAACATAAAATAAAACACATAATTGTAAGAAAAGAAAATGGGGAAAAAAGGAATGAAAACCATCTCTAGAATAAATATTTGATTATAAAAAAAAATGCTAGGGCAAAAACTTGGAGAATTATATAGTGAAAACAAGCAAAAATTAAAATGATATGCTAAAAACATTTTTTAATACAAAGCAGATAGTAAAGAAAGAACAATGGAGAAAAATATCAAAATGGATACATAAATCTAACCATATCTGTCATAACATTAAATATGAATGGATTAAAATCTCAACTAAAAGGTAGACTGCATTTTAAAAAATGCAAGCAGATGGGACCTGTGAGAGGCACACGTTAGATTCAAATACAAACTGAAAGAAAAATAATTTAAAAATAAATACAAAGCAAGCAATAAACATATAAGAACTGGAGAGAGTATATACTATCAGAAAAAAACAGTTTAAATCAAAAGATTTACTCGAGACAAAGGGAGTCATTTTATACTGATGAGTCAGTCCATCAAGACAATAAACCATTTATATACATATACACATGCAACAATGGAGCCACAAAATACATGGGGCAAAAACGGACAGAACTGTGTGGAGAAACTGACAACTCAGCAATGACAGCTGGTGCTTTCAATACAGCAGAACAGCAGAGAGAAAAATCAATAACTGACCTGATAAATACAGAACACACTACTCAAAAAAAGTACGTTATTTTTAAGCACAAAAATACATTAACCAAATTAGATCATATGTTAAGGCCATAGAATAAGTATCAATAAATTTAAAAGGATTTAAATCACAAAAATTGTATTTTCTGTATTTCTAATTAAATTAGAAATCAAAACAAAAGAAAATCTGGGAAATCCATGGATACTTTGAAAGAACTCAACATACTTATAAATATCCCATTAGTCAGAAAAGTTCTCACACAAAATTTTAAAATATTTTGAACTGAATGAAAATAAACCTACAATATATTTAGATTTATAGGCTTAGCTAAAGTGATATACTTATGCTAGAAAAAAAATATCAAACCAATAACAGAAGCTTCCATCTTATAAAAACTAGAGCATGAGCACTGAAAGTGAAGTTATATTCTAATATAGAGACTGTGGTGATTGTTACAATGTAAGCTTATTAAAACTCATTTAATTATATATTTAACATGGGTTTATTTTATACATTATACTTCAACAGTGTGGTTTAAAAATAAATTTATGTACTTTGTTTTATGTCCTTGGATATGTTCCAGTATTTCTTGGTTTACAGTGTATGGGAACATGAATTATCTCTTGGTTTATAGTACATGGAAACATGAATTGCTTCTCGGTTTATAGTCTATGGGAACTTGAATAGAATTTGTATCCTGCTGTTATGTGAAAATTGTACAAATCTTAATTATGTTGAATTGGTTCATAGTGCTTTCAGTTCTATTATGTCCTTCTACTTTCCTGTCTATTCATCTATTAATTTTTGAGTTTGATATTAAAACTCCAACTAAAAATCTTAATTGCTGCTGCTGCTAAGTCGCTTCAGTCGTGTCCAACTCTGTGAGACCCCAGAGACAGCAGCCCACCAGGCTCCCCCGTCCCTGGGATTCTCCAGGCAAGAACACTGGAGTGGGCTGCCATTTCCTTCTCCAAAATCTTAATTAATCTACTCTAAAATAATTGTAATATATAGTGGAACTATATGTAACTTTTTTCTATATTTTCCAAGTCTCCTGCAAATGTGTCACCATACTTTCACAATTTAAAAATAAAGAAGATTCCCTAAAAAAAAAAATTAAGTAACAAGAATATACTGAATAGCACAGGGAATTACACCCATTGGCTTAAAATACCTTTTAAAGAAGTATAATCTGCAAAAAATACTGAGTGATAATGCTGTATACCTGAAACAAATATAATATTATAAATCAGCTATAAATATATTAAAAAATAGTACATGTAAAAATGACTATAAAGAAATAAGCCAAAAAAATGTCATTATGTTAAAATGGTATGGGTATTTTTTTCTACATTCTACTTATTTTTATTAAAAAAGAATCATTATAATTGTTAAAATTAAAAATAAGCATTAAGTTTCCACTTTTTATGTGCATTGGAGATGGCATTAAAATGTATTAAAGGGATCTATAGACAGCCTCTAACTTCCTGCTTGAAGGTAAGAATGAAATTAATTCTCAAGAAATAAGATTTTAATATAGACTAGAGTCCATTGGACTGCAAGGAGATCCAACCAGTCCATCCTAAAGGAGATCAGTCCTGGGTGTTCACTGCAAGGACTGATGCTAAAGCCAAAACTCCAGTACCTTGGTCACCTCATTTGAAGAGCTGACTCACTGGAAAAGACCCTGATGCTGGGAGGGATTGGGGGCAGGAGGAGAAGGGGATGACAGAGGATGATATGGCTGGATGGCATCACCAACTCGATGCACATGGATGTGAGTGAACTCCGGGAGTTGGTGATGGACAGGAAGGCCTGGCGTGCTGCGATTCATGGGGTCGCAAAGAGTCGGACACGACTGAGTGACTGAACTGAACTGAACTGATTCTTAAATACCCTAATGGAGATAAAAATCCCAGGTAACAACCCCAACTCCTTTTGGCTTTCCTCACTTAAGAGGCTCCTTGAAGCACCTATTCATTTTAGAAGTTTCTTCCTGATATCTAATGCCATCACCTTTGACACAAATTCAATTCATTTCAATACAATGGATATTCTGAGATGTGTGTTTACATCCTAGTTCTATCACTGACAACACAAGGCAACTCTTCATCTGTACAATGGGGGAAAATGATATTTTGCAAGGAAATGATATAATACATAAAACATGCTCAGACTAGTATCCAGGATATAGTAAACATTCCCTACGCCTTATTATGAAAAAACAAAATTGGTAAAATTCCTCTGAAGAAAAGAAATGACAGCAGGGTAATTGATCCCAGTTATCCAAGTCTGTGTTCCTCCTTGAAAGGAGTTCGGTTAATTGAAGTGAACTGGATGCAGAAGAAAGGATATTAAGGAAATAATCTATGACATGTAATTGCTAAAAGGGGTGAGGCTGCCTCTACGGGATTCAGTTCCACATTGAACAATAGCTTATACTTGTACAAGCAACAGAATCGCTTTTAATAGATGACATAAATGTTCAGCCATGTCATGGATGAATAGACATTAACGTGTTCAATTGAATAAACTGGTTGCTTTGCTTTGATTAGTCCTACTTGAGTTAATTAAAATATTTTCATTTTTTCTGGTATTCATAGCTCTCTGAACAGTTTACAGAAGCTAGAGATGGATTTTTAATACTGTTTACCAACTGTAAAGTTTTGATGGACACTTTAATAATGCAATACAACTGCAAAACCTACCACTGGGAGCTATACAAGTCTCAAACCAAATTGAAAAAATGAATTACATGAACACAGCCATTTTATGTTGGCATTAACTTGAGAAAAAGGACCAGAAAAAGTTCAAAATACAGTCATTTTTATCAGTTAAACAGTTTTTCAAGTGTGATGATAATCTTTCTTAAATTGGTGTCTTACATAGTAATAAATGTTTTTGATGTTTTGTGGTTTTCTGGTTGTTGTGTTATCTCAAAAGTGATAATTAGTAAAACTTACAACTACATCTAAACCTCTGTATAAACACTAAAGAATCAACATCTCTCCAAGCAACAACAAGCCCTCAGTTCAACTGCCAGTTGCCTTGTGGAATTTCACAGGGTCTTCACCACCTGAAGAACCAGAGAGGACTATGACCTTGTACAGCAGAAAGCTCCTGAGATATGTGATAAATTTAGTTTTCCTTTGGACTGGATAACCACCCATGGAGAATGCTATAGAAGAGATTCGAGCATTGAACAGAAAACTTCTGGATAAATTTTCAGAAATTTGCAACCTTGAAATCATGTTAGCTTAGTATTTTGGAGGAGACTTCCTAAACTGATTTTTTTAAATTGTTTTGAAGAAAAGGAAGAAGAGATACAGACTGACGATGATATGAAAACAATAAGTGATTTTATTTTTTTCCATTTGCATCTAAACATGTTAAATCCAAAAGGAAACACTGAGTATGAAGAGTCCTTAAAAAACTAAAATTAGAGCTGCCTTATGATCCTGCAACCTCAATCCTGGGCATATATCCAGAGAAAATCACAACTTGAAAAGATTTATGCACCCCAGTGTTCACTGCAGCACTGTTAACAACAGTAAGACATGGAAGCAACCCAAATGTCCATCAACAGATGAATAGCTAAAGAAGATGTGGTATATATGTACAATGGAATACTACTCAGCCTTAAAAATAATGACATAATGCCATTTGCAGCAACATGGATGGACCTGGAGATTATCATACTAAGCATAGTATATAGTAAGCTAGACAGAGAAAGACAAACATATCACTCATATGTAGAATCTAAAAAAATGATACAAATGAACTTATTTACAAAAGAGAAACAGACTCACAAACATAGAAAACAAACTTATGGTTACCAAAGGGGAAAGGTGAGGGGAGGGATAAATCAGGAATTTGGGAGTAACATATTATACACTACTATATAAAAATAGACAACAAGGACCTACTGGAGGGCAGAGGGAACTACACTCAGTATTTTGCAATAATCTACATGGGAAACGAATCTGAAAAAGAATGTATGTATCACTTTGCTGCACACCTGAAGCTAACACAACACTGGAAATCAGCTATACTTCAATCAAAAAATGAACACATTTAAAAAATGTAAGACATTGGGGAAAAAAGCAAACACTGATTTAATACAGTGCTACTCTGGTATTGTACTAAATGCTAGGTAAAATTTATTTTAAAAGGAAGGGATATTCTCTCTTAAATTCAAGACATAACATAGAAGTGGTTTATCAGGGTAAGCTTTAAGTCATTAAATAAGCTTCTTAAAACAAAATGAGTAGAAATGCAGACTTTTGATTAACAGTGAAGATCAAGCCTTTTTAAAGACTAAATACAAGGAATATAAACAACTTCTCAAATGACATTAAATGTTGCATAACTTTTTTCCATAACAAATGCAAATAGAGTTCAATGTTAAATAAGGATGATATATTAACCATGAAAACCAATGATAATGAAAATTTTCAGAGAAATAAGTATTACCATAAAGCACAGCACAGAACATTCAAATACTTTATAAACTGGTTTGAAAAATAGATAAATGAGCACATCCCCACTCTCAACAATAAAAACCTATTCTCTCGATGCTGCATACTGGCACTTGGTTTTCTCTAAACGTTTGGGGGCTTTAAAAAAGCGCAGAACTTTGGGTTGCAAAATTCATGGAGCCATTTCCCAACACTGCAGTGCAATTAAGTGACTTAATGATTTGATGCTCATAAAGTTTCTTGAGATCCTTAAATATTAATAAATTTAACTCTACCACCGATAGCCTTCTACTAAAGAAGGCAGGGTCATGGTTTAGTCTGGGCTATGCAACAGGAAAAATCACATTCTAATCATAAATGTAATCTGTGAATTCTTTAGTGCTCTCCCTCCTTTACAATAGAAAAATCAATTTTATATGTTCCTACTGAATGTCTCCACCAGTACATTCTATCTACTTCTTAAATAAACAGAAAAACCTAAGAAAGAAGCTCCATCTTCATCCACCCCTCAAACACTCATTTCTACCTTGGTTACCCCCAGTCCCCAACTGATGTCTGAAGCAGCAACAGAAAGAGATGGGTAATAAAGTGATTCAGGTACTTTAATCCCCTGCCTGAGCTTCATCTTCTGCAAAATAAGATCATTGCTCTCACTAATTAAATAACATGAAATATATAAAATTCGGGACATAATAGACATAACAATAGAAATGTTAATATTAATAATTAAACCCATGGGTCACTTAAGTTTATAATAATTAAAGATAATAATATATGAAATTGAACAAAACTATTGTTTTTGTTAATAGAATATTAGACAGCGTCCACTCAAGAGTATATTTTCCTCTTGGGGAACTAACTGCCTTTAGATCCTTCTCCTTTCAAGAATGCTGCAACCAAGCAGATGAAGACAAAATATGTGAAGACAAAGGTCCACATCAAATGATAGGTTCAGTACGATTTCATTTATTTGAAATTCCTGAATGGAACAGAATCTATCCTGGAAAAAATCCCTTTAGGGATCAGCTGGGGGCAAGGACTGACTGGGAGAGAACTTTTGAGGGTAATGGAAACATAAATCTTGATAGGGATTTAGATTTCACAGAGAGAAACCTCATAAAATCTCAGAGAATGTGTATTTAATACTGGTACACCATGTTGTACCTGGGCTTCCCAGGTGGCGCTAGTGGTGTAGACCCTGCCTGCCAATACAGGAGACGTAAGAGACGAAGGTTCCATCCCTGGGTCGGCAAGATCCCCTGGAGGAGGGCAAGGCAACTCATTCCAGTATTCTTGCCTGGAGAATCCCACGGACAGAGGGCCTGGCAGGCTACAGTCCATAGGCGTGCAAAGAGTTGGACAAAACTCAAGTGACAAAGCACGCACACTTCGTTGTATGTAAATTTTACACCAAAAGAAGAAAAACTATAAGCCAATATAAATTCTAATTAATGATATGTATGCTTAAGTATCCATGAGAAAATTTCCTGGTATCTGAAATTTACTTTGGAATAAACCAAAAATAATACTACTAATAAAAAAAGATAGAAATGTGATAAAACAAGTGCAGCAAAATGTTAATATAAAATTCAGGTGGTGAGTGTTGGGTAATAAGTATAAAGCTTGTTAAAACTTTGCTACAGGTTTAAAATTTTCAGAATGAGATGAAATAATGAGTGAGAGGGAAAAACGATAAAGTAACTGATTCATGGTTGATGTTTCCATCATCTCCAGTCACCGCCCCTCAACAGAAGGAATTATGCCCCAATATCTTTGTTTTTATTTATTTACGGCAGTGCTGGGTCTTGGTTGCTGTGAGGGCTCTTCTCTCGTTGCGGAGAGCAGGGGTGTTCTTCGTTGCAGTGCACGGGCTTCTCATTGTAGTGGCTTCTCTCTTGCTGTGGAGCAAGAGCTCTAGGCGCACGGGCTTCCCTTGTTGCCACGTGCAGCCTCTACAGTTGAGGCTCAGCAGCTGTGGTACACGGGCTTAGTTGCCCCAAGGCGTGAGGAATCTTCCAAGTCCAGAAATCAAACCTGTATCTCCTGTACTGGCAGGCAGATTCTTCACCACTGGACCACCAGGCAAGTCCCCCTGACAGCTTTCTAAAGGTCTGGCTGGAATCCCATCATTTCAGTACATCCTTACCTAACCTGGTCAGTCTTAGTGGAGTTATCTCTATTAGCTGGTGACCACCTTCTTTCAAACTTGTAAAGCAAATACAAAGTGACATTTACCACATAACATCTAATACTGTGTCTTCCAGTCCTGTCTGTATGTTCTTCCCAGTCCAAGTGTGAAGCTTCTTTAGGGCAGAGCCTTTGCTCTCTTTATTTCTGAATATCCCTCAGTGCCCAGCACTCTGCCTGGCACAAAGCAGATACTAAAGAAACAACTAGTAACTAGTGACTCTGCCTGCCATGCAGCAGGCACAAGAGCAAGGGCTGGGAACTACAGCTTCCAGGCCAAATCCAGCCCACCAAAGGGCTCCGTAAAGGCCATGAACTAAATGGTTGAAAAAGGTCCAAAAAAATGATGTTTTATGACAACCAAAAATTACAGCAAGTTCAAATTTTTGTGTCCATAATAAAGTTTTATTGAAACACTATCACTTTCATTCATATATTGTCTGTGACTGTGTTACACTACAACATCAGAGTTGAGCAGTTGTGACAAAGATTTTATGGCCCACAAAGCCAAAAATATTTGCTGTTGGTGTCTTTACAGAAAATGTTTGCCAACCCTTGCACTGAAGAAATTATTGATTGATTGCCTAAGAAACACACTTAATGAAATGGTTGCTATTTTGAGGCACAATTGGTCTTGAAAAAGAAAAATAAAAAGTACCTAGTTCATCTTTCTTAATTCTTATTCAAATCCCAAAACAAATGTTACATACAAGTTATTCCATGGTTGGGAAAAAAAGCTTTTACTCTGCGGTGTCTATACAACCATATTTACAAAACTATCTTTTGGCATGGCTGTCTCTTCAAGAGAACTTTTCCACATCATATATATCTCACTTATATTGGAAAATGCATTGAACAACAGTTTTGTGGATTATACAACATGTTGTTCCAGCTAATTAGTTTACCAGCAATTAAAAATAAAATCATGGCAGAGGGCCACTTGTCAATTTCACCTTGTCACAAATGTGCTTGATGCGCATTGTGTCTTAAATAAAAATGTATCACTAGCAAGGAGAGAGATGTTTTCCATTGGATTTCATTCCATCATTTGGCGTAATTATTCCTGACAATTTGCCCATCAAATTTTCATCCAGAAGGAGAAAAATACTACTTTGTGTTCTCGTGATCACAAGTCTAATTGAGCGGAAAACAAATCTGTTTTAAATATGAGAAAAAGACAAGCTACTGTTTTACTCTGTTAAAAATAATATAATATGAGGAACGAAATGACAAGAAAATATGGCAGCAAATAGTACTCTAAATTGTAGCACTAATTTTTTTTTATCTTGACAATCACGACTTTTTCCACAAAAAGTCAAGATCATGATTTTACATGACAGTGATAAATTGCAGGTACAGGTTGTTTTCCCATTTTTGGAAAAGAGTAGGTTCTAGATGATGTCAGCTAGTGATCAGAGGGTAAGCAAAAGTTGTTTGGTAGAGAAACAACCGTGCCCTGCCCCCACCAATCTACAGAGAGTGAGGAAGTATGGACCATGTTGCAATTTCAGCTGACAAGAAGCATTAGCATTATCGCACACTTTGTGAATTAGGTAATGATTTAATTAGTACCAGTCTGAATGGTCATATAATGTTGTAATTAGAAGGTTGAAACAAAAATAATTGACAGAGGTGGGGCTGGAGCTTGTGGAAAATTAACACAACGAATAGAACTCAGGAAGTGGAAATGTGTGCCTCAGTGGCCAATAGCAGACCTTGGGGGCACGGAGTATGGCTTTCTCTAGTGTGCCCACCTCAGCCAACTCACTGTGGCTCCAGAAAATTATGCAGTCCTTTTTTTTTTTCTAATTGCATTACAAGGAAGTCAGGAGCACTAAATCTTTCCTTTCCCTTTTAGCCAAAGGTTAGGCAAATTATTCTACTTTTCCACAGTTAAACCTTATTTTTATGATGGAAAGAAAAGTAAAACCCCACTTGCTATAAAGCATTAAGTTAGGAATGATGTGGTTCTCAACAGAGGACTGCCTGGTGGCCAGCCTTGGTGGATGAATATACAGAGAAGTTTGGAGAAGGTCTATGAAACCAGATCATAAGAGCCAACAAGTTAGCTGCTCTGTAACTTAAATAGCAGTTGCCTTGTTTTCTTCTAGACTCTGGATCATGGAGTAACCTGTGCATCTACAGACCTACAGACTTGCTTTTTCTTTATAGTCTCTCATTTTTCTCTGGGTTTAAAATGGCAACCCACTCCAGCATTCTTGCCTGGAAAATCCCATGGACCGAGGAGCCTGGTAGGCTACAGTCCATGGGGTCACAACGAGTCGGACACGACTGAGCGACTTTTCTTTCTCTTCTTCTTTCTCTTCTTTCTTAAACCTTTAAGCACAAAATTTGCTTTGACTCATCTATGTATGTTAGGGTGCAGGTCAGAAAATACAGACCACTTGAGAAATTTTAGGCAGGAAGGGGTTTAACACAAAGAATCAGTTACTTACAAAAATCACCAGGTAGGGTGGAAGGATGGCCTTTCCTCAACCACAAACAAGAAGCCATCATCAAAACAGCTCAGTTTAGGAAAACGCTAGCAAGGCTGCAATTCAGGATCAAGAAGTCACAGCACAATTGTCTTTAACACCCAGTAATTGAGCCCTGAAACACCAGTGCAGAAAAATCATACTGGCCTATAACCTGTTTGTCAGGCAGAAACGTTTGAAGTTGAAGAGGACTGGCCTCTACCTAATTTCTACTTCCAAATCTAATTGACACTCAGAATCATAGCCACAGGGGGATCTAGGAAATACATAAAGTTTACAGTTTTCTAGTTTCTACAGCTAAGAAAGAACAACTAGAATGGGTAGGAATGAAGAGTGCGTGCCACTGAGGCTACCATACTGTAACTGCCTATCAAACTTCCCAGTTAATTTTTCTTCTTTTCTCTTTAGCTGCTTCCAACTGGGCTCTACATGTATATCTCAGATTTCTCCCGAGCCACATTCTTTATCTCCCAATACCCAGTTTGAGAGTAACTGTGTATTGATGGAAGGTCAATGTTATGTGAGTAACAGTGACAGGAATGCTGGGAACACTGTGAATGCTGACAAGACAGGATCGAAGGCAGAAGACAGCACACCAATGTTCTTGACAGACCTCTCTTCAATGTGGTTTCATTCTAGAGTGTGGAGAAAACATTTTTCCTTGCTAATCAACGTTGAAGCATGACAAGCAAAACATTGCAACAGTTAGTCAAAATAGTGGTAGTAGCCTGAAAAAGAAACCGCCCCCCACAAAAAAGCCTATCAAATATAAAAGATGTTGAAAGATATGTAATTGAAGACATATGGCTAAAAAAGTGGTATCAACATGAAGAAAAAACTTTTTTTTTTAATCACAGTGAACTGCATATCTTAAAGTGCAAGGAGGATGAGAAAAGAAGAAAGGGGAGTATCAAGACTAGGACAGGATAGGGTAGACTGTGCCAAGAAAGAATTCTTTTCTGCCAGGAAACTGTAAATACTTAAAGTCAAGGCTAAGCTCCCTTCTTTGGACACACATCTTGCCCACAAGCCTATGTGTGAAGCACAAGTCCTGGAGGAATCTGATCCACACAGTCACCGCAGCATTTCAGAGCCTTCCTCCACAACTTGGGGCTCAATCACAGTTCGGAGTCCCAGACCAACAAACTAACCTGGACGAAATAATGGGAACTCGTGCTAAGGGCACAAGCACCAAGTGATACACACCACGCAGAGCAAGAGAGGTGATACCCAGTGGAAAGTGACTAGCTAGCCAAACACAATCCTTAAAGCTCACTGTGGTTGTCTTGATGCAGGTTCCCCACAAGCAGACCGTGGGATAAGTGTAAGAAGTTTGCTTGGGAGGGAATGTGAACAGCAGCAGAGGAGTGGGGAAGTGAGACCAGGACAGCAATTGGAGAACAAAGGATGTCTGGTGAAGCCAACTACCACCATGGGCAACTAGAAGTGAATGCACTGGGGAGACTTAAGAAGCCGGTGAGGGATGCGTACCTCAGAGTCACCCCACTCAAGGACAAGGGAGCTGGGGCATTTACACTGCAGCTCTCATTAGGCACTGACAGAGGGTTGTTCAGGTAGGAGTTAATTCCCTCATACCTCCTGCTTGCCCCATGGACAAACCAGAATTCAATGACCTGAGCAAATCCCACAGATGAATAGGTATGGAGCTGGCAGGCAGAAATGAGGCCACTGGCACTAAAGTGAGGGAGCAAGGGGGCTGTAGGTAGGGCACCAGAAACATTAGCTAGGACTGAGTTGTTTAAAACTAAACAAAGCAAATGTAACCAGGAGGTAGGGTTGAGCCTTCAATCCAGTCTTACACCCTTCAGGATCCACATTGCTTTCCAACACTCTAGCCAGACGTAGCTTAGACATTAGCTGCACCCTGGGTATACTTAGAAATGTAGGTCTGGAAGGAGAACAGAGTAGAAGCATGAGAAGGACTGAACAGCTACAATAAGGTGGGAATGGAAACAGTAAAATGCTACAGAGTAGAAAAACTCGGAGATAAAGCACAACTCTAACATTCAGGGATAAGAAGTGCTAAAGAACTGAGCTAGGATATAAGGATTCTGAAATTATTTTCCAATCTGTCAAATTCTCTGTGGGTCACCATGCAAGTTGTTATGTTTAGTTCTCAGCAGTTAAAGCCAAGAGAGAGAAAAAGAAAGTCTATGATTTAAGTCAAATTCTTTTGTTCAACTGCAACAGAAGATATTTCATATAAAAAGATTCTAAGGCTACCACCATGTTTTATGAGCTTCTGACCTCTGAACTTGACGCTTAGACAACAATGAGACAGGTACGAAAGGAATTTTATCACCTTCTATGTGAAAATCACTGCCATTTGTACAACTGCTCAAGCCAGAAACCCAGGTGTCATCCTTGATACTTCCCTTTTTCTCAAGGTAAACTGATCACAAGTCCTGTCCATGTCACCCACTACGTACTATGTGCTAAGTCGCTTTAGTCGTGTTTGACTCACTGCGACCCTATGGACCGTAGCCCACCAGGCTCTTCTGTCCATGGAACTCTCCAGGCAAGAATACTGGAGTGGGCTCCCATGCCCTCCTCCAGGGGATCTTTCTGACCCACGGATCGAACCCACGTCTCTTAGTCTCCTGAACTGGCAGGCGAGTTCTTTACTACTAGTGCTACCTACATGAGTATGTTACCCATAAAGAACTCAAATTAATCCACTTCTCACTTGCCATCGCCACTTCTCACTAACTCCATTGCCACCACCACTGACCACCAGGTGAGCTCCATCTGTCACCTGCACTTCAAAGCCTACCTTGTTTCTCCAGCCATTCTGCCATGTATTTTCCAAATCACACAGAGACATGTTTTTCCAAATACAAATGACTGTGTTTGAGTCAGTCCCTGCCTAAAATCCTTCACTTCTCACTGCCCTTAGAATTAAACCTGACATTCACTTTAGAGTTTTGTAGCCCTGTGAACCTCAGGGTATTCTACTCCTTGCCTTCTTGCAAAGCAAGTCATCTTCTTCACGGCCACAGGGACTTTGTGTAGGATGTCTCTCCAAGCCCTTCCCTTCCCCCAGCTAAATCCCAGCCATGCTTCACATCTCAGCTTAAATGCTATCACCCAGACAAGGCGGGATCTCACAGTTATGCTTTTTCAGACAACCCTGAATCTCTCACATAGCACTGCCTTTGTGTAGTGAATACTTGTAAAATGACTGTCTTCTCATTCTAGAATGTAACCTCCATAAGGGAAGAGGTCATACTGGTTTTGGTTATCATCAGACCTCTAGTGACTCCCACAGTTCCTAACACATGCCACATGCCCAATAAATTTTGCTGACTCACAGGCCAATATCTATAAGAATATGACCAAGGGTACCTCCTTCAGCTAATGACAGATGATGGCAAAGAACTGAAGTTACCAAGTGAGAAATGAAAGTGAAACTTGCTCAGTCATGTCCGACTCTTTGCAACCCCAGGGACTATACAGTGCATGGAATTCTCCAGGCCAGAATAATGGAGTGAGTAGCCTTTCCCTTCTTCAGGGGATCTTCCTAACCCAGGGATCGAACCCAGGTCTCCTTCATTGCAGGCGGATTCTTTACCAGCTGACCCACCAGGAAGCCCTACCTACTACATGAGAACTTAATATTAAATGTGAAAGCAGAAACTTTTCTAACTAACAAGGTTCAAATAATAAAGTGAAAGTGAAAGAAAGTGAAAGTGAAGCCACTCAGTCATGTCCAACCCTTTGCAAATCCATGGACTGTAGCCCGCCAGGCTCCTCTGTCCTTGGGATTCTCCAGGCAAGAACACCGGAGCGGGTTGCCATAAGCAGGAGCAAATTCAAAGTAAATGGACTCTAAGGCCTGGATAGTTATGCCAATAATGCAATCTATCTGTTAGAGGTGATCCACAAACTTTGGAGTTTATAGTCTTGGAAACTTTTGGGCATCATCTAAAGAGCTAAAGAAATTTGTATCTTTAGTATTCAGACTATGATTCAAATGATAATTTAAATGGAAGTAATGTGAATACTACATTAGAGCTTTCTTTCTCAAAAACCATCAGGTAGCTGTGAACCCATAAAGCAGTAATTCAAGAAAACCATTACTGCTTATATACATTAAGCCAAAGGGACAGAACCAAGGTATCAGAGTGACCATTCCAGAAACCTTCTACAGAACTGTGTCTGGGAAAACCATGAATTTTCAAAAAGGCACTAGTGACATGAGACACATAATTTTTACACATTAGCCGACTGCTGGCTGTCGGGGAGTATGTATTATTCAAACAGGGTGCACATTCAGTAATGGAAAGGGTGAGGGGAGATGCTGCCTTTAATTTTAATGTGCCTGACATACTGGAAAAAATTATTGGCATCTGTATGTGTATGACTGAGTGTTTTGCGGAACATGTGTTGTATGCAACACTGTTTATTATCAGTAAATGAAGCCAAAAGCTAAGTTGAAAATGAATGCTAAATTAAAAATTATATAAAATGGAGTGAAATGATTTAATTAACAGATTATAAGTGAAATGTTGCAGTGCAAGAATGAGCTTGGGAGAAAAGAGAAGGAAAAAAATGTGAAAGGGCGGAAACCTGTCTTTTCCTTGTTATTTCCTCAGAGGTACACTAATCTAGTCACATGATGTTTGCCAGTTTTTAACCATGGCCTCTGAGACAGTCAATAAGCTTAACTAATTCATTAGTCTGGAGCATAGAGTTTGGAACAAATTACCTTTGATTTTAAAGTAAAAGAGAGGGAAACGACAAAAAAAAAAATTAAAAATAAAAGAGAAGAAATAATAGAATTCAATATACTACTTGAACAATCTGGCTCACTATTTAAAAGGCCCTAGAAGTATTATTAGGTCCAATCCTCCTCTGTGGGCACCCCACAAGCCTAACTGGAAGTTCAACAGTTACCTCTCTGGATGAAATGATATAAATATTTATTTACTACTGAGTGTCTTACACTGCACCAGGCACGCTGACCGCTGCCATTTCAATTTTCTCTTACACTAATATCGTTAGTATGTATTAATGTTATGATGACTCTCTCACTTTGAGGAGGTGACATTATTTGTTAAGGCCATGCTAGAAGGACAAATCACAGAGCCAGAATTCAAATTCAGACATCTTGACTCTAAACCTCATGCTATCTCCTTTTACCATGTTGCCTCTTCCAAGAAGCCTTTAAAGTTAGAAGTCATGAGTACCCAAAGAAATCTTTTTCCCATTTAAAGGGACAACTCCTACGAACACATTTACTCCAGTGTAAGCTTTCTATCCCAAAATAATGCAACATGTTATTCTCCTAAAGAAGAAAATATGATTTACATAATTAGTATCATTCAAAGGTAAAGTGCATTTAAAATAATCTACTTTTGTACCAATCTCATTAATCTAGTTATTGTTTGTATGATTTTATCTACTTTCTTTTACAAAGGGCATGCATGTATGCATGCTAAGTCACTTGAGTTGTGTCCGACTCTTTGTGACCCAGTGGACAGTAGCCCTCCAGGCTCCTCTGTCCACGGGACTCTTCAAGCAAGAGTACCAGAGTGCCATGCACTTCTCCAGGGGATCTTCCCAACCCAGCGATCGAACCTGCGTCTCTTATGTATCCTGCACTGGCAAGTGAATTCTTTACCATTAGCGCCACCTGGGAAGAGAAGTGAAGTGAAGTGAAGTGAAGTGGCTCAGTCGTGTCCGACTCTTTGCGGCCCCATGGACTGTAGCCTACGAGGCTCCTCTGTCCGTGGGATTTTCCAGGCAAGAATACTGGAGTGGGTTGCCATTTCCTTCTCCAAGTGATCTTCCCGACCCAGGGATTGAACCCAGGTCTCCTGGTTGCAGGCAGATGCTTTACCCTCTAAACCACCAGGGAAGTGGTAGCTTCCTTTACAAAGAGAGATCCTATGAAAAGTCCCAAGTTTGAGACACTTAGTTACAATATTGAAATTAAGAAAGAAAAAATGGAAAAAATAAATATATAAAATCATTGAGTTATAAAGAACAAAAATGACTTGAAGACACTTTCAATCCAATGTGCCTAACTGGACTTTTTGTGCAATGCAGTGTTGCAAGATCCAACCTACTTTTTTTTCCTGAAAGGGGGAGAAGAGGGGAAGCAAATCAGTATTCTCTTTTTAAAGTATGTAACCAAGCCAGAGATTTTTATGCCAAAAGTGTGTTGCTTTTGCCTATCGAAAAAGGAACTAAGAATTTTTGTAACATAAAACATACCCCAGAGTTTTCCAATTTTTTTGGAATTTACTTTGAGTGAAGAGAAATAAATCCAAGTGTTCCACATTGCCATATGTTGTCTGAGCTAGGTAATATGGAAGTATGCAAATCAATTCAGAAGCTGGGTCCCAGCCTCCCTACTAACCTAGCAGAGGCGAAAGGAAAAAAAATTCCAACAGAGGAATGAGTCCCATCTATGAACTGCTGAAACTGTTAAGCAGATGCCAGGGGTTCAGACAGCCAGACAACCAGCTTCTCTCCCCACACTGGGGGAAAAGCGCAACACAGCAACTAGGGAACACCACAGAAGAGTTCAAGCAGGTGAAAAATGATGATGATTTCAGTCTCCAAATTTAGCATCCTTCCATCTCCTTCTGTCAACACTCAGCACGGTGGGCCTGCCACCACAAAGCTAGCCTTAGGAAAGAAGGTCTTTCCTCTCTGCATCAAACCTGGGTCTCCTGCATTGAAGGCAGATTCTTTACCATCTGAGATACCAGGGAATCCCACTGAAAGGCTAGGAATGCGCAAAGTTTGAAGTCTTTATCTCATAGGTCTGTGTTGTTTCTGACATTGTTCTCTGAGTCTATCTGATTTGTTCTCTTTATAATGCTCTCAATATGGAGCTCTTCATTTTTCTTTAAAAAAAGAGGGAAAGGTTGCAAGAAGGAAAAAAAAAGAACAGTAAGAGGAAAAGAAGAAAGGAAAATGAAGGGTAAAAAAGATACATGCTTTCTATGTCTATTTATAAAGGGAAATACATAGGATTTTCTCCCTTTAGTAATGCTAAAACGGTCTGGCATGCCTGAGAGTAAATCGATACTAAGCATAGCCCGGGCGAGACTGCCATCTTACATGAAGCACTGACTGTAAAATAGACACAAAAGACACACGATACTCTCTGAGGCCCCCGGCGGCCATAACATCCATCCTTGGCAGTTCATTTGACATTGACTTTCCCTGCTTCCCTACGTTTTTTTTTTTTTTTTTTTTTTTTCGTTCTTACTCCTCCCTTCTCTCTCTCCACACAGCAATATTCCAACTTTCTGAGACTTGCCAAGGAGGTGAGGAAGAGATAACAAACCTCTCAAGATGGATTTAGCCTGGGAATAAATCCTGTGTTTGCCAGGAAGTAATGTGTATGATATGAAAATATAAGGATGAGCTTATAAGGACATGAACTTGGTTCTCAAGGAGCCCAACCAGAAGATTCTTAAAATGTTACTGTGTGTATTCAATGGACACTGGGTTTCCTGATTAGATCTTATCATGGTTATTTCAAATGGCTTCTTTTTTCACTCCTCGCTACCCTTTGCTTCTGCCAGGGTGCACAGACAAAGGAAAAAGACAAAGGACTCTCTCCACTCTGTCTTGGTCTCTATCTGAAGTATTCTTTAGAGCCATGAATCCACAGAGACTTTTGAATTTAGATAACTTTTATGGTCAATGCTAAAAAACCTTTGTTCATAATAGGAAATGTCATATGGAATCCACCGGGTAGTCATAATTTCCATTTATAAATAGAAAATATAAAGAGGGTGCCTTATCTTGGTGATTTAATACATGTCTCTGCTTATTACTGTTTTCAAAGTGCCTTTTGCCCAAATCTGATTTCAACTGTGCAATAAAGATTCATTATCCTTTTACATAGCAGCCTCTGCATTTCTATGCAGGATCTAATTACGAAAATAGGAACTAGTCTATAAACAGATGCTAATCGTGAAGGGAAATGCTTTCATTTTAGAAAGAAGGTACTGCTAAAACTCAGAAAAGCGCTGTGTCTGCATGTACAGTTGAGTAAGGCGGCGAGGAGGGAGAAGGAAGACAGGGCAGTGGATCGTACTTGAGTCTCGACAGAAGTGACATAAGTATCACGGGGTAAAGGTGCCCAGAAAACTACTGTAAAATTGAAGTAAGACAGTATGCATGTAATTTAATTCCTATACCCCAATCTAATTCTTAGTGCCCATTACTTTAAAAAAATAAAAACTCTCATGTCATACTTTCTTGTATACCCTATTTTCCTACAAGAAGTTCATTTGCTTTTAAAATCAAGGGTGCGGTTTCAAACAAACAATATCAGGGGGGAAAATCTTGCCTTTTGTAGAAGGAATTAATATTTGGTTTTGGGAATAACCAAAAAAATAATACTAATACAGACTGAAGAGACCATCTGTAAGAGACATTCAGTTATTTAGTTAATTTTTTGTTTTACTAATGACTGTACATGTGTGCTAAATCGCTTCAGTGATGTCCAAGTCTTTGTTACCCTATGGAGTGTAGCCCACCAGGCTCCTCTGTCCATGGGATTCTCCAGGCAAGAATACTGGAGTGGGTGGCTATTCCCTCCTCCTCCAGGGGATCTTCCTGACCCAGGGATTGAACCCTTGTCGCTTACGTCTCCTGCATTGGTGGGTGGGGTCTCTAACACTAGTGCCACCAAAGTGAAAGTCGCTCAGTCATCCCCGACTCTGCGACCCCATGTGATATACAGTCCATGGAATTCTCCCGACCAGAATATTGGAGTGGGCAGCCTTTCCCTTCTTCAGGGGATCTTCCCCACCCAGGGATCGAACCCAGGTCTCCCTCATTGCAGGCAGATTCTTTACCAGCTGAGCCACAAGGGAAGCCCAGTGCCATCAAGGAGCAGTACAGAGACACTTTTTAATTAATGAACAGTTCTTTGTCCTGACTATACTTAAGCTTTTCACAGCACAGCCGTGGCTGATCATCTCATGAATCCTTGTTTATGAAACACTTTCTGCTGTGTTTTAGTGCGTATATTATATTCCCAATTTCTTCTCTATCTTCTTCACTGAGTTTTCTTCCTTACCAGACTTCTGTATATGGAGCTATATTCTGAACCCTCTTTTTATTTACATTCTCTTCCTAAGGGACACAGTAAATGCCAACCAAGGCTTTAAAGTCTCTATTACATGTGAATGACTCACACATTTGTTATCTCTACTCTAGATATCTTCCCAATCTCCTAGACTCTTCAACTGACCAGTTGACATCTTCCCTTGGCTGTCAATTGGCATTTCTTTTATAACATGTGAAAACAAAGTTATTAATTCTCTGCTTCTGACCCTCCAATTTCATCCTCATATAATCTTCCCCTGTATCTATCCAGTTACTCTAGATAAAGTTCTGGAAGTTTTTCTTCCAATCTCAAATCTAATCTCCCCAAAGTCCCTCCAGACACAGACATTTAACGTCTCACTGCTCCAACCCTGCCTTAAGTCACCACTCTATTTCCTGGTCCATGCAAGGTGATATCCTAGCTTCCACACTTGTGAGCACGAAATCCATTCTTCCTGCAACTGACTGTTTCTCTAGAGTAAAAATCTATGTCACTTCACAGGCAGAAACAGCCCAAGGATTTCCCACTTCAATCAGAATTAAAGTCAGATTTCTCTACCCATAGCCTTGAAGGCTCCGCATGAGTCATCCTCTTTTCTCTCTCTCTCCTTGAAAAGTAAACTTCAGCCACACCGTCTCTCAAAGACAAGCTTGTTAGTGTCTCAGGGCTTTGTATTTGCTCATTCTTCTGCAATCTGTACCCCACTTCCCACTGTTCTTCAAGAGGTCTCCCCACCACTCTGCCTTAAACTCAGATCCTCACCACCCACACTCTATCCCATTACCCTAGATTGTCTTCTTCACAGCCTCACAAGAATCTGAAATAATCATTTGCTTCCTTCGCCCTATGTTTACAGTAAGCTTCTCAAGAACAGTGCTTTCTTGTTTACCACTATATCCCACCACAAAGAACAAGGCCTGGCTCAGAGTAGATAATCTAGCAGAAATGCTCTTTAGCTGAATGACTTTATTAATCTGAACTTGCCCATAACAACAGGATGACATGCAATAACTTCAAAGTATCTTGGGATTTCCCTGGTGATCCAGTGGTTAAGACTCCAGGCTTCCACTGCTGGGAGCGCGGATTTGGTCTGTAGGTGGGGAACTAAGATCCCAAATGCCATGTGACATAGCCAAATTAAAATATCTCTCCTTGGAATACTTCAATGCTAAAAAGAAAAAAACCAACCAACCCGCCTACCTGTGGAATACAGCAATGATGCATTTAGCTATTTAATTAATAATCTAGTAATATAACGGAGTAATCAACATGTATTTCCTGAGTTGTTCCTTCAAGATGCTGGTTACTGCACACAGTAGAAATAAAGTTTAAATGGTAAGTGAAATAATACTTCTAAAGCGCTATATAAATGACTTCTTAAAGTTGTCTTAATTCATTTAGCGATGTGAATGACTACCCCTTAAATATTTACATATTTATTCTGGAATTTCATGTTAGAATTTATGAAATCAGATGAAAGATGCACAAGAAAATAGAAGGAACACAGATACAAACACACATAATTTTTTATTATAAAAATGGTATATTAGTAAATCATATTTTCCAGGCAGTAGACCTAAGTACTATACATGCATGATCTAACTGAATTCTCAAACATTCCTATAACATAAGTACCTAGGCTCCTTCCAGGTTCCTTCCATATTCTACTTAAGACAACTATGGTTTATGAAGATGAAGTATAATCATGGTCAAAGTAACACAACACATAGTAAACAGTGAAACCAGGATCAGAACCCATGCTATATTCTTGGCCATAAGAATGCAGGGTTAACGTCTTAATACCCTATATTCTTACCCCTGTATACATGGCTATAGTAGAAAATAAACTTATTTCCTTCTTATTCTTTAGTAAGTGTTTGAATCACCCACAAACTTACTAAGATACTATGGTAAACCAGTGCAGATGAGCACAGTTTTACTCTGTCAAGAAAGCTTAGATTGGGTAGGTGTTCAAACACCTAAAGGAGTATGGCATTGCCAGCAGGCATTGTGGGGAGAGGGCTTCCCAGGTGGCTCGGTGGTAAAGAATCTGCCTACCAGCGCAGGGGTCGCAGGAGATGTGGGTTCCATCCCTGGGTTGGGGATCCCTGGAGGAGGAAATGGCAGTATTCCAAGAATATTCCAAGAATACCCAGTAATTCTTGCCTGAAAAATCCCATGGACAGAAGAGCCTGGCAGGTCACAGTCCATGGGGTCACAGAGAGCTGGACACGACTGAGCATACACACATGCTGTGGGGAGGGACTGGCAGTTACACTGGGAGCACATGAAGTGGGACCTCACTCAATCCAAACACAGAAATTTATCTATGTCAAGCCCTGCTCTTTGGCCATTACCCTTTAGACAGTCAAAAGCAATTCTTGTTTCTACACACCTATATGAGACATCTGGCTCCTAGTAAACTATTAATGATAGAATGCAGTGCAATAAACCTTATTGGGAAGATCTTAAAAGAACAAAGCCTTAACTAATGACATTTTAATGAGGAAATGCATAGGCTAATTACTATAATCTTCTAGCTGGTCTATAAAAAGCCTACACCCAAGTGATGTAAATATCTGCTGATTCAGACTGTACTGGAAAGGTTTCCTTTTATTTTTTTAAATCACTGAAGGAAACAAAGAAAAAAGCAGGGGGAAAATAAACTCAATCCTCAACTATAGAACACTATCCAAGAAGAAAAGGATTAACAGAAAGCGCTCAGAGGAAGATAAATGTTTTTTCAATGAGTATTTACCCAAGTCCCAAATTGATTGTTTAGCAGTACATAAATCTGGCACAACCACTTGGCTAATGAAACAGACTAAGCAACATCAACACTGCACTTTGAGGTAAAGATCAGTTTAGGTTTGGGGAGAGACAAACCTGTCCATTTCTTGCACAACTATCTATTTGTACATTCACATATTTATCTCATTTTATACTCGTGATGTGGAGAAGGCAATGGCACCCCACTCCCGTACCCTTGCCTGGAAAATCCCATGGGCGGAGGAGCCTGGCAGGCTGCAGTCCATGGGGTTGCTACGAATTGGACACAACTGAGCGATTTCACTTTCACTTTCAAGCACTGGAGAAGGAAATGGCAACCCACTCCAGTGTTCTTGCCTGGAGAGTCCCAGGGACGAGGGAGCCTGGTGGGCTGCCGTCTATGGGGTCGCACAGAGTCGGACACGACTGAAGCAACTTAGCAGCAGTAGCAGCATACTCGTGATGACTTGGGGTGGGTGGGTGGCAGGTAGGGCACTGACTAATAAGCATTAGTGGAAAATAGAAATATCCCATGTTTGGTTACTTAGGAGGCTGAGAAATTATCGTGGGAAGCTGCCATAGACTTTATGGAATTTTAAACCATTTTTTTTTCTTATTAGGGTTTTATTTGTATCCTTTCTTTCAACTTAAGGAAAGAAACAAAGGCAACAATAAAAAATAGTAGGAAAGAACAGGTGTGTGCTACAAACACATAACTATACCCCCTTGTTGTTACATATCTCTAATAGCTCTCTCTTCCACACTGCTCTGATTTTCCAGGCTTATAATTATGGGTTGGCCAAGAAGTTCATTCAGGTTTTTCCATTAAGATGGTATGGAAAACCCGAATGAACTTTTGGGCCAACCCAATACATGGATATACTAGAAACTCTCCATTTTCTAGATGTAAAATATTTCAGGCAATCATATTAGAATGTGGTCATGAAAACGCAGACTTAACATGAGCTAGTGTGCATAGTAGGCAGAGGGGAGGGGGAGATACCAGGGAAAGAGGAGCCAGGAGAACAGCTCTAAAGCCAATTAATCAGCCATATGTCCTACGGCAAGTCACTTAACCCTAGAGATCTTGGTTTTCTCCACTGTAAATTACGGGCTTAGAACAGATGGCCTTTAGAGTTTATTGTTCAAAATCTAATATTGATTTCTTTATTTATTTTTGGCTGGGTCTTCATTGCTGCATAGGCTTTCTCTAGGCGTGGTAAATGGGAGCTCCTCTTCCTTGCGGTCCACAGGCTTCTCCAGTTGTGGAGCACAGGCTCTAGGTGCACAGGCACAGTTGTTGCGGCTCATGGGCTGTCGAGTGTGGGCTCAGTGGTTGTGGCGCACAGGTTTTAGTTGCTCCATAGCACGTGGAATCTTCCCAGACCACAGACAGAACCTGTGTCTCCTGCATTGGCAGGCAGATTCCTATCCTCTGTGCCACCAAGGAAGTCCAAAATTCTAATATTTTAAAATTTGATGACACTAGCACATGTACAGTTCAGATACAACTATTTCTTTAAGGCTCATCTTTTCCAAGAAGTCTTGCCTCGTATAGTTAGTGCTCAGTTGCTTCAGTCAGGTCTGACTCTTTGCAGCCCCATGGACTGCAACCTGCCAGGCTCCTCTGTCCATGAAAGCTTTCCAGTCAAGAATACTGGATTGGGTTCCACTTCCTACTCCGGGGGATCTTCTCAACCCAGGGACTGAACCCGCGTCTCTTGCATCTCCTGCATTGGCATTACCTGGGAAGCCTGATACAGATCGTAGGAATGAACATTTCCATCCTTTTGAAGCTCATTCTATTATGTCTGTACCTCCCTGCAGTGATCAAGAGCACTGGTCAAAGGCCAGAGTTCAAATTCTAATCACTTTATTAGCTGTGTGACCTTAGGTAAACAAAGTAGCCTATCTGACCCTCAGTTTCCTAAACTGTCAAATGGAGATAATAATAGTACCTACTTCTTGGAATTACTAAGCAGATTAAATGAGATAATATATGCAGTGATAAGAATAGTACTTATCACGTAAGTGGTGAATAGATGTTAGTACAGTGGTTGTGCTTGAGTTCACTCAGCCCTCAGATACACTGCTGTCCTGCCAAATGTTTCTGTATCACGCTTCTTTTATGATTTATAAAGCTTAAAAATAGTTACTTCCATGACCGACCAACTAAAAATCTTATGAGTTAGGGAAACATGAACCAACATGATCTTAGTTCAAGGGTATAATTATTTTTGCATATGCCAGTCTCACTTACCAAATGAGCCCCACAGAGGAATGAATGGAGAGTTACCCATTCCTTTCTCTCCCATGAGGCACCCAAACAGTGCTCAACAAACTCACTGTATATTAATGCTCTGGCTGTACCACTACATGATGGCTACAGATATTTAGTCTAAACAATGGGATGCTGGGTTTTACCACTTACATATTGTTCTGATTGAGCCCTTCAATGTTCAACAAAGTTGAGTCTACTATATGCCAGGTCTGTACTAGAGCAGGGATTTCTAGCATGTCACACAACATGGACACTATATCTGACCCCATGGAGCTGAAAGAATAGCAGTAACAATAGATGCTGTGTCATTACAAACACAATCATAGCTATGATTAGCATCACAAAGAAAATCCAGGGACTGATATGATAAAACAAACGCACACACAAAAAGGAGATATATACTAGCTTACCTACTGTAAATTCAGTGGTGAAACAAAGGTGATGGGCCTAGCCACCAAACTCAAATAATTTGCTTTATTTGCTATACACTAAATTAAAATTTAAATTTTAAAGTACTGGTCTTGATTTCCATGAGTTTACAATCTCTAAAATAATTACTAAACCCGTAGGTGGCAGAATATGGACATACAATTACTATGCTGCATATGTGGATGTTTCATCCCCCTAGACTGTGAGGATAATATTTAATCTCTAAGATCAAGGAGATCTCATATATCAGTTCAACATTTATTGGTTACCAGGTGCTTGTGAGAGGCCCTGGGGATACAATGATAAATAGAAGGTTCCTGCCTTTCAAGAGTATGCATTACAGTGGGGGAAAAACAATTAACCAACAGGAATCCTAAGGGGGCTAAAACCTTTAAACTTAGCTTTTCTTAACTAACTACAAATCTGTCCTGATATATAGGGCCTCTTATTGAGCCATAAACTATCATAAAGTAACTTTAGAGCCAACACCCTCTCTCGGGTAGAGTTGAACAATGCAAAAATGGATTATTATTCTGGTAAAGGGTGACTCTAGTACTTAATCAAATTTTGCATGACATTTTAAAAGAAAATGAGCTCCTGGACAAAACAGACCATCTCTCTGTCCCTGCAGTTCCACTATGAACATCTGGGCAACCAACCAGATGTTAACGATGTGGGAATGCAACAGTGAAAACTCTGGTTTAAAACCCTGAACACAGTTTTCCCCTAAAGACATCCAAGGATATATATTTATAATTCTCAAAATGTGAGCCAGGAGAAAACATTTTTATTTATTCAACTTGCAACATATTCTTCCTTTGGGGGTCTGGGTTTATCATCTTGCTCAATTAGGATAATACATGGTTAAAAACTTTAAAGAAGGAAAATAATCAGTTTTATCTTAAAATGTGTATATGTGTGGACAGATGTGTATATGCATATAAAAATGCTCAAACAACTAGCATTAAACAGAGATTTTAGAAGTAGAACTAATTTCTCTCTCTCTATGTGTCTAAAACAGAAAGAATTTCAGCAATTATTTAGCCTAAGTTTCCCATTTTCCTGAGAAAACTGATATTAAAAAGAGGTTTATTTCTGGCTTAAGAGCAAAGAGCTAATAGGTAGCAGAGGCAAAAACATGAACGATTTGTGACTCTAAAAGCAGGGCTTTCTTCATATACGCCAAATGTCTATGAGTGTGTGTGTGCGCACACCTAAAGTATCTGGTTAAGTGGCACAGAAAGTGTAATTTCTATTTATTTTGATATTAGCTGCAACTATCATTACATATGGTTAATATAAAAATGGCAGCTTCTTAAATATTTTTCTTAAGAGTACAATTTAATGATTATCTGAGCCTTGGACTTCCTATCACCGTATCTTTTCTGACTTCAAAAGATACAACAGCAAATGAACATTAATTGTATCTAAACTATTGAGCCTACCCTCAAGTGATGTCCATAAAAATTTGCCACTCAGTATGTCTTGACAGGAAAAGTCAGTCTGGTTCCGTCTGTTGATTTCAATTTATTCCTTTAAAATGAAAATAAATACATAGCAATGATGTTTTATTTAAGAACCTAATTCCAGACACATCAGTGCATTAATACATGTCCCTACAGACACTGCCATTACTGATCAAATCTGAATTATTATCATTCAGCTGCTGCAACCAAATATCGAGATGCCTAGAGAATAACACAGAATGAGATGGTTCCAAGGTGACATGCTCTAAATCCTTCCTGTATCAGATGAAATTTAATTATACCCATTGTTTTTATTATTCAAAATGCATTGGCCGTCCATCCACTCAGCAAGAAATTCCCTGCAATTTTATTCAGTATAGCTTTTATGCTAAAAGAAAGGAGGTGTGCTGAAGACGGGGAGAAAAAACATGTTATCTCCCTCCCTCTACTCCCCACCAGGAGACATGCGGCCGCTGAAGCCCACTGATTTCCCAAGCCCAATTATTTTGTTGTACACTCTTCTCCTCAACAGCACACTTTACCTAGGGACACAGTCTGCCTAAACACCACACACTTAATGGAGTCCCTGAAGCTGTCTCAATTTCATCGTTTCTAACTAATAGGCTGTGATACTTTTTCCCCAAACACATCAGAGCTCTTCCCTCACTCTACATCTTCCTCACATAGGGGAAAAAAAAAAAAAAAAAAAAGGTGTGTGTGTGGAGGGGGGCTAGTCTGATGAAGCAGAGTATTCATTCCTGCTGTCATACCTTCATTATGGTCTAATACCTGCATTTCTTAAGGGCACAGTAACCTCACTTAATCCAATCCAGGGACTTCTTTTTTCCAGATAATGACAATAATAGGTGTTTCCTTATGACTGTTAGTAGTAACACTGAACAGCAGGAATCTACACATTTTGCAGTAGTTAACAGGCAGATAAACCCAGTTTTGCTTTCCTTGAAAGACCTCTAAAATTGATTGCCCAGAGAGTATTTTAGGATTGAGAGACAAAATAAGGAAGAGGAAAATAATAGCTTTCCTGAAACTTACAAGGTCTCTGTGTTATGCTGTTAGAGGTCAAAGACCAGGATTTCAAAATTCTCCCATTTTCTTCCCCCGTTCAGAAGTAGACTTAGCATTCATATTCGAAAGGTGACTCCTATTATGACCTGTCTTGAAAATGAGTCTGATTTCCAGAGGCAGATGTCACTGTTTCAAAGGGCTCACTCTATCTCCCTACAGAGAGATGTAATTTATGTTTTTCTTAATCCTTAGCACCTATGTTAATAACTGTGTCTTACTGAAATTCTCCCATTCAGTAATTTACACATTTGGGGCAAGGACCCTAGGAAAAAAAAAGAGTCTACTTACTTCTTTCAAAACTAATTTCTTTAAAAAGGTTACACATACTTAAGATGGCCTTCCTGCCATCTTCCTGGGTCACATCCAGGTGAAGATTTCAAGAAAAAGTATTGAGAAGTGCAGGCCCAAAGGCAGACTGAAGAAATCATATAGTTATTTCTGAAATGTGATGCCTTGCCATCCCCCGGGGATAATTTCTGTGCTACCCGAGATAATGCCTCTTATATAATGTTGGAAAGAATCAAAACAGTTAATCCAAACTGCTCTTACATCCTGCTAGAATTCAGCAGCTCATGTCTCAAGGCAAGACACCACAGTAACATTTAATTACATCTGACATTTAGCTCTGGGTTCCATAAGTCATCCTAAATTAACTTTTGGGTCAAAACAGACTTGGATTTTCCTACTGAAGACAGTTACTATTATCTTCAAAGCTAAAACCCCTGACTGGCGTGGGATGGAAGAGATAGCAAACACATAGTAACAAGCTCTAAAAAATACCATCACTGAATCTCAAGACATCCCCTCCTCATTGTAACCTTTTTGCCCCAAAGGTAGGCTACCATCCTAACTGTGGTCAACGTTCCCTGGATGAGACACATGGGTCATTAGTACAAAAGGTGGATTGAGAAAAATCCAAAAGTGGATTGCGAAAAAGATCAACGAAGACAGTCCTCCGGTCATGCATTAAGCATTTTACTGCTTACGTTCACCAACTTACTAACTTAAACTGACATTTTCCAGGTTCAACAGATGGTCTCCTTTATCATCTTTTTACAGCATGATGACAAACTCTGGTAAATTAGAGACCAAAGAGAAGGAAGTGCTTTGAATATTAAATGCAGAAATGAGAAAGCCAGAATTAACTGAATTCATTTAGGTTGAAGAATATTCTTTACAGAGAAGGGGAGAAATCATAAGAATATACAGGAAAATAATAAAAGATTATTAAATTCTAGGTTGGATCCGAGATTTAAATAACCCCGACAGGAGGTTATATTAATCACTGCACTTTCCTCCCCAGTAGCAAACCTATCTGAAACCTATCAGTGGCTGGCACAGGCATGCCTTATCACGTCAGGACATTCTTTTGGGTGAGTTTAATCTGAACCGTGTCCTCTGTAGGCATTAGCATTGTTCTGAATCTTCTTCCTAGTGCTTGGTGCATTTGTGTCCTGATGCAAAAGTCAATGATCCTCCTAAAAGGTTCTTCATTTAGGCTCTGAAATCATATGGTTTGTCTCTTAAATATCAGTTCTGTTGCTTATGAACTACGTGATCTTGACTGAGCTCCTTTACCTCTCTAAACCTCAAGATTTATACCTGGAAAAATGAGGATACTCTATGTAGAAGGCAGTGATATGGTTTAAACACAATAACGAAGGTAAAATATTAGCACTGTGCCCAACACAGAATAAAGGCTATGAGTTTCTATGAGAATTTGTGTTCAAGATATGTATCTGTCTGCATTTGTATTTCATTGACTTATCATCATTCCTCATTCTCTTCTTCAAAAGCGGTTCTTTTCTGAGAAAGACAAATACCATATGACACCACTTATGTGTGGAATCTCAACCATGACCCAGATGAACTTACCTATGAAACAGACACAGACTCACAGACACAGAGATCAGACTTGTGGTTGCCAAGGGGGAAAAAGTGGATGGATGGATTGGGAGTTTGGGATTAGCAGATTAAACATAGGATGAATAAACAATAAGGCCCTACTGTATAGCACAGGAAGCTATGTTCAATATCCTGTGATAAACCATAATGAAAAAGAATATGAAAAAGAATGTGTGTGTGTATAACTGAATCACTGTGCTCTGCAGCAGAAATTAACAGAATATTGTAAATCAACTATACTTCAATAAGATAAATTTTTGAAAAAAAGCAGTTCTTTCCCCTCATTATGTCTAAAACACATAGTTTTACATCATGTTAAGCAACTAAGAAGGGCTCAGGCTTCTCCAGGTTTCTGATTCTGCCAAGGGAGTTGCCATCAAGGTTGAAAGACCAGAGACCTGGCATTACATTGGCAAGTCTAGATGTAGTCAGGCCTGGTCCACATGAAAAAGATGAAATGTCATCTACAATTACAACTGCAGATTAAAAAAAAATCTCACAGTATTGACTACATTCTCCTCATTTGGCTTTCTTGCTCTCTTCTCTGCATATCTTGGTTCTCTCAGATTGTTGCTAATATCAACCTATGGTGGTTTTTTCTAGAGTTCAAGTCTTGCTGAATTTTTGCCTTATGGACCCAAACTCACATACTAACATAGAAGAAGGAAAATGATATAAATGGAAGGAGCCTTCCTTTAGCACCCTGATTCCCCTCCATGGCATGTTGCTCCCTAAATTAGAACTCCATCTGTCCATATTCCATTTGGAATATGAGCAATCTTGACAGACTGAGGGCCTTCAGAGTTCCTTAAGCCTTCAGTTTTCAGTGCCTGCTGCAGGATGTGCTCAGACCGACACGGATTTTTCCTGTCTTTACACTGACAAAGTGAGAAGTGAGAGTTTAAACATGTTAAAGGTAATTAGCACCAAGACCTTGCACAGTCTCAAGTTCATCTTAGCCAGCATGATGATGAAGTAGCAGCTTTTATTCCTACTCTCCCATTTAGTGCCATGGTCTCATCTCAGGTTCTCACTTTCTACATCTATGTTGAGTTTCTAGAGTTTTCCAATTAGCAAACTACTTTTAAATACAGACTGTTTGCTCAAGGTATTATTAAAAGTGACTTAAAAGGAGTAGCATAAAACTTACATTTCATTTGGCAAATTTATAGCAATGAACTCAAAATCAATATTCTATTTGTCAGAATTAGAAGGCCCACACTAAATTCATGCATTTCCTAACAAATTCTATATAAGACAGTGATATTTTCCCCCTTTGATGATAAAAGTATAATCAATAAAAGAGACAGTCTTCCTAACAGAAAGAGAGGAAGGAATATAACAATTTTTAGCACCTATGGAGAAGGCAATGGCACCCCACTCCAGTAATGTTGCCCGGAAAATCCCATGGATGGAGGAGCCTGGTAGGCTGCAGTCCATGGAGTTGCTAAGAGTCAGACATGACTGAGTGACTTCACTTTCACTTTCCACTTTCATGCATTGGAGAAGGAAATGGCAACCCACTCCAGTGTTCTTGCCTGGAGAATCCCATGGACGGAGAAACCTGGTAGGCTGCAGTCCATGGGTTCGCACAGAGTCGGACACGACTGAAGCGACTTGGCAGCAGCAGCACCTATTATAAACTCTGTGATAGGGTATTATCAACATGATTTCATTTAATCTTCTCAAGATCACTTTGAGGGTATTACTGGACCCATTTTTATAGCGAGAGTAACTAAGACTGGGTAATGTTAAATATTTTGCCTAAAACCACACAGTTAGTTTAAGCAAGTGTTTCAGAATCAGGGTGTCTGAACTCAGTGACCCCACTTCTTTTGTCTCTTATATGAAAAAACTGTCTTTTTAAAATTAAATAAGGATGATTGAAACAGTTACAAATCATGTGCTGTATTTATTCACCTGGGATACAGGAACATAATCACAAGGTAAAAATCTAAATAAATGTATCAACTGTCTTAAGAATTTTTTTTAATGACAGAGTGAGTCACTCTAAAGTATATGGTACATGTTTCTGCAATGTATGACTATGAAATAAGCTATGAAGGGTGTTGATCTGACATATAAACAGAAACTTGGGCTTGTATTACCAGCTTTCACATCATTAGGAAAGCAGTGGATTACATTATAGAAGCATAATATATAATATGACACATCATTGTACTACCAGAGAACACAATATCTGAAATCCAATTCAGTAAGTCTTCAATAACACACTGTATGTGAACAAAATGCTTGACGAAGAGGCTGTTTCTATGCTTCTGAAAACAACAGATGATCTAATCTCAGCAATATATATTACCTAAAGACAAATTTTACAATATTTCAACCAAAAATATGATACACTGAACAAAGTGTGAAATGGTTAACCACAGCGGGATGAAATGCTATGGCTGAAACGCCCACTTTCTTGATTCTGAACAAAACTAGAAGCAATGAGATTACACACAAGTCTGTGAACACTGTAAATCCTATAGAAAATTCCTATTCCTTTATAAGCATTAAAAAAGGTGAGGTTGGTAAAGGACACTATAAACAAGGTAAAAAGGCAACCCTCAAAATGGGAGAAAATAACAGCAACTGAAACAACTGACAAAAGACTAATCTCTGCAAAATATACAAGCAGCTCATGCAACTCAATACCAGAAAGAAAAAAAAAAAAAAAAAACTAATCAAAAAGTGGGTAGAAAACCTAATCAGACATTTCTCTAAAGAAGACATACAGATGGTTAATAAACACATTAAAAGATGCTCAATATCGCTCATTATTAGAGAAATGCAAATCAAAACTTTACACTAATTAGAATGACTATCATCAAAAATCTACAAACAATAAATGCTGCAGAGGGTGTGGAGAAAAGGGAACACTCTTGCACCATTGGTGGGAATATAAACTGATACAGCCACTATGGAGGATAGTATGGAGATTCTTAAAAACTAGGAATAAAACCATCATATGACCCAACAATCCCACTACTGGGCATATACCCTGAAGAAATCACAATTGAAAACCACACCTGTACCCTAATGTTCATTGCAGCACTATTTACAGTGGTTAGGACATGGAAGCAACCTAGATGTCTATCACCAGATGAATGGACAAAGAAGCTGTGGTACATCTATACAATGGACTATCACTCAGCCATGAAAAGGAATGCATTTGGAGTCAGTTCTAATGAGGAGGATGAACCTAGAGTCTATTATACACAGTTATGTATTCAGAAAGAGAAAAACAAATATTGTATACTAACACCTATACCTGGAATCTAGAGAGATGGTACTGATGAACCTATTTGCAGGGCAGCAGTAGTTATGCAGACATAGAAAACAGACTTGTGGACATAGGAGGGTGGGAAGGAGAGGGTGGAACAAATGGAGAGAGTAGCAGGGAAACATATACATTACCATATATATAATAGATAGCCAGTGGGAATCTGCTGTATGAATTAGGGAGCTCAAAGTGGGGCTCTGTGACAACCTAGAGGTGGGATGGGCTGGGAGGTGGGAGGGAGGTCCAAGAAGGACTGGACATATGTATACCTATGGCTGATTCATGTTGATGTATGGCAGAAACCAACGCAATACTGTAAACCAATTATCATTCAATTACAAATAAATAACTTTTTTTTTAAAGGCTATGTTGGGTTAAATAGAACCCATACAACATTAATAAAGAATAGCCCAGTTGGCAACCCAAAGCTCCACCAGATGCCCATTTCTTTGGCAATGAACTCCAATGAGATTTAGGGAAATTTCACACCTCAAAAGAATATGATGTCTAATGAGAGCTTATCTTGCCACTGAAAGAAGATAACTAGATTTCAGCTCAGCTGAGGCTGTGAAAGAAACAACCCCTTTTCAGAATTTGGTTCAGCAAAAAAAGCATCAGTGAGGAAATTTGTGAGATGATGGCTGAGTAAGCAATAGACAATTAAGGAATTTAAAACAGCTGCTAAGAGATGAGATGAGCCAACTGGCAGGAAAAAAGACAGTTTTAATACTAATTATATTTAAAATAAAACAAGAGTGCCCCTTTACCCTTTAATATATATTATTTCTCATTCTGTTCAAACATCTACTCTGGCAAAACAAAATCTACTATGCATTCCTGAGCAAAGGTTTTAGTTTGATTAAGTACTAATCAACACATAACTTTGGCTAAAGCCAGGTACAGGAGAAAGTGGAAAGGGAAATGATTGCAGAAAAAGGGTGCCAAGCTAGAAGAGCAATATTCCTTCTTATTGTGATTTTTATTAGGAACATAAACATTTTGCTAAGCAGTCTCTTGTGCTCAGAAGTGATCTAAATATCCACTATATAAACATTCTGAAGGATATTAAATCATGAGCCATTCACCTATTATTCATCCTTAACATGATCCACTGTTTCCATTGTTTCCCCATTGGAAACAGTGACTGACTTTATTTTCTTGGGCTCTAAAAATCACTACAGATGGTGACTGCAGCCATGAAATTAAAAGATGCTTGGTACTTGGAAGAAAAGTTATGACCAATCTAGACAGCTATTACTGAATATAAGCAGAGACATTACTTTGACGACAAAGGTCCGTCTAGTCAAAGCTATGGTTTTCCAGTAGTCATGTATGGATGTGAGAGGTGGACCATAAAGGAAGCTGAGCGCTAAATAATTGATGCTTTTGAACTGTGGTGCTGGAAAAGACACCTGAGAGTCCCTTGGATTGCTAGAAGATCAAACCAGCCAATCCTAAAGGAAATCATTTCTGAATATTCATTGGGAGAACTGATGCTGAAGCTGAAGCTCTAGTACTTTGGCCACCTGATGCAAAGAACTGACTCATTTGAAAAGACCTTCATTCTGGGAAAGACTGAAGGCAGAAGGAGAAGGGGATAAAAGAGAATGAGATGGCTAAATGGCATCTCCGACTCGATGGACATGAGTTTGACTAAGCTCTGGGCATTGGTAATGGACAGAGAAGTCTGGCGTGCTGCAGTCCATGGGGTCACAGAGTTGGACATGACTGAGTGACTGAACTGAACATGATCCAGGTCAAACCACAATCAGCACCAGGGCTAAGTAACACTTCCATGCTGATACACACAACTCTACATAAGGTGGCTGCGCTAGGTGTGTAACAAATGGCTAAAGCACATTCCATGAGGCTTTGGAATCAGCACCTTCCAAAAATAAAGCTGATAGCTCAGCTGGTCTACCTGTCAGAATTACTTCCCTCTCCCTATATAGCAAAGAAATAAATGAAAGTAGCTCTCAGGATGCTCCAGAGAAGCTGAGCAACTGGTAAAGTGCCAGGAACCTTGCATATATTATCTCATTTAAATCTCAGAGCTCTGTTTATGTTTATTTTACAGAAGAAACTCAAGCAGGCAAAGTAACCTTTCAGTTCAGTTCAGGTCAACTGCTCAGTCATGCTTTGCGACCACATGAACCGCAGCACACCAGGCCTCCCTGTCCATCACCAACTCCTGGAGTTCACCCAAACTCATGTCCATTGGAAGGACTGATGCTGAAGCTGGAACTCCAATACTTTGGCCACCTCATGGGAAGAGTTGACTCATTGGAAAAGACCCTGCTGCTGGGAGGGATTGGGGGCAGGAGGAGAAGGGGACGACAGAGGATGAGATGGCTGGATGGCATCACTGACTTGATGGACATGAGTTTGAGTGAACTCTGGGAGTTGGTGATGGACAGGGAGGTCTGGCATGCTGTGATTCACGGGGTCACAAAGAGTCAGACACAACTGAGCGAATGAACTGAACTGAACATGTCCATTGAGTCAATGACGCCATCCAACCATCTCATCCTCTGTTGTCCCCTTCTCCTCCTGCCCTCAATCTTTCCCAGCATCAGGGTCTTTTCAAATGAGTCAGCTCTTCGCATCAGATGGCCAAAGTTTTGGAGTTTCAGCTTCAACATCAGTCCTTCCAATGAACACCCAGGACTAATCTCCTTTAGGATGGACTGGTTGGATCTTCTTGCAGTCCAAGGAACTCTCAAGAGTCTTCTCCAACAGCACAGTTCAAAAGTATCAATTCTTCGGAGCTCAGCTTTCTTTGTAGTCCAACTCTCACATCCATACATGACTACTGGAAAAACCACAGCCTTGACTAGATGGACCTTTGTTGACAAAGTAATGTCTCTGCTCTTTAATATGCTGTCTAGGTTGGTCAGAAAGTAACCTTTAACATAGCAGTATTGATTGTACCCCTATGGTATCCTGAGCATTAATCTGGCTCCACATTTTACAGACACAAGAATCTTTCCTTCTCGAGGAAAATCAGCAAAGATTAGCAGTGTCATGTTAGCAAGTCTGGCTAATATATGGCAAAAAAGCCTACGGTCCCAGCTTTCCTTTTCTGTTGTTTCCTGTCCTTTTTCTCGAATCCCATATTTATCAAGTCAGCCATAGGCTGTCCCTTCTTGGTTCTTGATTTACATCGTTTTGCCTCATTATCACCTGACTAGCACTGATAGGGTCATTCAGAGGCAGGCTCTCCTGAGAAAAGAGGGACAGAACTGTGCAGTCTGCATTCCTCCTGCAGCACTAACACCACCTCTGAAACACGTGACTCATGCTCCGTCTCTCATCACGTTACTCTGGGTAATCACTAGTGCTGAGCAGTCCTGGCAGTTCTTGCTTTAATTCTGACATTTTATGGAACTCTTACCCGAAATTTCCTCCACGTACCTTTCCTTTCCTACAGACAAAAAGAAATACATATCTAGACTATTAGACAAGTAACTAGTTCATAAAGGAAACAGAACACCAATTTATGGTCACAGGCCAGGAAATGATGGAATTCCTAAAAACAGGGTACACAGCTCATATTTAGCTTTCATACAAAGCTTGTCAGAAAGTTCTAGAGAAGACGCAGCACTCAGTCCTCATCATTCTCTAAACTCATGGTATACTCACCAACACAACAGTTCTTTCCTTCAAGTTCATACCTGATGAGCTGCTGATTACAGACAGATCCACAGGCAACACATGGATCTACCTAATCTCCATTTCTAGCGATGAAGACGATCCCTCCCTTTGCTCTTCAGCATCCATCTTCCTAAATCTCTGTGATGACTCCCACATTGGGGAGAATTTCCTCTACATGTATCTGCTCTCCCCAGGCTCAGAGCACTGTCAACCTCCGTATCCTCCTGGCTCTTCCTGGAGCAGGTATTTTCCTCACCCTTCTCAAAGACTCTCCTCTAGAAAACTTGGCCTTTCAAGTCTGGCTCTTACTCATGCAGCAGTTGTGGGATCAAAAAAATCCCTACCCTCAATAAAACAAAACTGTGTTTCATGCTTCTCCATACAGCAGCACATAGTAAGTGGTTGGCATGTAATGGCACTCATAACTGTCAGCGTATCACCATTATTGATGAATGGGATGGGATGAGGAAGTAAAAGCAAGATTTATCACCTGTTAACTAACTTGGAGGGTTTTAATACAACTTCTTTATCAAAAACCTGGATTTTATCAAGTGAATGATTACATGTCAGAGGCTTTAGACTCTCTCCTTTACTGGATAAATTGGAGAGTCATTCTGGCAGTAGTAACGATGGCCCAACAGTACTGATGTCTCCTAGATACCTGGCACAATTGCTAACAACTTCCTTTTCTTGATGTGACTCCAAAATAAGGCCAGTTGAATATGCCTGACAATCTGTATTGTTCCTCTTCTTCCTCTTCTGGAAGATACCTTAGATCAAGCATAACATAATCAACACTTCCTTAAATTATCCTAAACACCAACATAAACACTATTCTTAACTTAAATCTCTAACTATTCTTAATCTATAAAATTATCCTAAATACCGCAAAAACACTTCTTACATATGTGACTATCATGTTAAAACATTACAGACAGAATGGAATGGAACCTCTTCACTGTCATCTATAATACTCTCAATCCATATAATTTAAAAAACTCTTTGGAATGGCTTCCCTACTAGTCTTTTACTAATCCATAAACTCACTGTCAAAGTAAAAATCAGATCTGCAAAGGCAGTAGACAGAATAGTAGTTAAAAGCCTGGATTACAGAGCCAGAATATCTGAGTTTGAATCCTGATTCTAACACTTACTAGTTTCTACCACTTATAAGACTTGTAAGTTATATTCTACCACTTATATATTGGTAGAATATATTTCCTTATATTCTACCACTTACAAGACTTTGGGAAAGTTATTTAACCTCTGTTGCTTCACTTTCCTGATCTGAAAAACAGAGATAATAAGTGTACCTACCTCACAGAATTGCTTTAAGGGTTAAATAAATTAGTAAAATTACACATATTAAGTGAGGCTTAAATGTTAGAAATTATTATCATTACTATATCTGTCTTTGCAATATCTGATTAACTTAGGTCTTGAGAGTCCCTTGGACTGCAAGGAGATCAAACCAGTCAATCCTAAAGGAAATCAGTCTTGAATATTCATTGGAAGGACTGATGATGAAGCTCCAATACTTTGGCCATCTGATGCAAAGAGCTGACTCACTTGAAAAGACATTCAGGCTGGGAAAGACTGAAGGCAGGAGGAGAAGGGGACAACAGAGGACAAAATGGTTGGATGGCATCACCAACTCAATGGACATGGGTTTGGGTGGACTCCAGGAGTTGGTGATGGACAGGGAGGCCTGGTGTGCTGCAGTTCATGGGGTTGCAAAGAGTCGGACACAACTGAGCGACTGAACTGAACTCGACACCCTAACTCATACACGAAAACAATCTGACAAGAATAAAGAGACCTTACCTTTAGGAGAAAAGAGACCTTATCAAACCCTCCTTAACATCTTTTATTTTTAAACTAATAAACAACACCATTTAACTTTTAAGCTCAGTCAGTAAACAGAGAATACCTCTTGAAAGTAGAAGATAAATTCCAATAAACCAACCAGTGTAGTTTTTATTGGCTTTCAAACACAAAGACAAATTCTTCAGGAATTTTTTTTTTTTTTTTTAAGAAATCACCCCCAACTTCTCCTAAAATATTATCTTATTACATAAGTTTTGATTGGGGCTTCCTTGGTAGCTCAGCAGTAAAGAATCCACCTGCCAATGCAGGGGACTTGGGTTCAATTCTGGGATCAGGAAGAGCCCTTATAAAAGGAAATGGCAACCCACTCCAGTATTATTCCCTGGGAAATCCCTTCAGAGGATCCTGGCAGGTTATACAGTCCATGGGGTTGTAAAAGAGTCAGAGACAACTTAGCGACTAAATAACAACAGCAACCTTCAACTCTGACTAAGGCCCACCACCAAGAAATTACCATTTACCACCATGAAGGCTGAAATTTCATTTTGATAGGTAGGCCTCAACCCATACTCTTTTATTTCCTGTAATTACCTTCATCAAAGTGGATCATACTTCTTTTGGAAATCCTCACTATTCAAAACAACATATCTATTCTTTATATAAAACTTCCATATTCAAAACAACATTTTTTCCTTAATAAGCTCCAAGTCTAGGTCCCTCACTCTCATATTACTCCTGTTGGCTAGCAAGAATTAAGCACCACTCTGGCACTAGTGATAACACAGTTCAAGAACAATGTAAAACTTCTCATATATATCAGTCAACTCTTGTTCTTTGATTAAATGTATGGAGGAAAGAACAATTTGAAGGTACAAACTACATAAAGCTCAAGATTAGGTTATTATTGCTTTAAGAAGCTTATTCAGATATGATCACCGAGACTAGGGTGCCCAGAACTTCCAGACTAAATTATTTACAATCCAAAAAAGCATAACTCATAGCCACTGTCTAGCTGTCCTCTGCAGGTTACAATTAAATAATTTTTTCAGTCTTTAGATGAATGTGATGAATCTTCTTTTGAATTACACAGAGTAAGACAAGAGGCCTCATGCAACAGGGGAAAAAGTCTCAAAGAGGCATTGATTTTATTGTTAATTACTATCAGAAAAGTAACCTCATGTCATCTGGGCCCAAACCAAAACCACTGGGTTCTACAATTTAAATTATTTACTATCCCTGATAGATAAGAAAGTTGTTCAACACATTCAAGAGTATTGAAATGAATCCCACAGAACACTAGTATCAGTTTGGGTTTGCTTTATCACACTTTACTAAGCAATAGGGATACAGAAGTAAGTAAAACACTACTTCAGAGAGTTTAAAATCTAGTGAAGGAGAGAGAGATGCATAAATAACTGCAACACAAGGTATAAGTAAGTACTTCAAAAGCATTTACTAGTCACTTCTGGTGCCAGACACATCTGTCCCACTTTCATGTAAGAATTACAATTAGGATGAACAGTTCTGGGATAAACACAAATTAGGCTTAACGGAAACATCCAAAGGAATCTGTATAAGCGTCCAGCTCAGTCACACACACACAAAAAGACATTTAATATTGTAAGAAAAGGACCACACCAGGGTTCAGTTTCCTCAGAGACACATCTGTAACTTCTGGAAGACAAAGAAGCTAGGGCACTTCTTGTCTGTAGCCACCAGATCAGTAAGAGGGAATCTTGCCTTCTTTGGCTTCAGACAGCCTCTGGACTGAAACACTGAGGGCTGAAGCAGCCTCAAACCTTCAAATGTAGTCAAAACCTCGTCTAGTCAAGAAAAGAAGACTTGCATGAAGGGTCCTTTGTTTCATTTCCCTAGTCATTCATTCATTCATATAATACCATAACTGAGGTGTCAGGTCTTGTTCCAAAACCTGGGAAAGCAAGCAAGCATGTAACCAATTAGATTACATACTAGTGAGACAAGAACAAAATCAACAAAGACTGAGCCATAGTGAATAAGGCGTGGCACCTTATGTCCAGAAGGAATAGAGGGCCAGACTAGAAATTCTCATTCCTGGGAGGTGGAAATCCAAGGAAACCTTCCGTAACTTCTGCACAGGCTAATCCTTCCACTTGTGGCACTTGTCTTCCCTGTGCTTAGTTTGGGAATTACTCCCTATATTCTGTGACTACTCATCTTTTTAGATAAAAAAGCAGTTAATCTTCTTCTTGAGGCCAGGCATGGCAATTATTTGAATAATGCCATTTTCAAATATGCCAATTGAATATGCTGTCCATCAAAAGAATAAATAAGAGTCAGAGAAAAGCTGTTGATGGAAGAACTGAAAGATAACCATTATGCTGAAGGAGCAGAAGAGGATAACACACAAACTCTTACCCTTAAAAAACAATCTGACTCTTTTGAATATCCCCCTACAGTCCACCCTCACTGACCAAACTAGAATAGATACTAGTCCATCAAATACATTGACTGACTTCTCCATTATACTCAACTTCTTTAAATTTCAGTTCATTCAGCTGCTACAAAATGGTATAACTGCATTCTAGGTGTGTATGCGAAGATTTCTTTTATTCCACAAGCTGTTTTGGCTGGGGAACAGTTAGAGGAACACTTCTCATACTCCATGGGTAATTAGTGGGAAGACCTCATGGCAACCTGAGGTTGGTTCTCAGGCTGTGCAAGTCAGCAGGGTGTAGCAGCTGAAGAGAATGGTTCTATAATACTGTTCTGTGGGGTTTTTCCTGCCACATAAAGTTGTAAGAATGGCCTAACTATAAATAAACACAGAAGATGGCTCCCACAAAGAAAGCCACAGAGAAAAAGATTAACCAAATTGAAGACTTGAACAATATTACCCTTACAATAGTAAGTTAAATACAATATAAGTTAAATGGCACTTGATGCAAAAACAGTACTTATACTTTCATTATTTACATTAGTACCAAGACTCTTGCCTGATGAGGAAATCAAGGCTCAGAGCAGTTAAATGACTATAATAGAGACTAATACCTGAAACTAGGTATATGGATTCCAAGAGAGTGAACCTTTTGTTGAAACAAACAAAACTGCTTTATGTGTACATTAAATATGTTAAAAAGAAAGTTTTATAAGAATTTTTTGGATCTGATTTGTTTTCATAAGCACATTTGTGTGTGTGTGTGTGTGTGTGTGTGTGTGTGTATTCAAACAGAACCTCTAATATCACCTCGTCTATCACACTATTCACCCCAATGTCCAGATTCTACTTCACAGAAATTATCAAATAATGAGGCAGCCTCAGCATGCTAGTTCTCACTGAGGCAGACAGGGAACACATGTGGGGAAGACAAACTATTTTCAGAGGCCCAAGCGAAGGGAATTAGACGGCTGCTGGGGAATAAAAATACCTTTCCTTTTATCCATCTAAGTTGTTGGCTGGGACCCCATAAGAAAAGACAAGGTTAACAAGAGAAAAGCATATAAATGTATTTATTAATGTTTTTCTCCTGCTAATCTGAACTGTTAAAGGAAGGGACAAGGAGAAATATTTACCTTCCTCTCTCCACAAGACACCACAGAGATCCAGGAAGCTGACATGGTAAGAATGCTTACCTTTTTCTCAGTTGTCCTAGGCCTCAACTGCAGTCCCTGGGGCTAGTGGAATGGGAATGCCCACCTTGAGACTGTCAGAAACTGTAAAGGAGGGAAACTCTCTTTCCCTTTACCTTTCTAAGTTCTCAGTTGGGGCCCCTGAAACAAAACACAGGTTAAAAACAGAAAAGCATACAAATCTATTTAATGTGAGTTTTACGTGACATGATAGCCTTCACAAGGAAATGGAGATGTGAGGGAATGGTTAAGCTTGGGTGTTTTTATGCTAGGTCTGACTAAAAGTAAAGGTCATGGGAAAATGTGACAAGACAAAGGGAATGAGCTCAAGGTAGTAAACCGGGGGAAACATTCAGATTCCTCTCAGCATCCCTCCAACTTCAGAGATAATGATGCTCCTTTCCTCCAGCAATAGGAAGGACATCTCTCACATAAGAGTCTTATGACCTGCTTCAGAGGAAGGTCAGAAAATCCTTCCTACACCTGCATCAGATATTCTCAAATACCTTCAGCCTAAAATACTCAATATGACAAGGAGCCATATATTCTGGAGTAGCATGTCCTGACCCCATTATTATCCACAAAACACATTCCAAGATGTCTTTAAAATGTCTAAATCACTAGAAGAACCTGTGACCTATTTACACAATGAAATCTGTTTTTCTACAATCACCAGCATGGTATCTATACAGGCACACCTTGGAGATACTGTGGTTTCGGTGAAAGACCAACACAACAAAGTAAATACCGCAATAAAGGGAGTCACGTGAACCTGGCTTCCAGGTGCAAACAGAAATTATGTTTACACTATACTGTAGTCTGTTGAGTGTGCAATAATAGCATTACGTCTAAAAACACAATGTACATGCCTTATTAAAAATAATGTACTGCTAAAAAATGCTGACCGTCATCAGCTCCTTCACCAAGTTGTAATCTTTTTGCAATAGTGACATCAAAGATCACTGATGATAGTTCATTGTAACAAATAATAATTAACAGTTTGAAATATTTCAAAAACTATGAAAACCATAGTAGTCATGTACCCATGACATTCCAGTAGTCATGTATGGACATGAGAGTTGGACCATAAAGAAGAATTTATGAGCGCCAAAGAATTGATGCTTTTGAACTGTGGTGTTGGAGAAGACTCTTGAGAGTCCCTTGAGAGTTACAGTTCATTGTAACAAATAATAATTAAAAGTTTGAAATATTTAAAAAACTATGAAAACCATGGTAGTCATGTACCCATGACATTCCAGTAGTCATGTATGGACATGAGAATTGGAGCATAAAGAAGAATTTATGCGTGCCAAAGAATTGATGTTTTTGAACTGTGGTGTTGGAGAAGACTCTTGAGAGTCTGCAAGGAGATCAAACCAGTCAATCCTAAAAGAAATCAATCTTGAATATTCATTGGAAGGACTGATGCTGAAGCTGAAGCTCCCATACTTTGGCCACCTAATGCAAAGAACTGACTCACTGGAAAAGACCCTAATGCTGGGAAAGATTGAAGGCAGGAGGAGAAGCGGACACCAGAGGATGAGATGGTTGGATGGCATCACCGCCTCAATGGACATGAGCTTGAGAAGGCTCCAGGAGGTGGTAAAGGACAGGGAAGCCTGGCATGCTGCAGTCCAAGGGGTTGCAAAGAGTTGGACCATGACTGAGTGACTGAATAACAACCACCAAAGTGAGACACAGAGGCACAAAGTGAGTGAATACTGTTGGAAAAATGGCACTGATAGACTTGCTTAATGCAAGGTTGCTGCAAACCTTCAACTGATACAAACAAACAAAAAAATACACTATCTGTAATAAAAAAAAAGGTATGTAAATGGAAGTATAGCAGATTTGAAAGAACTCAGTGTATGGTTTGAGACTAAAAACAGGATCTGGGTAGATGCAGCCGTAATCTGAGATACATCCATTTGACTGATCCTGCGAACATGCAGAAAATGATCACTTTACAAAGCATCTCCTGAGACTCTCGGGAAGGTCTGCTTTCTCCCCAAATCTCTATCATCTATGTATAGTACCACTCTATAAGGAATCTCTGAAAGTCGTATTAAGATACAAGTCAATTCTCTTATAAAGGCAGTCTACTTTGGCTACCTGATGCAAAGAGCTGACTCACTGGAAAAGATCCTGATGCTGGGAAAGACTGAAGGCAAAAGGAGAAAGGTGGCAGAGGATGAAATGGTTAGATAGCATTACTGACTCAATGGACATGAATCTGAGAAAACTCTGGGAGACAGTGAAGGACAGAGAAGCTTGGCATGCTATAGTCCATGGGGTCGCAAAGAGTCAGACTCGACTTAGCAATTGAACAACAAAAGCCTTTAGTATCTACTAACATAGCCACAAATGTAAAATTAGTAAAGGTATTGACAACATTCTTGGGAAATGATGAAGGACAAGTTAGGGTCCAGGAACGGAATGCCCAGGCGAGGTGGGGTGTGGGGAGAAGAGAAGTCCTATCATGGGAAGTAGCCAGTAACGGAAAGGGTCATCAAAAAAGAGAGAGAGAGACAATTTTACCTGCTAAATCACTCTGCCTAAGACAACCTCTGTTTCCAACCTCCTCCAGGGGGCTATTTAGAGTGAAATGGCCCGGGGCAGGGGTGCCATTTTCAGTTATTAAAGAAGCAAGTAGAGCTTCTGGCTCTGAGCAGCACTTGACCCAAAGGGTGATGAGTAGAAGGAAGAGGAAAGGGAATTAGCCAGATCCCCTGTGGTCAGAGTCTGCACACAGCAGGGCTGATAACCATGTCCATCTCAGCATGAACTCCCAAGGAACAGCTCTTTGATTGCAGAAGTTACTGCTGTCCAGAGCTGAGCTGCAGGGAAGGACTCAAGGCTAAAACCAAGAGGGGAGGGGCGGCCAAAAGAAGTCCTAGATAAGAAATGTAATAATTAACACATTTGTCACCTGGTGGTGGAAAGCCATAAAATAGTGATGATAAAATAGCCACAATGCTGGCATAATTACCCTCTCCCAACCAACTGCCAAAGGTCTGGTGATTAATCAAAGTCTCTCTAGGCATTTCTCTGAACAAGCCCAGCCTCCAATCCCAGTGTAAAAATCCACAAGCCAGCTTCTGTGAGTGAGAAACAGGCGGTCGACTTGAGGATCTTTTTTTTCTTCATCTGGAGAAACATGAATAAATCACACATCATCAAGTTTATCATTTTTCTCCTCAGAGAAATATGAAATATTATAGATCATCTTCAGTACATCAGCTTCTTCACACTCCATTAGCATGAAGGGACTATTTTTGATATAATTTATCAAACCACTGGCCTCATTTCTCCCACTTCCTTCAAGATGGAAAGGCAGACACAGTGGACTCAGGTTTCTCTTTTTCATAAGAAGCTGCAATCTGCCTTCTACTGGGGAAGCAGACAGTAAGTCGAAGGGCATAATTAGTGACAGGTCATCAACCTGTACTACCACCCAAAAGACTGGAAGGATCTGGTCTAGAGTCTGGAATGGAGCTGGCTCAAGCATACTCTAGTTAAATTCCACTGAGGTGAGAATGTCGTCTCTCTCTCTCTTTTTTTTTTTTAATGAGTCCATCTCTCTTCCCAAAGTCAGTTTTCCCCTCCACCTTGGCCCACGCTGATGTGATAAGGGTCCCAAGAAGGATGTGTGCTTGGTTAGCATGCTACAAGGTCTCACTGGCAGCCAAATATGTTCAAAAACTGCAAGAGAGAATTAAAACATTTGTTCTTTTTCTACTTTCTCCTTCATTAGCAGCATTAGAGTGTTTTAACAGCAAGGCTGAGAACCAAATGATCCACTCAATTCAATTTGATTATTATTATTATTTTAATTAATGAGGTCCTACTATGTTCGGGGCAATTACCTTGTGATTCCTACTCAGAATCAGCTAAGCAAATATATACCTAACTAGCTGTAATATAAAATGATCATCAGAGAAGAGGCAGAAGATGTATCTGGATAAAAAAGTATTTCATTAGGATCTTGAAAGCTGGGTAGAATTTCAACATCCTGGATAAAGTTCAAAACAGCAAAGACAACTAGGGATAAAGAGATGTCACCGGGAGGCATGAAAAGAACATGAAACGGGAATGTGACGTGTATGTTGGTGTTGTTGTTTAGTCACTAAGTCATGTGTGACTCCTTTACGACCACATGGACTGCAACCAAGCTTCTCTGTCCATGGGATTTCCCAGGCAAGAATACTGGAGTGGGTTGCCATTTCCTTCTCCAGGGGATCTTCCCAGACCAGGGATTGAATCCGTGTCTGCTGCATTGGCAGGTGGATTCTTTACCACTGAGCCACCAGGGATGCCCAAAAGATGTATGGTTGAGATGCAAATAGTACAAAGACTGATAAAGGTTAGGCTTAGGATCATTCTTGAACAGCAAGCTGAGGAGCATTTGTTCCATCACATAATCAACAGGGAGCTATTAAATGTTTTCATGGATAACAATAAAGATTAAAACTGTGTCCAAGACATTAACTATAACAGAACTGTGAAAGATGACCAAGGAGAGGTGAGGCAAGGTGAGTGGTAAGAAAACCAGTGAAAAGTCTCCAGCTGCAGGATTCCCCCAGGAGTCCTCTCTAGAGCATATGGCTTCAAGATAAGGGCCTTGTTTCAGCAGTCTTACATTAATCATGCCAAACACAGACGTGTGCTCAATACAACTTGGTGAAATAACAAATGGACACGTGTGCAAGGGGAGCTGCACAAGCATGTTCACAACAGCAGTGTTTGTAATAGCAAAAATTTGAAAACAGTGTAAATGTTCACAAATAGAATAGGTAAATGACAACATAGTCAAACTAGATTATTATACAGTAGGGAAAAGCAAAAGAGAACAACTGAATTAATCTTACAAATATAATGTGCAGTTAAATAACTGCTGCCGGACTTCCCTGGTGATCCAGCGGTTAATAATCTGCCTTCCAATGCAGGGCACATAGGTTCGATCCTTGGTCAGGGAACTAAAATCCCACATGCCATGGGGCTACTGAGCGTGAGCGCCACAAGAGAAGCCTGCTTGCCACAACTAGAGAAGCCTGTGCGCTGCAGTGAAGAGCCCACGTGCTGCAACTAAGACCCCCCAACACAGCCAAGCAAATATTTAGGAAAAAAATTACATTCTTAAAAAGTTGCAAACATACATGTATAGCAAGATGCAATTTTTCAAAATTAAACCTACTATATAATATGTGTTGATTTACATTTGCAGGATATATATAAAGAAATTCATAACATAAATCTGGAATAATTGTGGTTATTACCCCTGGGTTCTGAGAGGAGGATATGATCACAATTACAATAGGGGCATCAACTATCCCAGAAATAATATACTTTTCAAGCTGGGAGATGGGTGCATGGATATGCATTATTTCTCATATCTTTAACAAAATAAAGATAAAGCAAAAATAATAATGAACAGGCAGAAGAATCTAAGGGGGCCAGTCACATTTAAAGATATGGATGACAGGGACTTCCCTGGTGGTCCAGTGGTTAAGATTCTGAGCTTCCAATGTAGGAGGTGCAGGTTTGAGCCCTAGGGAATTAAGATCTCATACACTGAGTGGTGCAGCGAAAAACAATAAATAAAGACGACAAGGTAATCAGTCTAATAGGTTGAGAAAGGGCAGTGGAGAAAGCATAGAAGTCAGGCCACTGACATACCCTAGAGCTGGAATGTGACAGTCATTATGCAGCTGAAGGGCTGGCAGAATGTAGGCTGCAGTTCGTACACTTGGCCCAGACTGGGCAGGGAGACAGGAGAAGCCAAGGGTTTGAGCAAACTTTGGGAGATAGGGAAGGACAGAGAAGTCTGGTGTGCAGCAGTCCATGGGATTGCAAAGAGTTGGACCTGACAGAACAACAACAAAGGCCTTAGTGAAAGAACTGGAGAGGAGGAGGGACCAAGGGACTGGCACAGAAAGGGCAGAGAAAGCTTGCTAGAGGACCAGGGGGACCATAACCATATTAGAAACAAATAAATGAAAGCCTGGATGGAAGACTCCCTTTGGAAGAAATACAGTGAGTGTGTGAGTGTGTGTGTGTGTGTAAAATCAAACTCCAGGAGAAAACCAAGTGTGTGTGTGTATGAGTTTTGTTTTAAGAAAAGTCACCTTCTTTTCCAAAAGATTGGATTTTGTACCATCATTCTTCTTCAAATGATGAAGTATTTTCCTCTACTTTAAGCCCGGGTTGGGAAGGGACATCATGGGAAGTAAATCAAAGCAGAATAAGAACACACGTCAACCTCTCATATTTTTCCTTCTTGCAGAAATGCAATAGGATAACTTATTTTTAAAAATCTGAAGTTTATTAGGCTGGTATTTATTTTGGTTTCCCTGGAGGGTACAGTTATGCCTTAGAAAGACCTGTGGCTGAAAGACTTTCATAATAAACTATTTCTATGCTTACCACATGTACCAGGAGGAGCAGAGAAAGTCTCCTTTGTGAGGCATTTTGTAGAGAGAAGACTCCTACTCTTTCCATTTAGCAGCATCATTTGTTCTGGCATTAGAGTTCCTCTAACCGTTACCCAAGCTACAGAACTGCAGCCTGTGGGAGTTATACAAAAGGATTATGTGGAATATCCAGCTCTATCTGAAAGAGTTGGAGAGTGGGAGATAAAATGCCACCCTGAAATAACTTTTGTTGCACAACTAAAGCATGGATCCCAGCATCGGCAATGAAGTTAAACCAAGGCTGTCGGCAAGCTGGTAGGGTTGGTCTCGGGGTCCTGTAATTCCCTCTAGATCAGAAAAATTATACTAAGCATAGAGATCAACTTTCAGAAGAAAGACCCCTTTCTTGCTAAGTTTCTTCCAATCATTCCTGTTTCTGGGGAAATGCCACTTCACAAGTATGTGGGTATAGTTGACAACTCTTTAGCAGAGGTGAAAATGCAAAGAGATTTTTAGAAAATGCCATATCACTACATGATAAAAATAATCCATATGAACACAAGAAGTAAGAAATAGGCTTGAGAGGCTCTCGAGTCTGTCAAACTAGCAGAAGACACTGCTGGAGGTGCCCAGGAACGCTATGATGTCCAGGCGTTAAAAATGCAGGGAGAGAAAGACACAATGTGGTATCTCTGCATAATCTTGGCCCCTGGGGGACCAAAACTCATTTTTCATGGTTTGCAAAATAAACCACCAAAATTAAGCAGGAACAGAAATATATTTACTGGACTCAAAGGTGTGACTACGAGAATGTAAAATATATGCAGACTCACAAACTCATGCATTTTCTCCATTTATGCAGACTTGGCTGGGAACAACCAACAACTAGCCACTCAGAATTCAGTTCCAATTCTCTCTGAGCCTTGGGGAAATAGGAGACTTGGTGTGATGGGCTTGCATTCCAAATGACTCTGGTGAAGCCTGTGGTGTCCAGCTGAGCCAAAGGTGGAGCCAAGGTAAACAGACAGGACGACGAGCCAGGAAAATGAGATGGCAGGGAGGCCTAACCCACTAAAACACAGCCATAAAAAACATCGAGACACAGAATTTCCCATGAGTCACAGTGGGCCAGTGAGATGCTGCCCACTTGCTGCCAAGGCAATCCAAAAGGCATCCCATAGACTTCGCCGTACAACAGTGGAGACTCACCAGGACTCTGCAGAACTTGATAAAAGTCTATATTCATAACAATATACAGCCATGTAAAACTAGCTGTTCTACTGCGACAGGAAAAAAACAACTTTCCATTAAAATGCCTTTTCTTTTTTTTATTAATCCAGGAAGTTCTAAGTAACAGCAAAGGAAATGGAGACAACCAACTTCTGCATCTTGGCAGGCTAAAAGACAGCATTCACTCAAAAAGAAATTTATTTTTAATTGGTATCCAAGTGGTTCTGCCATTTATGTGTGTACCATTTATATTTCTCTTAAAATGTTCTTAAGACACTGTACAAGTAAGTGTTTAATAGTATCATAGGGACACTGACACTTGAGAGGGCTAAACGACATGGTATTAGAGTTAAAACTGAAAGGAAAATTAATTTCTTAAGAACGATAAATGAAAAGAATGATGTTAATTGTAGAAGCTCAACCAACCAACCACAAACAGGCAGAAGAATCAGTGTGCAATAGCAATGACTTAAAGAAATTCCATGGATGGAAAGAGATGAGACAATTCCAGTACAGAACAAATGATTTAACTTAAAATGAAAACACAAATCCTTGCTAGGGGCAGAGTGTTATACTGGAAACGTAAATCTCTTAAAACTGTAACAATGGCCTTTCTTAGAAAGTTCCTTTCATTAATGACACCCCTGATCAGAGCCTGAATTGGGCTTACCAGGTTCAAAACTCTGCTCCATCAATTACCACAAGCCCCCTCATCTGGGATAAAAGCTTTGCCTTGACTGAGTCCAGGTTTCCCCATGTGCAATATGTGCATTATGAAATCGACCTAGTGGAACTGTCTCAAAACTAACTGAGATGATGAAAATGAAAGTACTAAATCAAACACCACGCAGGGCCCACAACAAAGTCACTAAGTCTAGATCACCTCGTCCACAACCACTGCACACGTACACCTTTGAGGTGCGGTACTTAAGAGCACAGCTTCTTACATCAGGCTGTTCAAGTCCTGGCTCAGCCAGCTACTACATACATAACTGCAGACAGATTTCTTAATCTTTTTAAGATTAAGTTTCCTTCTTAGAAAAATGGAGATAATTATAGTGCCTCCTTGATGGAGTGCTTGGGAGGTATATCTGTTATTACCTGAAACACAGAGCACTGCCTGGCAAACAGTCAAAGCTCAATAACTGCTAGCTGGGACCATGGTTGTGTTATATGTGAAATCTGAAAACTCACTGACAGAGGGAATACCTCCTTTGAAATTTTAAAAAACTAGAGGCAAAGTATTTAATCAAGTCAGACCTCCTAAGCATGCTCTCTCTGTCTCCTATGTAAATTTTGATGTAATAATGATATTTTGATTGGTATTGTAGTTTTCACTTTTATGAGCATGGCGACTATATAACTTCCTTTTAAGAAAAAATGTAAAACACTGAGAAAACAATTCGGATAAGCAATTTACTTATTAAAATGCAACTTTCAAGGTATGGCCAAGATTGGTGCAAATTTAGCCTAACTTCCCATAAGAGTCTCATTTTACATCCATTTCTTAGTGCACAAAGAACTAAAGCCAATATCAAGGCCCCAAGGCTGTGAAAGACAATCCAGCATCACAGACAGACTCAATTGTTTTTGCTAGACCATGCTCTCTAATGCAAAAATACAAGGAATACATTATAGAAAGATTTTCAAGAACTAGTATATTGAAATAAATACATTTTTAAAGAATCATCTAAACTTAAATTAACAACACTTTACTCCAGTAACAGAGGTTTTACTGCATTATCCTCTTAATCAAGAGGACTAAGTATTATGAAATGGTGTGTGAAAGTAAAGTGGGTTATCTATTTCGGGGAGTTTATATCCTGTAATAATGTTTGGTTCATGCAAGCACTGATCAGGAAAAATAGTAACAGTGGTTAAGCAAAATTGTTGCCATTTCACAAAAGAAGTTGAGACCAAGCAGCAGAAAGTTGAGTAATTTCTCTAAAGTTAGTTGCTCTTGAGTAAGTATCAAGAATGTAGATCTGAGACACCCTGTCCCTGGCTCCAGATGGTTAGACAATGAGACTCTAAAGTTATGGCCAATGAGTAATTTTCAGGTGACTGCCTGGGTGTTTTCTTATAGTACCACTGTTATTATGTACTTACCATACTAATCCTATCTATAGCTTTCTTATTTGTGCTATTAATTATTACATTTACAGTATTTCATCTTTCATTGGGAACTAATCAAAAACCCCTAAAGTAACCTAAGTGTCCATCGACAAATGAATGAATAAAGATGTACAATGGAATATTACTCAGCCATAAAAGGATGAAATAATGCCATTTGCAGCAACATGGATGAACCCAGAGATTTCAGACTAAGTGATGTAAGTCAGACAAGGACAAACATTTTATGATATCAGTTGTATGTGGAACCTAAAATATGATAAAAATGAAATTATTTACAAAATGGAAACACAGATATAGAAAACTAAATTATTGTTACCAAAGAGAAAAGGGAGGGAGGGATAAATTATGAGTTTGGGATTAACTGTTGCGTATTACCATATGTAAAATAGATAAACAAGGTCCTATTGCAGAGCACAGGGAACTATATTCAATATTCCATAAAAACCATAATGAAAAGAAATCTGAAAAAAGAATATATATAAAACTAAATCACTTTTCTGTATATCAGAAACAAGCACAGCACCGTAAATCAACTATACTAGAATAAAAAGAAAAAATTCTATTCTAGCCAGTAACTCTAATGAAGCCCTGTTAGGTGATGAGAACATCTGCAAAAACCCATCAGTTTCAATGAGAGTCTTTACTCCTACTGAAGTAGAATCCAAAAGGGTTCCAAACCATATGCAAATGTCAGCGTCTTCCAGGTTATTAGCTTCTGTATGACACACTAGTCAAACAACTTCTGAACAACATATAGTAGAGCAGAGGTTGTTGGAAGTAAGAATGAATGACATAAGAGACAAGTACATGTTTTTGTACATTGCAGGTACCTGTTTTTGCCTCTCAAATGATTCTAGGAAAAATTCCACAAATGCCTATTAAGAAGAATGAAATATCACACTTTCCCCCACTTTTCAAAAAGAGGTCCCCTAACTATCAAAGATAAAGAGACTACATTTTAGGAAAAATTTAACAGGAACAAACTGAAACTCCACAAAATATCAGCATATACCAGGACTATGGCTTCCCTGGAGGTTCAGACAGTAAAGAATCCACCTGCAATGTGGGAGACCTGGGTACAATCCCTGGGTTGGGAAGATTCCCCTGGAGGAGGGCATGGCAATCCACTGCAGTATTCTCACCTGGAAAATTCCATGGACACAGGAACAGCCCTGGCGGGCTGTAGTCCATGGGGTCTCAAAGAGTCGGACATGACTGAGTGACTAAGCACAGCATAGCATGGCTAATTCAGTGACTCCTTGGCTAGAGCATCTGCTGCTGCTGCTAAGTCACTTCAGTTGTGTCCGACTCTATGCGACCCCATAGACGGCAGCCCACCAGGCTCCCCCGTCCCTGGGATTCTCCAGGCAAGAACACTGCAAGGAATCAAAATGTGTGACTGGACAGATATGCAGCAAACCAAATGCTCCTCCTAACCCTAATATCCCTTCTCCCTTCCTTTGAGAACCTTTGGAGGTTCAAGGGGAAAGTTTATCAATCTTGATTAATTTCACGGGCCAAATCCAACAAGCTAAACAAGCTAATCAATTCTCATTTATTAATCAAATACAATTTCACAATGTTATATAATCATTATATTGTAGATATAATAATGATGATGATAAACTTTGGCAGGCAATAATGTTTTTTAATAATAATACATCCAAGAAAATAGTTTATGGTATTGAAAGAGATATTAAAATGGGCAAAAATACACAGGGGAAGAAGGTATTATATATACATATTTTCACATTATTAAAAATTGAAAAAATATAAAGGTGAGATTAAAGTTACAGAACCTATCTGCATCTCTAGAAATGAAGGGTTTAGGTTATATGAAATATCGTCTGCTCTCATGGATGTACTCTGTAGCTGGCGGCAGAACCTCTGAACAGAATTTGAATGAGTGATGGGCTGAGAAGCATCAGATGAAATTGAAGAAGCAAAATAAAATTTCCCATGAAAGAACATTCTTTAATTATGAAGAAGGTTGTCTGGGATTACCTGACAGAAACCTTGCAAATCCTTGCTCTTTATACCTGGTAAAATGAGAGCTACCTGGCAAGCCTTTTTTTTCCTGCCTTACTCTCAGGTCCACAGACACAAAAGGACTGAGAACAGAAAAGCAGCAGCACCGCAAGATGTCCTGCAAATGCTGGGAACAGAAGCAGAGGCCATGAATTCAGCGCTGTGAGCGTGGTGGCTTCCGATGCTGTCAGTGTTGTGCGTGCTCAACAGAGGGGGTTAGGAAAGACCAGGGAGAGTGGGAGAAGCTTGGTAGGGAAGAAACAGTTTCCATCACAAAGCAGGGGCAGTGAGGAGAAACCCATGGCACATTCAGACATTCTGCAGTCATCTGACCCCTGAAAGGCAGAAAGAAATTTAGTCCGTCTTAAAATCTCTGAGCAAGAAAAGGAAGGGGGGAAGAAACTACCACAAAAAAAAAACTTGTTTATAATAAAGACTACATTCTGTAGCAATTTCCTAGATTCCTGGGGTTAGAAATCTAGATTGCCAATGGATAAGTGAGCCTTAAAATCACATCCCTGCTGACAAAAATTCATTTCTTATAACCGTCTCCATTTACCGGAATGCTGAATCTTTCCCATGGGGAAGGAACAAATGAAAATGTTATTTCTCTGCTCATGAACTCATACCTTTCTGTCTGCTTTTCACTGTTGGCAATTTCATTCTCCTCCAAATTTGACTAAAGCCCGTGACCTGAGGGAAATAATGTCTATATAATAATCTTCTGAAACTCTAATTCTGAGTCATGTTTTTTTGGATGTTGCCTCGCAGTTTATGAAAATTGCACTGAGCTATGAAATGTAAGTGATGTGATGTCTCTGCCTAACATAATCATTTTGCTGGTGAACATGTTGCAAATACTAATGAAAAGGAGGCTCCCACAAAAGCCATGAAAGCTGGTTAATGGCAACAATCTAGCAGCAGTGGCCCCAGTCTTCAGGGCTGTTCATCATATTCCTCTCAGAATAGAACTGCAAAGGGTAAAAGACAGGTGGTCAAAGCACATTCAGGAAAAGCGGGAAAGTGTTTGCTTCCATTGTGATCCTTCCCTCATCCCTTCATGCTTATAACCTTTCTGCCTTATCAGTTCGTGTGTGCTTGGGACAGTAGCATGCCATCTGACCAAATGGGAACAATGACGTACTGACTTTACACTTTAAAAGAAATATCAATTTTGAGACAGGATCAGTTATCTGTTTCAAATATGTTTAGTTATGCAGTATAATTAAAGAATATCTCTTTTACAAGTACAGATTATCAAAACCGCAAGGTGGACCCCACCAGAATGAAATTTCTCTATCGTTTGCAGAATTTAACACAACCACATGGGATTAAGGTCAATGACTTTAATTTTTTACTATCTTTTCAATCTATTCAATGTGCAAGGAAGGGAACTAAATAAGAGTTAAAAGATAACTTGTTGCTAGTAAATCTCATATAAAATAAAGAGACCTTATAACATAAACATCAGTGATCTATGATGTCTATACACTTACTGCCTAAATAATGGAAATAACACAAAGTATTAAAACACATTTTGTTATCAAACTGCCTTTTGAGAGACAGTAGATGGAAGGTTCTGCTTTATAAATAGAAGGTTTCATTATTTGAAATTCTCTCTCCTATTCTGATCAGCAAAATATGAGGTTTTATAGTTTCTAATTTTCAGCAAATATTACCACAATTGTATTTGAGGCTATTTAGAGAATGTTAAAAAAATTAAGCAGCAAATAAAATTTTGTAAGTTATCCACTTACACATATGGCATCACTTCCTATGATTCCTTAACCCTCAGTTAACTAATAATACTAAGAAAAATAATTAGCAAGTATTATGATCTAAAGCAAAATCATATCCCTTAACATTTACTGTGAAGATTATTTTATACAATGAAATCACAGATATTTAAATGAATCCTAGGCATAGCAAATTACTTCTGGATTTCATTGAATATATTTCATGCAAACCTCTGCATTCTACATCCATCCGACACTGAGGGTTTTTAAAAACTGAAAATTAAAGCATTAAATTCATGACTGTGAGGTAGTCCCAAGGCTAAGGGAAGGAATAAGACTTTGGGTGGTTACACAGTAGTTATGTAATTGTTTGCAAGAAGGATTAACAATCATTTGACATAAGTTTTGTAACAGTTCTCCAAAAATAACTCATTAGAAGTTCTCACCCCAGAAATGATCTTTTTTACCCCTAAATAGAACAATTCTTACTTGAAGAAAATTTACAAATAGGCTGGCCATGTTTGTGCTGTGCAACGAGTCATCAAAACAAACCCTAACCCAAATCCATTTTTGCTATATCCATCTCACGTTACTACCCTAAATTTGCCAAGGACATCTAAACACATTTGTAAAATGGGAATCTTTTACTTAAGATTATGAGTATGCTACTCTGTAGTAATCTACACCAGTTTAGCTGACTATTCTTCTTTATCCTTTAGTTTAAGAGCTGTTGAGACTTTTCCTGAGAAGAGGAGCTATGATTAGGTCAATTGTGATCACGTAAACTAAAATGATATTCTTTTAGAGAACAATTTTTATTTTGGGTAACCTCAAAATAAGAGGAAAACGACAGTACGATATTTAGGGTAATAACATTATGACCTCAACAGTACAAAGTATGTATTGACAGCAGTAAAATTTGAAAGTTCACTCACTCATTAGCCCACAAAGGTCTTTTTAGTCTTTATTATTAATGAGTCATATCTGTCATGTTAAACTAAGATAAATATCTAAATACTCCTATGACTTTTTCAGACCATGATTTAGACACATATTGAGAATATATTATCTTACTGCTATTCTATTACATACTGTTCTTCCAAAATATACACGCAAATTCTGCTTCTTTAAGAGCAGAGCAGAACTTTCCACTTTCTGTTTTCACTTGTAAATACTAATGGTGTGCCTCCCAAGTGGCCCTAGTGGTAAAAAACCTGCCTACCAATACAAGAGACATGAGACACGGGTTCCATTCCTGGGTCGGGAAGATCCCCTGGAGGAGAGCACAGTAACCCACTCTAGTATTCTTGACTAGAGAATCCCATGGACAGAGGAGGCTGGCAAGCTACAGTCCATGGGGTTGCACAGATTGGACACGACATGCTTGCCTAAATGCTTCTTATTCAGGAAGTTAAAACTACTGAGAGTATTTAAAAATACCATGAGAAAGGGCCCCTTGCTTAAAGGGTGCAAGAAATGCTGTTTACACACATTTTAAGCACCAACTCATACTTCAAAATCAACAAGTTCAATCACAAATATCTAATAGTACCACTGCAGTGCAAAGCTTCAAGTAGATTCAAGGCAATTCTGTGACACTGTCACTAATATATCTGAAGGTTTAAGGTGTATTTTTTAAGCTGAATGCCTTGTCACATTTTAGATATTTAACTTTATACAAAGAAATTACATTCCCCAAACAAGGTATGTGACTATGTCTGGTTGATCAATGAACATAACTTGCATAATTTAAACCCTCTCGTGTTTATTGACATTTATTTTATACCTCAAAATATAGTATTAATAAATATTCCAAGTGAATTTGAAAAACACCTGTATGATGCTGCTGAGTATTTTGTAAATGTCAATTGAATCAAGGTGATGGATAGTATTGCTTAGGTATTCTACATCTTTCCCAATTGGTTTATTTGTTCCACCAAGTATTGAAGAAAGAAATGTTGAAATCTCCAACAAGACTAGTGGATTTGTCTAATTCTCCTTGTAGTTCTATTACTTTTTATGTATTCTGAGGCTCAGTTATTAGGTACATATACCTTTAATTTTCTTGGTGAATTCTTGTTTTCTTCATGAACTGACCTCTTTATCACAATGTAGTAAGTAGTACCATGCTTTATCCCTGATAACACTGCTTATTCTGAAGTCTGCTTTGTCTGATGTTAATAGAACCAACTCAGCTTTCTTTTGTTTGGATTTTCCATGATATATTGTTTTCCATCATTTTAGTTTTAATATAGCTGTTTTCATATTTAAAATGGGTTTCTTGTGCACAATACATAATTGGGTTTTGCTTTGCATCCAGTTTTTAAGCTGTTTTTTTAACTGACCATTTGTAGGTAACGTAACTATTGCTAGAGATGGGTATATATCTATCATTATACTGTTTAAAATTTTCCCCAATTTGTTTTTTGTGTCTTTTTTTTTCTTTTTTGCTTCCTTTTGTTTTAGTTGGGCATGTTTTATGATTCAATTTCTCTCTTTTATCAGTTTGTTAACTATACTACTTTGTTTTATCTTTTCCTTCAGTGGCTGTTCTAGGGTTCATAATATGCATCTTTAACTTAGCATGCTGCTGCTGCTGCTAAGTCGCTTCAGTCGTGTCCGACTCTGTGCGACCCCTGAGACAGCAGCCCACCAGGCCTCCCCGTCCCTGGGATTATCCAGGCAAGAACACTGGAGTGGGCTGCCATTTCCTTCTCCGATGCATGAAAGTGAAAAGTGAAAGTGAAGTCGCTCAGTCATGTCCGACTCTAGTGACCCCATGGACTGCAGCCTACCAGGCTTCTCCATCCATGGGATTTTCCAGGCAAGAGTACTGGAGTGGGGTGCCACTGCCTTCTCCTTAACTTAGCACAGTCTACTATAATTTTATTATATTACTTTATGAGTAGCATAGGAAACTTATAACAGTATAATATATTCCCATTTTATTCCTCCTCTCTTTTGTGCTATTATTTTCAATATTTCTTTGGACATATGTTACAAACCCTACAATGCATAGTTATTATTTTTGCTTTAGACTAGGTCACAAAGTAACAAATTCAGACTTCATGAGCCATAGAATATCCATTTTATATTCTTTACTTTGGTTGTTTTTAATTTTTTTTTACAACCTTTTAAAAATATAAAACACTCCTAAGCTTTTAGGCTGCACAAATGCAAGCTAGAGGTAGTATTTAGCCCATGGGGTACTTTTTGTCAAACCTTGCTCTGATCTCTTTTATATATTGAAAGTAAGAAGAAAATATCTTTTAAATTTATCCAGTTTTACATTTTTGGTGACCTTTATTCCATGTATAACATCAAATTTTCTATCTAGCAGTATGGTCTTGCCTGAAGACCTTTCTTTAACATTTCCTGTAGTGCTGTCCTACTAGCAAAAAACTCTCTTGATGTTTGTTCATCTGACAAATTCTTATTTTTGCTTTTCTTTCTAAAAAGACATATTTCGTGGAGATGGAATTCTGGATTTCAGTTCTTAAAAGATGTCATTCCACTATCTTCTGGCTTTCAGAGTTTCTGATTAAATGTCTGCCAAACTGTTAGCTATGTGCCTCATTAAGTAATATTTCTTTTTTCTCTGACCTTCTTCAGAATTTACTCTTATCTTTGGTTTTCAGCAGTTTGATGACCATATATAGAAAAACTTTGTTATCTTTCATTCTGAAAAATTCTCAACCATTCTCTCGTCAAACATTTCTTCTGTCTTATTTTCTCTCTCCTCATTTATTTTAGATTGTTACATATGTTCTACAGCAACATACTCCACTTTTGGATTTCCTGTTTTTTATTTCCACTCTTTTTTTACTCTATTTTACTTTTTAAGAGTTCTTCTAGTCTATCTACAAGGTCTGTCTCTACTGTGTCCCATCTGTTAATAAACCCACAGAAAAAAATTTTAATATGTGATATCTTGTTCAACATTTTTAACATTTCCAAAATTATCCACTGATATATATGCATTGCCCAATTATCCAACAAACCTTTTAATGTAATAATCATAGTTATTTTGAATTCCCCGTCTGAAGCCTGCATCTCTTGGTTTGGTTCTGTTTACTATTAAACCTTCTGAGAAACGTTGTTTTTTTTTGTTTTATTTTTTTCCTTTTTTGTGCCTGTGTCTTATAAATTTTAAAAACTGAATTCCACACTTTTTGCGTGTAAGAAACCAAAGTAAATAACATTATGCCTAGAAATTGGTAACTTCTCTCAGGCTATCAGCATGAGGGGAATTGAGTAAATCTAGTAAGTAGTTGAACTGGGTTTGGATACTATTGCTGATATATTTAGTTTCATTGCACTGAAGGATACAAATTCTTCCTTTGATAGACTCTCATGACCTAATTCTTTGTAAGAGTCCAAAAGTTCCAAAGGAAAAAACAACAGAGTTTAATCATGAGAAAAAAAATTAAAAAAAAATTTAAGAACCAGTAATCAAGAAACATTCTACAGAATATCTGACCAGCATGCCTCAAAATTTTCAAGATCATCAAAAAGGAAAAAAGCCCAAGAAACTCTGTCAATCTAGAGAAACCTAAAGAGACATAATGACTATAAAGATAAAATGTGGTGTTCTGAATAGAATGCTAAAAGAGAAAAAGGACATTAGGTTAAAAAAGTAAGGAAATCTGAATAAAGTATGACTTCAATTAATAATAATATCACTACATTAGTTATAAAAATACAGCATACTCACATATATTTACAATAGGGATAAACTATGTGCTATGCATATGGGAACTTTCTGTATTATCTGTACTAAACTTTGTAAATCTGAAACTATTTTTTAAAGTTTAATTTTTTAAGTATTAATAAGTTTTTCTGTATTCATGATCTACCCAAAAAATACAACAGGCCCTGCAGAAAGTCATTACAGGATATATGTGTGGGTAAGTGAGGGAAAAGTTCTCTCCATGCTCTTGTCACTTAACAGACTGCAATCATCCATTACTTGGTGCAAGGGCCTGTGGTGGGGGAGAAGTTTCTCACTCCACCTGCTCTGACCTCAGACTCACTCTGGCCCTGTATTATCTAAAACTCAGGAGGGAGACTCAGCATTTCTGCCTCTCCCTTAATGGCAGGCATTCACTTCTTCCTACTCATAAGGGCACAGAGTGCAGTCAGGGTTTTTCTTCTTCCCTGTATAATTCCCATGGGGAAACCAAGTTCTTGGACTGGTGGAATATTTCAGGCATGAGGAAGTTTCCTGCTCCTCTGCCAAGTCAGCTGATCTCTGGTTTGCATCAGTGCAGAATCCTGGGTACCACAGTCTCTCCCAGTAGCCGAAGGTTTTTGCCCAGTGTCATTTAAGGCAGTGGGAGGCAGTGCATAGCCGTGGTCCTCACATCAGTGATCTTTTTATAGAACCAGAAGATCAGACACATTTCTTGCCCCTCTCTAGTGACATATGGCTTTTGCTCTGTACCTGAGAAGGATGGGGGAATGGGTCCAAGACAGTGAAATTTAAATATCAAATTTCAGATTCAGTATCAACTTTGATAAAGACTCAACAATCTCCCTCCCTTTGAATCTAACATTCCATCTTTGGTATAAATGTGCTTAGCACCAATTTGGGTTATACGACTTGCTTGGTTCCTACATGATGGATCCTACTTCTATTAAGTCTCTCAGCTCTGGAACATCTCACACTGGGTGTTTAATTATATAAATTATGTTGACCCATTCCAGCTTCATTTAACTTTATCTAGACCAGGCCATGAGGTGGGTGCCCAACACTCCTCTATGTAGATCTTCTCACTATCTTCATTAGCCAGTCCTGTCTGTAACACCAAAGGAAGAGTCACTGCTTAAACAAAAAGCAAGCCTCTAGGCTAGCCCCCTCCTCACCTAGTGTAACACTACAGTATTAGAAACCAAGTCAACATGGTAGTTATATCTGTTGTTTAGTTCTAAGATACAAAATCATTTCCTAGTTTCCCATCTATTCATCTCTTAATGTAAACGTACAGAGAGCTATTTGGAAAGAGGCTCACCAAGTGTTCACACTGGCTGTTTCTGTGGAAAGGGTAAGATTTGAGCTGATATGCTGCATTATCTTTGTACTGTTTTCTATTATTCTAAACTGTTTATGGTGCTAATACTATTGTGGTTAATGGTGCATCACTTTTATAAAAATAATATGCTCTCCTTTAATAACATAATTCAAGGACAGTAATCAGTCACTTGCCTCTGATTCATAGCAGCAATCTCAGAAAGTCTCAGAAAATACAAGGGTTAACACAGTGAATGGCTTTCAAAGGAACTGACAGCACAAGAAACAAGCAGGAACAACACAGCACTTTAACTTCATGATCAGAAGCACAAACTAAATGTTCTGCTTTACATCATGAACCTCTTAAAGAGATCCATAATATGAAATCAGATACTGCAAGTTTCTTAAGAAAACTGTCTTCAATTTTATATTTTCCTCTAATCTTAGTTGGAATATACTGAAATTGATCTCATCACAGGTTGTCATTCTTTCATTTAAAAACCAAGAAATGCATAATCATTTTCCTAGAATCCTATGATGCGGTATGCTAGTACCTACTTGGAAGGTAATACACTGAGGGAACCCCCTCAATAACGTCAGTATTTTTCCTTGACAGGAATTACTACCCCTATAATTTCTTTGGAAAATTTTCTAAAAAAAAAAATTACACCTTGAGGCCACTGGATGTCACTGCAGGTTTATGGAGTGTTACCCAGTGGAATTTAAACTGGGCTATAAATAAAGGGACTCTTAAAGTACTCTAAAGGGGTTGGGAAGTAAGTTGTCAGGCTCTGAAGATATATGGATATAACACTAATGCATTGGTGATATGAATATACCAGTGATAAGACCTCTACCTGCAAATTCTTGACCTACAAACTTGAAGAAAAGGTGAGAAACAACCTAAAGCTAACAGACCTAGAGGCCAAGTACAAAAATAAAGAGCAATGAGCCTAATCCTGAAAAATCAAAGAAAATGAGAAATCCTGAAAACTCCAGGAGGCATTAAAAAGTCAAAGATAGTGATCTGTTTCCCCAGAAAGTAAGATTTTTATGTCAAATGAAAACAAAACACATGCTCACCAAAGAGATGTGATTCCCCCCTAGGAAACTGATATAAATGAAAGAACATGCCATTTAGATGAAAATACTAAAGACTGTGTCACCTACTATATCATAAACCTTAGAATTTTCAGTGGAAAAAATGAGCAAGAAAAATTGGGAAAATTCTCTTGAAATAGCTAAATTAAATAGGCAATGACCAATGTCCCCACAGGAGAAGTCAGATGATTAGTTTTATTCCTGTTTCCATTATAACATTTCTCTATCTTCCCAAAAGTTTTATTAAAAGACTCAAAAACTGGACCTTTGTCTTCAAGAAAAAAGAGAGACTAAAAAACTGGACCTTTGTCTTCAAGAAAAAAAGAGAGACTTAAATAAAAATAAATACCTAATTCTCATGGAAATAAAACTCCACGGGATTAGTTTCAGCATCATCATATCAGGAACACACAAGTTCTGTTTCCATATTGATTAATTCCAGCCGAGTTGAAATTTGCATGCAATTTACAATCATTCCCTTCTACAAATGTCTTCATTTAGTAGTATTTTGAGCTTGGCATGACAAGATTATTGCAAATCACAGCTCCATCAGAAAAGAATCTGCTTTAAAAAATTACAATTTCATTGGAAATACTGCAAAAGATAACAATTGGCTTAGGAGGAATAAACAGTGTGATGTAGCTAGTGTATTATTCTTCAATTCACCAGTGTCAGACATCGATAAAGGACCTTTCCCAAATGTCTTCATGTTAATGTGCAGAAGCACAGTTCCTGACACTGACAGCCAGAGCAGAAAAGTCAACTGTGACATGATGTATTTGAGGGATAAAAATTAGAAAGCTTACAAAAGTGTGAAAAGAAAAAAAAATGGTAAGGCTATCTTTTCTGAGTTTCAAATTTTTGAGTTTCAAATTTAGTCACCTATGCAAACTAACAAGCCATGAAAGACATAATCTATGAAGCTAATTTGGGGGTAATTGAGGAATTGCTTAATGAGTTAAGAGTTAATCTTTCAGGGAGCCTTAAAGAGGGTATAAACTCTGATAAAGTCCTCAAGTCAAGAGTTTACACACTTAAAGTGAGCAGAGGGCTTTCTGCGGGAGAAAGATCATCACTGAAAGCATAACTGGTTAAAGCAAGAGGGTCACCAGAATCCAGGCTGGCTTTCTTTACTGAATGGGCTATTTTTCTTAGGCATTTCAACAGCAACATCATGTCTTTCAACAAGTCTAAACGTATTTTGCCACCAAACATTTCATTAACATAGCATACCCTATTAGACTAATAAATCCTCTTGTATGAAAGGTGAGAGTAAAGATAATATTAAGGCAAATATCACTTAAATTATGGGTGTTGCTATAAAGTCACATGTAAAAATAATTTTTTGGTTAATACATAGAGAAAAGACCATCTTATCATCCTTTGATGAGATAAAAGTGAAGGGAAAGAGTAGGCCACAAGAAGACACCTGTTCAACACTGCAAAACAGCAGAGGAGATAAAAGTAAAGGAGAAACCATGTTGATATCAGTACGTATCCCTCAACCTGATGAAGAGAACAAACAAATGCTTGTGATATCTCAACTACAATGAAATTTTATGATCTTCATTGGGTAAACAGGCATATTAAGTATCAGTGAAGTTAAATGAAAATTGCAAAACATGTTGTATACATGATTTATAATTTTCACTCTTTGGGTCTTCCCTGGTAGTCCAGTGGTTAAGAATCCACCTGCGAATGCAGGGAAGGTGTTTGATCCCTGGTCTGGGAGGATTCCACATACCATGGGGGCAACTAAGCCTGTGTGCCACAACTTCTGAAGCTTGAACACCTAGAGCCTGTGTTCCGCTACAAGAGAGAGAGTAGAGTAGCCTCCTCTCAAAGAGTAGCTCCCAATCGCCACAACTAGAGAAAGCCCATGCATACCAATGAAGACCTTGCACAGTCAAATATAAATAAAATAAAATTTGCACTGTTTGACAATCCTAAAACATCTTTTCTGGTTAAACACACACACACACACACACACACACACAATATGTAGAGTTTTTAAGTTATCTGGTTCCTCGTTGAAAATGTGCAAACATTTAGTGTCCAAACATCCCCTGTATTCCATGGCATTATGTCTGGGAACTATACATGTTATAATAAAAAATTGTGTGCTTACAATGTAAAAAAAAAAAAAATAAAAGATGCTTACTCCTTGGAAGGAAAGTTATGACCAACCTAGATAGCATATTAAAAAGCAGAGACATTACTTTGCCAACAAAGGTCTGTCTAGTCAAGGCTATGGTTTTCCAGTGGTCATGTATGGATGTGAGAGTTGGACTGTGAAGAAGGCTGAGTGGCGAAGAACTGATGCTTTTGAACTGTGGTGTTGGAGAAGACTCTTGAGAGTCCCTTGGACTGCAAGGAGATCCAACCAGTCCACCCTAAAGGAGATTGGTCCTTGGTGTTCATTGGAAGGACTGATGCTGAAGCTGAAACTCCAATACTTTGGCCACCTCATGCGAAGAGTTGCCTCATTGGAAAAGACCTTGATGCTGGGAGGGATTGGGGGCAGGAGGAGAAGGGGACGACAGAGGGTGAGATGGCTGGATGGCATCACCTACTCAATGGACATGGGTCTGGGTAAACTCCGGGAGTTGGTGATGGACAGGGTGGCCTGGTGTGCTGAGATTCATGGGGGTCGCAAGGAATCAGACACGACTGAGCGACTGAACTGAACTGAATGTAAAATCTTAATCAATCAGAATTTGCTACTATACTGCACACTCTCTCCTACATATGATTCCCTGAAATTATATATATATATATATATAAAATTGACCTAAGAAGTTCCATGCTCCATTTCGGCTCTACAACCTTCAAGTTTCTTTTGAAATTCATTTACTCATTGAAGCCACATTGTTTTGATTGACACACAAATTCAGAGACGTTTAACCACACGTATTTCACACTGTGTTTCACACTGGGGTCCTGCCAACATTTTGTGACACCCACAAACAGTGATCTAACAAGTCGCATGAGCTAGTGGAGGGGATAATCACTGCTTCAAATATGTGTGGGGGATTCAGCAGGAGGGAAATCGAGGCACTGTCCTAAGACGCCGTATAATGGTCATCTCGTGCCGTATGTCCTTGAAACAGCTTCAGAGAAATGGAATCTCCCAAGATGTATTCTAACAGGGCTGTGGAATCATGAATGTTCTGGGAGGTGATGATTAAAAATAAGATGCAAGTTGATACTACAGCAAAAGCAATCAAAGGAAAGCAGAGCAATAAATAAAAAAGAAAGCTGTTTATCCAGGGTTTTCTAAAATTATGCTTTGGTCCAAAGAAATATGTAATATACCCTCACTAATAATCATGAGGGCAATGGATCATGGATAGAGCATTGTTTGTATAGTTACTGGCTTTGATCCAGTCAACTCTAGAGTCCTCTAGGTAAATCACACAGCAACTCTCTCACAAGCTCGACACATAAATTATCACAAATTATCACATGTATTTTGGGGAAGGGAAATTCCATTATTGGACTGCACTGAACACCAAAACAATCTATAGATGGCACCCCACCCCAGTACTCTTGCCTGGAAAATCCCATGGATGGAGGAGCCTGGTGGGCTGCAGTCCATGGGATTGCGAAGAGTCGGACACGACTGAGCAACTTCACTTTCACTTTTCACTTTCATGCATTGGGGAGGGAAATGGCAACCCACTCCAGTGTTCTTGCCTGGAGAATCCCAGGGATGGCAGGGCCTGGTGGGCTGCCGTCTATGGGGTCGCACAGAGTCGGACAGGACTGAAGCGACTTAGCAGCAGCAGCAGCAGCCCCGCTGAGCTCCACGCTCACATTCCCACAGGATGGCTTTTCTTGCATACCCCACAAGCCTCGTAAGAATCAACATGTCCAAAATGTAACTCAGAAAGCAAGCAGATCCAAGTACAGGCTCCTAATAACTACCCTCTACTGCCTTTCTTGGAGATTTGTACCAACATTAACTCAGTTGAAGAATGCAGATATATCCATCATCCTTTGAGGCCTCTTACAACCACATTCACTCGTTGCCTTAGTCCTGTCCATTTTGTATCCTAGATACCTCTAGAAATGTCCTCCTTCTCTCCAAATCACACTGTCATAAAAAATCATTTTTCCTGAAATCCTTTTCTGCCTCTAAATTCACCCTTATAAAAATTATCTTCACAATACTGCTTGAGTGACCTGTTTCACACACACATCTATTCACATCCCTCTATTACTTAGTATCTTTCAGCGACTCTCTGTCACCTTCATAAAATGCAAACTCTTTAACAAGACTTATCAAGACTGTGACCTGGCCCCTTCCTAGCCTCATTCTTATACTTTCCAAACATTTCAAAACACCTATAGAGGTCAATGAAAGCATCAGGCCTCGAGCCTTTGGGCTCTTTCACATGGGGTTCCACAGAATGCACCCCTCCTTCTTTAATCACCTAACTTGCACTCCTACTCCAAGAACCAGTTCAGGCATCACACCAGAAAGCTCCCTACTTTGCACTGCTGTATTCCTGAGAGACGCATCACACCTACATTTTAACTGTTTTCTTCCACGTTCTCTTCCATCACAGGCCATGAACTCATTAAGGGAGTTCTTCTCAAATGAAGCAGTTTCTACCAGGAGTAACGTTCAGCTTCCCCATGGGCATTTTTGTCTAAGACTATAGCCCTTAGACTAGAATGGTCTTAAGGGTTAAGAGCAGAAGCTATATCTTTTACCCCCTTGTCCGGAGACTTTTCAAAGTACTTAGATCATTACAGGCTCTAGAGGAGGGTGAAATGAATGAACAAATGAATAAGAAAACAAAGAGAGACTGCATATGAAGAAAAGTACCAGAGGATAATCAAGATACAAGTAATGTCCACTGACTGAAAATAAGAACTTCACAGAAAAGAGAGAATACTAAGTAACAGCAAATGTAGAAAATTATAAAATAATGCATTTAGATTAAATGAAAATGTTAATTTGATTCAACCATTCCCTATCCCACTCCCAATTACATGGACCTTTTATGAGGAAGAGGTTCAAAATTGAGAAATTGCTCTACAAGTACACAAAGTACAAAAAAAAAAATTTAAAGCAGTCATAAATGGAAACAAAGAGATCTTGTGAAGATATAAGAAATCACAAGAATCCTCCACTACATAACCAGAAGCAGGGTATGGAGTCGTCAGTCCTGGAGGCCCACAAGAGATATGCTTGCTAAGGACTGTTCTCTATTAGCTCATTAAAAGGCTGAAGTTTAACTCAGAAACCTCTTGGTGTGCCTCTGGGGCCAGTGATTCCATAAGAGGCAGAAATAAGGGATTTGAGACCATCTGAAATCCTACTTTATAATTCTGTCCTCACAGAAGAGCCCCCCTAAATGCCCTCTCCTGCTCAACCCACTGCTGCCCCCACAGTGAGTCACTCTCCAATTCCCCATAACAGAGCATTCTGGGACAGCAAATGCTTTGGCTGAAATGTGATAGGCACAGGTGGCACCACCAGCTGCAAGTAATTTAGCTCTTACTGGCACTGCTACATCTCTTGGACTTTACATACTCTGTGTCAACAGAGAAAAGCATGAGGGAACAGGAGCCAACAAGAGAAGACAGTAAGAGAGAGCTGAGGGTGATGTGGCAGAGAGGGAATGATAATCTTGAGGAACAGGTTAATTGAGGTTGTCACTTGTGTTCCTTCTTCTGCAAAAAGGGTTAAGTAAAATTGTGGACCAAGGTGATCAAGGCCTCTGAGAAAAGGTCAGTACTATTGACATGCCAGCAGACAAAACCAGCAGGATGCTCCAGATGCCCCTACCCAGCGAGAAACTGAGAGCACTCCCTGCCCTGCCAGATAGCAATACTCTGGGATGGGGTTCTATTCCAGGTGCAAAGGATTCTTCTACAAGTGGGCCTGCAATGTCTCCTTTTATGCCTTCAAGTAAGTCTGGTCGACAGTCCCTTTCTTATTTCCTGAACACCAGGTTACCTGGGTAAACTGTGACCCCAAGCTTCAGTGTGGAGAATTCAAGTCAAAGGGAAAGGACAGAAGTTGGGTAAACACCAATACAGTATACTAACGCATATATATGGAATTTAGAAAGATGGTAACAATAACCCTGTGTACGAGACAGCAAAAGAGACACTGATGTATAGAACAGTCTTATGAACTCTGTGGGAGAGGGAGAGGGTGGGAAGATTTGGGAGAATGGCATTGAAACATGTAAAATATCACATATGAAACGAGTTGCCAGTCCATGTTTGATGCACGATACTGGATGCTTGGGGCTAGTGCACTGGGATGACCCAGAGGGATGGTATGGGGAGGGAGGAGGGAGGAGGGTTCAGGATGGGGAACACATGTATACCTGTGGCGGATTCATTTTGATATTTGGCAAAACTAATACAATTTTGTAAAGTTTAAAAATAAAATAAAATTTTAAAAAAAAAGAGAGAAAAAAAAAAAAGAAGTTGGGTATTTGAGGACTGAAGCTTTAACAAACTATGAATTTAATATTTATTTTCCTGGTGGCCCCTCCTGACCTGGCCTTTGAGCCTAATGAAGACAAGGACAGACATAGAACGATACCAATCACAGGATTAGGAACCTAAGGCAGGCAGTCATCAATGGAGGCTTCACTGCAAAAGCGCTCCCTTTCCCATTCTAAAGAACAAAAATCCCCGATCTTTAAAAAAAGGGAAGGGCAAGGACTTTTCAAGGATTACCTGCTCCTAAATGTATCTGGAGACCATAAAGAGCAAGGACTAGATGGATTCAAGACTTCCATGCAGATATACTTTCTCTTAAACCTCTTTTCTTACTATCTACTTGCCCCACCTTCATAGGGGCCTGTCACTGTTTCTTAAAAGTATGAACTTAAGTCTGAGCATCTTTATTCCCAAATTAATTTCTCCAGTGTTCAGCCCATGGTTTTGCTTCCTTTTCTCCCCAAAGCAGAACAGACCTGAGTGAGATCACTCTCAGTGAGAGACATCCTATCATACTAGGGCCACCAAGTAGGGCCAAATCTGGGCTAACATGATTTCCAGGCACATTTCTATAAGATTTCCACTTGAGAAGAAAAAAACCAGGCTGGCAACAAGGAATGTGCTTTCTATGCTGTTGGCTGCTTACACACTGAAACTGGAGAGCAGGTCCTCAGAGGGCCACCCACAGCTCCTAAAGCTTACCCCTCTGTCAAACACATGATGCTACAATTTGATCCAAGAAAACAATTATCAAAAATACCCTTCCAATACTAAAAAGAAAAAAAGTGTCCAACCAACCACAGTCAGAGATACAAGCAATGAGTTTCACTCTGAGGCCAATCCATTTGATCTCATGCCATATTTGCCCTTCTTCTCACCATGTTCTGTACTCCAGCCACTATACTATCAACAGAGTCAATCATGGTACATGCCAATGGCATTGTGTATACAATCATTATTTCGTGAGATGTAGTCTACTCGGTTTAGAACAGGAGGTACAACAGAAAAATAAACTGAGTTTCTGAGAAGGAAATAAAATGCTAAATATTGTTGTAATTCAAGTAACCAAATAGATAAAGTTAAGATCAACAACAACAACAAAATCCTTGCTTCACAGTCTCCAATAATGTAAGGGATGATTATCAGAAATCATTTTACTCCTTATTATCTTCCAAACAAGTCTCTAACTTCTATCTCCATAAAATGTATCTTCAAAATATACAAATCCTTTATTTGCTTCTGAGATCCAGTCAGCCCCCTTACTGAGTTCCTTCCAAGTCAAGGGAAGAAATTGTTTTTCCCTTTCTCCTCTCCCATTTTTGCTGGCACACCAAACTTCCAGCCTCCAAAACCTTCAGAAATGCTTGGTTGATGGACACTTTTTTCTCCAGGAAATGACATAGTGACATAGGTAAAAGGTGATTTGGATAGACTGCTGTGTCACAAATTGTCAGGATCTGATTTAGAGGCCTTGCTTTTGTCAAGAAAGACAGTTGGATGTCTGCTTTAAAGAAGTACTGGGAATATTTTCATCAAAGGTTTGAATTGAAAAACAGTGGGAGGTAAATATCTGAGATGCTGCCGAGAAAGACTGCTATATCTCTGCAATTACCATTAACAGAGGACAGCAGTAGTTCAATGAAGTAATTCAATCTGGTGGCCTACATTTTATCAGACAGCAATTTTGAGCTCTGACATAAAAGGCTACCAGAAAAGGACTGGGCTCTTTTGTATGCATTTTCTCTTCCCTAATTCTGTAAAAACAGGATGTATTTGCTTCATAAAGAACACTCATGTATCTCTGAACATTTAACAAAGGTCCGTGAGATATTTCTCTGATGGAAGTGTGCATTGTGACCTGCTTCAGAGTGAATTTTTGTGTCAGCTGTCTGAGCTAAAGAAAGGTAGTACAGTACAATAGGTTGGTGTATTTAAAACACAGGAAGATAAGAAAAGATGGGGACAGATCCACAGGAAAATAGTCTAAAGACAGATTTATTGAAGTATAATTGAAACATAATAAATTTCATGCATTTGAAATGTACCACTTGATAAATTTTGACATATAAACAGATCTGTGAAACTGTCATCACAATCAAGATAAAGAATATATCCTTTACCTGAAGCATTTTACTCATGCCTCTCAGTAATCCCTCCTTCCCAACTCTCGCTCTCTGCACCTGCCTCTCCAGGCAACCATAGATCTCCTTTCTGTTACTGCAGTTTCACTGGCACTTTCTAGTATTTTATATAAGTGAGTTTGAGCAAGCTCTGGGAGCTGGTGATGGACAGGGAAGCCTGGAGTGCTGTACTCCATGGGGTCACAAAGAGTTGGACACAACTGAGAGATGGAATTGAACTGAGATATAAATGAAAATATACTTAAATCTCTTTTGTCTGTAGCTTCTTTCAGTAAGCATAATTATTTTGAGACTCATGCATGTTGTTGCCTGCAACAATGGTTTGTTTTACTTCTGAGTAAGATTCTGGAGGGGGGAAGGGGGATGTGTATTTGTACCATAACTGTTTATTCATTCAATTGACCATGGACATTTGGACCAGTTTCAGTTTTTGATAATTACAAATAAAGCTGCTATGAGTAATCATGTAAAGTTTTTGTATGGACATGTGCTTTCTTTGTATTTGGGTAACTTGTGGAATGGCTAGATCACATTGCATATATGTTTAACTTCTTAAAAAGCTCCCAAACTGTTCTCGAAATTGATTGTTCCCACCAACAATGCTGAAAAATTCCAATTTCTTTATATCCTCGCCAACTTGTTAGGGTTAATCCTTTTATTAGATGCATAGTGATAAGTGATATATGTAATGACTAAAAATATGAACCATCTTTTCATGTGCATGTTTGACATCTGTATATCTTCTTTCACGAAGCGTCCATTTAAATCTCTGACAATATTTTAACTAGGTTGATGGGGTTTTTTAATTACATAATATTGAGTTTTTTTAAAATACATTCTGAGTATGTCTTTAATCAAATATATGCTTTGCAAAAATGTTCACATAGCCTGTGGATTATCTTTTCATCTTATCAGTGACCTTTGAAAGATGTAGTCACCAAGTATAAAATTCTAGGTTGGCACTTTAAAAAAAAAAAAAAAAAAGCATATTGCTCCATTTTCTCTTTACTTGCATTTTTTTCTGACAAGAAATTTACTGTCATTCTTATCTTTGCTACCCTGAACTTCGGTTTTTCACTTGTGTGTTTGTTATTCTGTCTACTTAAGACATTTTCTCTTTCTCACTGGTTTTGAGAACTCTGATTATAACATGTCCTGTTTTCCTTATCTGCCTATAAAGTGTCTTTTTTTTGCATAATATTTCCTTCATATTTCTTGGGCTTTGACCTGAAGGTTTATAGTTTTCGTAAGATACTGAAAAATTCCAGACATCATTTCTCTCCTAGTTTTGTGTCCTTAGGGATTCCAAGAAGATGTACACTTGCTGTATGAAGGTGACACAGCCCGCTGGTGCCCCGCTCATTTAATGAATTTTCTTTTCTCTTCATGTTTCATTATACACAGTCTCTATCCCTCTAACTTCAAGTACTCTAATCTTTTCTCCTGCAGTATCTAATCTGCCGTTAGTCACTTACACTTTTAATCTCACACCTTGTCGTTATTTCTAGATGTTCAAATTTGTCCTTATATTATTTAACTTTTTAAACATATAGAACACAACTATACTATACTAACTTTATTAATGTTCTTGGTTGCTAATTCTAACATGTACATCACATCTGGGTCATTTCTGATTGACTGATTTTCTCATTATGAATCATATTCTCTTAATTCCTTGCAAATCTGATTATTTTGAATTAAATGCAACATAATTATTCTAGGATTGAATTACATTCTTAATTGGGTGCCACATAATTATTCTAGGATTCAGTTAAGTTGCTTGAAAAAAGGTTCATCCTTTTAGATCATTCATTTAAAATGAGTATTAATTCATCTAAAATGAACTAAAAATGAACAAATTTGAGTCAGATGCAGAGAGGTGGATGAACCTAGAGTCTATTATATGGAGTGAAGTAAGACAGAGAAAAACCAGTATCATCTATTAACGCATATATATGGAATCTAGTGGAGAAGGCAATGGCACCCCACTCCAGTACTCTTGCCTTGAAAATCCCATGGACAGAGGAGCCTGGTAGGCTGCAGTCCATGGGGTCGCGAGGAATCGGACACGACTGAGCAACTTCACTTTCACTTTTCACTTTCATGCCCTGGAGAAGGAAATGGCAACCCACTCCACTGTTTTTGCCTGGATAATCCCAGGGACGGGGGAGACTGGTGGGCTGCCGTCTATGGGGTCGCACAGTCGGACATGACTGAAGTGACTTAGCAGCATGGAATCTAGAAAAACAGTACTGATGAACCTATTTATAGAGAAGAAATGGAGACACACAAATGGAACTTGTGGACAAAGCAAGGTAAGGAGAAGCTAAGGGAACCTGAGAAACCAGCACATTGAGTGTGTGCTTAGCCAGTCACGTCTGACTCACTGAGACCCCATGGATGGTAGCCCACCAGGCTCTTCTGTTCAAGGGATTCTCCAGGCAAAAATACTGGAGCTGGTACCAATTCCCTTCTTCAGGGCAATCTTCCTGACCTAATGATTGAACTTGGGTCTCCTGCATTGCAGGCCTTTTATTTACTGTCTGAACCACCAGGAAAGCCCCATATATATAATACACTATCATGTGTAAAATAGGTACTAGCAGGAAGCAGCTATATAACACAGAGAGTCCAATCTGGCACTCTGTGACAACCTATATGGGTGGGATGGGGTAGGGGGAGAGAGGCTCAATAAAGGATATATATATGGATGTAAACATATGTGTGTGTGTGTGTATGTATATATATATATACACACACATACATATGTGTGTGTATGTATGTGTGTGTGTGTGTGTGTATATATATATATATATAAAATATATATATATATATATATATATATATATAATGGTATATAGCCTTGTCTAAACAATGAAACTACAAGCCATGCTGTATAGGGTCACACAAAACAGACAGGTCGTGGTAGAGAGTTCTGATAAAATGTGGTCCACTGGAGAAGGGAACAGCAAACCACTTCAGTATTCTTGCCTTGAGAACCCCATGAACAGTATGAAAAGGCAAAAAGACAAGACACTGGAAGATGAACTCCCCAGGTCAGTAGGTGCCCAATATGTGACTGGAGATCAGTCGAGAAATACCTCCAGAAAGAATGAAGATATGGAGCCAAAGCAAAAACAACACCCAGTTGTGAATGTGACTGGTGATAGAATCAAGGTCCAATGCTGTAAATAGCAATATTGCATAGGAACCTGGAATTTTAGGTCCATGAATCAAGGCAAAGTGGAAGTGGTCAAACAGGAGATGGCAAGAGTGAATGTCCACATTTTAGGAATCAAAGAACTAAAATTGACTGGATTGGGAGAATTTAACTCATGTGACCATTATATCTATAACTGTGGGCAAGAATCCCTTAGAAGAAATGGAGTAGCCATCATGGTCAACAAAAGAGTCCAAAATGCAGTACTTGGATGCAATCTCAAAATCGACAGAATGATCTCTGTTCATTTCCAAGGTAAACCATGCAATATCACAGTAATCCAAGTCTATGCCCTGACCAGTAATGCTGAATAAGCTGAAATTGATTGGTTCTATGAAGACCTACAAGATCTTCCAGAAATAACACCCCAAAAAGATATCCTTTTCATTATAGGGGACTGGAATGCAAAAGTAGGAAGTCAAGAAGCACCTGGAGTAACAGGAAAAATGGCCTTGGAGTACGGAATGAAGCAGGGCAAAGGCTAATAGAGTTTTGCCAAGAGAACACACTGGTCATAGCAAACATCCTCTTCCAACAACACAAGTGAAGACTCTACACATGGACATCACCAGGTGGTCAATACCTAAATTAGACTGATTATATTCTTTGCAGCCAAAGATGGAGAAGCTCTATACAGTCAGCAAAAACAAGACTGGGAGCTGACTGTGGCTCAGATCATGAATTCCTTATTGCCAAATTCAGACTTAAATTGAAGAAAGTAGGGAAAACCACTAGACTATTCAGGTATGACCTAAATCAAATCCCTTACAATTATACAGTGGAAGTGAGAAATAGATTCAAGGGATTAGATATGATAGAGTGCCTGATGAACTATGGACAGAGGTTCGTGACATTGTACAGGAGACAGGGATCAAGACCATCCCCAAGAAAAAGAAATGCAAAACGGCAAAATGGTTGTCTGAGGAGGCCTTACAAACAGCTGAGAAAAGAAGAGAAGCAAAAAGCAAAGGAGAAAAGGAAAGATATATCCATTTGAATGCAGAGTTCCAAAGAAAGCCTTCTTCAGTGATCAATGCAAAGAAATAGAGGAAAACAATAGAACAGGAAAGACTAGAGATCTCTTCAGGAAAATTAGAGATACCAAGGGAACATTTCATGCAGAGATGGGCACAATAAAAGACAGAAACAGTATGGACCTAACAGAAGCAGAAGACATTAAGAAGAGGTGGCAAGAATACACAGAAGAACTACATAAAAAAAGATCTTTGTGACCCAGATAACCACGAGGGTATGATCACTCACCTAGAGCCAGACACCCTGGAATGCAAAGTCAAGTGGGCCTTAGGAAGCATAACTACGAACAAAGCTAGTGGAGGAGAGGAATTACAGTTGGGCTATTTCAAATGCTAAAAGATGATGCTGTGAAAGTGCTGCACTCAATATGCCAACTAATCTGGAAAAGTCAGCAGTGGCCACAGGACTGGAAAAAGTCAGTTTTCATTCCAATCCCAAAGAAAGGCAATGCCAAAGAATGCTCAAACGACTGCACAATTGCACTGATCTCACACGCTAGTAAAGTAATGCTCAAAATTCTCCAACCAGGCTTCAACAGTACGTGAACCACGAACTTCCAGATGTTCAAGCTGGTTTTTAAAAAGGCAGAGGAACCAGGGATCAAATTGCCAACATCCATTGGATTATCAAAAAAGAGAGTTCCAGAAAAACATCTCTCTCTGCTTTATTGACTATGCCAAACCCTTTGACTGTGTGGATCATAACAAACTGTGGACAATTCTTAAAGAGATGGCAATACCAGACCACCTGACCTGCCTCTTGAGAAATCTGTATGCAGGTCAGGAAGCAACAGTTAGAACTGAACATGGAACAACAGACTGGTTCCAAATAGGAAAAGGAGTACGTCAAGGCTGTATATTATCACCCTGCTTATTTAACTTATATGCAGAGTACATCATGAGAAATGTTGGGCTGGATGAAGCACAAGCTTGAATCAAGATTGCTGGAAGAAATATCAATAACCTCAGATAGGCAGATGACACCAGCCTTATGGCAGAAATCAAAGAAGTAAAGAGCCTCTTGATGAAAGTGAAAGAGGAGAGTGAAGAAGCTGGCCTAAAGCTCAACACTCAGAAAACTAAGATCATGGCATCTGGTCCCATCACTTCATGGCCAATAGATGGGGAAACAATGGAAACAGTGACAGACTTTATTTTGGGGGGGGGCTCTAAAATCATTGCAGATGATAACTGTAGTCATGAAATTAAAAGATGCTTACTCCTTGGAAGAAAAGCTATGACCAATGTAGACAGCATATTAAAAAGCAGAGACATTATTTTGCCAACAAAGGTCTGTCTAGTAAAGGCTATGATTTTTCCAGTGGTCATGTATGGATGTGAGAGTTGGACTATAAAGAAAGCTGAGAGCCAAAGAATTGATGCTTTCGAACTGTGGTGTTGGAGAAGACTCGAGAGTCCCTTGGACTGCAAGGAGTCCAACCAGTCCATCCTAAAGGAAATCAATCCTGAATTTCATTGGAAGGACTGATGTTGCAGCTGAAACTCTAATACTTTGCCCACCTGATGTGAAGAATCAACTCATTGGAAAAGACCCTGATGCTGGGAAAGATTGAAGGCAGGAGGAGAACGGGACAACAAAGGATGAGATGGTTGGATGGCATCATCAACTCAATGGACATGAGTTTGAGGAAACTCTGGGAGTTGGTGATGGACAGGGAGGCCTGGCATGCTGCAGTCCATGGGGTCACAAAGAGTTGGACACAACTGAATGACTCAACTGCACTGATATATATAAAATTATGATTGATTCATGTTGCTGCACGGCAGAGACTACCACAATATTGTAATGCAATTACACTCCAACAAAAAAAATTCACCTCTAAGGTAAATATTGATTTTAAAAATGTGTTAAGGGAGACTGCAGCAATGCTCAGTTTAATTATTCCTCATTACTAAGTTAAGACCTTACTATGTACATGACCCAATGCTCCATGAATCTGGAGGTTTTCCCATCTTGGTAGGAACAGACACTATTACTGCCTATATGTGAGTGCCAGACACTGTTCTTGCTAATCCTTTTGGATGATTCATTCCTCAGCCTCAAGCACTTTCTATTCATGCATGAGCTGAAAAGGAGTCTGCTTAATAATGGAAAGGAATCCTCTGGAGGTTCTGCAAGTCCTTCTCGCTAGCCCTGAGTCCTAGAACTCTAGCTTCCTTGCTCTTTCTAGATTCTCAGTATCTTCTAATGCAGAGAAGTGTGCTGGGCTCCACCTGATATCTCAAAACTACCTCCCAATCCCACATGAAGGTCTGAAATTCTCTTGAGACAGTAAGTTGAGACAGTCATAAAATCACTACATAGATTTCCTGTCTCTCAGGCACTGCTGTCCTTCACTGCCGTAAACCCGGTGTCTTGCAAACTTCTGTTTTATGTCATCTTTTTTTCTGATGGGATTCAGTCCTGTTTACTCTATATTGGTTAAAAGCACAAATATCTTCATAAGTATTTTTCTTTAGATATCCTACCATCATCCAGCAAATTATTAATTAATTTGATTAACTACAAGTATCAAGAGGGCAGAGACTTTGGTTTATTTACTGCTACTATATCCACAGAAACTAAGAGAGAAGCAGGCACATTTGTTAAATTATCAGTGCTAACTACAAATGTACACTGTACCACAGAAAAGATTCTGTAGAAAGGTGCCAAACATCAAACGCAGATATCTATCACTTAAAACATTTGAGAAACAACAGAAATTCTAACTTGTTAGTCTTCTTTGTCTGTTTATCTGCTTTGAGTGCAAATAACTAAGAAATTTACATCCGCTCGGGAGAACACCTCTTTGCATTTTCCATCAGTGAGATTTCTGTGTGCTGCTATGTTTGCTCTTTATACACACCTGAAATCTTAGAATTGGCATAGTAAGCTCTTTATCTGTAGATCTAAATATCTGTAATTCAGAAAGGCCTCTACTTTAATATGTATAAGTGTGTAATGTTTTCCTACCTCCATATGTTATTAATAAGAAGTTTATAAAGTCTCTAAAATTAAAAGAGTTCTGTTCTGGCAGGCTACTGAGTATAAATAAGGTCCTACATAAACTAAATATTTCTAAAATTACCAGAAAGCAAGAAATTAAATTTTAATACTTTAAATGGGGTAGATTAAAAAATAATTCTTACATAAACAAACTCAAAAACATTTTCCAAATCTAAGTTCACATAATTTAGGTGAATACCTGCCAAACAAGATCAGTTTAATAAAATTTGGTTTAATAAAAAACAGCTATGTATTCTTAGTGTTTTATCAGTGTTAAGTGTAATACAAGTGCATATTTTAATTCTACTTGTCATGTCCTTCCCAAATATATACAGATTTATTGCTCAAATAAGCTACCATTATTTTTCCTCTATATTCAGGATTACAAAAACCTTAATTTGACTGAATTGAATCATTATTCTAATGAACTTCATTCAACAGTAATTATGTTGCAGTATGTCAGTTTGAACGTAATTTCCAAGATCTTTAAGTAACTTAAAACCTGAAACTAATATTAAATTTAATGGATATTCATTATTTACCTAGGCCATATGTAAGAATGAATACTGAAATATTGATTACTAAATCTACTTTTAAATATATATGGTTTCAGTTTTTATTTTTATAAGGTACAGAGAAGCTGAATACTTCAGTTAATGAACATGTTCATTTTCGCTAGGAGATTGTATAGGGGATGTGTATGGCTGTAGAAAATTAGTTATGTTTATTCATGATCTTTGCTAAAATGCTAATATGTGACAGGCAGTGCGCAATTATCCACCCCTTCAGTTTTTTTCCTGTGAATAAGTTAGTTACTTTAGTTAAAAGTTATAATACAAAAGGTTGACATTAAGAACAATGATTTCTAAAAAAATATATATATATATATAAAACTTTGCATGTTAAAATTCTAAGTGCTCTCTTTTTCAAGGAAAAGAACACTTTTGCCCTAAAGTAGTAGTTTTGAAGATTTTTGGTTTCCAAACACACTTTCAACACTCAAAACTTACAGAGGACCTCAATCAGCTTATTTTGTGTGGGTATCTGTGTTTGTGTATATGTGTGCACATACTGAAAACTGAAAATACATTAAATGCTTATTTACTCATTCATTTCTAACTAGCAATAAGGAACACACTGGACATTAATAACATACTAGTCATATTATAGAATTAATCCTGACTTTATGGAACCCGTAAAATTAATCCTTAAGTAAGGTGTCAGTTTGTTCCAGAAAATGAAAGAGTGTCATGAGGACAAAACTTGAAAAGTGAATTTTATTTGCATTGGTTTGTAATCTTTGAATATGAAAAGTAAAGAAATGCGTTAAAATCATACCAACGTTGGTTCAATTTTAAGAGGTTGTTTCGTTATACTTTTGTCTGAGCCCTTTTTGCTTGTTTGTTTGCTTTGCTTGCCACAGAAACAACTAAGTTTTCTTCTTGGTTACAATATTCTTGTTATGAACTCTCATCAAATTTTCCACTTTTGAAATTATACGTGCTTAATTAACCACAGCCTTAATTTACATCTCTGTTATTTTACACATAGTTTATTGTTTTACCTTGATGTTTCCTTTTAAGCCCTGCACCCAGCAACAGGCTAGGCTAGAGTTCTTGTTTAGTTGCTAAGTTGTGTCCTACTATTCTGTGACCCCATGGAGTGTAGCACACCAGGCTCCTCTGTCCGTGGGATTTTCAAGGCAAGAATACTGGAGTGTGAGGTATTATAAATAACCGAGACTAAAAGGGAGAGGCTCATGAGGACAGGCTTCTCCTGTCATTACTTTAACAATTTTAAGAGCAGATCAGTGGGCTGAGTCAGGATTTCCAGAGCTTGTTTTAGTTGAGAAGCAAAGAAATTCAAAAGATTAATAACCTAAGATCCAGTGGACCAAGAATGAATTATACAAGACTGAATGAAGTGATGAAGGTTCACCAGTTTTTTTTTTTTTAATTTGTTTAAAACATCATTGATACTGTTTTAATGTCCTGTTTTCTGTTTATGTTTTTTTAAATTTATCTACACTCTGTAACAATTTACTTGATTCTGCTTTATAAACTAAAATACTTTTAAATGATATCTTATTCTCACTGATTTCTCAAAATTCAGAAACTCTGAGTCTTGTTACTTTTCATGAAATGAGTTATTTGCAAAGATTCAATAAGAACTGGTTTTCCTATTTACCAGAATATGCCTAGAAAAATTCCAAGGTCTTGTGTGGAATGCCATATTTTAGGATAATGCTTATTTAATCAGATATAATTGGACACGTTTAAAGAATCAAGGTTGACCTTACAGAGCCATTATTAACAAAATCCTCCTAGAAAAAGTACCCTGTTACCTGGCTTACAGGGTCTAGTCTTATAACTAGGGAAAAAATGTGACTTCCTGGTGGGCCACTGTGGGATATTTAGGGAACTATAAGAAGAAAGAAATTCACCCAGATATACAGGTACTGCAGATGGTGGAGAAAGTCTCCTAAGTTTGATTTTCTAGACTCAAGACAGCAAGTATTAGAGACTTCCAAAAGTAGAGTATGAACTTCTGACAAATCTTCCAACAAAAGAAAACTTTAATCACACCAAATCTAATGAAATCTTTCTTTCTTCAGACTATTTTTTTATCAAACAGTGGAAGATTTGTGCTTCAAGGGAACATTATGCATTGTCTACAGTAAACTCTTCAAAATTATGTTTTTCTCATTTCATAAGAGCCAATTTCCATCTCTATAAATTATAGATATGTAACAGCAATGCAAAGTAATTTTTATCTACAATCAAGCAAATTCTGTCTTGTCACATTAAGGCTCAACTGACCGCCCTCAAGCCAGTTCTGTTTTCTTTTTCACATTCATTTCAATATTCTGCATCTACAATTTTGTCTGTTTTTTGAATTGGGAAAGTTATAATATCTACCCAGTTTCTTCATTACTAATTAAATGAAATCTTTGAAACTTGTACATTCACAATCATGAAAATTGTTTTATGTCATGATTGTGACATAAATTATTTATGTCACATGATTTACCTGTTTCGAAAATCATCTCTTAACAAACTAATCAACTATACAAAAACTCTCAGATTCTATTTTCTATCTACAAATACTCTTCAACTCTTTCCTTGTGTTTAGGGTGGAAATTTTTGTTTAAATTCTATGAAATTCCTTGACTCTCTCAGACAAAATATCAGTCACATTTGGCATGTTTAGAGTCCAAAGTTTTAATGATTTGCAAATGTGGACTATATCCAAAAATGAAAATAAAGAGGTGGTTTTGATAGTCACTTACTCACACATATGCTCACATGCAAAGTCTTAAATTTTTAAATAAAATGGAATCACTGATCCTAACTGCATATCAGATTATTTCATGCTCTGAAACTGAGTGATCTTTATTAGATGCAAAGGTTTCTTCCAAAATATAAGAAGAGAGCTGTGTCCACAGAGAAGTACAGAGCACTCATTTTTCAAGATTTGAAGCTGAAACCCTAAGAAGCAGAAAGCTTTGTATGTGACAGCTTAAATGCTTGTAATCAAACTAATTAGCAGCACAATGACCTGGAATGAGCTTAAAAGCACTATTATAAATGTTTAGCAATCAGTGAAGCAATCCTTTATTATTCAGGCTCACGTTTTGCAGTTTTATCATCTGACAGGATGAAATGGGGGGTGGGGGCGGGTTGGAGAGCAGAAAATAGGAGAAAAGGAAAAATATGTAAATAATTCTATTACTTCAAAAGAGTAAATGAACCAAGGGTGAAACTATTGCTGAATGATGGGAAGAGGAGTTAAAATGTAATAAAATTAGCCTAATGACTAAAATCAGGAGTAAAAACATTAAATGAGCTGTCTGTTGCCTAAGGAAATCCTCTGTACATACAAACTGACAGAGTTAGAAATACAGATTCTAGTCACAAAAATGTAATGTATTATAGGGCTTCCTAGGTGGCTCAGTGGTAAAGAATTCTCCTACCAAGGCAGGAGACGAGGGTTTGATCCTAGGTCAGGAAGATCCCCTGGAGAAGGAAACCCACTCCGGTATTCTTGCCTGAGAAATCCCATGGACAGAGGAGAGAGCAAGGCAGGCTACAGTCCACAGGGTCACCAAAGAGTTGGACACAACGTAGTGACTAAACAACAACAAATGTATCATACATAAAACTCACTGGATAATTTTCTCAAATAGAGGAGTACCTGGACCCCTAAAAGTAATTCTAGCAAGAACTCATGCAATCTTCTTCCTGCCCTCTACAAACATAAAACCATCCTACCCAAAACTTGAGAGTCTTCACGTAAGTATGACAAAGAAAACTATGTGGCAGAAAAAATATCAAGTACAGTTAAAGGTCAGATTTCAATAGATATTTAAGTGGCTCTTGGACAAGTGATATTATAGCAAGAAAAGAAAAGATACAGACAAAAATGTGTTAAAACAAATGTGTTTATAATTAAATCAGGTGGTAACGACAACTGCAAAGGTCTCTCAAATTACATTACACGTATGTACAACTAAAGTCTACGAACATGTGTCAGGATGACTCCTCAAAAATCTCTTGAGAAACTTATTACCAATCAAATGTTTCTAGGTTAGCTGAGGTGAAGGTGTTGAAACTGATACTTTTTAAAAGCAAAAACCTTCCCAGGAAATACCACACTTATAAAAAAAACACATGGGTCAAAGGAGAAATCTCAAAATAAATATTTTCAACTAAGTGAAAATAAAAATATAACATCCAAACTTGTGGAATACAGTGAAAGCAGTCCTAAAGAAACTTTATACCAATGAATCCACATATCAGAAGACTGTTTTAAAATCAATAATCAATGCTTCCACATAAGGAGACTAGATAAATCAGAGCAAATTAAATCCTAAGTAGACAAAAAAAAAAAAAAAATTAATACAAATTAGAGGAGAAATCAATGAAGTTAAAAACAGAAACTCAATAGAGAAGATCAATAAAACCAAAAGCTGGTTCTCTGAAAAGGTCAAAAAAATCAATAATCCTCTATCCAGACAAACTAAGAAAAAAGAAGAGAGACATAATTTATTAACATTGGGATGAAAGTGGAGACATCACTACAGATCCTATGGACATTAAGCAAATAATAATGAATATAATGAACTCTATGCCACAAATAATATGACTTGGATGAAATGGAACAATTCCTTGAAAGACACTTCTGTCATACCTCAAGAAGAAATAAGTAATCTGAATAAGCCTGAGTAAATAACTTGAATCAATAATTATCTTCCAAACAGAAAGCACCAGAACCAGATGGGTTTGCTGGTGAATTCTATCAGACACTGAAGTATGAAATTATACCAATTCTCTACAATGTCTTTCAGAAGGTAAAAGAAGAAAGAATAGTTTATAACTCATTCTATGAGGCCAGCATTACTTTAATATCAAAACTGGACAAAGACATTAGAAAAAACTACAGATCAATATCTTTCATGAACATACATGCAAAAATCCTCAATAAAATATTATCAAATCATACCCAACAATGTATAAAAAGAAATACACATCACAAATGAGTAGGATGTATGCCAGAAAAGCAAGAAAAACATTTGAATACTAATTAATGTAATCTATCACATCAGCAGACTGAAGGAGACAAATCATGTGATCATATCAATAAACAAAAAAAACAAGCATTTGACAAAATCAATACTCATTAATGATAAAAAGCTGTCAGCACACTGGGAATAAAAGGAAACTTCCTATCCTTGATAAAGCATATCTACAAAAAATCCACAGCAAACATCATACATACTGATAAGAATCTCAATGCTTTTCTGAAAAACGAGGAACAAGGCAAGAATGTTTCCTCTCATTACTCCTTTTCAACATCAAACTAGATGTCCTAGCTAATACAAAAAGATCAGAAAAGAAAATAAAAAGTAAACAGTTTGGGAAGGAAGAAATAAAAATGTCTTTATTCACACATGAAATAATCACCTATGTAAAAAATCCAAAGGAAATATTAAATGCTCCCTTTAGAAATAGTAAGTGGAAAGAGTAAGGTTTCAGGAAACTAAGTTAATATTACAAAGTTCAATTACATTCCTATAGGCCAGCAATTAATAAGTGAAGTTTAAATTTTAAAACATACTATCACTTACATGAGCACCCCCCAAAGTAAAACATTTAGTTATTAATATAACAAAGTACACACAAGATTCACATCAGGAAAACTATTACAAAATTCTGATGAAAGACACGAAGAAGAACTAAAGAAAAGCCCAGAGATGTTCCATGTTCATGAACAAGAAAATTCAATACTGTCAAGATATCACTTCTTCCCAACTTCATCTACAGATTCAATGCAATTCCAAGCAAAACACCAGCAAGACATTTTCTGGATATTGACAAAATGATTTTAAAGTTTATATGGGGAGGCAAAAGACCCAGAATTTCCACTTAAATGTTGAAGGAGGAAAACAAAGTTGAAGAACTGACAAAACACAACTTCAAGACTTAATTATAAGTATCAAGTAATATTACTTGTTTATAGTAATCAAGACACTGTGATATTGGCCACCCCCCCCCACAAACAAATCCAGACAGATTAGTGCAACAGAACTGAGAGACAAAAATAGACACACATAAATATAATCAAATAATCTCTGACAAAGAAGCAAAGGATTCTTCTTTGCTTACTAGTTACAGTCCCTGGTAACCACCACGCTCCTCTCAGTTTTCACAAGTTCAGCTTTTTAAGATTCAACATGTAAGTGGCACCTTATAAGCTAATTAAAAACAGGCAAAGGACCTAAACAGATATTTTTTCCAAAAAAATACAGCCAACAGGTAGACGAATAGAGGCTCAACATTATTAATCAAGAGAAATGCAAATCACAACAACAAGGTATCACTTCACAGATGTTCAGATGGCTTTTATCAAAAAAGACAAGATAAAAAAATATTGGCAAGAATGTGGAGAAAAGGGGACCCTTATATGGTGTTAGTGGAAATGTAAACTGGTATGGCAATTGTGAAAAACAGAAAAGGAGTTCACCACAAAATTAAAAATTAAACTGCCATATGACCTAGCAAACTTCCTAACTGCACGCTCACATTCAGTGCAGCATTGTTCACAACAGCCAAGATACGGAAACAACCTAAGTATCTGTCAGTGGATAAAGAAGATATGATGTCTGAATAAGAACACATGTTCTTATATATGTTCAATATATATGTTATTATTCAGACATAAGAAAGAAGGAAATTCTGCAATTCACGACAGCCTGGATATACATTGAAGGCATTATGCTAAGTGAGGTAAGTCAAACAAAGACGAATATTGTATGCTATCACAGTGTGGTCTATGAAGTCTCTTCTTACCCAGAGGTTTTGAAACCCTCAGACTAAATAAAATAAAAATAATAGGTCTATTTCAATTAACAAATTGAAAGTTGGTAATGGCACCCCACTCCAGTACTCTTGCCTGGAAAATCCCATGGACGGAGGAGCCTGGTGGGCTGCAGTCCATGGGGTCACAAAGAGTCAGACATGACTGAGCGACTTCCTTTTCACTTTTCACTTTCATGCATTGGAGATGGAAATGGCAACCCACTCCAGTGTTCTTGCCTGGAGAATCCCAGGGACGGGGGAGCCTGGTGGGCTGCCGTCTACAGGGTCGCACAGGGTCAGACACGACTGAAGCGACTTAGCAGCAGCAGATGCAAATATCTTGTAACTATATTGTGCCCCTGTATGGTTTCATTTGGTCATGATGTTTAATATCTGATTAAAAGAAGACCTTTTAAGGTACGATAAAACTTACCATTAATGAACTCTGTCTCAGAAAGCTACTGGAGGTCATGTTCAACCAAAAGAAAATGGTGGACCAAGAGGAAGGTTACACAAGATCCAGGAAAAAGATGACTCAAATCAAGAGTAGGGCAAAGGACATTCTCAGATGGTGAAGAAGATAAGTCCTGGAATGGTAACCAATACAACCCTAGCAGGAGGTCAGCAGGCTCCAAGAGACATATCTCCATGAAGGTAAAAGAAGAGAAAAATGTTCTCATATAGTGTCCTTAAGAAAATTAAGAAGAGACTTTCAATTTTGCTGGAGAGTTTGGGCAAATGTAAAATATAACAATTAACCAAATAAAACAAAGATTTATAACAAGAAAAAAAAAATAAAAGAACACTGAACTCTCTAGTTTTCTTTGCCTCTCAGAATGTATTAACATTTCTTTTGTTCAGAGAAGTCAGGTTGTCATATCACTGAGTTAGTACTGTTACCAAGTCATTTTTAAAATATATTTTAAATAAATTCTAAAGGAACCAAATTTCTTGCCTCATTTGGGTTTAGGATTGAGATGCTAACTTACTATGATTCTCTCTGCACAGGATACAGCCCTACCTTCCCTCTGCAAAGTCAGGACTATTTCCCACAAAAGTAGGTTACTTACAGGAGCATCTTGTAAGAGATAAAATGTGAATGTTTTCCATAGAAACTAAAATGGAAATGGAGAACTTTGGGGAGTTATTTGAGAAATGTGGCCCACCATGGGCTTGAGTGAGTTCTTTCTTGGTCTCTGTAATCATTCAGATTCTCCCCAATTTCCTTCTGGAGTATTTCAGTGGTACTTACAGTCATTTGTTGGTCTGGGCAAGATTTTATGAGATGCAATGAACATATGAAATATTAGAAGTACACTGGGAACCACAGCTGTTATGCCTTGCTGCATTTTTAATGGCTCCTTAAAATCAGAGGCCACTACACACAGCAGCACATTTAGACAGGAAACACTGCAATTATCTGGCTTCACCACTCCATTGCAAATATAAGAGTACATTACAGTTTATAAGCCCCTAATAGACAGTCATCACCTTTGGCAAGGCTTCCACTCCAAGCTACAATCTAAATTTATTACCAGGGAGTGGTCAAGAGAGACTGAAAGTCTTTTTTGTTTTGTTTGCACCCTATAAACCAAATATCGAAAATATGAAAGAAATCACATATAGTGTATGTAGTATAAGGCAGGTCCTTTTAACATGACTGTTAGTGAAGCTAATTACAACAAGAAGATTGGAGATCATTCATTAGCCTAGTAAGCAAATTAGGTTTGTTAACAGTGATTTATAACGCCAATCTTTGGGTAACTGTGTTGGTCTTTTCAAGTATACGTGTATTGGACCTGACAGTTTATTAACTGTGCTGGATCTAAACAGCTTGTCACTAGGGCGCTTTTGTTAAAACGATATTGTGTTTTAAATGGATAAACATTTTTGCACGAGCAAAATGCATTTTAAATGTTTGGCTTCTGAAGTCAAGTACTAGGAGATAAGTGAAGTGTCTCAAACCATCTAAGCCTCCAATAACTCTTGTTTACTGCTAGAGCTGACTATAGGAAAATGTGACACTTGGAGTTAAAATAGCACTTTTCCTTTTTAACAAGCCCCAGTTGTGTTTTTTAACCTCTTTTCAAACAGTACTCTTGGTATTTCACCAAGCTCTAAGTTCTTTATGCAATGGATTGGGAAGCATTTCATTTACAATTTCAGGAAAAATATTTTTAAAGCAGTTAAACAAAGGAATGAGTCTTTGATCTGAAAGATTCTTCTGATTGATAGTCCATGAAACTCCAGGCCAGTTAAATCAATCAAAATAAAGGTTGTGTGGGTAGTCAGAGTTAAACCTTGGGGTTTCACACTGCCCATGGTTTAGTTTATACTGCTCATACCAACTCATTCAACATTTCTGTAATTTGGAAATCCCCAACAAGGATAAGACAATCTCCCTTAAAGCCAATGCTGGGAAGCAGATTTTAAAAAAATAAATAATGCTACTTTCTGAATTCCATGACAGTGACCTGTATGTTCCCTCTGGGACTGTCAATGCACTCTGCTTACGTTGCTAAAGGCTTTATACTGCATCATCTCTATGACCAAATAGGGATATACTAGCTGTGGGACAGAATAAGCTTATAGCCTATTTCTATGTGTTTATGTAACTAAAGAATGCAAATATAAAAATACTGTTCACAATTGTTAGTTTCAAAGAAAGGCAGACTTGGTCACTCAACTGAAGAGCGGTGTTCATTAAGCACCAAGGGGACTATGGCCTTGCACTCCTGTGTCTCGGAGGACAGCAGAGAAAGGCAGCAAAGCCAATTGGAAGGGCTGATCCCTGGGGCAGACACTTAGATGCAGGGCAGACAGAATTACAGATCTTGGAATATAGAGAACCAAAGGCCCTTTAGCAATTATCTAGTCCAGTGGCTGGTAAAATCTTCTTTTCCCCTCAAATCATTTTCTTTTCTCAAATCATATTTTTTAAAGTGATTTACTTTCTCCAAATCTGAGGCACCAGAGAAGGGAGGTGAGAAGACAAGGAGACCAGGCTCAGGGCTCATTCCCACATCCAGGAGGAGTACCTGAATTTTCATTCTACCTCCGTAATTAGTTTGCAACAGCCAACCACAAAGATTCCTGTAGATGTTTAAAAATACTTAGTCTATTCCCTCACAGAAAAGTTCAGAAAATGAGAATATTATGGGATTGGTGGCAACTGGAGACACCAACTCATCCTTTCTGTTTATTTTATTCACCAAATTTCTTGATTACCTTGTACTTCACAAGGAAGGTAAAACTAGTGTGGACACAGAAGACAGTTTCCACAGGGTGAGCAAGAAGAGTCATCTCACTCACAGATTCTACAAATGATGAAATGTCTGCTCACCCAAATTTAAACTGTAATGTTCACTTAATCGCCACTCATGGCTCACAGACCCCATTCTGAAAGTCAGAGTGTTAAAAACCAATCAAAAACATTTTAGAAAGGTAAGAGTGGGAAACAGAAAACAGAATTAAATTTTTAGTCTAAGTCCCTCGAAATTAGAGTTTATTGGTGACTATGTTGAAGAATCTGTCAGAGTACAGCTATAAAGCAACCCTCCAGTATAAATAGTTCTGTGGTTCCCAATCTTAACAAAACATAATACTTAAGTGTAGATTCTAGTTTTGTTACTTTCTAGGAGGCAAATATAGCTCAGGGTAGTATTTTAAAGGTTACAGCTCAAAACGGTGGCAAATATACCATTCCGAAGGACAACTGATTTCATTTGCTCAGTGTTTCTGCATAGTACACACACAGCTCCAAAATCATTAGCAATGTCCTAGATTTTAAGGTGACTGATAGGTTCCAAGGCTTTTATTATTATAATCAGAATAATATATTCATTAAATTTTTATATTACATACCCCATAATTAACCACTTTAGTGACCTTGTACTCACTTTGGATACAGAGAATCTCTGAGGCTATTTCAAACGTACTTAGGTGAATGACTGGGTAACTATTAGGGGTCACTTAGGGATATTATTGAATACACGAACAGTTACATCTCAAAGACATTTTGTGATAAGGCCACAGCTGCCTTTTCAGGACATACTGAAGTTATTACAGGGAATTACTGGTTTAATGTAAATTTAAATTTGGGTGGCAATGTTTTGTTTTTCCTGTTATTTTGGCCACCTCTTTTAAACTATCATTGAAGATAATTAAATTTCTAACTATGTACTCTAACTTCCAAACTCATTATGTTCCTAAAAAGGAACCTCTTCTTTCCTGAGACTTCTATCCCAAGTACAAGAAGTGTCACAGTGCTAAAATCTTGGTTTGACACCTTTCTAATTTTTAATGTAACAGTTCACTAAGCCAAGTTCAAGTCTCCTTATAAGCCATCTCCTTACTACTCTCAGCCCAACCCAAAGAGCTATCAGCAGTCTTTAAATGTCTCAGGTCTGAGGGGAAAAAAATCAACAAATAACTTTAATGGACAAATTAAAACACCCAATATGGGGACGGCCTACAGAATAGTTCATTCTGACCTCATCATGAGCAAAGAGAATGACAGGGAAGGAATTTTATGTTTGTATATACAGTAAACTGGTATACAGCTGACCAAACACAAAATCCTAGCCTCCCAAGAAAGTATGCAATGAGAACAAAATATTCCTCTCCTACAGTTACAAATTACAATGTTTACTTTTTATTGTGAATTTCCAGTGGTACATCTCCATCACAACATTTCACAACCACTTAATGAGGCCACATTTACTCCATCACACTATACAGTGGGGATCACAGAAGAAAACATGTATTATTTCCTATTACTGAGAGCTGCTCTGTGTGCATTAAATATCTTACCTCATTTAATATTCACAACTCTCTTAGGTAGGTAAAGATGAGGAAACAGACTCAGAGACAAGAAATAATTCATCAAAGGTCATACAAGTAGTCTTTATATCATACTGTCTCTAAGTTCTTAATTATATGCTATGCATAATAAAACTTCAAATACATGTAAAAGAAGAAAATATAGGCCAAAACATTTAAATTGAAAAGAAAAATGTGTTCATTGCATTAATGTGTGTTTTTTTTTTTTTTTTTAAAGAAAATTCTACACACTCCAACAAATTTTGGTACTCTTGCCAAAAAAATAAAAAAGCAAATATATTCCAACTAGTCTATACTTCCATTTATATTTAGAATATAAGCTGAGCATGAGTATGTAATGAATATATATGTATGTCTCTCTGTGTGTATAACACCCACATTATTCATAAGCTCCCAAAAATGTGAAAAGTTTGTTCCAATCCTTCTCTATTTTGTCTACTTTAAGAATTCTTTGCAATATGCTTATGTAAATACTGATTTTAGCTGCTGTTCTCATTTCTCGAATCTTCAGCTTATAAATGGACTGGAAAAGTGACAGACCTAAGCAGACATCTATGAAACACAAATCCAAGGAGGTATAAACAAATACAATTTTATCAAAAACAGAAGTCTATTCTTCAAAGCCTTTAAGTTACTAATACTGATTAATGAAAAGAACTGAAAGAAAGTAAAACATACTGGCTGTGGGTAAGGTACACACACACACACACGTGTACATATATACCTACAAGTGCATACAGTTATGTGGGCATCTATTTTATTAGTATACACGATGATCAGCATTCTACCTTAGTTCACTAAAAGTTCTACAGGGGCATACAGTCTAAATCAAAGAAGATTCTGAAGTTAGAGTAATGTTGGTGCAAGGGGAGAGTATTTAAGAAAACATTTTCACGTTGTTAAACTCAAGAGGTGAGTGCCTTCAGTTTTCTTATACTAGGATTCACACTATGGTTCAATTGCATTAATAGCTCATTGACTCTGCAGGTAATCTGCTTCTCCCCACACTTCAAAGTGATGCTGAAGAGGATTAAGGATAAAGTCGAAATATCATCATTCCACTTACCTGATGCTGAGCCTTCACTATAGACTTAGGTAAAGGTCATTATGACATCATAGATCATAAAGAACAGTGCAAAGAATACATTGGCATGAAATCACTAAAAATTGTGAATATACTATCTCCACATAGAAGTGTGAAACTCACCAATACTTCAGTTAGTACCTGAAATTAAATATTACATGTGATATTGCTGAGATAGAAACTGAAACAGAAGATGCTTTTTGATGAGGACTTGGCAATAATAACAATGGATTTTGCACTTTCATAACATAATATTCCCATTATTGGAAACACATTCTATGTAGAACATTTTTGTCATAGTTGAGAGCTGAACTTACATCTGGTATGTATCTCTTCCATGTAAGCTAATAATACTACAGATTTTTATATATAAGCAAAGTAATATTAAGAATAATTTTTCTAAAGTACATAAAAAAGACCTTTTATACTCATCCAGCTCTGTGTAAGTGTAAAAAGTATTTGAGATTTATAATTGCAAAAGACTCCTGATTCATAAGAACCTATTGTTACACAATTAAAATAAACATTCCTGGAATTAGAAAAGTAAGTGACCAAAAGCATAATAGAATTCTCAGTACTTTTAGAGGTGACTTTCTTCTTTCAGAGTGCTCTTATTGACAATTATATATATATATATATATATATATATATATATATATATATATAAATGCTCAGTCTGGAAGTAATCAGAGGCTGAGTCAGTGGCATTGGCCTCCTTCTGCTGAAGAAAGTAAAGAGGGGGGATTTAGCTTTTGGATAGAGAATAAACATTGGCAGGCTCCAGATTTTACTTCCAGCATCTCAACCCACATCCAGCCTGGTGTGAAGAGATGGCAGATGGGACTACTTCTGTTATTTCGGCTGCTGAAGCAGGATCTTGTTTCAGCATCCTGCTTGTTTCTATAAGCATGAATATTCAACCACAATAAGGAGTAAGGATAAGTGTGCTGACTGTATGAAGCAGGTAACAAGAAATCATCAACCCTTTCTCTTTGTATCATAGGCTAAGACCAGAAAAAAAAAAAATCAACATTTAATAAATGCCACTTCATCTAAGCTTGGGAAAGACTTATTATTCAATGAAAAGATGCTTGTTTTCATGGATTTAATGTAAATGTAAGGAGAGAAATGTGTGGGCAGAAGAAAGCCAAAGTAATTAGCATTTTAGGGGGGAGAAATTTAAAGGCAACACAACAGAATCAGTAACCATTTTCCACTTTATTTTCATGATTTCATTATTTTCCCTGAAAATGCTGAGCAGATATTAGAGTATCTGTGTTCATCACTCAGAACATAAATAAGATTCCTTCAAATTCCTTTAAATATCACAACAAATGTCTACATGGGCATGTTATCCCACTGTGTAAATAACGTTTATGTGTAATTCTTATTTATTTGTATTTTGAAAAGCATTGCTGAATCCAAGAAGGATAATTTAGCTATAGATAAGAGGAATGGAAGTGACAATTTCTTCATGAATGAGAAATATTGGGATAAGCCCTGAGGTGTATCACCATCCACACATTTCCCAAAGGACAGAGAATAAGGTCTTAAAATTAAATAATACACCTATAGTCAATAAAATGAGGAGTTTGATGACTGATGAGAAAAAAATCTAAAGGCCACCTACTCAGACTGTGAGGGAAAGCATACAGTCACCTCTCAAAAAAATTAAAATATGGCAATCCATTGTATAAATGGGGCAGTTCTTCAAGGGATCTTAAAGAACATGTATACCTCATTGCATAAATTGAATTCCATCTTCCACTTGACCACTTCCACTTGACACTTCTCACTAAAAAACCAATTTTTCAGGAAAGGTGGCACAGGTCAAGCAGGATTCCCTGTATCTCCTTACTCTGCCAGGTGAGGGGCAAACGTGCTGGGTGCTAGGAACCAGACACATTTTTGAGACTGACTTGTGAACCCTAGTGCCCAGCGGGTGATGTCTTTTAAAAATAAAACAACTCTCATTTAAAAGATGGACATCAGTCTGCTCTTCAGGACTGAGAGGGAATTTCTTGGACTTTTTTTTTTCACATCCTAATGAGTATATATTACACAAGAAAATGAATGCCAGCGCGAGGCACACATGTGGAAGTTGAGATAAAACTTACGAAGTAGCCTGTTCCCAAGCTGGAAGGAGCTGAACTCTGCAAGAAAGCATAAAAACAAAGTGGAAAATCAGCAATGGTTTTTAACACGTTCCAATCCACACAGCTCATTACCAGTTCTTCGCAGGCTTTTCATCACGACACCACATCGCCTGTGTACGCGGCCCCTTGTCATCTGCTACTGATACAAACACCGTGTTGCTTAATTTTCCCCTTTACATCTCTCAACAACTCAGAGATGCTAACGTGCTATTTACTGAATTCCAAGCTTCTGCGGTGGACGTAATTGCCAATTTATTTGACAGGCAGCTGGGTAATGAATTAATGATGGCATTTCGCCCTGCACTGAGACTAAACAGACACGCATCAGCCTGCCTCCCTGACTTGCTGACATTCAATGCCCTGGTCTCAAGCTACTCAGTTTTGTGGCCGCAAAGGGGCAGGCAAGAGGAAAGAGCCCAGACTGACTTGAAAATAAAAAGCCCAGTGGGTTTGGATGACTTTTCCAGCGTGTGACCTACTTGCCAGCTTATTCCCTCAAGGCACCAGTTAGTACACACAGAGCGCTTTTCAAAACTGAGACATTTTGTAAACATAATTAGTAGACTAAAATGCAAAGAATGTGTGGGTAAAGGGAAGTAGTGAAAAGCACCATTCTTCTAAAGGTTTTAGTCACGAAAGTTATCAGTTTAGGCTTCCACAGTTCTCACACGTAGGGAACTAAAAAACAGTGATGCTGAAAAGTACCTGGGGCATCACTTCATAGGGGAAAGAGACCCAAAAAAGAACTCGGTTTGAATTTTAAACTTGTCTGTGTTGTTTTTTCCCCCCTAAAACCTCTCATTACAAATTCTTTAATTTGCAGTGTCCTCTTTATGAACGAGAGAGGCCCCAGATAAGCTTGAAACAAAAAGAACGCTAACACTGAGACAGTCCTCAGGTCTCAGCAAGGAATCCTTGTACCAGCAAAGCCTCTCTGTCAGGTTTGGGCCGGTTGTTACACCTTCCACCTACAGGGAACGGACTTCCACGGTGATGCAACAGTTACTTGGGTAACCTCTAACTGTTCTACCTAAATGCCTTGTCCCTGCTCTGCAAACCACAGGAAGCATGTACCATCTGCTTGACTCATCCTGGTTTCCCTAGCACTTAGCTCAATGCCTTGCACATAGGAGGCATTTAGTAAGTATTAGTTGAATTAATGTATGTATAAATCGATGAATGCTCAGACTGTATGGGGATGGGACTCAGGTGAACTTAACATCTCCAAAAATCATATCTCCAAATATAGATATGATTCTTGATTTTATATCAGTTTTGAAAAGGAAATAATGGTGCTGTAAGTACAAAGAGCATCTGTATCAAACAAGGACATGATGCTCCAGGGCATTCCTAAATTCAGCACCTGGAGCAAAACTTTCTTCCCCTCAGTGTTCCAGACAGGCTTGGGGGCATAAAGAACCTAGATATGTGATCCTGGACACTGGATTTTCAAAAACCTTGCTGCATTTGTGATCCTATAAACGGTACGTAGGGAGAGCAACAGTAGTCATGGAGACGGCTCCTCAGAGCAATGATTAGCCATGTGACGGCATCACCTGTTTTCAGCACCCACCATCCCCACCCCCCAACCCACGGCAGAACACAGGAAGGCAAAAGCCAAGTTAGATCTCCACCAGCCTGGAGTCGTGCCCCTGGGAGGCAAACTCATTTTAGAATGAATTACTCAGAGAGAGCATGGGATTTGTTTATTTCAGTGTTTTTCCCCCCTTTCTGCAAATGTATTTTATCCCAGAAGCAGAAGGACCCCTTCAAGCCCACCTCCCCACCCCCACAGACATATCATCTTATTGTATACCAAGAAAATGACATCCTTCAGGTCCCGGGAAGCTCTGTTATACTCATTTTGCATATATATTGTACATTACTCAGGGAGCTGGGTGGAGAAGAGAGCTTTGTTGTGCATATTTGTTCTGGCTATTGTTTATGCAGGTCTGACTGAATGAGGGAACAGTGGGTATCATTTCAATTTCTGATGTCAACATCAAATTACTTATTTAATTTCATGCCTGGCGAAGCATTGTATAGCTACACGCAGAATCATTTCACTTCATTTGTTATGCTGTGTTTTCGTGGCGATTGGCTTGCCTTCCAACTGACAGCTTTAATTACGACATGAATTTGATTGCACTGCCGAGGAATTAACATAATGCAACAAAGCATTTAAGAACCCTGCCTTACAACACCCCCCTCACATACATACGCATGCACGCATGCACGAGCACAGATAGACACATGAAGGAACAGACCCAAGATCCTCATGTACATTAAAGGTCCACTGGAGTTTCAACTTTTGCTAGAAAGCATATAGAACTAGAGAGTCAGAGGCTACCCACATTTGAACTCACCATTTTTTTGTGTGTGGCATTCAGCTATAATTTCTGGACCTAGCAGAAAAGTTCATAGAAAAACTCTTCTAATCTACTTTGCCAAACGTCCATGGCGTTGACATTTCCTCCCCTCTAACTCCTTTCTCCACTATATTTTTCTTGGCCGATTGCCAGCTCCCTTCAATCATTGCTGGAAAACTTGAACAGAAACATTTCTGAAATAAAGTGATTTCTCCTTGGTCCAGTTCTATAAGCCTAAGAATCTGCTAAGGCCCTGTGTTCAGTGGGATGCTACTCCTGGTCCTTCACCATCAGAGAGAGGTATAACACAAGTTTTGAGACCAGCAACAGGGCAGAGAAGCAGGGTTTCACTGACAGCTCAGGTCACATACCACATGCCTCAGGCCTTGCTAACCAAAAGTCCAGAAAAGTCTCTGTCATTTATACTTAATCTAAATATATATTTAAAAGCTGAAAATATTTGATAGTTTTAACATTTTTCCAAGTCACAAATTCCATGAACAACTTAAACCATGGGCAACAATAGATTATGCTACTTTATTGTGTTAGTAGCTCAGTTGTGTCCAACTCTTTGTGACGCCAAGGAATGTGGCCCCACCAGACTCCTCTGTTCATGGGATTTTCCAAGCAAGAGTGGGTTGCCATTCCCTTCTCCAGGGGATCTTCCCAACCCAGGGATTGCAGGCAGATTCTTTACCACCTGAGCCACCAGGAAAGTCCCAGATTATCCTATAAAAATGAAATAAGTATTTAAAAATAGCTTTTTTACTGTTAGAAATGTTTTATGTTTCTATAGCTATTTGTTTACAAATGTGCATCTAGGAATTATTATTGTTTTCTCATGTTACAGGAGACAGACACCATGAAGAAAGGGCTCAGGAAAGCAGATAGGTGGTGATGTCCTGACCACTGAACCATTTGATGAAATCAAGTTGAATTTTAACTTTCTATGCTTCCCCAATTTATAATGAGAGGAAGGGGCTTCCATTTTTGTTGCTTGGACAGAGACTGCATACATTGTCCAAACTATATAGCAAAAGTGGCCACAGAATCTAAAAAAGGGTATAAGTCAAAATGAGGCTTGAAAAACTAAGTTTTTTTAATTCAATAAATAAAAGCATCCTTGAATTTAAAAGCATTTGAAGTCACATCATATACACACGTTTAGGCAAATATGTTTGTTGAATAATGAAAAAGGCTTACTTCTTTAAGAAATTCTTATTTCTTTAAGTGATAGAGTTGCCAATTCATTCATATTTTCTATGTATTACATAGAAATGAGAGGTATAGAGGGACTGAGAAAACAGAGTTAGAAAAAGTATTTAGTGGTTTCCACGAGAAGACAAGAGTATGAAGAAATTCCAGACAGTTGGCTATCGGATATGTGATTTCCAGGCTCATTATAAGCTATCTCCTGTTTAACATGGTCTTTTCATTTGTTTTTTTTTTTTGTTTTTTCCCAGATTTGACCACTGTTCCAGCAATCTCTGCAAATTACCTACCTCGAACTCATTAAGTTGTAAAGAAGAGCTTTCTTACAAACACACTGTGCCTCAATCTCCAAGCTACATGGGCTACAGAAACAGTAATGGGATGCATAGTTGAAAGACATTTTCTAGGAAGGAGAATGCTGCTGCTGACATTCAAGTCTGCCAGTAGATATTCATTAAATGCATGCTCATTCTACTCCTCTCATTGCCCCCCACCTGACTTTCTTTCCATCTCTGTCACTAAGCTATTATTGAAGCTACTCATTAAACCCATGAAGTTAAAATTTCTGTTTTAACATCTTACCCAGAACAAGGGATTTCAAAAATCGGTTATCCATCCAAAATAGATGTACTCCTTTCATTAGAGATCTACACAGAGAGGCCATGGCTACTATTATGGCTCCCTAAGCATGTGATGGATGTGTGCTTCACCCCAGAGGAAAATGTAAGCTCTGACCCTAGGGCTAATTTAAATACAGTATTTTAAAATTCTTCCAAATTATCATGTGTGTCTGACATCCCTGCCTATCCACCCTCATGTTATACTTTTTCTTCTTGGGAGTGAAAAGTAGAAGGATCATGCTAAGAATCACTTGGCCAAGTATATTTCTTACAAAGGTCACAAGACGAGCTCATTTGTTTTCTGTAGTGTTTTAGAAAACAATGACAATTAAAAGAACCTAAAATTTTAATCCTAAGAAATGTGCCTTGGAGATAAAGATTACTGATAACCTATAAAGATGAAATATATATATAAATAGAGAAATGAACCACTACAGGAAGTAAAAATGTGGGCACAACTTGAAAAAACATTACGGGTGGAAATGGTCACTTCCAAATTCAATTTTCAACCTGTTACAATCCATTTCAAGTTGTTACCAGCTCTCATCTCTATTCAGCAGCCTTTGGGCTTTTCCCCCTAATTTCATTCTTGCTCTCATTTTTATCTGCAGTTATTCACATAAAAGGAAAAGTAAACATTTTAAAGTAAAAATTACAACATTCCTTCTAACACCTTTGATAGGCTTTTTAAATATTAACTTATATGGTAGGTTAAATAGTGTCCCACTAAAATTACAGGGCCTTCTTGGAACCTAAGAATGTGATTGTGAGGGTTAATTTTATGCATTGACTTAATTGTGCCACTGGGTAACCAGATATCTGCTCAAATGTTAGTCTGGGTGTTACTCTGAGGGTGTTTTTGGATGAGTTTAACATTTAAACTAACAGGATGAATAAAGCATACTGTAAGTAAAGCATAATGTAAGTGGGCCTCATCCAATCAGTTTAATAGAACAAAAGGGATGGCTGTACTCAAATTAAGAGGGAATTCCCTTGACTCAGCCTTCAAAGTGAGACAGTTTTTCCCCCCACTTTCAGGCTCAGACAGACTGACACACAGACTTTTCTGGGGTGTCAAGCCCTCCAGTCTTTCTGGTTCTCAGACTTTGGGGCTCAGACTGGAGCTAGCCATCAGCTCTCCTAGATCCCCAGCTTGCTGACTGTACACTGTGAGACTTGTGAACCTCCATAACTGTTCAAGTCTATACATTTTACGACTGTTTCTCTTGAGAACCCTGACTGATATAAATGACCTTGTTTGGAAACAGGGACTTTGCAGGTGCAATTAAGTTGAGGTCATACTGGATTTAGGTGGAACCTAAATCCAATGACTACTCTCCTTATAAGGAAATTAGACGTACAGAGCTACAAATAGAGTAAAAGCCCATGTGAATAGAGGCACACATTGAAGTGAGGTGGTTATAAGCCAAGTATCATCAAGGATTGTAAGAAGCAACCAGAAGCCAGTAGAGCAAAGGAAGGACTCCTTTCTGAGACTTCAGAGAAATCATGGCCCTGCCAATACTTAATGCTGGACCTCTAGCCTTAAAAACTACAAGATAATAATAAATTTATTGTTTTAAGTTTCCTGGTTTGAGATCATGCATTACAGTCGCCCAGGAAACTAAGAGAGTCTATAGCCGCCTTACTATGAACTAGAAAATATCATGTGATCAGCTCCTGTATTCATTCCCTCTGCTCTAGCCACAAAGGCCTGCCCCACCCCTCACATTTAAACATGTCAGACTTACTCCTGAGTCAAGACCATGATCTTGTCACTTGCCTCAATGTTCTTCCCCCCTTTCATCATTCAGGCTTCAGTTTAAACATCACTGGGACAAAAAGGACTAATTCAATTACTCCAGTTAAAGTGGCAACACCCTGCCACACCCCCCACTACTGCTTTGTTTACTTCGTAAAATGTATGACACCAAAAATAATGTTATCATTTGCTCTCAGGTTTGCTGTTTGCCTTCCTCAATAGAGTAGAAGCTTCATGAAGCCAAAGGTTTCATCTTGTTCCCCACTCAACCTCAAGTGTCCAGAACTACACCTGACACTTAGAAGGTATTAGATAAATATTCCTGGACAATCAAAACACTGGAGTATCCAAGAAAACACATAAAAATATGATACAGGAAATGCAAAAGACATAAACAAAATGGTAGGGAAAATGAAAATATGGCAAAAATAGAAAAAGAAAAGAAAGGAGAAACAGAATACCTAGATCTGTAACAGGTCTGGATTACATTTTCTACTTAAATACAGGGAAGTTCATTGATGGTGTGGACTGTGACTGTTTCTCCCTTAATAGTAACTAGTAAACCTGGCAATAAAGGTTTGGGTGCTGGGTGGGAAGAAAGGAGGCTAGGACAGATGCTTGCACAGATGGATGGGTGTTGGGACAGTGGGCTAGACAAACCAATAAAAAACCCGAAACCTGGGAAATTCGAGATAGGAGAAGGAACATCTCAAAAAGCAGCAGAAAAAATGCATCAACTGTGGTATTAAATGAACTAAAGAGCTACAGAACAATAAGATTAGAGAACTGTATTGCATAATAGTTACGAGAATTCCCCTTTGACCTAACTTGAAATGTTTCAATTCTTTTAACATCTTGAACATTTTAAAAGTATGAAATATTTGTCTGCCTTTTCACAATTAAAATCCTGACCCCAAATTCTTTCAGAGATAGATTAGTCACATCCATGTAGTTATCTGAATAAAGCATTAAAGGAGTTTATTTCCACAGGGTGGTGGCAGGAAGAGTCTGCTAGAAGTGAAATTGGGCTACAGAAGAAGGAAAAAAAAAAAGAGTACTCCAGGAGAAACAAGTAGAAGGTATAAACCACAGGGAAGTAGAGGAAGAAAGGGAAGATGAAGAGGTAGCTTCATACATCCTGGTGGAAGATTCTGCTAATAGCCTCAGGAGTGTGGGACTTCGTCTGCAGGATCTTAAACAAGACGGTTTAATAGTGAGTTCTGACTCTCAGAAAAACAACTGTTGGGACTTATCCAGTCCAGTGGCTGGGACTCCATGTTCTCAACGCAGGGGGCTCAAGTTCGATCCCTGATTAGGGAACAAGATCCCACATGAATGACTAAGACTTTGCATGCCAAAACCAAGATCTGGTGCAACCAATAAAGAAAATAAGTAAATAAATATTTTTAAAAAACAACAACAACTGTGGAAGCTTTGTAGAGTAACAGGGCAGAGGAAACAGAGCTGGGTCAGATTCTATCATTGGGAGGCCACATTAATCACGGTAATCACAGTAATCATCTATGTAAGAAATGATAAGGGCATTTGAACATCAGTCATGTAAAGGTGAAGATAATCATAGCCAAATGCTTCCTCAGAAATAGAGTGACTATGTTAAACAGGTTAACTAAGAGGAAGGAAAAGAGTGCAAGTTTGAAGGTAATAGCTCTGAGATCCAGTATGGAGATAGGGAAATAAAAGAGTTCAGGTTTGAGAAAACAGAGTATAAGGAGGATTTTATTTGAGAGGAAAATTGTGTTTGTCATGATTGAGACAAGCAGGTGTTGTGGAACTGACAGCTACAAGGGAATTCAAATCAGAAAGTTTAGAAAAGGCTCCTACGGTAAGTATAAACCTGATGTAAAAGAAGGGAATAAATATTTTTGAGCACAGTGAATGTGCCAAGGACTGTTAAAGTAATTCAAACACATGGTACCAGGTAATTTTTAAAAGTAACCTTACATGGTAGATGAAATGACCCCCATTTCGCAGAATAAGAAACCAAGGCTTGGAAAGATCAAGCTTTTTGCTCAAGGTCAAATGGATAATAAACAGCAAACTAGCTATTAAAACTTGGTCTGTTTGTAACAAATGCCCATGATCACTTCAAAATTTGAGGTTTTGTTCTATGTGTTGTCTTTAAGTAAGTTTATCTTAAGACTTTTGACAACCTCCTCAGTTACAAAATTCTGTTTAAGTTTAGAAGCAATACTTTCCCTTCTGAATAACTCATCATGAATATTTATATAGTCAATTATTCCCCTTAACTTTTTCCTTAGTGACTAATCTAAACAAGTTACTGTTTCTCCTTGATGTGGACAATGTGAGAGTCCCTGTAGACTATTATTCCCTCCTGGCAATGTACTGTGGGGATACATAATTTGGAAAAGCCAAGCACATTTGGTTTTTGAGCTTTACCCATGAGTCAAATTCTCCAGTCACACTGGAATTCTTTTTTCTTAATCTTTTTGCCTGTCCAATTGAAAAAATATTGAAAAAAAAAGAAAGAAAGAAACAAAGCTGGAATAACATAGTTATCTTCATTAGAGGCACTTGAGGTAAGTCTCAACTTCCAGAGCTTCTAAAAATATCATTCAAGTGAGTGGAAGACTGAAAGAGAATTTCATCTCAGCTTAAAATCTAGAGTGGGCATTGTAAACTAACAGGGATTAAATTCACTCTCCCGCTTTAAGTAACTAAAACAACTAGACAAAATGTGTGAAAAAAAAACAAACTTTTTAAGAAACTGGGCAATAGCAGTGTAGTGATCTTAGAGAGACAGAAAGAAAACAAAATAATTCTTAAAACTGCCCCAGCATAGTTCCTGGAGAGAGTTTTGATGCCATAGTAGGGTGGCTTGGGGTAACCCAGGTGGATCCCAGAAGAATCCCTGAGTTGAGAAGGTAGAGTTGACAGAAGCAGCCAAGTCAGCTGAAATTAGCAAAGCAGAGGATGAGAGAAAAGTCAGGTTCACGGTGAGAAAAGCAGGAAACCAGGAGACATCTTTTCTCTTGTCATCACCGGAGTCCGTATCAGCACATCCATGCGACAAAAGTACCCAAGGCAAGGGGAATGACCACCGGGAAGGAGCAGGGAGAATGACTGTCAGAGTCACAGAGGGCAGCGGATAACTGGCACTCCCACCAGCCAGAGTGGAAAAACCTTGTCCACATCAGGAATTAGGCAGAGTCTTCAGCACTGGGGAAAAACAAGCTTTGTCCTAAAGGTTGTTCTGGATGCTCCACCCAGAAAAGCATAAAAGCAAACCTCAGAAGAAATAAAAATATTATTTTCAAGTGGCATAATTGTATCCCAGAAAAAAAGCTCAAGAATATTTATGAAAACCAAAAATATCCAGCACTCATCAAAAACAAAAAAATTCCCAATATTTGGCATCTTAAAAAAAACAGTCAGCCACAGACAAAAGCCAGAAAATACAATCCATAATGAGGAAAAAAACCAATCAATAGAAACAGACTCAAAAATTACACCGATGACAGCAGAATATGAACATTGAAACAGTGATAACTATTTTCCACATGTTCAAGAAAGTAAGGAAAGCATGAGCATGGTAAAGAGCAACAAGGAGATATGTTAGCAAACAAAAACTAGTAGTGGTCTTTGAATCTATCTCCTCATTTTCTGATAGTCATTAGAATAATTATTAGTTCTCCTTTAAGGAAAAAAAAAAGGAAAGGAAGTATCTTTATTCTTTAAAATATCATGAGGGTAGACATTGCCCTCATACCCAAAAGAGTCATTTTGTGACTTGACTTGTCAAAGGCATTCATCTCAAAGATTTTAGATTGCAATGGCCCTGAGGTAAGGCTCTGCAACCTCACAACTATTCATGTGAAGGAAATAAGTGACTGGAGGTTTTGAAACATTTCACTAAAAGCCACCTACTTCTTTTTCTTCCCTTTTCTTTTTTCATATGTGTCATTTCTCCTTCTTTCATCTTTTAATAGTGCTGCAAGAAGTATGAATTTTAATAATAAGCAACATAAACCCAAAGTATATCACAGACTAACCTGACACAAGATTGACAGGATTGTTACAACCCTAGTATTTTTTTTTTAATTTTTGACTATGGTTAAAAAAAAAAAAAAAAATATATATATATATATATATACACACACACACACACACACATATAAAATAAAATGCAATATTTCAACTTATTTTCAGTGTACAATTCAGTGGCATCAGTTACATCATAATGCAATGCAGCTATCAAAATTATCTATTTCCAAAACTATTTCTTCACCACAAACAGAAACTTTGTTACAGTTAAATCATAACTCTCATCTTTCACAGTTTCCTACCCCTACCAGGGGTCCCTGGAAACTCCCATTCTACTTTCTGCCTCTAGGAACTTGCATATTCTAGATACTTCACATAAGAGGCATCAGAAAATATTTGTCTTTTTATGTCTAGATTCTTCCACTGAGCATAATGTTTTCAAGACTTGAACTTCATTCTTTTTTATGACTAATACTCCCATGTCCATATATGCCACTTTTTGTTCATCCATTTACCTGCTGATGAACTCTTGGGATGTTTACATCTTTTGCTTACTATAAATGATGCTGCAGTGAAAACTCGCATATAAGTATCTCTTTGAGGACCTGGTGTCTGGGTATATACCTAAAAGGAGAATTGGTGGCATGTATGGTAATTCTGTTTAGCTTTTTGAGAAATGTCAAGCTGTTTTCCACAGTGGATTTATCATTTTATATTTCCACCAGCATGTACGAGGTGGAACATCAACTTCTTTAAATTCTTGCCAACACTTGCTATTTTCCTTTCTTCAAAGTATAACTATCCTAGTAGCTGTAAAGTAGTATCTCATTCTGGTTTTGATTTGCATTTCCCCAATCACTATAATGATGAGCATTTTTCATGGGCTTACTGGTTATTTGTGTATCTTCTTTGAATAAATATGTGCTTAAGTCCTTTGCCCATTATTGAATTCAGTTGTTTGTCTTTTTGTTGTAGTCTTTACATATTCTAGATATTAAACATTTATCAATTATATGATTTTCAAATATTTTCCTCCCATTCTTTGGGTTTTTTTTTCATTTTCCTGACAATACCCATTGACGCACTGCTGCTGCTGCCGCTAAGTCGCTTCAGTCGTGTCCGACTCTGTACGACCCCATAGACGGCAGCCCACCAGGCTCCCCCATCCCTGGGATTCTCCAGGCAAGAACACTGGAGTGGGCTGCCATTTCCTTCTCCGATGCATCAAAGTAAAAAGCGAAAGTGAAGTCGCTCAGTCGTGTCCGACTCTTAGCGACCCCATGGACTGCAGCCTACCAGGCTCCTCCATCCATGGATTTTCCAGGCAAGAGTACGGAGTGGGACGCCATTGCCTTCTCCACATTGATGCACAGAAGTTTTTAATTTTGATGAAGTCCAACTTATGTATTTTCTCTCTAGCTACTTGTGCTTTTGATGTCATATCTAAAAATCCACTGCAAATTCAAGGTCATGAAGATTTACACACATTTTCCTGTAAGAATTTTATGGTTCTAGCCCTTACATTTAGGTCACTTATTCATTTTGAGTTAATTTTTGTTCATGGTGTGATGTAGGGGTCCAAATTCATTCTTTTGCATGGGAAAATCCAGTTGTCCCAGCACCATCTGTTGAAGAGAAAATTCTTTCCCAATTAAATGGATATTAAACTCATGTTAAAAATTCCTTTGCTATAGATGTATGAGTTTATTTCTGAACTTTCAATTCTATTCCATTGATCCATATGCTTACACTAACTCTAGCACCACACAGCTTCGATCACTGTAGCTTTGTAGTAAGTTTTGAAATCGGGAAGTGTGACTCTCCCAAACTTGTTTTATTTCAATACTGTATTGACTTTTAGGGGCTTCATGCCATTTCATATGATTAGGAGTGTCTGATTTTCCATTTTTGCTAAAAAGGATGTTGGAATTTTCACAAACATTGCATTGAATCTGTAGATTGGTTTGAAAGGTATTGATATCTTAACAATACTCAGTATTTCTATCCATGTTCACAGAATATCTTTTGTCAATTTCTTTGATCAAAAGGAAAACAAATTTAGGGAAACCAGTAAAAAAAATCTCAATAACTATACAATCCTGTGCTCTTGTCCCTTGACCTAGTACGCTTTTATTTCTCTACTCTGTGATGAAATTATGATTAACTAATCCTGGAATAATTTCCAGGGTCAATATGATCTTATATTAAAAGCACAACAAAATCTCAGAACAGTTATTTAAGCATTAAGTAGTGCTAACAAAATAGGTAAGAAATAGTTATACCTTTAAATTTACAGTTCCACCACAAATTTAATGAAACATATAAACACAAGGAAATAGTCTTGTATATATATTCATACTCACAGTGAAAGACTGAGTATTCTTCATTTATATATTTGATACTATACCACATTAAAAGAAAAGGTAATCATAACTAAGATATTAAGAGTTCTGCAAAAATAGTATACTTTTTGTTTATCCACTTAATTCTTGTACAAACTTGCTTGTGTACTCAGTCAATAGGCCATGTTCAACTCAGGCTCTTCTGCCCATGGGATTTCGCAGGCAAGAATTCCAGAGTGGGTTGCTATTTACTCTCTGGGGGACCTTCCCAACCCAAGGATTGAACCCATGGCTCCTTCATTGGCAGGTGGATTCTTTATCACTGAGCCACCAAGGAAGCCCAAGAATTTAATAGTCCATATATCAAATGTCACCCTAAATCTAACAATCTTTCCTGAGGGGTACAGGAAGATCTCTGTGTCTTAGGGTTGCCTACCTTGACTGACAGAGAAATGGACAGTAAAAAGTTTTGAGTACATATCCCTAAGATACCTGTTTATGAATTATATATAAGAACTACTCCTTACTTATTAAATTGAATATTAGTAAAGCTTAATTTCTATTTTTTAAAGAAAAAATAAGCCATAATATTTTTTTCCTATAATACACTGGATCACCTTATACAGCATAATCAAGAAAACTAGAGAATTAAAAAAGAAGAAAACAAAAGGGGAAGGTTTTTGTTCTTTATGATATATCCTCACTCTACTGCTTCTTGAAACTCAGAGACTCTGAACACTGTCTCATTTTTAAGCCAAAACAATCTTGAGAAAGTACAACAAAGTTGAAGGTATCAGGCTGCCAGACTCAACACTATACTACAAAGCTATAGTAACCAAAACACTATGGTACTGGAACAGAAACAGACACGTGGGTCAATGAAACAGAATAGAGATCACAGAAATAAACCAATGCTCACATGGTCTATTGATCTATGACAAAGGAGGCAAGAATAAATGATAGGGAAAAGAGAGTATCTTTAAAGAATAGTGTTCGGAAAATTGGACAGCTACATGCAAATGAATGAAAGTGTACCACTTTCTCATGTTATATAGAAAAATAAGCTCAAAATGGATAAAAACTTAAATATAAGACCTGAAAGCATAGAACTCCTAGAAAAAAAATAATTACAGGCAGTAATCTCTTTGACATTAGTCTTACCAATTTTTTTGGATATACCTGCTCAGGAAAGGGCAACAAAGAAGCAAAAATAAACAAATGGAACTATATAAAACTAAAAAGCTTTTTGAACAACAAAGGAAACTACCAACAAAACAAAAAAGTAACACTGATTTGGATAAGATATTTGCAAATGATATTTCTGATAAGGGGTTGGTACCCAAAATGTATAAAGAACTCATAGAACTCAATGTCAAAAAAATAAACAACCTGAACAATTATGTAAAGTTTAAAAATAAAATAAAATTAAAAAAAAATACATAGAGAACCTAAATAGGCATTTTTCAAAGAAGACATACAGATGGCCAATAGGCACATGAAAAATGTTAACATCATTCATCAGCAGGGAAATGCAAATCAAAACCACAATGAGATTATCACCTCACACCAGTTAGAATGGCTGATATAAAAAAGACAAGAAACGACCCAATCAAAAAATGGGCCAAAGAACTAAATAGACATTTCTCCAAAGACATACAGATGGCTAACAAATACATGAAAAGATGCTCAACATCACTCATTATCAGAGAAATGCAAATCAAAGCCACAATGAGGTATCATTTCACGCCAGTCAGAACGGCTGCGATCCAAAAGTCTACAAGCAATAAATGCTGGAGAGGGTGTGGAGAAAAGGGAACCCTCTTACACTGTTGGAGGGAATACAAACTAGTACAGCCACTATGGAGAAGAGTGTGGAGATTCCTTAAAAAACTGGAAACAGAACTGCCATATGACCCAGCAATCCCACTGCTGGGCATACACACTGAGGAAACCAGAATTGAAAGAGACACGTGTACCCCAATGTTCATCGCAGCACTGTTTATAATAGCCGGGACATGGAAGCAACCTAGATGTCCATCAGCAGACGAATGGATAAGAAAGCTGTGGTACATATACACAATGGAGTATTACTCAGCCATTAAGAAGAATATATTTGAATCAGTTCTAATGAGGTGGATGAAGCTGGAGCCTATTATACAGAGTGAAGTAAGCCAGAAAGAAAAACACCAATAAAGTATACTAACACATATATATGGAATTTAGAAAGATAGTAACGACAACCCTGTATGTGAGACAGCAAAAGAGACACAGATGTATAGAACAGTCTTTTGGACTCTGTGGGAGAGGGAAGGGGGGATGATTTGGGAGAATGGCATTAAAACATGTATAATATCATATAAGAAATGAATCGCCAGTCCAGGTTCAATGCAGGATACTGGAAGCTTGGGGATGGTGCACTGGGATGACCCAGAGGGATGGTATGGGGAGGGAGGTGGGATGGGGGTTCACGATGGGGAACACGTGTACACCTGTGGCAGATGCATGTTGATGTATGACAAAACCAATACAATATTGTAAAGTAAAAATAAATAAATAAATAAATAAAAAGAAAGACAAGAAGCAACAAGTGGTGGTGAGAAGGTGGACAAAAAGGGAATCACTGTGCATGGATGTTGAGAATGAAAATCTGTGCAGCCACTATGGAAAATAGTATGAAGATTACTCAAAAAACTAAAAATAGAACTACCATATGATCCAGGAATTCTACTTCTACTTCAACAGAAACAGTAAATCAAAAAATATATATATGTACCCCTCCTTTCATTGCACCACTATTTACAACAGCCAAGATATGGAAGCAACCTAAATGTTCATCATCAGATAAATGAATTTAAAAAATACTCTACACTGATGCACACATACAAAGGAAGACAACTCAGCCATAAAAAAGAAAGAAATCTTCTCAGTGGCAGCAACACAGAAAAACTGAAGGATACTATGCTAAGTGAAATAAGTCAGACAGAGAAAAATGCGTACCGTATGATTTCACTTATACATAAAATCTACAAAACAAAGCCAACGAACAAACAAAACAGAAACAGACTCACAGACGTGGAGAACAAACAAGTGGCTGTCAAACAGTAGAGAGGTGACTGTGGGAGGATGGGCAGACAAAGTCAGTAAAGGGAATTAAGTGTTAACTTCCAGTTATAAAATAAATATATCACAGGGATGTAAATGAACCTATAGAGAATACAGTCAATGATACCATAACAAATTTGTACTGTGACAGATGAAAGCTGGATTATTGTGGTGATCATTTCATAATCTATAAAAAATACCAAATCACTATGTTGTACACCTGAAACAAATGTAGTACTATATATTAGTTATATGCTGCTGTGCTGTGCTTAGTCGCTCAGTCGTGTCCAACTTTTTGTGACCACACGAACTGTAGCCCACCAGGTCCCTCTATCCATGGGGACTTTCCAGGCAAGAATACCAGAGTGGGTTGCCATGCCCTCCTCCAGGGGATCTTCCCAACCCAGGGATTGAACCTAGGTTTCCCGCATGGCAGGTGGATTCTTTACTGTCTGAGCCACTAAAGAAGCTCAAGAATATTGGAGTGAGGAGCATACTATCCCTTCTCCAAGGGATCTTCCTGACCCAGGAATCAAACTGGGGTTTCCTGTATTGCAGGCAGATTGTTTACCAGTGAAGCTACCAGGAAAGCCCGTATTAATTATAACTCAATTTAAAAAGAAAAAGAAAGATGGTTAGAATCCTGAACTCACCACCTGTGGTGACTGAAGGGTAATCTGCAGCTTCTGGGAGAAAAAAAAAAAAAAAAAGGAAGAAAGGAAAGAAAGACAAGGGAAGGTGGAGAGAGGGAGATGGAAAGAAGTGATGAGAAGAGATAAGAAGAGAAAAAAGAAAAGAATCGGAAATTTCCCAAATTGAGTATGCTAATCACAAAAGGTAAAATGGTGTTATTTCCGGGAATGCTCTTCAATGGTTACCCAAATTATTTTTTTAGTGACAGTAGAATTATTTTCTTCCTCTAGTAAAAGTTTTTTGCAAATAAATCAAACAGATTGGGAGGAAAAAAAGAATACTGTCTCAATCTGTTAATGTTCCTTTTTGCTATCACGAATAAAATTTCCCCCCTACTTGATCTATTTTAAAGGAAAGTTTTAAAATGTTGCTCTCAGGTGCAAAGATGGGTCAAGGATCCTGTTCTACAACACATTAGGGAGGGGTGTGAGACAACCCCAAGAGGGCAGAAGTGGTTCTGTGACTTGCTGGTGCACAGGGGCCTGGAGAGTGGTTAGAACAGGTCTAGAAGGTGGACAGACCCCCTTAAGAGGCATGTAGTGTGTGCTCACGGGGGTTTTCCTCTAGAAATCAGAAGGAAAGTAAGTGGTGGGTTAGTCATCCCTTCCAACAGGAATAAAACCAAAGAAAGGGGCTGTTACAGATCTCACAGGTGAAAAAATGACAAAAGGCCCACATTTAAGAACGTCATCTCCCAGTTGCAGCACTGCCAGACTAGTTCTTCCATTTGTAACACGGATACCAAAAAGTATTATCACTTCCTTTTGTAATCTATTGTTTCTAAGCTGATAGATACGCCCAACCAACCTTATAATTCTTTAAAACACATTTTAAGTCAAACTAGAAAACAGAACAATACTATAAAGCAAGGCTCAAATATGTGTCTGCCGAGAGAGGAAAAATGCTTGGGTATTTACAAAATGACATGAAGGGATGTGCTGGTGAACTGAAACTGGACTCAAGGGATGTGTGGTCTGGTGGTTTCAGTTTTTTTTTTTTTAACTTACGTCGCTGAGCCTTTCCCGGGAGCTGCTCCTGTGGAAGCCTTTGGATTCTCCACTGGCGCTTTCACTGTCACTGTCCCTGCAGCTGTTCTGCCCTGGCTTGAGCTGAAGGAAGAAGAAGAGAGAAAAAAGAAAAGTGTCAGTGGTCTCCTCACACAACTGCTCCTTCACCCTTATTCTTTAAGCCTTGTCAAAAATGAACAATTTAAGGTCCTGATCTTTAGCATTTTTCTCAGCTTCTGAATAGGGCCAGGCAAGCTGCTGTAGAAAGAAATATGGAGGATAAGATAAGTAAAACATTTAGCATAAAATGTCAATGTAGATAAAAAGACCTGAGCAAGCCTTAAATAAACACTTGAAAAGTCTAACATGAATCTTGGAGGGTAATCTTCCCTGAGATTTTTCCAATCCAGGTTTCACCAGCTATGATTTCCATCTTATTCTCTCTGTCCTCTTATGGAGAGGAAAAAAAAAAAAAAGAAACGACAAAGAGAACAAAAAACAAGTTTTTCTTTTCCTAAGAGAAAATGATGAGATTCTTTATATTATCCTTTAACCATTAGGGAGACAATGACCCTGTTTTTCAAGATAATATTCTAAAGGTATTTTAAAATACCAAATTAAGACCAACAGCTTAAGTAAATTAAGCCAACATCCATTCAACAACTATGTATTAAGTATAACATCTGAGCCTGAAAAGTAAAAACTAGAGATACAGTGCTTATTGACCAACCTAAACAGTCTCTGCTGTTTCATAGCTTTACAAAGCTGTTACCAGTTTCTACACATTTACTGGCTCTGATTTTCATGTACAGGATGTTGGACACATTTACCCAGATCTGATTTTCCATTTAAAATTAACAAACACACAGAACAGCAAACCACGAATCTATATAAGAGTGAGTCAAATTCACATGGACCATTAGTCTGCGATGTTATCACCAACCACGTTTGCAGAGAACCCAAGCAATGTGATGCAAGTTACAACACAGAGCCCCTTTACAATGTGCTCACTCTAGCAAGAGAAAGACAGAGCAGGATAAACAGAGACAGCAACACAATGAAATACATACACGCTAAATTAAAACCATCAACGAGCCAGTGATGTTAGGAGGAAAGGTAATTTCTGAAGTCTTGAACTGTAAAAAAAAGATTAAGCACCTATGGCTGAAAGGAGAGAGAAAGAGACTCTTTATGAGAGAAAGTCAAAAAGAAAAGGCAGGGAAACCAACATGCTAGGAAATGATCAGGAGTCTTATCGGACTTTAAAACAACAACAACTTCTTCTGTGAGGAAATAGGAAGAGGGGGGTATGGGTCAGAAAATGGGAAATGTCAAACAGAACACAAGCCCCTTATTCCTGGGGGATTCTGCTCTTCAGAGAGCAGAACAGGTAACAGGTACCAAACATCTTGGCTGCAGGCTTTCATGTGGCTCTGGGACCATGGGGGAAGAGGGACCAAGATGAACGGAGAATGAAATCAAATCAGCATTCCTTGTAGCTTTAATGTGCCTCTTTAAAGACTACAGTTCAGGCCTGACTTTTGGTCATACCATCTAATCAGCTATTCCCAAATCCCCGCTATGTAAAAGGCATTCTTTTTTTTTTTTTATATCAACATTTCTACAAATCCACTTTTATCACTTCCTTCTAAAACCCCTTTCTCCAGGAAGTCTTCTCTAATGGAACCAAGAAAAATGATCCTAATTTTATTCTGTATCCTCCTGAGCCCTTAAGTACTTAGTTTCCTCCTAAGTTACTGTTAAACCTGCTAATTCTAAGTTAATTCAGATGCAAGCTATATGAGCCTTTTCTTATTACTATGGTATAAAAGTTCAGAATACTGTCATTCTCTTCAAGTTTTCATTTTTATACTTGTAATAAAAGGGAATTTAACCTAAAATGAACATCACTTCCTTTCAATTTCCTGAACATGTCAAGTCCATTCCTGGCCTGTACTTTTTCACACTAGATTTTCTCAGTCTGGAATGCTCACTCTCATTCTCTCTGCACTTTTCAGGTCAAAGTTTTTTTTGAAGCTCAGATATTATCTCTTCCACCATCGTCTTTAAAGCGTTCTTTCTCTATGTATTTATTTTTTGACATATGCTTTCAAAGTCTAGCAAGCATCTCATTTTTCATTAAATGCCTTTTATAATTGTGATATATTTTATCAAGTTTTAAAAGGCCTGCATTAAATATATTTATACTAATGATAAAATCTGTGTGTGGAATGTAATTCATAAACAACGTCAGAACTCTTATCTCATTGGATCTCTGAGTTAAGTAGAGGCAGGTAAAACTAGCTCCAATGTGTGGAATGGAAAAAAAAAATAAGTAAAGGAAATCTGCTCAGAATTAGCAAACAGATTGAGGACTAACCCCATGTCTCTACAGCCTACTGCTATCTTCATTGTAATTCATAGTGCTTGTTTAAATGTTTACATTTAACCTGGAAATAATGATTGTGTGGTAGACCAGTATTCTCCCACAGAATTTATTTTCAATACATCTGTGGTAACTAACTGTATTCACAAAGAAATCTTATTAGGTAACATTTGATCAAATAATGTTTATAAAAACTAAGTCCTCCAACTTAGAGGAGAAATAAACATCAAACTGGGAATTCAGAGAATAAGAAAATCAAGACTTTTCCTAATGCTCAAATGGCTTAACAAAATCTGGACTTTCCATTTGGGTCTCTTCTATGTTTCTTCATGAAAGGAAAAGGATGACTTCAACAAGGTCCAACAAGAGACCCCAGTGGCCCTGATGTAAATTATCTGACTAAATGTTGATCTAGGCTAAGAGCAAAACCCAAGAAAAACTCAGAGGAAGCAGCTTACTAGCCTTCCTTATGTCCTGCCAGCAAAAGCACTTCAGTGAATTCTCTTCAGAGAGCCTTACATAAAATCCACCCCCATACCACCCCTTTCACCTCCAAAGCCAGGCTCAAGTTTAAAGGAAACTTAGGATTTTAAGCTGTCAGACAGCTCAATATTTCAAAGATACAGACTGACTACGGTAAGTACTAAAGCTAACCCACAAGATTTCAGGCAAAGAAGTATTCCTTCCTAATCCCATGAATACATTTAAGACTGGCATTTTCAACCACATCCAATGGATCATTTGGGGTAGCATAACTAACTCCGAAGTTGTAATCCTTCACCTGAAATTCCCAGCTATTACCTACAACCAAGAGACATTACAAAGGCCAGGTGCTGGCTTAAACATTTAAAGACCTAAGAAAAATCAATCTGCATGCATTGATTTCTCCTAGCATTCACAGCAGCTCTAAGAAAGTTTCTGCTATAAATGATGCAATGAAATTTTTTACTATCAGTCTTAAGATATCTAAGGACCTCACTTATTTAAAAATTACTACAATTCACTCTAGCTTTAGAAGTTTCTACCAATTAGGTATAATATAGTTTAAGAATCAGAACTAGAAAAAAAAAAAGTGAAAGGAAGCTAGCATCTAGCATGAGTGGCTAGCAGGATTATCATCTTTTGTAAAATATAAGAAGCCAGTGTGTTTTCATTAGATTTCGTAGGCAGCAGTATATTTACCATGCTCTGAAACTGTGTTGTCATTGCAGAGTTAACTATTATTAATGACTAATTAGGAAAATAACAATACATGGTTTTATTACGGCTAATGAACATGTAACAGAGTCCCACTGCCCCAGACTGAGGGAAGGTGGAGCAAATTCTATGCACACCTGGCAAGATTTGAGAGCCAGGCTGTGCCGTTCTTTTCAGTGTATGTACGGAGAGTTCCACAGATGCAAGATATTCAGAAGGTGTCATTAACCCTTCAAACAAAACTCACAAAGGGATGAAGTATATGAGAAGATACCTAAGCCTAGAACTCTAGAAGACCGATGTGACTGACTGACGCCGTGCCATGCACAAGAACAGCCGAAAGTAATCTCCTATCCCAGTTTTGGTTCCTCAAAGCACCATAAATCTTATCTTGGACTGCTGAGTATTCCTGCAGGGATTTAAATGAACAACATACAACATTTCTTGAAGGTGCCAATAAGCACCAAATCTCCTGTTCAATGATATTTTAAAATATACCTCCAGTAACATCAGAACAGTTGAGTATTTAATCTCATAAAAGTGGTGTTTTATTTTTCCCATATAAAACTGTCCCCAAGTGGAGAAAGTTTCATAGATTGAGTGGCATTTGACTGTTTTATTTCTTAGGCTTTAAAAGGTATTTTGGAGGAGAGGCACAGAACCAAAGTAAATAACTTAATGAAAAGGTTGGACACATCCAAACAAGCTAGTGGGAAATAACCAGTACAAACAAAATTACAAAGTTGAATAGAAAAAACTTGTTTTTAAGAAATAAATATTGTACTTTTAGACACATAATAATAACATGTGACAGAAACAAAAATTAAATTCTGGAAACTAGGGTAGTACAAGGAATTTGTGTGAAATTTCTCTGGGATCACAGAATCAGAAGGTATACTGTTATTGTTTTCAACAGTTAGAGAAAGAATCTTAAGGATTTCATAATCATAAAATAATCACTAGTAAAATTTAAATACTAAAGTTATTTGCTTTCTAAGTTACTATCAAATGTAAAAGAATAAAAATCATAATTATCAGAAACAGAAAAAAAAATAAGGGAAATAGCAAGAAAGCAAGAATATGGCTAAGTATATTGGTTATTATTAAGCTCCTTTTTTTTAAAGGCAAAGATATCTAGTTTGTATTAGGTAAAGTAAAAAAAAAAAAGTATTTGTTGGTCATAAAGCACTCCTAAATTTTAAAAGAGAAAAAAAGACAAAATATTAGAAATAAATGGCTAAATCATATGCCAATCATTTTGTAGCAATAAAAGGTATAGTATTTACCTTTTACACTTCTTTTCTTTATAAAAGGAAATCAACAGGAGTTAGAAAACTTTAGCATGCTACTTATACTAAGAAAATAAAACAGCAGAAAGGGACCCAGGGGTTAAGTGTTACAAAACTCAGTTTGACTCAAGCAATACATATTCAATTAGGTAACTTATATAGACCACATCTTCCAGAGCATCCAGGGGACGTTACCACAAACTGAAGATGAAGTAAGCTACAATGAATATCAAGGTATTAAAATTCAGAAACTACATGAACAGCCTTCTGGATAGTAAAAATTAATGACATTTTAAACTGACTATCCATATTACCTAGAGATTTTTATTCAATATAAAGATAATAAAAATTCTCTCCACAATAATAACTGAGTCATAGAAAAAATAACAAACACAGCACTTATAAATTAAGAAAGTGAAAATTATAAATACATAAGTAAAACATTTAACAAGATCTGTTAATTCTGTGTTAGAGATTAACTTATGTATTTTCTACCAGATTGGAAGTAACAGAAATAAATAGCCTAACTACAGAAAACAAAAAGTAACACAACAAGAAAAGCAACAGTGGGGAAGATTAGAGAAAGGAGATTACAAAAATAAATACTACATAATGAATTGGAAATTTAAATATTATACAATTAATACATTAAAATAAAATTGGGACAAATATGAAACATACTTCTTATATATTTAAGAATAAAGAGATAAAAATCAAAACACAGAAATAATATAATAATACTATGCCAATACAATGTGGAGAAGGCAATGGCAACCCACTCCAGTACTCTTGCCTGGAAAGTCCCATGGATGGAGGAGCCTGGTGGGTTGCAGTCCATGGGGTTGCAAAGAGTTGGACATGACTGAGCGACTTCCCTTTCACTTTTCACTTACATGCATTGGAGAAAGAAATGGCAACCCGCTCCAGTGCTCTTGCCTGGAGAATCCCAGGGACGGGGGAGCCTGGTGGGCTGCCGTCTATGGAGTCGCACAGAGTCGGACACGACTAAAGAGACTTAGCAATACAATGTAATAATAATATGATTATCATTACAAAAATGTGATAATGAACATATTCTAAATTAAGAAGTAAACATAATTCTCTGTTGATACTGACAAAAATCATACTAAATTAGTTTCAGTTTTTAAAAAACTTTAACAAAATTTGATCCAGAGCTTGGAAAAAAAAAAATAGCAAAGTTAATCTGTGCCCAAATTTGATAGTAACAAAACAAAAAGAGAACCACATGGATGATCTTAATTTTCAAAAGCTGCAAAATTCTAATGAAAGGCAACAAATTCAACTTAACAATAAATAAAAAATAGCCCACCAAATTCTAATGAATTTTGCAAAAGAATGTAAGAATCCACCAATTTTCAAATGGGCACAAGGGAAATTTTGGAGGTGATGGCAAAGTTTAAAAATTGTAGTATGGTGATGGCTGTACATCTCTGTTAATATATATTAGACTGATAATGAATAAATTTCATCATATATAATGGAAATATAATGTTATATATAACAAATATTTTAATAGAGCAGTTTATTTTAAAAAGATAAGAATCCATCAGGGTTTCCTGGGTGGCCCAGTGGTAATGAATCCACTTACTAATGCAGGAGCTACAGGTTAAATCCCTAGGTCAGGATGATCCCCTGGAGAAGGAAATGGCAACCCATTCCAATTCCTATTTCCAAGCCTGGGAAATCTCATGAACAGAGGACCCTGGTGGAATACAGTCCAAGGGGGTCACAAAAGAGTTGGACACAACTTGGCAACTAAACAACAAGAAGTCCCATGATTTTCATTTTTTACTCCAGAAAAGAGTTCCCTGGTTGAAGACTTACCTGATTAAATCAGACTAATGAAGCAAAAGAACACAACTGTCTTTCTTAAAGTCAAGTGTCCATATAAAAATCTAATCATGGCAGTAAACAGGGGGTGTATCTGGAGGGTCATCTTAGGATCTTGCCTATTACAGTCAGTTTCCAAAGGCAAGAAAAGGAGGAACTGCCTCAATCCATGTATCATAAAAAGGGTTCCTGGATATGCCCGGATTTTGGAGTGTCATTTCTCTTTGTCACTGATGTCCCCAAATAAATACTTAAGGTATTCCATAGATAATAACATGAAGACTGTGTTATTTGCCTGAAAAACACAGAAATGACTGAAGTACTTACACTGGACTATCACATACATTATTCAAATTTAAACAGGTTCAATGGACTTCACAGCAATAGAAAAAGTTGAAAAGTTAATCAAATAAAGAGCAGAAAATAAGCTAAGATCAATCTAACTATGTAGTCTCAAATATAAACAAAAAGCAATTAAGAGCAACCTAACCAACTTTGATATCCTTCCAAAAGACAAATGCAACCCAAACAACAAAACTTAATAATGTTCTATGGCTTATCCAGAGAATCATTACTCTATGATTTGGCCAAGAGGCTATTATGATACTATCTCTTCATAACTTAATAATGTGAAGGAAAGGGAATGGAAGTGTAAAAATCAGTGCTCATATATAAATAAAATCTCTATCTACAACCTGGGTACTATTTCCAAGTTGAATTATGTTGACAAAAGGCATGATAACAACCTGACTTTTCATTTCCTATCAAAAAAGAACTCTAAACTATCTGGGGGAAAAATAATGCACAAGAATGAGATTAAAGGGAAAAGCTTCTCTATTTGGCATTCCTTAAGCATGACTGTGGACTGAAAAATAAATCTGTTTTCATATAGGTTCAGAAATCCACAATAAACACATGCAATGCAAAAATAATTGGATGAAGGGATGTTTGACTGCTTTGGTACAGTTTCTAGCCTTCTGATAGTGAGATTTTGATGACTGAAAAGAATTTCTGAGACAGTATCATTTGGTTAGTGAGTAAATAGTGCTGCTATGAACACAGGAATATGTTATCTCTTCAAATTAGAATTTTGTCTTTTCCAGATAAATCCCTCAGAGTGGTACTGCTAGATCATATGGTAGTTCTATTTTTAGCTTTTCTTTTTTATTGGACTATTCACAATGTGTTAGTTTCAAGTGTACAACAAAGTGCATCAGTTATACATATACCCACTCTGTTTTTAGTTTTTTAAGGAATCTTGGTCATTGTACCAGTTGACATTTCCACCAACAACATAGGAAGGTTCCCTCTTCACCACACCCTTTCCAGAATTTAGTATATGGAGACTTTGTGAATGGCCCTTCTGACTGGTATGAGGTGATACCTCATTGTAGTTCTGATTTGCATTTCTCTAATAATTAGTGATGTTGAGCATCTTTTCATTTACTTGTTGGTTATCTGTATATCTTCTCTGGAGAAATATCTGTTTAGATCTTCTCCCCTCTCCTTTTTTGTTTTTTTGAATGTTGATGTCCATGTGTATCTTAATGTCCTAATTGACTCAGGTTGCCATAACAAAATACCAGGCTGATGGCTTAAATAACAGAAATTTTCTCACTTCTGGAGGTCAGAAATATAAGAACAAGACGAAGGCCGTTCCAGCAGTTTCTGGTAAGAGCCCTCTTCCTGTCCTACAGAAAGCCACCATCTCTCTGAGTCCTCATATGGAGGGAAGAAAGAAAACGATCTTTCTAATCACTCTTATAATAAAGGACATTAATCATATCCTCTTAGGACCTCATTTAACCTTAATTACTTCCTTACTCCAAATAAATTGAGGGTTCGGGCTTAAACATATGAGTTTGAATTGGGTGGGGGGTGAGCTGAGAGAATTCAGTCTGTATTATCAAACATGCACCAATTGTTGAGTAGGCTACATTAGGCTAGGCTAGGCTACATTACTAGGCTACATCACTTCAAGGAGGACAGAAATGAACTTGTTTAGGAAACGCTAAGGTCAACTCTTTTGAGAAGCCATAGTCATTTTTCATAGGTGGTATGGGTTCCACACATACATATTCTAGAGTATCTGAAATCCCTACTACAGACTGAATTGTTATTGTTGTTTTTCAGTCATGTCTGACTCTTTGTGATCCCATGGACTACAGCATGCCACGTTTCCGGGTCCTTCACTGTCTCCAGGAGTATGCTCAAACTCGTGTTCACTGAGTCAGTGATGCCACCCAACCATCTCACCCTCTGTCGCCCTCTTCTCCTTTTGCCTTCAATCTTTTCCAGCATCATGGTCTTTTCCAATGTGTCCGCCCCAAATTCATATATTGAAACCATAACTTTCATTACTTCAGAATGTGACTTATTTGAAGATAGGGACTTGAAACATGCAATTAAGTTAAAATGAGGTCATGAGGGTGGGCTCTAACTGAATCAGACTGGTGTCCTCGTAAGAAGACGAGACTGTGACACAGGGAGGCATGAGATACACACAGGCACAGAGAATAGGCCGTGTTGAGGGCACAGTGAGAAGACAGCCTCCTCTGCAGGGAAGAAGAGAGGCCCCAGAAGAAAGAAAACCCGCCAGTATCTTCATCTTGGACTTCTAGTCTCCACAACTGTGAGAAAATAAATTCCTGGTTTAAGTCACCCACTCTGTGGCATTTTCTCATGGCAGCACCAACAAACTAAGTCTTTTCTTTAGAGTACAAACATTCCATTTATTATTGTTTCCACCTTACAAAACAATGAATCAAGACAAAACAAAAAAACCCAGCTACCTTTTCAAGATCCCCCTTACAAAAAAATCCTTAAAAACATTTTATTCAGTATCTCTCATTTTCCTCCTCCCATTCTCTGTTTAACCCTTTCTAATGAGGCATTTGTCCTCAACATGCAATGAAATTGCTCCTGTCCAGCTCACTGAAAATAGCTATCAGAAGCATTTGCAGATCTCCGGGCAAGAGAATCAAAAACAGTTAAGTCTAAATAGTTAAAAGTTGTAAGTCAAGCTAATAGAGTGTTAAATAAAATATCTTATCCACTGACCTTGCTTAAATGAATGTTCACACTGAAGGTCAGGATTTACGTTAGACTCTATATGCCTTAAAGTTTCTTGACAGAACGTGGCAGAGCAGAACAACCAGCCCCTGGTCTGGTGTCCTTCTCTTCCCAACTGTAGTTCTCTCCCACATCTCAAAAGCCTCACCTGCTCACGGGGTAACTTCCCAGCCCAACCTCCAGTTTCCATCCACATGTTCACTTAACCCAGCTACCACGAGCAGTGCCCCCAGCTCAGGTCTGACCACATGCATGGCTGTGGTGCAGTCTGCTTTCAGGCAGACAGACCTAAGAAACAGACTGGGAAAACCAGATTGAGAGTATGTAGGCTAAGACTTCTGAAGTCCCAGAAAACTAGTAAGCACACTATAAGAGGGGGAATGGTGGGATCCAAGTGGAATGTAGGGTGGTAGTCCTTTGAACTCTTCCACTCGAGGCAGGGGATGGCTTGAGGACCAGAGCAGGCCAGAGGGCGAGAGTCCATCCTGCCTTGATTGGAGGGCAGTGCCAATCATTAATTACCTACAAATGCTAAGCCTATCGGTCACTGTGAGTCCGCATCTTACTGATCTATCTATAGGAAGCATCAGTATCTACAGTAGCATCGAACACAACTGCTCATCCTAAAAGCACTTTGCTTCACTCCTGTTTTTCCTCCTACCTCCTCTGGCCATTCCTTACACATCTTGACATTAGGTTCCCCAAGGCTCTGTCCTTGGACAAGATCTTTTTTCTGTCTATAATCACTACCCTTGATGATCTCATCCAGTGTCATGTTTTCAAATACTGCCTATGTGCTGATGATGCTTCATTTGCCTCAATCTCTTCCCCCAATTTTAGTCTCCTCAAACCAGCTGCATCTGCAAATTCACTTAGATGTGTAATAGGAATCTCAAACTTGTAACAACTAAAGTAGTATCTTCGATGTGTCTAATTGTTATCAACAGCAACTTCACCTTTGGCCAAGGCTAAAATCTTTCTCTCTACAGTTACTGCCCTGTTCAAAGCTGCCGTCTTCTCTTACCTGGATTAAAACAATACCTTCCTGTCTGATATCCAGTTTGTGCCTTTGTCCACTACGTCCATGCATCTCTCTCAGGAGCCAGAGAGCTCCTATAAAAAAGTAAGAGTAATGACAAAGGTCACTCTAATGGCCTACAAAGTAGCCCCCAATCTGTCTGGTTCCCCCATTCTTTCTCTTGGCCTCATTTTCTACTCCTCTCTGCCTTGTTCACTCTGTAACAGTTTCACTGGCCTCATCACTATTTTTCAAATAAGCGGGGCTGGCCCCCACCTCAGGGCCTCTGCACTTGTGGTACTTATTGTTTGAGATATTTAGCCCCCAAAGGCACATGGGTCACTACTGCCCTTCCTCAGATGTTTACTGAAATGTCACTTTCTCAGTGAGGACTTCCTAGATCATCCTCTTTACAAGTGTTACCCTGCTTCTACTTAACACCATCTAATGTTTACCTATATTATCTGTCCACTGTCCTCCTTCAAACACATCTCCCACCCCAACCACATTGCAAGTAGATAAGAAGCTACTTGAGTACCAGGATTCTTATCTGTTTCGTTCACTATTATATCTGCAGAATCTAAAATAGTGCCTACATTAATTAGATGTTCAATAAGTATCTGTTGAATTGGTCAACATGCAGAATCTTTTAAAAAACTTTTTATTTATTTATTTATGGATTACACTGGGTCTTCGTTGCTGCATACAGGCTTTCTCTAGTTGCAGCGAGAAGGGACTGCTGTCTAGTTGAGGCTCACAGGCCGCTCATTGTGATGGCTTCTCTTATTGAGAAGTACGAGCTCTAGAGCACATGGACTCAGTAGTAAGCAGGTGGGCTCTAGAGTACAGGCTCAGTAGTTGTGGCACACGGGGTTAGCTGCTTCACGGCATGTGGGATCTTCCCGAACCCATGTCTCCTGAACTGGCAGGCAGATTCTTACCACTGGACCATCAGAGATGTCTCTGCATCATATCTGTAGCATGTAAGTCAGTCTTTCAAATCCTCCATGAAATAGCTTTTGGAGATATTAACAAAGAGTATGACTGGGTCTTACAAAGTTAGGCTTTTCGGATTTGCAAAAAAGAAAGCTCAAAAGTAGAGTGGTAATATGAAAACTGAGTGTACACTAGTTAACCATGGCCTCGCTAATCACATAAGCCTTCAAATTCCTCATTCTTCAAAAAGTGCCATTGCTGATTTTCTTCTTGAAACAGTGATCATATGTAATTTAAAATATTTCAGATAGTCAGGTATAGGATTATAAAATGAAAAGTAGCATATAATTGCACTTAGTTTAATAAATCTTCATCCTGGCATTTGAGAATTTTAAAAGTACTTGTTCAGCAAAAGGTCAAAAACCACTACGAAGAGAAGTTAATAGCTCTCTTAGTACTATATACGCTTATTGATGAAATTGCCACTTTTGAATAATTTGGGTAATATGAAGCATTTTAAAAATCTTATTTATTTTATCTTCTAACAAATATTTTTAATATAAAAAATCACTTTCTTGTTTTTTTTTAAATCAATCCAACAAAATCCTCTAAGATCCCATATGAAGGGATGTTACTGTGTAATATCAAACGCATTTAATAAGAGTAACAACATCATTTATAAAAGAAACCAAACTGGTTATAGAAATACATACATTCTCCAACATGGTATAAGTTTCCTTTGTCAGGACAACAAATGATCTTTAGTACCAGTTCATACCACTGGAAATGGCAGCACTGACTGAATTAACTCTGAAGTCACACGAGATGATCTCAGCACCACCCCACGCCCTGCACTGTGCTGCATTACCCGCCTGAATCATCTGCCTGACCTCTGACGAACCTGAACTAAAGACTCAAGGCTTTTAACAAACTTCACTGCACTATAGTGATTTTCACTTGGCTCCAGAAGACTTCGAGTCAGGAAGCCTTTCTCATTTTTAGCCTGAACAAAAGAGACATAGGGAATGGGATAATCCAATTTTGAACGAGGGGCAAATATGGTAAAGAAAGCTTATACAGAGGATCATAAATTCTCCAACTATCATAAATTCTTAGTCTAAAAACATGGCACTTCTCTAAGGTGCAGAAAGATTCAAATCCATAGTTTCCATTTCTTAGCATGATTTTAGCTGATTTGCATAAATTAATGAAGAAAAAACTTGACCATTTTTCCTAACCAAGTTTAGACATGAGAAGACAAAGACCAGACCCCTCAGAAACAGAAACTGGAATCCCAGGCAAAGGGAGGTGAGTTCTTTGCCTTATAGACCTCTCCCACCTGACAGACAACTAGAGATAAGATGATACTAGCTCACTTGCAGGGTAAGAACTTAAAACACACCAATGTCTGGCTATCAACACAGAGGCAAATGCTAGGAAATGAACGGTCTTGGCTCGTACAGCTACATTGCTAACACGTATTCTCACTGGCACCTGGAATATCTCATTGACTCCATGTAACCAAAAAATGAAGCAATTACTATACGTAGTATTAACAGAATAAATATGAAATCTACATACTATTTCTAAGAAGCCCCCAAATTCTGTAAATCAAATTTTATTTCCCAATTTACAGATAGAGAAACCAAATCAGAAAAAGACTAAGTAATCCTAGCAATGTCACAAAAGGCAGAAAACAGCAGAGGCAGGACTAGAACCAATGTCAGCCTGAATCTATGAGGACTACAGCCCTCAGTTGTTATGCAGACCTAGTATAGCACAGAAAGAACAACATGTACTTAGAAATTTCAGCTTCCCTTCAACCCTCAGAATGTCTAAATTCTCTTGATATTGAATATAAAGTAATCTGCAGTTCTAAGGGAAACCAGCTCTATGATCATTCTTAATCACATCATGAAAAACGAGAGATAACTCATTTTACTTTAGAAAAAGAATATGAAAAAGAGTACACATAATATATGCACAGTAGGTAGGGAAAAAAAAAAACTATAGCTATTTGGGACAGTGGTGTATTTTAAAATTCTTTTTCACTTTCACATTCCGAATTCCCTGAACTCTGAACAGATCAAAGTTTTACAGATTATCCCTCAAAAAAAAAAAAAAAAAGACAAGAAACACAAATTAATAACTATTTAAGCATTCTGTTTCATCATGATAACAAACAGATGGTTTTAATATTCTGGAGGCTAATTCCTGAACAATTAAAAACACAGCAAGACATTAACATCTAATGAAACATTTTAACTACCAGTATATGCATCTGCCATTAATTCCCACACAGTAAGGTCTTGGATCTCCTCAATCTGTTCTTTATTAAGGAAAGTTTTTCCACTCTGAATTTAGTGAAGTAGAGAATTAACAACTGTTTTCAATCAGCAATCAGCAGGGTATTTCGCCAATGTGTACTGAAACCATGTACACTATCAGACTTAAATTTATTCTTATGATGGCTTTGATGTACACACACTCGCAATTTAAGAACAGATCCAGTTTTCTAATTAGGTGTTTTCTTCCCAAAACCCACGCCACATTAGCCCCTTAATATACAACAGAAATTCTCATTGAGTTCTTTCTAAAAGCAATGTATTTGTTTAATAATGCAACTCATTTTGACTCAGATTGCCAAAAGAATCCCAGTCTGCAGCTTCTACCATTATAGCAACATGTAAAGGCAACCATCACAAGAACACTGAAAGGCAACTAGACATAGCACATTCTCAGATCTGACAGGTTAACATGGGGTGACCAGTTACCATTAAGCTGCTTAATAATACTGTACCTGCTGCTGGGGCCGCTGCTAAGTCGCTTCAGTCATATCCGACTCTGTGCGACCCCATAGATGGCAGCCCACCAGGCTCCCCTGTCCCTGGGATTCTCCAGGCAAGAACACTGGAGTGGGTTGCCATTTCCTTCTCCAATGAATGAAAGTGAAAAGTGAAAGTGAAGTCGCTCAGTCATGTTCAACTCTTAGTGACTCCATGGACCACAGCCTACCAGGCTCCTCCGTCCATGGGAGTTTCCAGGCAAGAGTACTGGAGTGGGTTGCCATTGCCTTCTCTCAATACGGTACCTATTTGTTTTGCTATTATATAATTTTCCCTCAACTGTACATTATGTATCTAACTGAATTCTCACATAAATTTTCTGGGGTAAGCAAAGTAAACTGTAATGTGTCCCCATCACAGGACAAGAAATGAAAGTTCAGACATGAGTGACCCGACCAAAGGCACCTAGAGAGATGATGATGAGCAGAGCCACTTGCCAGGATTCCTGGCCACTGGCTGAATGTTGCGTTTACTGTCCTTAAGGTAGTGTCATAATCTACTGCACTAAGCTACTGGTTCTTTACACGACGACTCTGAGGCAGACATGATTGTTACTATTTAAGGTTAAGTAAGTGGAGGCAAGTGTTCAAGTTAAACAGATAGGAAGAGGTAGACCTACAGTTCACAACCAGGCCTTTTATCCTAGGGTCCATGTGATTCCATAATACTATGCTATCCTCCAGAGTATCATTATCATTCATTGGCAATGCAGATATATTTTAACCAACTGCAATGTGACCATTCTTCTGGGCAAGTAACAACAATAATTTGTAGTTTAGTGACCAAATATTTTAGTGGGAACAATTAGCAAATTAGCTATAAATATTCTGAATCTTTGTAATGGAAAAAAATAAGTAAATGTTATCACCCATCTTGGGTTATTTTAAATTATTTAATTTTTTTTTCCAGCCTTACCTCAAGGTGTGAAGGATCCTAGTTCCCTGACCAGGAATCGAACCTGTGCTCCCCACAGTGGAACTGTGTAATCTCAAAACACTGGACGTCCACACAAGACCCTATCTTAGTTATTTTTATACCTGTCTCTCAATTCTGAACAATTAATACATAATCTAATGTGAAAGTGAAAGTCGCTCAGTCATATCCAACTCTTTGTGATCCCATGGACTATACAGTCCATGGAATTCTCCAGGCTAGAACACTGGAGTGGGTAGCCTTTCCCTTCTCCAGGGGATCTTCCTAACTTAGGGATTGAACCCAGGTCTTCTGCATAGCAGGTGGATTCTTTACCAGCTGAGCCACAAGGGAAGCCCAAGAATCCTGCAGTGGGTAGCCAATCCCTTCTCTAGCAGATCTTCCAAACCCAGAAATCAAATCAGGGTTTCCTGCATTCCAGGTAGATTTTTTACCAACTGAGCTATCAGGGAAGTGCATAACCTAATGTAGCTAAATCCTAATATATTAAAAATATTAATCTATGAACTAAATTCTATAAAATTATCTCAAATTTCATCCCAGAATGACTAATAATCAAAACTTTAATACAGGGTAGGATTATTTTGGTCACATCAGACTCAGTCAAGCAGCTGAGAATACAATTTCATTTACTTTAGTCATCTGACGTAAGGAAATTTAGATTAATTTAATAGTAAGGTTAAAAAAATAAACTTTAACTGACAAGTTACTTTTACTTTTATTCAAAACCTATACATGCCAAGCAATTCTTGTCTGGTTTATAGTTTATTATTTCTAGCTGGGAGTATGTAGTGTAAGATTATTAAAAGGGAAAATATTAGAAAAGCATGTGGACTAGACTACTTATATAAAAATTGCTAAATCCTAGTGTTAATGTATATAAATATACATGTTCAGTCACTCAGTTGTGTCAGATTCTTTGCGACGCCATAGACTGCAGCATGCCAGGCCTCGTTGTCCATCACCAACTCCCAGAGCCTACTCAAACTTATGCCCATCGCATCGGTGATGCCATCCAACCATCTCATCCTCTGTCATCCCTTTCTCCTCCCACCTTCAGTCCTTCCCAGCATCAGAGTGTTTTCTAATGAGTCGGTTCTTCGCAGCAGGTGGCCAAAGTATTGGGTTTTCAACTTCAGCATCAGTCCTTCCAGTGAATATTCAGGACTGATTTCCTTTAGGATCGACTGGTTGGACTCCTTGCAGTCCAAGGGACTCAGGACTCTCAAGAGTCTTCTCCAACACCACAGTTCAAAAGCATCAATTCTTTGGCTCTCAGCTTTCCATACAGTCCAACTCTCACATCCATATAGGACTACTGGAAAAACCACAGCTTTGACAGACCTTTGTTGGCAAAGTAATGTCTCTGCTTTTTAATATGCTGTCCAGGTTGGTCACAGCTTTTCTTCCAAGGAGCAAGCATCTTTTAATTTCATGGCTGCAGTCACCATCTGCAGTGATTCTGGGGCCCAAAAAATAAAGTCAGTCACTGTTTCCATTGTTTCACCATCTATTTGCCATGAAATGATGGGGCCGGATGCCATGAGCTTAGTTTTCTGAACGTTGAGTTTTAAGCCAACTTTTTCACTCTCCTCTTTCACTTTCATCAAGAGGCTCTTTAGTTCTTTGCTTTCTGCCATGAGTGTGGTGTCATCTGCGTATCTGAGGTTGTTGATATTTCTCCCTGAAATCTTGATTCCAGCTTGTGCTTCATCCAGCCTGGCATTTCACATGATGTACTCTGCATATACATTAAATAAGCTGGGTGACAATATACAGCCTTGACGTACTCCTTTCCTGATTTGGAACCAGTCTGTTGTTCCATGTCCAGTTCTAACTGTTGCTTCTTGACCTGTATATAGATTTCTCAGGATACAGGCCAGGTGGTCTGGTATTCCCATCTCCGAAGAATTTTCCACAGTTTGTGGTGATCCACACAGTCAAAGGCTTTGGCATAGTCAATAAAGCAAAAGTAGATGTTTTTCTGGAACTCGATTGCTTTTTCGATGATCCAACAGATGTTGGCAATTTGATCTCTGGCTCCTCTGCCTTTTCTAAATCCAGCTTGAACATCTGGAAGTTCACAGTTCATGTGCTGTTGACACCTGGCTTGGAGAATTCTGAGCATTACTTTGAAAGTACAATTGTGTGATAGTTTGAACATTCTTTGGCATTGTCTTTCTTTGGGATTGGAAAGAAAACTGACTTTTTCCAGTCCTATGGCCACTGCTGACTTTTCCAAATTTGCTCGCATATTGAGTGCAGCACTTTTATAGCATCAACTTTTAGGATTTGAAATAGCTCAACTGGAATTCCATCATCTCCACTAGCTTTGTTAGTAGTGATCCTTCCTAAGGCCCATTTGACCTCGCATTCCAGGATGTCTGGCTCTAGGTGAGTGATCACACCATCGTGGTTATCTGGGTCATGAAGATCTTTTTTGTGTAGTTCTTCTGTGTATTCTTGCCATCTCTTCTTAATATCTTCTGCTTCTGCTAGGTCCATACCTATTTCTGTCCTCTATTGTGCCATCTTGGCATGAAATTTCCCTTGGTATCTCTAATTTTCTTGAGGAGATCTCTAGTCTTTCCCATTCTATTGCTTTCCTCTCTTTCTTTGCATGATCACTGAGGAAGGCTTTCTTATCCCTCCTTGCTACTCTTTGGAACTCTGCATTCAAATGGGTGTATCTTTCCTTTTCTCCTTTGCCTTTAACCTCTCTTCTTTTCTCAGCTATTTTTAAGGCCTTGTCAGAGAACCATTTTGCGTTTTTGCATTTTTTTCTTCTTGGGGATAGTCTTGATCACTGCCTCATGTACAAGGTCATGAACCTCTGTCCATAGTTCTTCAGGCACTCTATCAGATCTAATCCCTTGAATCTATTTGTACATGTATGCTAAAGACTGAATGCTTGTTTCCCTTTCAAGTTCAGATTCCTATGTTGAAATCTAATTCCAAATTTCAAGGTATTAGCAGGTGGGCCTATCCAAGGCAATTAGGCATAAGTGGAGCCCTTTTGGGTGGGATTAATGCCTTTATGAAAGAGATCCCAGAGAGTTTCCTCACTCTTCCTACCATGTGAGAAAAAGGGGAAAGCAGGCCATCTATGAACCAGGAATCAGGCCCTCAGAAAACACAACATCTGCCTGGCTCCTTGATGTTGGGACTTTCCAGCCTCTAGGACTATAAGAAATAAATGTATATTGCATATAAGCTACCCAAGTCTATGATGTTTTGTTATAGTAGCCAAAATGGAACAAGACAACATATATATACAAACACACACACACATATATATATGTTATCTTAGCAAACAAAGAAATTATAGTACTAAAACTACGTACAGAGATGCCAGAAAGCTCACAGCTCACTGTAAAAGGAGATCACCGAAAAAAAAACACTAAATGTTGCAAACTAAAAAGACTGTACATAGCACCTACTTACTTCTTCGCTTCTGTACAATGAAAGCTTAATGATAACTTTAAACCAAAATATTATGGGCAAATAAGTACATAAAATTTAAAAAAAATACAGAATTGGGACTTCCCTGGCAGTCCAATGACTAAGACTCCATTCTGTCAATGCAGGGGGTATGGGTTATATCCCTGGTAAGGAAACCAAGATTCCCACATGATATACATAAGTAAAACAAAAATCTTAATACGAAAAGACAATAAAAAATAAATGTGGAGTTTTGCCTGGCAATCAAGATAAGCATATTTCAAATGTACCATTTGCCAAATACTTAGCCAGAGCAATAATACAGAGGATATTTTTTAAAAGAATAAGATGGTATATTGCCATAGCAATGACTATTGATGACATGGGAAAGAAATTCAAGTTGGAAGAGACAGAAAATATTTTTAGTGAAATAATGTTTTATTCCTACGGGAAAAAAAAAAAAGAAATCCCTAATTACACATTAAAAAGTCATTACGGATACATATTTACTACCTTTTTAGGAGAAAGATGAGGGAGGGGGTCTGTACCTCTTTTTTGGCAGTTCTTATGAAAATTCATAAGCCAGATGGCATTCAATAAATGTAAAGAGCTAAAGAATTTAGTTTTATAGAAAAACATCAATTAGCATAAGAAAATTAGCAATTAAGCAATCATTATACAACATATATCAATATTACTAACGAGTGAACATATACACTAAATTTCTAATGTGAACTCTGTTAGAGGCAAATATTTTGAAGCACTGCTATTTTACTACAGAAAGCGTTATCAGTTATTCACTGCAGCTATACGTCAGTACCTACCACATTTGTTGTCTGGTTGTTAAGTCATATCAGACTCTTTTGTGACCCCATGGACTGTAGCCCACTAGACTCCTCTGTCCATGGCATTTCCCAGGCAAGAATACTGGAGTGGGTTGTCATTTCCTTCTCCAAGGGATCTTCCTGACCCAGGGATAAAACCTGTGTCTCCTGCATTGGCAGGTGGATTCTTCACCATTGAGCCACCAGGGAAGCCTGCCTACCACCCCACTGTAACAAAGTCCTTTCTGGATCTCCTCAGAAAGTACAGTGGTTCCTCAGCAGCTGACCTTTGGCTCAAAGTCATTTGCCTTTATAATTCAAATTTTTTAAAAAAAATTTATCACTTTTTTCCTATACTTGTAGTTCAGGCTGGTCTTCTTCTACAAGGACCAAACTACACAGTACAGCCACTAAAGCTTTCTACTCCCTGTGGTCAAGTCTGTGGGAATAAGGCAGTGAGACGAGATCTATTAAGCTCCACTCTTAAAGTTCCATCCATAAGGCTGTCAAGGCAACTCCTACCCCACAAATCTTAAGGCACAAAGATAATCTGTGCAAATATGACTATAACCAAGCCATTTCTGAAGATGAGAGACTCTAAATGAAAAATACATAAGATTCAAAACAGTAAGAGTCTCATGAAGTTCAATGAGAGGTATAATAAGTACACAGTGGTATTTCTATAATAGTCAGGACAGGGGCCCTGGTGGTCCAGTGGTTGGAAGTCAGCCTGCTAGTGTGGGGGCCAGAGGTTCGATCCCTGGTCTGGGAGGATCCCACATGCCGTGGGGTACCGGATCTATGTGCTGCAACTACTGAAGCATGTGTCCTAGAGTCTGTGTTCTGCAACAAGAAGCCACCACAATGAGAAACCCTCATACCGCTACTGGAGAGCATCCAACACAAAGGCTCAGTAGAGCCAAAACATAGTCAATTAAAAATATCAGGACAATAATCAGGAGAAGGGTCACTACAGAAAGAAATTTTAACCTTAAGGAATCTTCTTGTTCAAAAGCTTATGCTAAAACCCTAGAATGTTATTTAAATATATATATATATACATATACACACACACACACACACAAACACACACTTAATTAATTGTTTTAATTGGAAGCTAATTACTTTACAATATTGTGGTGGTTTTTGCCATACATTGACATGGATCAGCCATGGGCGTACATGTGTCCCCCCATCCTGAACCCCCTCCACCTCCCTCCCCATCCCATCCCTCTGGGTTGTTCCAGTGCACTAGCTTTGAGTGCCCTGTTTCATGCATTTAACTTGGACTGGTCATCTATTTCACATATGGTAATATACATGTTTCAATGCTATTCTCTCAAATCATCCCACCCTCACCTTCTCCCACAGAGTCCGAAAGTCTGTTCTTTATATCTGTGTCTCTTCCTGTCTCACATATAGGATCATCATTACCATCTTTCTATATTACATATATATGCATCAATATACTGTATTGGTGTTTTTCTTTCTGACTTAGGCTTCAGTTTTATCCACCTCATTAGAACTGACTCAAATGCATCCTTTTTAACAGCTGAGAAATATTCCATTGGGTATATGTACCACAACTTTCTTATCCATTCGTCTGTGGATGGACATCTAGGTTGCTTCCATGTCCTAGCTATTGTAAACAGTGCTATGACGAACATTGGGGTAAATGTGTCTCTTTCAAATCTGCTTTCCTAGGTGTATATGCCCAGCAGTGGGATTGCCAGGTCATATGGCAGTTCTATTTTCAGTATTTTAAGAAATTTCTACACTGTTCTTCATAGAGACTGTACTAGTTTGCATTCCCCCAAACAGTGTAAGAGTTCCCTTTTATCCACACCCTCTCCAGCATTTATTGTTTGTAGACTTTTTGATAGCAGCCATTCTGACCAGTGTGAGATGGAACCTCATTGTGGTTTTGATTTGCATTTCTCTGATAATGAGTGATGTTGAGCATTTTTTCATGTGTTTGTTAGCCATCTATATGTCTTTTTTGGAGTAATGTCAGTTTAGCTCTTTGGCCCATTTTTTGATTGGGTCGTTTATTTTTCTGGTATTGAGCTGCATGAGCTGCTTGTATATTTTTGAGATTAATTCTTTGTCTGTTGCTTCGTTTGCTATTATTTTCTCCCATTCTGAAGGCTGTCTTTTCACCTTGCTTATAGTTTCCTTCACTGTACAAAAACTTTTAAGTTTAATTAGGCCCCATTTGTTTATTTTTGCTTTTATTTCTGTTATTCTGGGAGGTGGGTCATACAGAATCTTGCTATGATTTATGTCAGAAAGTGTTCTACGTTTTCCTGTAAAAGTTTTATAATTTCTGGTCTTATATTTAGATCTTTAATCCATTTTGAATTTATTTTTGTGTTATGGTGTTAGAAAGTGTTCTAGTTTCATTCTTTTACAGGTGGTTGACCAGTTTTCCCAGCACTACTTGTTAAAGAGATTGTCTTTTCTCCATTGTATATTCTTCTCCCCTTTGTCAAAGATGAGGTGTCCACAGGTGAGTGGATTTATCTCTGGGCTTTCTACTTTGTTCCACTGATCTATATTTCTGCCTTTGTGCCAGTACCATACTGTCTTGATGACTGTAGCTTTGTAGTATAGTCTGAAGTCAGGAAGGTTGATACCTCCAGTTCCATTCTTCTTTTTCAAGATTGCTCTGACTACTCAAGGTTTTTTGTGTTTCTATACAAACTGTGAAATTATTTGCTCTAGTTCTGTGAAAAATACCATTGGTAGCTTGATAGGGATTGCACTGAATCTATAGATTGCTTTGGGTAGTATACTCATTTTCACTATAAATACATATATTTATTGGCCACTTCTTATTGCTTTTTCTCTAACCTCCAACTTTCTGTAACATTTTACTTTCAATATGCTTTTCCAAGATAGTTTGAGACAGAATCCAAATCAAAGATATGAATTTATATGTAAGTAGCTGAAAGGTGGATATTGCAGAATAAACACTGGCACTAAATATGCCTGTATTGATCATTTCTGTTCTAAAAGTTAATAAAATGTACCTTTCTAGTGCAGTAATTGGAAATATTACCAGAAGAAAATGTTTACAGAACCTGACTTTTCTGATAAGATCTTAAAAATTTAAGTAGACTTGTGAAATATCCATCTTTTTTATTTAATATTAAATATGGTCTATAGCTGAGATACAACACATGTTTTTGCCATATAAATGCAAAAGGTCTTCCTAAATGAAACCTTCTGATCTGTGTGGAGCAATATGCCTTCTTCTATTTCTTGAAATTCTTGTTATCATCAGGGCAGAGAGCAGATGACTTGTTGTGAAGCAATTGCAAGAGAAGCAAGAACAAGAACCCCCGAGCTACAGGACCTTAGACTGAAAAACGACCCCACCAGTCAAAGTCAATCCTCAAACACCCATTATTCCAGTTACCTCTGGAAGAAATTCAACAAGTGAGAAACAGAAAAAGGTCAAGGAAGATGCTTAGATCCAAGAATTTTAACTTAAGCTGGTTTTTCAACCAAAGGAGAGAAAGAAAGTCTACCTTTACCTGTAAACTCTGGATTCTACAGAAAGTACTGATTCCACACAGCTTTTGGAATTGAATACACAAGAACATGTACCAGATTCCCTTTCTTACCTCCTTCTTCTAATCTCCAAGCTAAATAAGGGAAAGCAAAAAGAGAGATTGTTTTCAATAAAATGTTGATAAGGTTACACAAACACCCCAAGGCCTGGGCCTCTGTCTATAGTCTAAATGGCTAAAAGGTTATGATGATGGGTAGGAATTTATTACAAGGTTTACCAGCAACCTATGAAATTAAAAGAAACACTTCTGAAAACAGGAAAAAGTAGATTAAAATCCCTGGATTCATGACACAAAGAAAAAAAAAGGTGTGGTCTGAATATTAACTGCTAAAGAATTGCAAAGGTGAAAACTCCTTTCCTCTTCCTTCTTTCTTGAGTGAGACAGAAAACACAGTGAAACTCCAGGCTGTCAACCACTGGTACCCCACTGCTAGCCATGGCAACAGCTGCACGGCTCTGCTGTAATAAACTGGAACAATTTAATAGCTTTTATTGTTCTGTAGTGGTGTCTGAGCATAGCCACTCTCCCCTCCTAGGACTCCAGGGCCCCGCAAGGGCAGCAATGAGAGAAGATCTCATTTACCTAAAAGCACTTATAAATTTTTAATTTGCTTTAACAAGTAAATTAACAAGTCCCTCATTCAGGCAAGTTTTATGGCTTCTTGCCACTTGGGGAAGGCTGTAAAAGTTTTATAGATAATCCAGAGCTACTGAGACTGCTCATAATAAATTGTCTGTTTCCTGTTATTTTATCAAACCACTGGGCTTCTAATGACTTAAAGTCACAGTTCCCTTATATTCAGGCTTTTTATGAGGCCATATTGATAAACTCCAAAGAACACCTTAAATTATACTGGGCCCTTGTTAATTATTACAAAGTTTTTTTTTTTTTTTTTTAATGGGAGCTTACCTTAGCTTACGCCCTGCTAATAAATGCTACAAACATGTTCTGGAGACAGCATGCTGATTGTACATATTATTTAAGATGCTGCCTTAGCCAGGGTTCCTATTAGCAAATACTTCAAGGTAGCTGTAACCTGCTCTGTCCTGTACAGACTCACCAAGAATTCTACACACTGGAACGTGGTGCTTTCTAGACTGCTGCATTTTCTCCTAGAAGGGAGTAGCCTGATGACTATCTGTCATGCATGGTGAGAGCAGTTAAGCATCAAATGTGTAGATCAGAGTTTGATCCTAGATTAACATAAAATTTAGCTATCGGTTATTAGCAAGTCATTCAGACCTGAACTAACTTTAAGACAGTGTGGCAGGAAGGAAAAGAAGCAAAGGCAAATCTCATTCACTAATTATGGAATATCTGTTACCAGCCAGGAATGGGGCTGGCAATGTGTAGAATACAGAGATGTATAAATATTCAAATTGATTATGACACATCATTTATTAATAGCACATACAAACTGAGTATTAGAAATCAATGACAAAGTAAGGAGAATGAAATATGCTCTCCAAGTTAGTCTGCAACCATGTGGAGTTAGTGGAAGTGCTAAGTGGCCCAGTTGGCTTTGTGATGACCTTTATACTTTACACGTATGCCTGCACACACATACAAATAGGCAAACTGAAGATCTAAAGGCATTTGCTTTTTCCAATTTAGTCTATCAGGGGAGAGAATCTTAGGAAAAAGTCACCCACAACCAAGGACAGAATAATCTATGTAAGGCCTTCAAACAAAACGATTCGAAAGGCCAAGAGATCACATCACGGTTCATACAGATACAACACGCGCCATAGGAAGCACACTGAGTTCTCGTTACATTCGTATTGATTTTTCCCCAGAAAATACAACTGCGCAGATTAGTATCACCCAGTGTAATCTCACATGAAGGTTCACCATTTAAATAATGACTATTCTTGTATAGTTTCATATTTCTCATTCTTCTTTTAATTATACCACTTTATTCAACGCTGCAGAGTATGAACCTCTTGGCCAAGGTGTCAGAACCCAGTCACTGAGAATGCATTCATAACTCTTTTCAATTTCATTCTTTTCTAGGGGGAACAAATTCAAGACAGCAAAGCTTAGTGTCACTGCTGCCACAAGACCACATTCCAAGGACAGTACATTCTTGTTGATGCTTGTTATCCAACCTCATTTCCACCCTAACCATGGTTATATACACAAATGCTTCCTCTGACAGAGGAAAGATCTGATGATTCCCAGTTTCTACATGAACTAAGGACTATTTTCTGACATTTTTTTTCTGATTTAAGAGAATGGAACATAGGTGGTCTCTCTCATATTATTCCCTCTAGAAAATCTGAATGACAGTGAAAATAATACAGTCTCACCCAAGTATTTCCACACACATGATTGCATTCAAACTTCATAACCCCACAAAGCAGTAGAACTATTTCCAGTATGCAGATGTAAAACTGTATTCAGACAGGTTGACTAATTTTCCCAGTTCACACACTTAGGGAGAAGCAGACCAGGTCTTAAAACCCAAAGTTGTGAAAATACCAGTGAACAGGTATATATAGGAATATCTTCAGTAAATACATCAGGTTTATATATGTGTAAATACACATTCTGTGAGAATGCTATCTTGCTCTCTTAGACCTATGTGCTAAACCAGTATCTAGAGCTATTGTGGATCAAGTGGTTTTACTCAATTCTATAACCTAACACAGCCAGTTTATTCCTTGTAAATTACAAACCATTGACTTTCAACAGGAATTAGGTAAGGTGCTTTTTCTTTTAAGAGCCTATCATAGAGTTTAGAGCATTTGGAGATGCTTAATAAGTTTTTATTGAATACCAAGCCAATATAAAATTTGAGTATATAGTTACACGTTTATTTATTTTACTCTATCTCTCCAATGGTTTGAAAAAACAAAGTAGAGCAAAGACTATTATATCTTCCTTCTCACCAGTGTATCCCCAGTGCCTAACATAGTATCTGGCGTATAATACGTATGCTCAGTTGTTCAGTCACATCTGACTCTTTTGCAACCCCATGGACTGTAGCCCTCCAGGCTTCTCTGTCCATGGAATTTTCCAGGCAAGAATACTGGAGTGAGTTGCCATTTTCTACTCCAGGAATACAGTAGAAATACTCTACTCTACTTCTTCTCGACCCAGTAATCGAACCCGTGTCTCTTGCATCTCCTGCCTTGGCAGGCAGATTCTTTATCACCGGAGTGACCGGGAAGCCTAGGTACAGTAGATACTCAATAAATGTCTGTTAAATGAACACATATGAACTAGTTCAATGCCTACTCATTACCACTCCTAAAAATATCTCCAAAATAAGAAGTTTAAAAACTTCTCATAATGTGCATTATGGAACATCATCTCTGAATATAAAGAAAAGCATTATTAGGTAGGCTCCAAGAAGTACACAAGGTTTTTAAGACTTTTACGTGTGTATGAGTATATACATGTCTACAAAGAAAGCCTTAACCACATAAACACCCATCCACCCACACCCTTAATCTATGATCTAATCCTCTCAAGTTTACTGGTGATTGCCTTTCATTTATCAAAATCATTAAAAAATATTTGCCCAGCCCTCTGCTTGTCTGTAGCAGTGGCAGGCAGCCTGCCAAATGTTATTTCCACAGAAGTAAATGAGATCACTCCTTGGTTGCACCTAAGTCCTTTAGAATTCAGGAGTTTTTCAGTTCACGTTTCAGGTTAATCTTTTCCTTTCTTTAAGAACAGAACATCCTCTTTGCAGATCCCCCTGAGGGCTTGGTATTTGCAACATCAAACAGAACACACAAACCACTGCACCCACTTCCAAAAGCCTATTATACTGTCAACTGGCTTCCTAACTGCAACCAAGGGAAAAGGCTTACAGACTCTTAAGCTTTTTTTGGGGTGGGGCAGGGGGTGCTGCTGGAAAGTATCCATAATTTCTCCACATTACCACTGCATTTTGTTTCACTAAAGAACACCTAATAAGATGAGTGACATTCCAAGGAGGGAAAAAACCTCACTAACTACAAATCTTACCCCTCTTTTATTTCTTTATTCTCTCTCTCAAACTTTCAATTGTTGGCAGGCTCTGAGAATGGGAGACTGTCATGCATCACTACCAGTGACTCTTTCCCATACTACTTAATGAATCATCATAAAATGCAGATCTACAAGAAACAAAGTCCAAAGTGGGGTGAGAGTTGTGGCAGCACCTTATGGTTCTGTATGACTTATGTTTTACTATTCACTATGGGATGCCTAAGAAGGGCTCGAGTGAAAATGGGGAGGAAAGCAGGCATAAACATGTTTTTAACTTTCAAAGCAATCAAGTATGTTCTGCATGTTTCCTTGGCTTCTTCAGAATCAATCCAAAGTAATACAAGCCCAAGGGGAATCTGTGGCTGTCAGCCCATACCAGCAGGGATTCACCTCCCTAATTGTTAACAGAGTTCATGAATATCTGTCCCAAAAGGACACCACTAATGGGTCCCAAGCAGGAAAAGGCTTCCAGAGCGTGCAGTAACATACAGAACAAGCATTCGTGGCCCACACACAAATATGGATATAAATACACAAATCCCCCTAGGCTGAACAGTAAACCATTTATCTTCTCTAACATCCACATTTTCCTTCTTCCTTCCTGTAAGTTTTTCACAGTTGGTTACTATGGGGAAAATGGAAATGCCCACAAAGGGCTGCATGTCAGAGAAATGGAAAGGATGGGAAGACAATGAAAGAGAAGAGCACAGTACAGAACAATACGTGCTTTACCAACAGCCGCACATCTGCGTGTCTTAAGTGAGTCAGATCACAAAATCCTGTAATTTCCTTCATCTGGCTCCTAATCACCTCTTCCAGGAAGGCTTGACATAGCCGTGAAGGCTTCAACACATGGAGTAGTTATGTTTTAAAGACACTAAATAAATTCTAGGTAAAGTCCTCAAAGGCTGTTGAATTTCGATACTTGACAGCAGTTCTATATTCGCACAATGACACACTCTATAAACAGCTTACATGTTCTCTGACACCTGTGTGTTAGCAAGGTCACTTATTTTTGATACAGAATCTCCTGGCCTTAAGCCTAGGCAGTCTAGCAGCTGAAAAGGGGTGACTCACTCTGTGTGAAATGCATTAGACACAGCTCACCTGTACATGCCCTTCGTGTCTCCTCATAATCTCCCTTTTCTCTATTCTGAGTTAATCTTTCAACTTATAAACTGATAAGAAATCCATCCACTGTGGATAAATTCTTCCCTCTAGAGAAGGCTTTTCACTCATGCAAAGAGTGTTCATAAAAGTGAAGGAAGGAAGACAACTGAATCATTCATCTTGTTTAAAAAAAAAAAAAAATCAACTGACAATGTTCTCGGGATCTAAGGATGTTACTGAGCCAAGCAGAGATTACTACTCACAATTTTTGACTTTTGATTTTTATTTAACAACTCATTTGTATAACCTCAATGAATGGAAGCAGCAGACCTGAAGAGATTTGCAGCTGAAGTTTTATCAAGTTAGAAGGTTATGTCAGCTGCCAAGTCTGGAAATGGGGCCCGGCACAGCAAGAAAATGGTGAGAGATTGGTTACAGCCATAAGTAATTGATCTGTCTGAAAATACGGGCTACGAATCATGGGATTAATGCTGGTGCTCCAGCTGGGCTGCATTGCTCATTTCCCTCTAGCTCTCTGACAACAAAGACGTGCCTCTTTCTCCAGGGATGAGAAATTTTTATTAAAATCTTTATAAAACTTAGCAGCAGAACATCCTAGAGATTTGGGGAGGAGGGTAGGTGCGGCTGCCATAAGGAAACCATCCTACAATTTTCGTTTATTCTGGTTTTTATTTCAAACCAGCCACCAGCCTGAGTCCCGTGGCCAAATGTACTTGCCCGTCAGCTCAGCAGACATGGAGAGAAAGAGCCCCACTAGTGGGCCGCTTAGCTGGAGAGAAGTGGATGAGTAAAGTGGTGGAGAGCTGCGGGGAAAAATAAAGTGGGAAGGCGTCCAAAACTGCAGCTGTGCTGGCCCATTAAAAAGCTGAAACTCATTCCGCTGCTCGACCTCATGCTTATCACCACATAACTATTCATCAAAGAAATTTCAGTGCAATTAATTAAATTATTCCCATGTCTGTGCCACAGAGTCGTTATTCCAATATCAGCTTTCACTCACACTGTCTTAAGCTCATGTCTGCATGCCAAGTCACTACTCTGGGGTTGTCCAGTCTCAATAAAGCTGTGCTCCTCACCACTCACAGAGGCTATCATTTCTCTTTTTTATTGCCATTTATTTTCCACTAGGATTTTGCTGCCAGTATATTGGCAGGACTTCCAGTATATGGATGTAATGAAATCTACCACAGACACTTAACACGGGGTCAGGATGGAGCTCAGCTCATGTGAAGCTGTAATATAATAAACAAATGCTTTCAGAAGGAGGATTTTATCAGCTCAAAAATAGAACTTGGTATTCTCTGGTACCAAGTGCAGAAAAAGTTGGAGTCATTTTAAAATTCTTGCGATAATTAAGTTTATGGCTGAAGTATGCCTAACATAGGAAATGTGAGCTATAGCAGAGATTCCTTTTCATCTGTCAGAGCTGGTTTAATAAGAAGGAAGAGAAATAAAAACGTACTGCTGAAAGGATGCTTTTTATACATCCCTCTCTTTAGTCATCGACCTATAAGGAGCACAATCATATAATCTGAGGAATTTGCTGCCTGTGGAACTTTTCTCTGTTATAGGTATAGCAAAATGTAAATGAGATTAAGAGACTACCACCCTCTATATGATAACCAGTGGGTGAACATGTAAGGCTCTTCTCTTCCCCTTGTAGAACACTGGAGAAAATTATAGCATTGGGACAGAGTATACACCTAGAGATGTTTGCACTAAATTTTATATTCTAACAAGATGGCAGCCTTCATTAAATACAACATTCAGAAGAAAGAGATATAGCACTTTGTGAAATTTAGTGTTGGCATGACTCAGAACTGAAAAGTAGATACTGAGATAATCACCGCAGTACCCAGAGGGCTAGCTACCATTTCAGGCTTGAGGACCATTTACTCCGCACCTAACTTCCAAGAATAGCAGCAGGTAAGTAAGTCAAAAAAGAGAACATGTGATTACAAGAGAAAAGGTTCTAGTACATGCACTTCCTTTAAAAGCACACCAATCCCAGAGTTTAAATGTGAAAAGTGTTTTATTTCAAGTGCTGTTGAGATTTGATTCTGTCATTATAAATAGCCAACGCTTCATAGTACCTCTTTATGAACTATTTGAATATTTTTATTAGCATATTATTAAACTGAACCATTAGGAAAAGAAACAATTAAGTGAAAAGAATCAAATTAGGCTGAAAATGTTCTATAGTTTGACAAAAACTTTAAACTCACTAATCTAAGAGACACAAAGAACCATACGCACAAGAAATATAAAGAAAACTACAGCAATGTAGATCAAAATCAAATTGCTCAAAACTAGTAACAGAGAAATTCTTAAAAGCACACAGAAAAAAAGACACATTAAATATAGAAGAAAAAGATAAGGATGGTAGCTGATTTTGCCATAGAAAACAATGCAATTGAGAAGACAGTGTATGCAATATTTTTAATGTACTGGTAGAAAAAACTATCAACTCACAATTCTATAGCCAATTCAAATTTCTCACAAAAACAGAAGTAAACGGAGGACTTTTTCACAACTACAAACTCTGAAACAACGAATCACCAGCAGACCTGCACTATAAGAAATGTTAAACAATGTACTTCAGGCAGAAGGTAAGTGGTAACATGAAAATACAGATCTGCACAAAAGAATGAGGTGCTAGGGTAGCAACACAGGTAGTATAATTTTTTCCTTATTATTTAAACCCTTTGAGAACATAATTAATTATAAATCAGTAACAATGTAGTATGGAGTTTACAATGTACATAGAAGTAAAAAATATATGACAATAAGAACATGAAAAGGGAAAAATGGAAAGATATTATTCCAAGGTTCTTATGCTGTATATGAATTATAATAATATTATTTGAAGGTAGACTGTAATAAGATATACAATAACCCCTAAAGAAATAACTAAAATAACAAAACAAGAATTACAGATATTAAGCCACAGAAAACATGAGAAAAAACAAAAACACAGAAAAATATAGAGAATAAAATATTTAAAACTAACCATATCAAGAACCATACACAATGTAAATGACTTATATGTCCACAATTATAAGGCAAAGATTGTCAGACTCATAAAAACAAAAAAGACTTAAATATATGCTCTCTATGAGAAATATACTCTAGATGTAAAGACACAAATAAGTTGAAAAAATGGAAAAGACACACCAAGCTAATACAAATTAAAATAAGTAGCTAAATTAATATAAGACAAAGTATGCTTCAGAGTAAAATATTTAATAATAATACTCAACTCATCAACAGGACGGAGAAGGCAATGGTACCCCACTCCAGTACTCTTGCCTGGAAAATCCCATGGATGGAGGAGCCTGGTAGCCTGCGGTCCATGGGGTCGCTAAGAGTCAGACACAACTGAGCGACTTCACTTTCACTTTTCACTTTCATGCACTGGAGAACGAAATGGCAACCCACTCCAGAGTTCTTGCCTGGAGAATCTCAGGGACGGGGGAGACTGGTGGGCTGGCGTCTATGGGGTCGCACAGAGTCGGACACAACTGAAGCGACTTAGCAGCAGCAGCAGCAGCAGCAGCAGCAGCAGGAACTCACACGGAGAAGGCAATGGCACCCCACTCCAGTACTCTTGCCTGGAAAATCCCATGGACAGAGGAGCCTGGTAGCCTGCAGTCCATGGGGTTGCTAAGAGTCAGACACAACTGAGCAGCTTCACTTTCGCTTTTCACTTTCATGCATTGGAGAAGGAAATGGCAACCCACTCCAGAGTTCTTGCCTGGAGAATCCCAGGGACAGGGGAGCCTTGTGAGCTGCCGTCTATGGGATCACGCAGAGTCAGACACAACCGAAGCAACTTAGCAGCAGCAGCATCAATAAGACATAAGAATCTTAACTGTTTAGGCATCTAAGAACAAAGCTTGAAAATAAGTGAAGCAAAAACTCAGAGCTAAAAGGAGAAATAGGCAAATATACAAATACAATGAGAAATTTTAATATCCCTTTTCAAAAACTGATATAACTAAATAGCCAGACAGAAAGGCTATAGAAGATGTGAAGAACACTATCAACAATAACTGACATTTATATAACACCCCATTCAACAATAACAATATTCATTTTTTCTGAGTTCACATGGAAAATTTAACAATATAGACCCTATTTTTGTTAAAAAGAAAAAAAACAAGTCTTGATAAAGATAAAAGCATTCAAGTGATACAAAGTACATTATCTGGTACAATGGTATCAAAGGGGAAATTAGAAAGTATTTTGATTTGACAAAACCACAATGAGGTATCATCCACACTAGTCAGAATGGCTGTCATCAAAATCTACATACAATACATGCTGGAGAGGGTGTGGAGAAAAGGGAATCCTCTTACATTGATGGTGGGAATGCAAACAGGTACAGCCACTATGGAGAATGGTATGGAGATTTCTTAAAAAAGCAGGAATAGAACTGCCATACGACCCAGCAATCCCACTGCTGGGCATACACCCTGAGGAAACCAGAACTGAAAGAGACACATGTACCACAGTGTTCACTGCAGCACTATTTACAATAGCTACAAAATGGAAGCAACTAGAAGGCCATCGGCAGATGAATGGGTAAGGAAGTTCTGGTACATATATACAATGGAATATTACTCAGCTATAAAAAGCGACACATCTGAGTCAGTTCTAATGAGGTAGATGAAACTGGAGTCTGTTAAATAGGCTGAAGTCAGAAAGAGAAACAAAAATACTGTATATTAATGTGTGTGTGTATGTGTATATATATGTATATATATATATTTATATAATTTAGAAAACCAGTAATGATGATCCTAAAGGCAGGGAAGCAAAAGAGACACAGATGTAAAGAACAGACTTTTGGACTCTGTGGGAGAAGGTGAGGGTGGGATATTTGAGAGAATAGCACTGAAACATGTATATTACCACATGTAAAACAGATGACCAGTGCAAGTTTGATGCATGAGGCAGGGGACCCAAAACCAGTGCTCTAGAACAACTTGGAGGGATAGGGTGGGGAGGGAGGTGGGAGGGGTTCAGGACGGGGGGACACACGCTTACCCGTGGCTGATTTGTGTCAATGTATGGCAAAAACCATCACAATATTGTAAAGCAATTATCCTCAAATTAAAATACATAATTAAAATCAAAATAAGAAAGTATTTTGATGTGAATGCATGTGAAAACAGAGCACATCAAAATTTGTGGGATAAACCTAAACTAGTACTTAAGCAGGGAAATAATGGTGTCAGGTTAATAGTTTCAGCTTCTACCATAAGGGACTAGAAAAAGAAGAGCAAATCAAAACAAAAGTAAACAGAATAATAGAAATAAGAGTAGAAATCAGTGAAAGAGAAAACCGAAAGACAATAAATAATACCAATAAAACCAAATACTGATTCTTCTACAAGATCTGTAAAACTGATTATCTCTAGTCAGATTAATCAGGGAAAGAAAGGGGGATCATGAATTACTAGTACCAAAAATTAGAAATGTCATATCAGAGCAGATTCTAAAAATATTCAGCAAGCATATAAACAATAAAGGAAATATTGTTAACAATTTTATGCCAATAAATTTGAAAGGGACAAACCCATTGAAAGATAAACTACCAAGACTCATTCAAGAAGTAATAGTTCTGGATAGCCCTTTATTCAAGAAATGGAATTTGCAATTGAAAACCTTTCAGAAAGAAAACTATAGATCCAGATGGTTTCAATGATAGATCTTACCACACTTTCAAGGAAAAATTAATACTAATACTATACAAACTCCTTCCAAAACTGGCATACTATAATGCCAGAATTATGCTGATATTAAAACCAAAGTAACTGGAAGAAAACTACAGAATAATAAATATACCCAGCAATATATAAAAGGGATAATACATCCTAATGGAGTAGTACTTATCCCAGAGATAAAAGGCTGGTTTAACATTTGAAATTTAATCAGTGCAATTTATCATATTAACAAACAGAAATTATCAAAAATTAACAAAAATTAACAAAATTTATATTACCAAAAAAAAAAGAAAAAAATACGATATTTCAAAAGATTCACAAGTAGCAGCTGACAAAAATCCAGTATCTACTTCTGATAAAATCTCTCAGCAAATAAAAAGTAGAAAGGAGATTCCTCAACTTGATAAAGGGCATGTAAAGGAAATACACAGCTAACATACTAAATGATAGTGGAAAACAATGTTTTTAACCTAAAATAAGTAAAATGATAAGGATGTCCACCCTATCACTTTTATCCAATCTTGTACTGAAGACTGTAGACAGGTAAAAAAAAACAAAACAAAACAAAAAGCTGACAGCCATCCAGATTGAAAAGGAAAACTGTCTATTCACAGATGATATTTTCATCTACACAAATGAATCCACAGCCACTAGAATTAGTGCTTTCTCACTGATCAATGCAAAGAAATAAGAGCAAAACATAGAATGGGAAAGATTAGCAATCTCTTCAAGAAAATTAGAGATAACAAGGGAACATTTCATGTAAAGATGGGCACAATAAAGGATAGAAATGGTATGAACCTAACATAAACAGAAGATATTAAGAAAAGGTGGCAAGAATACATAAAGAACTATCCAAAAAACGTGTTAATGACCCAAATAACCACAATGGTGTGACCATTCACCTAGAAAAAGACATCCTGGAGTCTGAAGTCAAGTGAGCCTGAGGAAGCATCACTACTAACAAAGCTAGTGGAGATGATGGAATTCCAGTGGAGTTCTTTCAAGTCCTAAAAGATGATGCTGTGAAAGTGCTGCATTCAACATGTGAGCAAATTTGGAAAACTCACCAGTGGCCACAGGACTAGAAAAGGTCAGTTTCAGTTCAAGCCCAAAGAACAGCAAGGCCAAACAACATTCAAACTAACGCACAACTGCACTCATCTCACACACTATCAAAGTAAAGCTCAAAATTCTCCAAACGAGGCTTCAACAGTACATGCATCAAGAACTTCAGGATGTTCAAGATGGATTTAGAAACGGCAGAGGAACCAGATACCAAATTGCCAAAATCCGCTGAATCATAGAAAAAGTAAGAGAGTTCCAGAAAAACATCTACCTCTGCTTTATTGACTATGCCAAAGCCTTTGACTGTGTGGATCACAACAATCTGCACAAAATTCTTAAAGAGATGGGAATACCAGGCCACCTTAACTGCCTCCCAAGAAACCTGTATGCAGGTCAAGAAGCAACAGTTAGAACCGGACATGGAACAACAGACTAGTTCCAAACAGGAAAAGGAGTATGTCAAGGCTGTATATTGTCACCCAGCTTTTTAAACCTATATACAGTGTACGTCATGCGAAATGCTGGGCTGAATGAAGGACAAGCTGGAATCAAGACTGCCAGGAGAAATATCAATAGCCTCAGATATGCAGATGACACCACCCTTATGGCAGAAAGCAAAGAGGAACTGAAGAGCCTCTTGATGGAAGTGAAAGAGAAGAGTGAAAAAGTTGGCTTAATACTCAATATTCAAAAAATTAAGCTCATGGCATCTGGCCCCATCATTTCATGGCAAATAGATGGGGAAACAATGGAAACAGTGACAGACTTAATTTTCTTGGGCTCCAAAATCACTGCAGATGGTGACTGCAGCCATGAAATTAAAAGATGCTTGCTCCTTGGAAGAAAAGTTATGACCAACCTAGACAGCATATTAAAAAGCAGAGACATGACTTTGCCAACAAAGTTCCTTCCAGTCAAAGCTGTGGTTTTTCCAGTAGTCATGTATGGATGTGAGAGTTGGACCATAAAGAAAGCTGAGCACTACAGAATTGATGCTTCTGAACTGTGGTGTTGGAGAAGACTCTTGAGAGCCCCTTGGACTGCAAGGAGATCCAACCAGTCCATTCTGAAGGATATCAGCCCTGAGTGTTCTTTGGAAGGACTGATGCTAAAGCTGAAGCTCCAGGACTTTGGCCACCTGATGGGAAGAGCTGACTCATTTGAAAAGATCCTAATGCTGGGAAAGATTGAAGGTGGGAGGAGAAGGGGGTGACAGAGGATGAGATGGTTGGATGGCATCAACAACTCAATGGACATGAGTTTGAGTAAGCTACGGGATTTGGTGATGGACAGGGAAACCTGGCGTGCTGCAGTCCATGAAGTCACAAAGAGCTGGAACGACTAAGCAACTGAACTTAATTGAGCACTAATAAGCAAGTTTATCCAGATTACAGGATACATGATAAGTACATAAAAATCAGCTATGTATGTATATGCTAGCATTAGAAATTGAAGTTAATAAAACACACCATTTACAACAGAATCAAAAATACATAGGGATAAATTTGAAATGTGAAAGATCTATACACTAACTACAAAACATTTCTAAGACAAATTAAAGAAAATCTAAAGAAATAAGGAAATATATTCATGAAGCAAAAGACTCTATTGCTAAGATCAGCGTCAGTTTTTCCCTAATTGATCTACACATTCAAAACAATCTAAATAAAAATCTCCACATGTTTATTTGAAAAAATTGACAAAGTGGTGTTAAAATTCATATGGCAATGCAAAGGACCAAGAATAGCCAAAACAATTTTGAAAAAGATCCATGGTAAAATAGCATTTCCTGATTTAAAACACTGTAACCAAGACATGTAGTAGTACTGACATCAAGACAGACCAGACTGAGATGGTTTTTTGTTTTTTGTTTTCTGAGAAGGGCCAGATAGCAAAAGGTTGCATATCACATATGGTGTCTGTTGCATCTCTTCTTCTCTTAATTTCTATTTAACTCTGTATAAAAATGGGCTGTGAATTGTATTTGTCCCACGATTCTTAGTTTGGCAACCCCAAGACAGACAATTAATGGAACATAATTGAGATTCCAAATTTGGACCCACACATATACAGACAATTTTTAACAAAGATGCAAAGGCAATTCAGTAGAGAAATTACAGTATTTTCAAAAATTGGTGCTGGAACAATTAAGCAGACACAAAAAAAGAAAATGATACAATATATACCTTGCATCATATGATAACAATTAGCTCAAAATAGATGAGAAACCTAAACGTAAATCCTAAAACTGTAACTCGTTCAGAAGAAAACAAAGGGAAAAACTTGCAGCCTTGGATTACAAATGATTTCTTAGATATGATGTGAAACGCATAATCCATTAAAAACTGATAAGAATTCATGAAAATTTAAAACTATGCTCTTATAAGATGGTGTAAAGAGAATTAAAAATCCAACCACAAACTAGGAGAAAATACTTGCAAATCATATATCTGATGGTGGTCTTGTATCTAGAATAAATAATTCTCAAAATTCAATAACACAAAAAATAAACAGTGCACTTTAAAAAAAACAGAAGTGAAGTGAAGTGAAGTCGCTCATTTGTGTCCGACTCTTTGCGACCCCATGGACTGTAGCCTACCGGGCTCCTCTGTCCATGCAGTTTTCCAGGCAAGAGCACTGGATTGGGTTGCCAAACAGGCAAGGGATTTAAACCTGGATGCTTGGGGCTGGTGCACTGGGACGACCCAGAGGGATGGTATGGGGAGGGAGGAGGGAGGAGGGTTCAGGATGGGGAACACATGTATACCTGTGGCGGATTCATTTTGATATTTGGCAAAACTAATACAATTATGTAAAGTTTAAAAATAAAATAAAATTTTAAAAAAATAAAATAAAATAAAAAATAAAAAACTGTAAAAAAAAATAAATAAAAATAAACCAAAGGAGATAAATAGATGATAAGTAAACACATGAAAAATGTTTACCATCATCTGTTAAAACTGGGCAAAAACAATTCAAATCCGTAGTGAGATACCATTATCCAACTATTAAAAGAGCAAAACAGAAAAGACTGACCATCCCAAGGATTAGAATATAGAAGCAGTGGAACTCTCACACAAGGCTGGTGGGTATGCAGGAAGGTATAACTACCTTGATTTCTGTTTGACATTTTCTTAAAATACTTAAGAAACACTTCATAACACCTACCATGTGATCCAGTCATTCCACTCCCAAGAGAAATGAATGCATGCTCTACTTATACATAAATATTCATAATAACAAAAAATAGAAACAACCCAAATGGCCATCAATAGGTGAATGTATAAACAGACTGTGGTACAGAATGGAATAATATGAACAATAAAAAGAAAGGAATATATACACCATAATATGGATAAACCCCAGAATTATACTACATTCAATCAGCCATATTGAGAAAAAAAGAGTACATACTGTATGATTTCTTATATAAAATTCTAAAAAATGCATAATATTCTCCAGTGACAGAAAGCAATTCAGTTATATAGACGAATGAGGGGTGGGGATGGGAGGGAAGTGATAGAGGTAGGAATTAAAAAGGGACAGGAGGAAATTTCTCGGGGTGATGGATATGTTCATTATCTTGATAGCTGGAATGTCCCGTGGGTGTATGCACATGTCAAAACATCAAATTACATAGTCTAAACATGAGCAGTTCATTATATGTGAATTATACATCAATAAAGCTATTAAAAACCAAAGAAAATACAAGTCTATAATTATACGACATCATTATATATGAAGTTCATTACATATGAAGTTAATTTGAGTATATATATGTGTGTATGTAATATGACTATAGTCATATAGCCTGAAAGCCTTGGCCATATGAAATCACTTACAAAGCATCAAGAAAATAAATCAAGGGAAGAGTGGGCCTGGGCAGATATCATGAAGGCAGAGGTGGGGGCAAGAACCAGAATTTAAAAAAGAATCATTAATGAATGACTTCACAAACCAGAGGTTAGTGATTTCATGAAGTTTGAGGGAGAAAGGTCAATGGTGTTGGAAGACTGAAAGCTCCACAATGTGAAGGAATATAATTGCCTCACTTACTAATGTATCTCTAGCATCAAGTGACATAACAGGCACAGAATAAAATGACTGGTGACGGACGAAATAAGGAAAATCACTGGATTTTTATGACTTACGAATTTACTGATAACCTTATATAAAAAATGTTTTAGTAGAGAAGACTAAAGTCAGTCTGCAGTTGGTTAAGAACTGAATAAGAGGCAAAGAGGTGTCCTGTTAACAAGAAATTCAAGAAACAAAGGACCAAAAGACCAGATTTCCCATTCAAAGTTTCCAAGGAGGTTTTAAAAACGTTTTTAGATCCACTATATACTATTCTTGAACTTCAGACATAGATCAGACTGTGGAACAGTTTTAGTCCTTTGGGAATTTCATCATTAAAACCAGAAGTAAAGTACTAAAAGTCCAGCTGTATCTATAAATATTTTTAAAACATATGCAACAAGTAAAACCTCTTCTCTTTCCTCTACGGAGACATGTGATCTTAGCCTGACTCCTGCTTTGAATTAGAAATGCTCCTCACTCCCCAACTTAGGATGATTTTTTAAAGTTTTAAAGATGAGTTTCCTTGTAGGAGAGATTACAATAAATCAGCCACATACCATAAAATTTAATTTGGAAGTTCCAGGTATTAGCAAATCAACATTGTAGGTACGTAGTCAACACAGGACTGAAAAGTCATTTTATTTCCACAGTTACATTCTTAGGATTATTAATATTATTTGGGGGATGGATCTTGGAGGTAAAGAACAATGTTAATAATACTTCCCCGTTTCACACACAGACACAAAGCACATGCACAACACAATACCAGACATATTAACATTTTAAAATAACATTAAACACACACACACTTTAAGGATAAACTCACCATTTTTTTTTCCTTTCTTAAGTTAACATTAACTGGCATTAACTGGGATTTTGTTTCTTCACATTTACCATTCCATTAGCAAAATTCAAATTTCTATTTACTAAAAGTGACTTTCAAAGTTATTAGATCACCTCACAATTCTAGTCACAAACTTTAGCAAGCACATTTTGTTTTTAGTTAAAGTACATTAAACAAAACATTCCTGAACACCAAGTCTTAACAGATGAATGGAAATAACTCTTCTCTTTAACCAAAAATCTCTCAGAAAAATATATTTCTACTTGAGCTGTCTTAGCTGGTTAAGTAGAAAGAGACAGAAGACCATTTTGTTTTGAATTTCTAATCCCACTTAAAAAAATCCTTTCTTCATATTTCAAGATTTTTCATTTATAATAATATTTCCAGAACACCGAGTTTATTTCTATTATTGCACTGCTTCTCAGAGCAATGCAAAATAAAGGCTAGCCCCCATCCCACCCCCACTCCCTATTCCCCATGGATTAGGCTCTGAGAGAAAACTGCAAATAGATAAATCCTCAAGCATTTGCTACTTGACATAAATGCTTTGGATAACTAAACTGTCTGCTTTATGTCCAAAGCTCCTCCTCACTCAACTATCTTTCAGTTCATTGGATTCCAAAGCCTTGCTGAAGTTCTAATGATATTTAACACCTCTCCTCAACACCCTCTAATGTTATTTTCAACATGGTACACAAGCATCAAGAACCAATAAACACTTTCTCTTTCAAGTGCTCTATAGTAGCTGGCATTCAAAATCCCAACTTCATATTCTGTAATCAAGAAGATTTCCTATGCTGCATTTGATCCTCTTGCCATACTGCAAGCAAACATCTCACCATTTATATAAGGTTATCACTGACCTTGACTCTCTATGTTAAGAGTCTCATACTCTACCAACTAAGCTAGCCAGGCACTGCCCACTTGGATATTAAACACTGGTGTGTTAGAAATGTTTAACAACCAGCAACCTGGGAAAAGATGCAGGCATGAATACATTTACATATATTTATTATAAATTTTACTGACGCAAAAGGTGTGTACCAAACAATTTACATATAATTACAATGCATATAATACTCTTTATTATAATGTCCAACCAAATAGCCAATTGATTTCACAGGTTGCTACTGTTGTAATGTATGGAACTCCTTTATCTATAGTCAATCCATGATTGCATTTAAAGAACAGTATAAGTCACATGTGAAACTCAACTGCTATTTTCAAACTAGTGAAGTGAAAGAAGAACAATAAAGACATGTCAGAACTTCATTTGTCCATCAGATAATGTCTTAGTCAAATTAGGCAATACTTTTAGAATACAAAAAGAATATTTCCTCAACTTCGTATGTTATCCATAAAGAAATGATTTGGCAAATCTAATACAGTTATGTAAAGTTTAAAAATAAAATAAAATTTAAAAAAAAAAAAAGAAATGAATACAGATACGACACCCTTTTCAATTTAATCTGTATTAATAACATTTTCTGCTTCACTTTTCAAAAGCTCTAGATAATCAACAGAACAAGTGACAAAATCTGTATTTGTACTGTTCACCCAATTTTTGTGGTGTAAATACTCCAATCATAGCTGATACCAAGCTACAGAAGTGGTGTTACTAAGTGCACAGTTAGGAAAAGAAGCTCAAGAGTACATCATCAGCCCGCTTGCTGCAACAATAACCACACAGTAACCTCAAGAACACAGACAATAGGCAAATTATTCGGAAGTGATGTGTTTTGAGTATTTATCATAATTAAGTAAATTGCATTAAAAGCAAAAACTAAGTTGTTATAATAATTTCTTTAAAGGCTATGTCTACAAACAGCTTGCAAACTTCCTAAAAGTTTAATAATGGGTTCTTGTGAGTTGTATGATCCTTCTTTTACAAAAGCAAGCCTCTTGCCTCCCTACCATTTGGGTAAATGGTACTTGAGTTCTCCCTCCTGGTTGGTAAGGGGTGCATAAGGCTAACAACTCCACAAGTTCATTCACAATCAGCCTGTCCTCCTTGATAGCTATAAATCTGTAGAATCTTAGGCAAACAGAACGTTTCCCCAGGCAAAGCTAACCCTGGCACTACTATTCCATGCTTTTGACCAAATGAGTTGAGGGAAAAGAGAAAACAACAAAAGAAATAGTCCTGATGTTAAGTTATTTTATTTTCTAATATAGGTATGTCCCAAGGCTCTCTTGGCTCCTACCCACAAAATGCAATGAAAATATGGGAACAGCAAAGTTTAGAGAAGGAGGGCACACAATTGTAGAGCAATAATAAAGTCGTGTCAGGATGATATAGAAAGCTTCTTTCCTCTCCTCTCTCACTTCTTTTTTTCTTCACCGTCCCCATCCTCTCTGGCTTTTCTCCCATTTCCTTCTAGGAGTAGCTGGGGTAAATTGATTAGCAGAAGAGATTCAACCACTGTGTCTTTGCCCACCTTTCACCCTTTTAGAAGTTAGTGTCCAAACAGTCACAAAATGGCACTGAAGATGAAGATACTTGGTAAGGAGAGCACAGTGGGCACAAAAGATGAAGAAAATACTGCCGTGAAAAATTTTACTCCGTTATGCTGAAACAAGAGTAAAGACTAACCAGAGTTCTAACCAAAGCAAACCAGTGAATGTTCACTGATCACCCACCATATGCCTGACCCTGAGTACAGGGATGGGAAAGGCAGTGATAAATGGGCCATGATCCCCGACCACTTGTCCAAGTACAAAACATCAAAGAGTAACCCCTTGGAAGACCCACTGTCAGTCTCAGCAATAAATCTTTCAGAAGTATAATGATAGCAGATGACTACTTCAGGCATACACTATTTAAAAGAACAGAAACTGTATTCCAGGCATCCTAAGGTACAGTATAATTTAGAAGGGAGGCCTGCACAGGAAGCAGTAAGGCAGGAGGCGGGCAATGCAAAGTCATTCATAGGACGTAAAACAATTCTGGTCAGACTGTGCAGCCTGATGGCTTCCATTCCTGGGCAAGTGTTGCCATTTGTGTGTGGGTGTCACAGAGCAAAACGAAGGCACAGAGCTGTTCAATCAATATCACCAATCTCTTACCAATCTGTAGGTGTGATTTCTGATCATCTTCCATAGGCCTCCCTTATGAAACCAGGATATGTGAATGTGTCTCAATCACTTGAGCTTAACAAACACTTATTTCATTCCTACTAGGTACAGGGTATCTGTAAGGTTTTGTGAGATAAAAAAGCAAATGTGATGGAGACTCTGATCAATCACATGAAGATGACAGGTGCAGATACATATGTGGAACATGTATGTTCAGCACTTGAACCCTGTAAACTCAGCAGGAGCTCAAAACATCTGGGCTTGGGCTCTGCCAACTGCTGGGCCACAGGACACAGAACATTCTCCCTGGGTTTCCCTTATGAACTCTCAGAATTGGCAGTGCCCATAAAAAAAAATCTCATTCAACTCTAAGTCAAAGTTAACATCCCTACAAGGTCAGCAACGGGTGTCTTTATTATTCCCAGTACCCTAAGCCCTCCAAACAAGCTCATCCATCCTTCTCTCAGGACAGCTCAAATTGTTAGAAAGTGCTTCCATACATACTCTTGGATCTGCCTATATCTTCTATCCACTGCTCTTACTTGTATCCACTGGGAACTTCCAGAATAAGTCCAATCTCTCTTCTATGTGACAGTTCTTTAAATAATTGAGGAAAGTCATTATATATCACTTCAGGCTAAATATCTATAGTTCTTGCAACCACTTCTATTAGGACTGAACCTGAGGCCCTTCAGCCATCTGGATAACCATCCCTACATGCACCCTGAATTGAACGTTCTCCTAGCTTTGTTCAAACAGGTTGCCATCAGACTATGTTTTCACAATCTGTATTCGTATTGTCAAGATGTGTTTCTAGCTCTAGATATAGGGTTATGTCTTTTCAATATTTCAGTCTGCTAGATTTGAACTAATTTTTCAGCCTAAGACCTTTCAGGATCTTGCTCCTGTCAACCAGTACAACCAGTACAACGGGTTACCCACTTGTTTGATCCACAAGCCAACCCTGACCTCAGTCAAGTCGTGAATAAAAATGTTGACAAAACTGAATCAAATGCATGGCCTCATAGCAGGCAAACACAACTTCCACATCCAAATATTCAACCTGCTACAATTTTCCTAACTATATAATAATTAACTTCTGACCTTAACAAGTCCTCTACAAAGACTTTGTGAAAGACTTTGTAAAATTACTTGCAGACATCAAGTATACATCATCTAAGACATTCTTCTAAAGCAGGAGTCAGCAAATTATGGCCCACAGGCCAAATCAGCCCACAACTGGAATACAGGCATGTCCATCCATTTACATATTGTCTGTGGCTACTTTGTGCTGTGGTGGCAGAGCTGAGCAGTTCTGAGACTGTATTGTCCCAAAGCCCTAAAATACTTACTATCTCTTCACAGAAAAAAAATTTGCCAACCTCGGATCTAAAGAAAACAACAGAGTCTGGCGTAACATTTTAAGTGAACCCACACTGGTTCCCAGTGATGACAACACCAGTTAATTTTAGGTATCGCTTTTCTTTAATTCCTCAGAAAGCATTCATTAGTAATACCTTCTACTGTCTTCTTCTGGGTCAATTTTAAACTTGTTAATCAATGGTTTCTAAAATTCACTTTCTTCTTCCTTATGAAAAGAAAAATTCAAGTATTTTCTTTATTTGTATATTAAGGAGACTCAATAGACACTATCTTTGGCAATGGATTCTATGGCAATTATTGGCATAATTATACCTAGAGTTCACTTTTTCATATAATATGTATAGTTTGAATATTCACAGCATATTCCAAATATTGAACAACTTTAGCTACAAGGCATGCTGGGGCACTGACAGAAAGCAGAGAAATTAGAAAAAGCAAAAGCCAAAAGGAAATATAATTAGGGCTAGAGAGGCCAACTCTGCAGAGGGATATCTCCTCCCAAGGAGATTAAAATGCAAAATCTAAATCTCTAACACGCTGAACTCAAAAGGATACTGGTTTGTTCTTTAAGGGTCCAATATTTTTGCAGGGGACGTAAGTACAGGAAACAGTTGTCTCTGAGCTGTGTCGATACTCTGATGTCCAAGAGGAAGGGAATTATTCTGGATGAAGCCAGAAATTACTCAGGAGAAGCTTCAGATAAAACACAAGTTCATTCCCTTTAGGAGAAAGGCTGGCAAAGTTAAGTATAAACATACCAAGGCATTCAAAGAATCTAAACTTCCCAATGACCAGAATCAAGTGGGAATAATCTAGAGGAAAGGTCAGAGATGTATTTTACATTACACAGTATGCTGAGCTCAACAAAGGTTAATTTTAGGGATCACCAAAAGAGTGAATTTCTCGTATCTGCCAGGGTTAGCCTTAACTTGGGGACTGGTTAAACCAGAATTTCCAGGACAATGTTCATGCTCATATATTTATCGCCTCAAATTAACAGCTAGTTATGGTCTCTGGGCCAGCTGCCTCCAGCAGCAAGAAGTCTTATCTTCTGACCTCAATGTGCTGTACAAATAGTATCATTTTCAACATGTGCCATGAGGAGACAAGAGCTGAGAAGTGCTGGATTAAGTTAAGCCAGTAGATGACAGGACTCTGGTATTAGCAGCTGAAAGATTGGACTGGGCAGGGGATGATGGACTGGAGAAGGGATTTTGGAGTAAATGACTAGAGTAAGAGAGAAATAAACTGATATGACATTAATCCTGCACAGGGTTATCAAAAAGGACAAAAGGATTCTCCAAGTGAAAGAAATGGGACAAAAAAACAGAGGGAGGGTAAGACTGAGCAGTAATACATGTATATACACATACATATATATAAATACGACTAAGCACACATATACTATATGAAAGTGAAAGTATCCGTCACTCAGTCATGTCCAACTCTTTGCAATCCCCTGACTGTAGCCCACCAGGCTCCTCTGTCCATGGAATTCTTCAGGCAAGAAAACATGATTGGGTAGCCATTCCCTTCTCCAGGGGATCTTCCCAACCTAGGGATCGAACCTGAGTCTCCTCTATTGCAGGTGGATTCTTTACCATCTGAGCCACCAGGAAATTCCATACCACACACACACACACGGTGAGTGTCAAATAAGAGCTCCATGACATTAGTGAAGAATATAATAAATACTAAAGCAATTATTTGGGATTCAATCTCACCCAGATAAAAATATAAGTCCTAAAGGGAAAGACACTGTATGTATAATGAAAAAAGAAAACCTCCAGATATCAGACTTTCTAACCAGATGGGCAGAAATGTTATAATAGTTTCTATAACCATTGCCAGTGACTTTTTTCCAGGAAAGCAAGAAACTGCAAAAGTCAGCTAAACTATAATCATTTTACATATTTTGTAGGGACCCATAATATATTCAGTTGACAAACAATTCTGCCAAGTAGCTCTTCTACATGTTGATCATGTCAACAAAATTAATTTGACATTTACAGCTATTTTGAGAATAAAAGGCAGTTGCTTAAATTATTCTGTGGAAGCAACATGAGACAGAATTATTCAGTTGACAAAATCTAATTAGGTGTAAATTATTTCAGGTCATATGAATTATAAAACCTTTCACAGATAAGTATTTTAATTCAAAGTGGCTCAATGTGCTATAGAATATTAATAGGCCCACAGTCTCTTGCAATACTTTTATATTTCTGTCTCCAATAATACTACCTATTCCCCCAAATACTACCAAATATCATGTTGGTTTTCAGTCTGCCTTCTTGGGGCTATAAAGAAGGAAGAAGAAAGCTTCTATGCTAGGAACTTTTTACAAGCTATTTTATTTTTTTACTAAGATATAATTCACATATTGTAATACTTCACTTCTTTTTGAAAAGTAAAACTATCCTTCACTGACGGATAAAGAAACTGAACCTCAGAGAGATTAGGTAACCCTCCCAATAATACATAAGTCATTCATGGCACAAAGCTGGATATAAATGCATATAAATGGCAAAGTCAATAAAATCATCAATATTTAAGGCTTGCGTGTCCTTATTGAGAACCTAGAAAACAGAGATCCATGTAGTTAACTCTAGACATCTGATACAGGTATTTAGAGAAGAAACTTAGCAAAGAGCAGAATCCTCTGTGCAACCAAATATTATGCTTGAAATGAAAAAAGAACAATATGGAGGATGAAGGCCTGACCCAAACCTGGCTACCAGGGAACAAAGAAAGTGAAAATCACCTTTGTCATAAAGTGGCAGGTCTTAAGACAATAGCTGTACGTGCCCATATTCATAGGCATATTCTATCACCTGAAACAACGTGGTCAGGCCCAAGCTGCCCTAAAAGGACAGAACAACTCAGGCCTTATGCTAGGTCTGCTCAGCAATCAGTCCACACTGATTTTTATTCTAAAAAACAATACTACCATGATCGTCTATAACAAGAAAGGAGGGGCTGGCAGGGACCAGGGAGAAAAGATAAAATAGAAAAGAAGGGGGGTAAAAGTGAAATTTAAAAGGGGGAGAAGAAAGCAAGCAAGAAAACCGATTTGTAACCGTAAAATCATGTCCTCGCTTTTGTCAGTGTTCTCTCCCAATTTTATAAGAGTTAAAGGCCGCCAAGTAATAGGGCCTGCAGAGTTTTCCCTTGGGTCACAGCCAAGGCCAGTAACCCTGCTATTAGAGACCTGCCAAGCTTTGTCAATGCAATCTGCTGAATGCCTTGAGTGACAAGCGATCAATATTCTCCACTCTCATGGGTCATCACAGGTGACACAGGCCTAAGTAATAAAACAGCCCTGGCTGCCTCCTCTAACTTAAATGCTTCCCCAGCCACAATATTTCTTTTTTGTCTAAATGCCTCTAGCTAAATTTCTCATAGATCGAACCATCTGATGGGGATAGAGATTCTGAAGAATTGCAATGTGTCTGAATTGATGCTAGCCAGTGAAAGCTCAGTAGACTGGAGAAATAGGTTCAAATAAATCGAAAATGACTAGCTACAGAGTTGTAATCTGCCAGCATCAGACCCTGTAGCAACAAGCCAATATGAAAAAAAGGATGCTGACAGCCAACCACCACCAAGTCACCTGCTGAAATGAGAACCCATTTTTTCCCCACTACTGTGTCGATGATAGGCACTTGCTCTGTAACATCTCTGCGGGGCGGGGCAGGGAGGAGTGGGTGGCAGGGGAAAGAGGCAGGGGTTCCTTGTACCGTAAGGAACACTCAGCATTGTATGTAGTCAATAACTATCATTGTTCCAGGAATGAGAAAGAGCCCCCAAAGGTGAGTTTGGGGGAAGACATGAGGACATGCTGTCTTCTGGGACTAGTACCTCCTTTCTCCTCGTTGGCAAGGCTGCATAGCAGGTTCCCTGCCTCCAGGCCTACTGTGAATCAGTCACAGACAAACTGGAGACATGGTGATGTACTCCTCTGTATGAAGACCCAGGGAGTGCTTCTAGTCAGGATTCCCAAATGGACTTCCGATTTCTTAGGAAGTAGTTTCAGAGCAAATGACAGAAAGCTGAAGTCAACTGACAATTAAACCAAAATAGCTAATTTATCACAGACTATTATGTCAGAAGAGCATCCCTGGTGGCTCAGTGGTAAAGAATCTGCCTGCCAAAGCAGGAAACGAGGGTTTGATTCCTAGATCAGGAAGATCAACCTAGAGAAAGAAATGGCAACCCACTCCAGTATTCTTGCCTGGGAAATCCCATGGCCAGAAGAGCCTGGTGGTCACAAAACAGTTGGATAGGGCTTAGTGACTAACCAACAACATTATGTCCAGAAGAGACCATGAAAGGTCTTAAGAGTCCTTTCTATCTGCCTCAGAGGACTACTGTACTCTAAACAATCCATACTATTTAAAAAACATTTTTTACTTCACATTCTCAACTGTTAAGGCATTTTTTAATGTATCTGGTAAATTCCTGTCCCATTTAAATACTTTCTGTTCACATGTAAATACATGTATGTATCCTTGGCACTTATCCAGCAACACCAGGAGTGCCACCAGGATGACTGTACAGGTACCCAACATGTTTCTCATGCCCATCCTTTTTCCTTCAGGTAAACAGGGCTACAGGAAAGCACAGGACATCAGGGAACATAAAATCTAACTAAAATTGCTGCCAAAACCCAAAGTTTCCAGGATCAGGTGCCCCTCTAGAAATAAAAAGTTAGGGGTAGGTATTTATCCTACATAGGGTAAAGGAACAGAAAGTGGAGAGGTTTATAATTTATATTCTTGGTTACAATGACCTGCTGTCATTTAATTTCTAATTGTATTTGAATTATTCTTTCTTCTGCAGTTTTCTCCCTATAACAATTACAGAAACGATCTACATTCCAAAAGCTGTGCCAAATGCTTTCCTATTACAACAGGATGGTCCCCAATGATGCTTGAGAAGCTGCTACTGAACAAGCATACTTAATATTTTATATCCTGACACTCATATAATTTGGAAAAAAGACAAAAATAAGTAATAAGTTTTTTAAGTTTAAAAAAGATGGCCATTGATAGAAGTTAACAGAAGACTCTCAAACAGAGAAAGTAGTGATTTTGATTCAAGATTATTGTACCCCACTGATAACAATAATGAATTTATCACATAGGAAGTAAGTAATCTATAATAAGCAATGTCACTCAATAGATCTCCAAAAAAAAAAAAAAACAATAGCCTGAAAGGAAGAAGCCTAGCCTAACGTAGGACAGGATTACTGGACAGACATAATTTGCATGCATGCATCCTCAGTTGCTTCAGTCATGTATGACTCTTCATAACCCTATGGACTGTAGCCTACCAGGCTCCTCTGTCCATGGGATTCTCCAGGCAAGAATACTGGAGTGCATTGCCATGCCCTCCTCCAGGGAATCTTCCCAACCGAGGGATCTTCCCAACTCCAGGTCTCCTTCGCTACAGGATTGCAGGAGGATTCTTTACTTACTGAGGTACCTGGGAAGCCCAACAATTTAAGCCTGGACAATTAGGATTAGTAACAAGGGAAGAATCTGACCTAACTGACCCTACATTGCACAGCCAGACATTAATGGTAGAATAATGGTCCTAGAGACCAAGTGACAATAAAGGAGTATATGAAAGCATCTGGAGAGTTTATGGAACCTTACCTGGAACACCTGGGACTCAGTAACTCTCAGAGACAGTAATTCTAAAGTATGGATTCTCTGGCTCGCATACACCATAAAGGGCAGAGGCTCAGCCCCATCCAAATAGAGAGTTGTGCTCTGTGTTTGACTCCCTAAACCCCTTTGCTGAGGTGAATTTCCACCTCCCCAACCTCCACTGAGGTCAGGATGCTCGCCAGTGGCTTCCTAATCAGTTAGGGGCCTTTGTAGTTCGTGGGATCAGCTGGCCACATACTTCAAAGGGCAAAGGGACTTCGCCTGGTTCCCTAATGCTTTAGAAAAATACATGCAAGCATTAAGATGCAAGCGACAGTGAAAATGTCTTAGTGGTAAAAAGAAATTGCTAGTCCAGGATGACTACCTCAATCCTTCTGGATTACCAGTACTTATTGAAAGGCCTCAGACTGAGGAACCATACTTGCACAAAAGTGCAGAGGCCCAAGGCAAAACGAGCAATCACTTGAATTTCATTCTGACATGTTTGAGCATTTCTCTGCAGTTTGTTAAGATCTCCTGCTTTGGTAAAGGGCATGTCAGCCAAAGAACTGATAGAAAGCTGAAGTGATTATGTTAATCACCTGGTTGGTATGACTGCCCTTCTCTGGTTAGGCCACATTCATTATTAAACAAATATTGTTCACTCCCTCTAAAGACACAGAACAGTATCCAGAGAAGTTGTTGTCACTATGGCTGGAATATGTTAGAAGGAATACAGAGCAGCTAATGCAGCATCCCCGGAAACAAAATCATGTATGATTATAAAAAGTAACGCATACACTTTGTAGAAAATAAATTTACTTATGTTCTGTCAATCTGAAGATAATCACTATACACATTGGGGTACATTTTCTTCTTGTTTTTTGCTCTTGTTCTTACTCTCTCTTTTTCTACACACAATGCAAATAATATTGTATTTGCGTGTGCATATATTTCTTAATACATTTTTAATAAAATTAACATACTGTAAATGTTTACCTTGTACTAAGTATTCTTTGAAACCATCATTTAACCTCTGCATAAAATTCTAAAATAAAAAAATAACATTAACTATGCATTGAATAGCATGATATGGGGTATTTAGATTACGAGAAGTTTTTCTTCACATCTGACTTGCTATTTCAGGATAACATCCCAGACAAAGAATTAACAGATTAAAAGGTATTAACATTCTGAAGAATCCTGAAACATACAAAGCCTTGTGTAAAAGTGACTGTCCCATTGTATTTTGCCCAGCACTGACTAGTCTTATTGCTACACATTTTGTTAATTTCATAAGTGGAAAAATGATACCTCTTTGTTATTGTTAATTGTTTTCCTTTCAATATTATGTATACATTCTTAGATACTTAATTCTCATCTTCATTACAAACCAAACTTTATTGACTGACAGTAAACTGAACTACTACAAACTTGCTCCTTGGAAGAAAACTATGACAAACCCAGACAGCATATTAGAAAGCAGAGACATCAAGCTGCCAACAAAGGTTCATAGTCAAAGTTATGGTTTTTCCAGGAGTTATGTACAGATGTGAGACCTGGACCATAAAGGAGGCTGAGCACCAAAGAATTGATGCTTTAGAACTGTGGTGTTGGAGAAGACTCTTGAGAGTCCCTTGGACTGTAAGGAGATCCAACCAGTCAATCCTAAAGGAAATCAGTCCTGAATATTCTTTGGAAGGTCTGATGCTGAAGCTCCAATACTTTGGCCACCTGATGTGAATAGTGTACTCGTTAGAAAAGACTGACGCTGAAAGAGAATGAGGATAGAGGAGAAGGGGATGCCAGAGAATGAGATGGTTGGATGGCATCACCAACTCAATGGACGTGAGTTTGAGCAAACTCCACGAGTTGGTGAGGACAGGGAAGCTTGGCATGCTGCAGTCCATGGGGCCACAAAGAGTAGGACACGACTCTGTGACTGAACAACAACAACAAAACTGAACTAACTTAACTGAGCGAAGTTAAATGCCACAAGCTTCGTACAATTACTGTTTTGATGACAATTCCCTTTTGTTTAAAAAGAAGCAGGTAGGAATGCATCTTAAGTTAATAAAACTATACTTTCAATCTCTTTTTCCCTAGTAAGAAGTTTTTCTTGAAGAAATAAGTAATGACTATCATTAAATGCTTAAACGGTAAACATGTATGTCAAATCTGATGCCATCATATAAAGTAAGAAGCCTCCTGATTTTGCATTGACACGGATACTGCCGTGCCCTAGAGTGCTGTACAGTTTTGTAAATAGCTCTCAGGGAAATAAAAAGTGATTCTCATTAAGTTTAAGAATAAATAATGGACTTTAAGATTCTTAAAATTATTCCCTGGGTTAAGATCTGGAAAGTAAGGTTTTTAAATGAAACTTCAGAAATAGGTGGTAAAGGTGACTGTTACACACAGATCAAAGACTTCCGGTTTTTGTTTCCTTCATCAAAGAAAACCTCAAACCTGTTTTCCCAGGAGAAAAACTGAAAATCAAGACTCTTTTTGCTGGATAGGAAGAAAGGGCTATTTATGTCCAAAATAAAACAGCATATGCTTTAAAGTTGCCACTTTTAAAACATAACTTAATAAGTGAAAATTTTGTAATTTGTGATCAATCAATATTGAGAAAACTAGTCAAAAGTAACTAATTGTCTGGGTATGTGCTTCTGAAGTGAAAATCTTTAAGACATTCTACATGTGATTCTGAACCATGATTTTACAAAAATGCTTTCAAATTATGGCAAAATTACCTATATTGACTAATTTCTTATTATTACAGCACCAACTATTTCTGTAGAATGCATAGATCTGTCAGCAACATCACTGAAACATTCTTCTGAGCTTAAAAAATTTAATCCTTCTTAGTTAAAATATAATTCAGAAAAGAATCTGGACAACAAAGTTTTCAGCCAAGACATTTTTTCCCCTTGGGTTTTGGTAGACAAGAGGTTAAATTAGTCCTTCTCTTCATGTTAATGTAATACACTGGTTTGGCAGTTTAACTTCCTTTTTATTATAGGGGCAGGGAGGCAGAAAAATTAAAATTGAAATGTAATACCATCACCAAAATGTGTCTGGGCAACAGTTGGGGTTGATAGGAATGGCTGATAAAGGTGTGGGACATGGTAAGCTTCCAAAAGTGGCCGATTTGCTCATGAGCCGTCCATCTTATGGGTTCTTTACATGCAAATGTAAAGAAATGGCCAGACACACACTTTGAATCTCTATTCACTTTGTCAATCATTCATTTGTTCGATCATTTGCTTATTCACTCATCCAGTTACTCAATGATTAATAAGTGGTTCCCTGGTGGCTCAGTTGGTAAATAATCTGACTGCAACACGGGAGACCTGGGTTTGATCCCTGTGTTGGGAACAGCCCCTGGAGGAGGGCATGGCAACCCACTCCAGTAGAATTGCCTGGAGAATCCCCATGGACAGAGAAATCTGATGGGTTATAGCCCACGGGGTCACAAAGAGTCAGACACAACTGAGTGACTCAGCACACACTTACTCTGGGCTATAAATATGAATAGAACAAGCCTGAAATCTTAGAGGAGAAAGAAATGTAACCCACTGACAAAAGAATCTTTGCTTCCCAGGTGGCACAGTGGTGAAGAATCCCCCTTCCAATGCAGGAGACTAAGAGACATGGGTTCAATCCTTGAATGGGAGGATCCCCTGCAGAAGAGAATGGCAACCCACTCCAGTATTCTTGCCTGGGAAATTCCATGGACAGAAGAGCCTGGCGAGCTACAGTCAATGGGTTTGAAAACAGTCGGACATGACTGAACACAGCACAGATCAAATAGTACCTTCGACCTGGGGAGACAGGAACGTAAGACAAGAGAATGGAGCAACTCACCATACTACTAATGAAAGCTTACATGGCTTGGGACGTCTAAGTGAGCCAAACCTTAGAATTCCAATCTCTATGGCAAAATTTCAAAAGAGGACATCCTCCCATGTGAAGGACCCTTTAAAGATTTTCAGCAGACGTTTTGGTAGTGTGTCTATTCAGGTCCATCAAATACCATATTTATCCTTAGGTCTATATGACCAAATTACTCTGAATCACATTTCTGGGTAAAAAGCAATAACCAATGCACCAGTCTCCACTTGGAAGGCATGTGAATAAAGAACACCAAGGCCTTGGCCCCCAGGAATGATCAACTCTATAGCAAATGGACAATAGTATTGGTAGTGGTGTGTAGAAAAGATAAACCACTGTCTTTTGTTCCATGGTCTAAAAGTAGCCATTGTGTACTATCTGCTTGCTGGATTTGTGTTGCTTCTCTTGCTGTGTTAAAGGAGCTATTTCTGGAGCTGACCTCTGTATAAAAGCTGGGGTGAGCTGAGCTTTTCTGCCTATTAGAGTGAGCAGTAGAGCAAAGGGTAAACCTCTCTGAGTAGATGGGTCAGAGTACACAGACACTGATTCAGGTTTAGCTGACAGCGCCAGGCAAGGCATTTCTAATCTCCCCAGTTAGCACTAAATCAGCATGGTGTACACGAGCCCTTGACAGAGGACAGACAAATGGGACTCACTAAAAGGATAAAGAGCGGCCTGGTGAAGCACAGATGCTGAATACGATCCAAAGCTTTCATTCCTTAAGCTAAAGACGCTTTGCTGAACCCACATCCATTCAGGACAAGTCTTGGCTCTTGGCTCTTCTGTAGTAAAATGACGCCTTCTAGTCTGATCCTGAGAAAACAGACGATGCCCATTCCAAGAATTTAGAACTCAGTAATTAAAAGGCATACTCCTGCCTCCCCCTCTATTTTCTGTTGCCTGGAGAAGAGAAAAGTCAAAGCAAAAATTAGAAGGCTGCCATCTGAACCATTGTTGTTACCCAGGGCAGGGTAATTCACGGTTTGATTTTCTTCAGTCCTCTTGACAATCAATCATGCCAAGCCACAGAGCAGAAGAAATGTAACCAAGCAGGAACGTGAGCTCTTTTCTGGGCTGTTTTTTTTTTTTTTTTTTTTTTTTTCAAGTTTACAAACGTATCCGAAGAAGGGAAGGGAGGGAAGAACAACAAAAAATCTGACAAAATGACTCTTAAAAGGAACACAGCCACTGGTGTGCTGTTAAACAGCTGAGATTTTTCTAACATAATGTATGCATTGTCTTTACAGAGCACATTTCATTTGTGTTGTCCTAAACACTACAAAGTGTTGTCGAAGAGACACTATGACTCCTGATTTACCAGTGAGGAAACTGAGGCTAGAGACCCTAAGTCACTTTGCCCAGGATCACACAGCCAGAAAGTGAGAAAGCCAGGATCTGAACCTTGCTCAGAGTTAAGATTCCAGAACCTAGGTATTAATCACTCTGCTATTCCAACATAACATTCTGTTAAATGTGTAAACGGAATTTTTATACATAAAATCTCAAATTGAACAAAGTTAATGCTATTTTAAAAACCCCTATGGAAAACCATTTTTGAAGGGGGGAAAAATCAGCAGCAATGAAAATAACCACCCTTTGGTTTATTTATCTTGTAAATTCAAGTTGTGATCATATCTGCTGAAAACAAGACTGATCAGCCAACACCAAATGTATGCCTGCCAGTGTCCGTCAAGCTGCAGTGGTGATGGTGGGAGACGGGGAAGTGGGCAGGCCCCAAAACAATGTGTATTGGAATAAAAATGTCTTAATTCTAAACAATGACTGAATTTGAAGAAGGTATTCAGAAAAAAAAAAGTAAGAAAATTTCCAATGAAAAGTAAAAAGCATTTTCTCTCTATAAAAGGAAAGATTGTCAGAGAAATTAGGAAATAAGTAACTTGAATTCCATGCACAAGCTGGCCCCAAGTTCATAAAATAAATAGCTCATCCATTAGGAAGTTTCTTTTGCCAACCATGGTTTTAAAGTATTAAGTGTTGCATATCTATATACTACTTAGCAGAATATTACCTTAAGTATTTTTTATCATATATTATTTATGTCATAGTAATATATTTTCAAACTGCTTCTATTAGACAAACAACCTACAATCAGGGGATCACACTCCCCCCCCCCCCAAATATAATGACCTATTTGCTTTATTTAGGTCACATTGCCCCATTCTTAATCTCTGTTTCAAAATTTTAATAGGAAGTTTTACTTAATATTTTAATGCATCAAATCTATTATCTCTTACCCACCTCTCAGGAAAGTACCGATCTGTTTAAATTCATGGAGAGAAAATACTAGAATCTGCAATGAGGTCATTTTGCTCTTGGTGTTGAGGAACTATTGTTTTGTAGGCACCTTTCATATATGTCAAGCGCTCTGCCAGGTTCTTCATACCCAAGATTTCATTTTAATACCACACCACTACCAAGCATCACTGTGTCCATTTTACACATAAGCAAGACTCTAGTATCTCTAACACCAACCTCCTCTCAACACTGAACCAGAGTAGAACTTCAACAGACCATCTAGATTGACCATCTGATCTGCCTGTAACTGTTAGATCCAGAAGATAGAGACCCATCTGGTTCACTTTACAGATGATGAAAGTGACGCATCAAGATGTGAAAGGACAGGCCTAGAGGCAAAATGTTTGTTCACAAAAGTCGGAGAGATGGAAATCCCAGGTTCCCATCACTCATGCTCTGCTCTCTTCACTATTCTACAGAGCCTCCCCCTGGACTCAGGAAGAGGGAAAACCCGCCTAAGTTAGTGACCAAAAAGGAGGGGAGGGGGGTGAGGATGGGGGTGTGGTTTGAGCCCCACTGCCTTCTGGGAGATAATCTATACACCCTGATGGCCTGGGGAGGTTCACAGACGTCACAGTTGACAGTAAGAGAGGTCTGCAATGAAGCTTTACCAGGCTACTCTTTAAACTATTCTTTTTTTTTTTCTTTCTCATCTATAAAACAAGACATTGTAATATTACACTTGCTAGGGTTGAGATTACATGAGCTATGTTTGTAAAATACACATTGCAAAGTGAGTGGTCAATAAACAGTAACTATTAGGACAACCTGTCCCCTCTCTTTTGGGGCAAAAGCCTTCATTTTCCACTCTCTAAACCCCCAATGCCTTTGTACCATATTTCTCATTTATAAAGACTTCTGGGCTCCACCTACTGAGTTTCTGGGGTGGCAATTCTGAGAAACTGCATTTCTAACACATTCCCAAATGAGGCTGATGCTGCCATCCTTTTGTTTTGATAGTTTACTCCTCTATTCTCAAAATCTCTCCAAGAAGCACAGCATCCTGTCCACTTAATATGCTTCCCCATCTAGCAGTTCTTTAACTAACTTAAATTTAAGGTTGTTTGTCCAAGCAAAAGAAACAAGGTACAGCAAAGGGAGCTTGTACAAAAAAACGTTTGTGGTATACAACCTCTAGTTTAATACGATTACAACCTGTGACCCCAAATGTCAAAATGTATGGCTTTATGTTCTATGGAATTTTACTCTTATGTGAAAATGATCTTGATCATTAAAACAGAAGATACTGCACTGGAAGGCCTCTCTTCCCCATTTTAGTAAGATCTCACTAACCTGTACCAACAACAAGGAAGGTCAGTCTAAACTGGTGAACAATTATGATGAAAAGTACTGGTTAATAAGTGCCATTTTACTACTTTTAAGTCAATCATCTTGACCTAAGCAAGGTCAAACGACGAGTTAAACTAGCTGCTTAAGGAAGAGAGCAATGCTACTCATCAGTCCCCACCTCAAAAATCGGCCTTGGCTCCCACAGCCTCACTAAGGAAATTCACCTTCTTTAGCTCAAGATTAGAGGCACCAAAAGTAAATCCTCCACAATGCCCCTGTACTTACCATGTACTCCACACAGAAAGGGAAGCACATGTTGTTACCATCACAACAGAATGGACCTGCTCTAGCCTGTGTCCAAACCAATCCATCCCTCATGGTTCTACTTAGATGCCACCTCTCTCACACAGTATTCCCACACTCCCAATTCCCAAATTACTCTTGCAATAACTCTACTACATTGAGGAATCTGAAATTAACAAGAGTAACACATGTAAATATTAAGATCTCCACATAGAAACCTGTACATGGATACTTATAGTAGCTTTATTCATAATGGGCTTCTCTGGTGGCTCAGATGGTAAACAATCTGCCTGCAATGCAAGAGACCTGGGTTCAATCCCTGGGTCCGGAAGATCCTCTGCAGAAGGGAATGGCAACACACTCGAGTATTCTTGCCTGGAGAATTTCATGGACACAGGAGCCTGGCGGGCTATAGTCCATGGGATTGCAAAGAGTAGGACACGACTGAACAACTAACACACTTCTTTCTCATTCATAATTACCAGAACTTGGAAGCAATAAAATAGGTCAAGGTGAATGGATAAATAAAACTGTGATGAATGTGAAAGTCGCTCGCTTATCTCCAACTCTTTGCAACCCCATGGACTATACAGTCCGTGGAATGCTCCAGGCCAGAATACTAGAGTGGATAGCCGTTCCCTTCTCCAGGGGATCTTCCCAACATAGGGACTGAACCCCAGTCTCCTGCATTGCAGGCGGATTCTTTACCAGCTGAGCCATTAGAGAAACCCAAGAATACTGGAGGGGATATAGCCTATCCCTTCTCCAGGGTATCTTCACGACCAAGAAATCGAATCGGGGTCACCTGCAATGCAGGCAGATTTTTTAACAGCTGAGCTACCAGGAAAGTTCTGTGGCACATCCAATGAATATTATTTGGCGCTAATAAGAAATGAGGTATCAGACCACGTTAAATACACAGCTGAAACTCAAATGCATATTATTAAGTGAAAGAAGCCAATCTAAAAAGACTATATACCATACAATGCCAACTTCATGACATTCTGCAAAAGGCTAAACTATGGACACGGTGAAAGGGTCAGGAATTGACAGGGACTGAGAACAGGATGGGGCATGAATAGGCAAAGCACAGAGGATGTTTTTCAGGCATGAAACTATTCTGTATGATGTTACAATGGGAGAGTCATGTCATCAAATAGCTTTCAAAAGCCAGGGAACGTACAATACCTAGAGTGGACCCTAAGGTAAGCTATGGTCTCTGGGTGATGATAAAGTGTCAGTGTAGGTTTGAAGATTGTAACAAATGCGCAGGCTGGTGGGGGGTTTGATATTCCCAGAAGCTGTGCATATGTGGAGGCAAAAGGTATGTGAAAACTCTACATACTGTTAGATTAATTTTGCTGTGAATCTAAAACTGCTTTAAAAATCAAAGTCCATCAAAAATTATATATACACAATCTTTTATATGAAAAGTGCTATCTATCTCGGAGAAGGCAATGGCACCCCACTCCAGTACTCTTGCCTGGAAAATCTCATGGATGGAGGAGCCTGGTAGGCTGCAGTCCATGGGGTCGCGAAGAGTCGGACATGACTGAGCGACTTCACTTTCACTTTTCACTTTCACGCACTGGAGAGGGAAATGGCAACCTACTCCAGTATTCTTGCCTGGAGAATCCCAGGGACGGGGGAGCCTGGTGGGCTTCAGTCTATGGGGTCGCACAGAGTCGGACACGACTGAATCGACTTAGCAGCAGCAGCAGCAGCTATCTATCTATCGATCTATCTAGATTACTTCTCTGATTTCATCCAGACCAGTCTCAAACCCTATCATTATCACAAGGGTAATGACAGACTGGTTCCAAATAGGAAAAGGAGTATGTCAAGGCTGTATATTGTCACCCTGCTTATTTAACTGCTATGCAGAGTACATCATGAGAAACACTGTGCTGGAAGAAGCACAAGCTAGAATCAAGATCGCCAGGAGAAATATCAATAACCTCAGATATGCAGATGACACCACCCTTATGGCAGAAAGTGAAGAAGAACTAAAGAGACTCTTGATGGAAGTGAAAGCGGAGGGTGAAAAAGTTGGCTTAAAGCTCAACATTCAGAAAACTAAAATCATGGCATCTGCTCCCATCACTTCAAGGCAAATAGATGGGGAAACAGTGGAAACAGTGGGTGATTTCATTTTTCTGGGCTCCAAGATTGCTGCAGATGGTGATTGCAGCCATGAAATTAAAAGACGCTTACTCCTTGGAGGGAAAGTTATGACCAGCCTAGACAGCATATTAAAAACCAGAGAAATTACTTTGCCAACAAAAGTCCGTCTAGTCAAGGCTATGGTGTTTCCAGTAGTCATGTATGGATATGAGAGTTGGACTATAAAGAAAGCTGAGCGCCGAAGAATTGATGGTTTTGAACTGTGGTGTTGGAGAGGACTCGAGAGGCCCTTGGACTGCAAGGAGATCCAACCAGTCCATCCTAAAGGAGATCATTCCTGGGTGTTCATTGGAAGGACTGATGCTGAAGCTAAAACTCCAATATTTTGGCCACCTGATGCAAAGAGCTGACTCATCTGAAAAGACCACGATACTGGGAAAGATTGAGGGCAGGAGGAGAAGGGGACAACAGAGGATGAGATGTTTGGATGGCATCACCAACTCGATGGACATGGGTTTGGGTAGACTCTGGGAGTTGGTGATGGACAGGGAAGCCTGGCGTGCTGAGCTTCATGGGGTCTCAAAGAGTCGGACACAACTGAGGGACTGAAATGAACTGAACTAGATTATGCATGATGCAGTTAACAAGGGAAGATATGAAGATAAGTAGTAAAAGTAGGTATCAAAATTTTGAATTCCAGTTAGGTTTTAACTTTTTATTTTATATTGGAGTGGGAAAGATTGAAGGCAGGCGGAGAAGGGGATGAGAGAGAACGAGATGGTTGGGTGGCATTGCTGCTTCAATGGACATGATTCTGGGCAAATGCTGGGAGATAGTGAAGAACAGGAAGGCCTGGCGTGCAGTCCTTGAGGTCGCAAAGAGTCGGACACGACTGAGCGACTGAACGACAACCAAAGCTGATTAACAACGTGGTGTTACTTTCAGGTGTATAACAAAGTGATTCAGTTATACATATACATGTCTCTATTCTTTAGTTTTAAGGGAGAAAACCAGCATGAAGCATGTTTCTTCCTAAAGGAAAAAAATTGCAAACATATCTTTCTCTTCTGTTTCAAATATCTTTATAGGATTATAAGAACTTTTAAAGCCTCTTTCCAATCATCATAGAAATTGACTGCAAATTAAGTTTGAATACTACTACTATTTGGGGGGCAGGAGAGGGATTACATGGAAACCGATTTTTCTTTTAATACTTTTCAGGAAAATTTACCTCAGAATAAAGTTTCTGGTTTTTTTTTTGTTTTGTTTTGTTTTTTTTTTAATGAAACCTCAAAGCTACTCTACCGATAGAACAAGTCATGAATGGTTTTCTAAGACTCCAAACATGGCAGAGTTTAGAGGACAAAGCCAGAGTGGCCCCTGCACACAGCTGGTTCCATCAGACACTTAAGTGAATGTCCAGTTTGGTGTCATTACTGGGTTTTTAGAATGTATCTCTCAACTCATGAGGTTAAAAAAAAAAAATCACACAATACTGAATGGCTTACATTAGTTTCATTAATGTCTGAATTTCAGCAAAATCTTTCATCTGGGAATTATTCCAAAATAGAGGGGGTTCGGTCACTAATAGAAGTCATTCCAAAGAAACATGTGTTTCCTTAGCTCTATTCCCATGACTAAATGTCTTTTCAATGTCCTTTTATTTATTATGATTTATTAAGACACACTCGTATCACTCCCTTAACATTAGAACTCCTCAAGTTTTGTTAACTCTTGGGACGGTGGAAGAACTTAGAGGGGAAAGGTTTCCAACAACAATAATACAATGGTGATATTTTGAGCATAAATGGTGATATCTGTACCAAGCACTGTATAAGCTCTTTACATACATTGTGTCTCCCAAGGACACTTTCTGTAGCATGCTAGCAGACACATTCCATAACATGGTACAAGAGAACAAAGGGTGTGGGGACCCTGGAGAACTTCTAAGAGAGAAGCAGAAAATACAGCCTACCACTTGGAGGGTGGATTTTGTGCCTCAGCTTCCTGTCTTTAAAGTGGAAATGAAAATACTTATCCCTCCTGAGACATTTTTTGAGGAAATATGAGATAATATAGGCAAAGTACCTGAAATCATAACCGTCCCACAGTTGGACTCGCCCTCTGGTATTTTTAAAACACTTGACAGAATCTAAAACTTCTAGATACCTTAGAGTCCCCAGTCCTGCTTCCCGCCCCCCCGCCCCCCCTCAGTGTGGACCATTTTTAAAGTCTTTATGGAATTTGTTACAATAATGCTTCTGTTTTATGTTTTGTTTTGCCCTTTTTTTTTTTTTTTTTGGCCACAAAACATGTAGGATCTTGGCTCCCCAACCAGGGACTGAACTCGCAACCACTGAAAGGCAGATTCTTAATCTCTGACTGCCCAGAAGTACCCCCCTAATCATGCCTTTAAAAACCCTTCTTCACATGCTCAGAGCCCTAATGCAGACTGTAGAAATCCTCTGCCTAGCTTTATTAGTAGCTAACTGACCTTGTCCCCCTAACCCCCCCCACACACTAATCTACATCTCACATTAATAGTTTTCTAAGTACACACATCCAGTGGCTATTCACTGAGCACCTACCACCTCTCAGCTGTGGCCTGGGCCTACTGAGGACACAGCACAGGGCAAGGTGAGGACATCCTTACATTCCAGTACAGGAGAGACACCGAGAGAGACAGAAACAAGCGCTGGAGGAGAAGTGCTGGGACAGCAGTAAACAGGGTGGCAGTGATGAAGGAGCCACAGAGACACACCCTCAGAGAGATGTTTAAACCAAAGGATAAGGATCACAATTTATCGAGGCTTCCAAAGAACCATTTCGGGCTATAAGAACAGCATTTGCAAAGACTCTAAGATGGAAGGGACTTGGCACATCTTACTACCAGAGTCTGTCAATACCCACCTTAAAAACCAGTGGCATGAAAACCTACTTAACCTTCAGAGGCAAAATGTTGCTTTTATGTCTAGTGCAGTTAGATGACTGACCACAGCTTCTGTCTGGGAACTGGAAAAGCTACAGGTCTCCTGCACACTGGTATGACTTCAAGCATTCTCAGTGTAACAGGAGTATAATGGTATAGCAAAACAGGACATTTACACAAAGAGACAGTCATTGTCACTGAAGTTATCTGAGGCTTAAAATAAAATCCAGAATAAAGAAAAAATCGTGATTCTAAATAGGCAAAACATTAGAAACTTACAAGTGGGTGTGTCTATAGAATCCTGGTGGTACTTTTATGTGATTTAAGGTGGAAGGAAAGAGGCAGAGAAAAGTGCCTAAAGCTAAAAAGAGGTAAGTGGCATTGCCATCTGAAAGAAAGGAAGTAAAGTGTATTAGAAAAGAAAGAGGGAGAAGGGGTAGGAAGGAGGAAAGGGAAGGAAGACAGGGAGGCAGGGGAAAGGAATGGAGGGGGGAGGGGCAGAGAAGCAAATCAGTAAGATTAGAACTAATGAAGGTTCAGGCTAGAAGAAAACTTGAAGAGGCTCTTTACTCCTCCTACCTACAAGGCAAGGACCCAGAAACCTGCAGTCTTCAGTGATTTGATTACAATTAGTCAAGTCTAGGCTTATGTTTTCAATATGACTGATTTTGACACACTTTGTGCAAGACTCTAGAATGAAGTATCAAAGGAAATTTTTTCTGTATTGAGAAAAAGCAGCAGGGATCTTGGGAATCAGCATAAATTCCATGAAGATACCTTGTCAGAAACATTTTATTTACCTGTTGCTTTGTTTTCAGAATGTAACCAGTGCGTCAGGAGCTTGTGATGAACCCTGTGTATCTGGCAAATGCCAGGTGTTGGACCACATCTGTGTGGAAGCAAGGAGAACAAGGCAGGCAAGTCTAACAGGGTAAATGTCCTAACAAACTATGCAGATGAATGTGGTTATTGTCAGCCTAACAGCAGCATGGAAAGGTGACAGAGGACCTGAGAGAAGAGAAGTGAGGAGGAAGGAAAGGCAGGAAGCAAAGGCAGAGGACGGAGTGGGAGAGAGAACATGGGAGACACCAAGTAAAAAAGATGGGCAAGTTTGAAAAAAGGTTTATTTTTTTAATTAATTAATTTGGCTGCACCAGGTCTTAGTTGCTGCAAGGGGAATCTTCCCTGTGGCATGTAGGATCTTTGCTCCCTGACCAGGGATTGAACTAGGACCCCTGCTTTGGAAGCACAAAGCCTTAGCCACTGGAACACCAAGGAAGGCCCTTGAACAAAAGTTTTAAATGACAACTTAAAAAAATGGGAGGGGAACGACATGGGAAGCCAAATTGTAGAAAACCAGCCACATGTGACCACGATAATTTAAATTCATGAAAAGAAAATAAAACTCAAAATTCACTTCTTTAGTCACACAGGCCATCTATGAAGTATCACAGACACAGGACACTCACACCACTGCAGAAACTTCTAGTGGACAGAGCTAAGGGGGTAAAGAAGACGTCCCTTCTGGATTTCACAGTGCTATAGTTTCCTGTGTTCCATTAAGATTATTCCTGCTTTCTTTCACTGCAAGTTGGGAACACAAATACAGTCCCATCACAAAGGTGCACAAGATTCCTATTTTGCTAACCTTGGTGCACCTGGGATTATTCAAAAGCACCCGAAGTGGTGGCCACCAAAATGCTGGTCATTCATGGCTACACAAAGAATACACTGAAATTGCTAATGCCGAAGAAGATGCAGCCTCTGTATTTGGATTTTAGACATTATTATTATTCACTTCTTATATGTAGACTACATCATGAGAAATGCTGGATTGGATGAAGCACAAGCTGGAAATCAAGATTGACAGGAGAAAGATCAATAACCTTAGACATGCAGATGAAACCATACTTATGGTAGAAAGCGAAGAAGAACTAAAAAGCCTCTTGACGAAAGTGAAAGTGAAGAATGAAAAAGTTGGCTTAAAACTCAACATTCAGGAAACTAAGATCATGACATCTGGTCTGATCACTTCACGGCAAATAGATGGGGAAACAATGAAAACAGTGACAGACTTTATTTTTGGGGGCTCCAAAATCACTGCAGATGGTGACTGCAGCCATGAAATTAAAAGACGCTTGCTCCTTGGAAGAAAACCTATGACCAACCTAGACAGAATATTAGAAAGCAGAGACATTATTTTGCCAACAAAGGTCCATATAGTCAAAGCTATGGTTTTGCCAGTAGTCATGTATGGATGTGAGAATTGTACCATATAGAAGAATGAATGCTGAAGAATTAACGCTTTTGAACTGTGGTGTTGGAGAAGACTCTTGAGAGTCCTTGGACTGCAAGGAGATCCAACCAGTCCATCCTAAAGGAAATCAGTCCTGAATATTCATTGGAAGGACTGATGCTGAAGCTGAAACTCCAATACTTTGGCCACCTGATGCGAAGAACTGATTCATTGGAAAAGACCCTGATGCTGGGAAAGATTGAAGGTGGGAGGAGAAGGGGATGACAGAGGATGAGATGGTTGGATAGCATCATCGACTTAATAAACATGAGTTTGGGTAAACTCCGGGAGTTGGTGATGGACAGGGAGGCCTGGCATGCTGCGGCACACGGGGTTGCAGAGTCAGACACAACTGAGCCACTGAACTGAACTGAAAGGTTACTTTGCTCGCTTGAGTTTCTTCTGTAAAATGAATATAAACAGGAGTTGGTATATAAGCTCCAGGAGTTGGTGAAGGACAGAGAAGCCTGGTGTGCTGCAGTCCATGGGGTTGCAAAGAGTCAGACATGACTGAGCAACTGATTATTCACTTCAGTATCTGGCCGGGGGAGGTGGGGAAGATGGCTAAATAGAAAAGCTTTTAATTTAGATAGAAAATGTTTTTAATTATTGCTAACAGAAGGGTCTGTTATGAGCCTTAGGCCACAAGTTAGATCTCTTGGAATAGAGGTCCCTTTAGAAAGGAAGGCCTCTCCCACCTCAACCCAGGGGCTGGAATGTGACCACTGAAACAAGGTAAAGAAATGTGGACCTGCCTAGTTAAGAAAGGTATCTTGGTATAATTCATTGCTGTCTGTAATTTCTCCTGCGACTCCTCTGGGCAAACATAGACCTTACATACTACCGCAGTCAAATGCCCTCATGCAGTGAACAATCTGTAAAACCATATATGGTAACCCTGTACACATGTGACTTTGGAAAAATCTCTAAAGCCTCAGTTGTGTGTGCACGGTCAATCACTCAGTCGTGTCTGACTCTTTGCCACACTGTGGACTGTAGCTCGCCAAGATCCTCTATCCATGGAACTTTCCAGGTAAGAATACTACGGCAGGTTGCTATTTTCCACTCCAGGGGACCTTCCCAACCCAGGGATCGAACCAGTGTCTCCTGTGCTTCCTGCACTGGCAGGTGGATATTTTACCACTGCTCCACCTGGGAAGCCCAAGCTTCAGGCACCACACCTCAAAACAAATACAATACCACCTGTACCTCATAGGGTTGGAAGGAGGATTAAACAGGGTAAAAGATAAAGCACCCAGCATAGAGCCGGGAGACTGAGGACCAATGACTTAGGAAATGTTAACTGCCACTTCTCTGTTTCCCCCTGGCCACTTATGTCCATGCCCCTGGAACTTCCTATTAAGAATGGATTAGACTAAACCATTGAAAGTAGTTAATGCGTTCAGGATTAGGCAGTCCCTAGGAGCTCTGTCACAGAAGTTAGCTGTTTACATAGCACTTGAGTGTTGAAGCTTGCTTGCTGTATGACCCACTGTGTTGTACAGTACTAATCATTTAACCTGCATCATCTCCATTCCACTTCTTTATAAATTGATTGCTTGTTGTAACCAAATATTGCAGTATACTACACTAGAGGAGGACACTAGTTTTAAATTTCACTTCATAAATTCCATCTGGGAAAGCTTTTAAATCCACTCAATGACTGTAGTGGATAAACAGAAATCTTACCCACATAAACCCCAAACCCTAACCACTCCCATGACATTCAGTCATTTTCACTCTGGGAACAAATCTGAATTCTTTTTTCCTAAATTAAAAATTCATTTTAAAGAAAAGTAGTATTAAACTACTCCATAAACAATAAACCACACTTAAATCTTGGTTGTAATAAATATCTCCTGCCTACAGCTATTAGATTCCACAAGTGAGTTTTTTAAGTTTATCGGCAAAACAGAATATTTATTCTGACCGTGATATGCTTTCTGTGGCTTCAAGTTCTCTTGGTTTCCATTCTAATACTTGGGGGAGGGGAGGGTCCTGTCCAGAAACCTGTAACAGATTTATTCAGGAGACAAGAGTGCTATCAAAGATCACCATTTCACCACTGTGAGGTTGGTTTTTGCCTTAGGACAATAATATCAAACGGTGGTACCTTTGCCTCTCTCTTATTTTCTTTCTTTTTTTTTTTTAATTTTATTTTCTTAGTGATTGATTAAAACTGTAAAAATTAGTTTGAAAAATCAGCAAATTACCTAGCAAGAGTTAAAGATCTAGGGTAGGCATTTTACTCAAAGGCCTGGCTAGCTTTTCAAAATGAACTGTAACATATACCTTTGCTCAACTAAAGAACTTGTCAGGGGTCGAGGGAGGAGCTTCTTATTTTATGAGTAAGCGCTTATATTATTATTTAAAGTAGGTAGTGAAGGTAAGAAGGATCTAAAGTGGCACAGAGAAGACACATGTATATACAAGCTATCCCAAACTCCAAATTCAGCCACTGGAATTTAACATCCATGGCCCTAAGATCTAGGATTTCATCCTAACACAACCTCAGGTTGAAGCTGGGAGGCAGCCACACAGGGCCTAAGGAGGCCGCTGATGCGAGGGCTGGAAGCAGACAGTTTACTTCCACGTGACTATGCGCTTATACTGAGGACAATCACGAAGCCCCGATCTTATCATCTAGGACCTCTTTCTTAGATTATAAAACTCATCACTCATACTTAAAAATCCTGACGATTATTCATAAGAGTCTATTTTAAAGTTCTATAAAAACAGTTACATTTATAAAAAAAATCTTGTATTTGGTAATTTTCTAGCCCTAAGTTTGGCATTTCTATAAAAGAGCAAGGTAAATTATCTTCATAGACCTTTTAAGTTTCACACAACTTGAAACCTAAAAATACTATGAAAAGAAATCCAGCCACTCATAATGTAAACCGGTGTGGCTTTTCCAAGAGGCGATTTGCTAATACATGGTTAAAAAAAATAAACATCTATATTCTCTTTCATCAAAAATATTGCCCCCAACAGATGAAAAAGACAAGACTAAAGGATGGCTCATCAAACAGTGATTATTTCAGTGAAAAATCTGAAACAATTCAAAAGCCCAACTGTAGGGAACTGGTTAAATAAACTACATGATGGAATGCTAGTCTATATCTAGCCATTTAACAAATGGTTACTTCACTGATATTTAAACAGGCACAAGAGAATAAGCTACAAAAACCATCAAGAACAGTATGTACAGATTGACCCTTTTGTTGTTGTTATTCTGGGCTCAAGGGTGGAGCTACCAGCTGGGCTATGGGGGCAGGAGGGGAAGAGGCAGAGTCCAGGGACAAGGAGTTTGTTAAGAGGAAAGAGAGGGCCAAAGCACTGTGCACATGGGAGACAGTATGTGTGGTGTAACGCAGACGCAGAAAAACATGGAAGTGACAGGGCCAGTAAACGGCTGAAGATGTGGGGTATGCCTGCTGCATGGAGAGAACAGCAGACCCCTTAGGAAGGAGACTTAAAAAAAAGAAGTAAAGAGAGAAACTATAAAGAGCGTTTAAAGGCATACTCAGGTGTTTGGAAATCTTCTGGAAGCACAATGGAGAAGCAGAGGATTTTAGTATCGCCAGTGAGATAAGAATGATCCTATCTACCTTTAGATCACGACCCCTAAGATATGTCTCTAGCCCAGTCTCTCCACCAATCTTAAAACCAGACCCGTACTGCCAACTGAGTTTCTAATGGTTTATACCACATGGTTCATGAAGTCTAATACTTGCCTCAAATTTAAGAAGTCCTACATCAAGCTTTTAATCAAATCTTTAAACCTACTCTATTCTAGAAAACCACACCAAAACCATCCATTTTTGCTCTCATACTTCCACACTTAAAAAGTTGAAAAATTTGCCTTAAAATTTTTCAACTCTCTCATTCCTTCATTGAGCACCCATAGCCCTTAGTTCGAGCAGCTAACCATCTCTTGGTGAGATACTGCAAACAGTCTTGTAAATGATCTCTCTCCCACTCTACCGTCCATACTACAGTGCTGTTGTTATGAGCAACCTCACCAAATAATAAAAAACAACACTCCACTCCCTAGTTTCAAAGCCTCTGAGGGCCCACTAGTGTCTGCCACTAAACTGTAAAGTCAAACTGCCTCCTGATGAGGTTTTCCTCAGCTTCTTAATTTACTACAGTGTATAGAAGGCAGTTTCTTAATATACTAACACTTGGTTCAGATCTATGTTAAAGCCACCCCATGGTGCAAATAAGTGAAAATATACAAGTGAGTGTTTCTGCAACAATGCCACACTGTATTAAAATGTGTATTCCTGGACTTCCCTGGCGGTCCAGTGGTTAAGAATCCACCTGCCAATGCAGGGGACACAGGTTTGATCCCTGGCCCAGGAAGATTCCACATGCTGTGGAGTAATTAAGCTCATATGCTACAACCACCAAGCCTGTGCTCTAGAGCCCGTGTGCCATGATGAAGAGAAGCCCTTGCTTGCTGCAAGTAGAGACAGCCCACGCACAGCAATGAAGACCCAGTGTAGCCCAAAATAAATTAATAACATGTGCATTCCTTAGTATATGTCCTGTGTTTACTTTTGGAGTATCAGCAGTCCACCTGGAATATTGTAGGTGTTCAAACAATTTGACAATTTGTTCGTTCAATCAACTTGTTTTACACATATATGACACAGTGGCAGTACTGGCCTGTGTAAGAATTTTAAGGGTAAGTTTCTTCTTAAGGAACATACCCCATCCTAAAAAGATTCTTCCATGGGTGAATCTCATCTATGCATTCACCATGAAAAGGTATCAGCATCCCATATCACCCACAAATCATTCATTAACAAATAAGACTTGTTCTTTAGTGCTATTTGGAGTCTTAACCAGACCATGAGTTTTAATCAGCAAAATAAAAATCAACTGGCTCTCGGGGTTCTTTGGCCTCATTAAAGAATGCATGAGAGTGACACATTAAACTTGTTTTTATAAGCATACATGAAGCTTGCCCTAAAATCCAAGCAGTTCTAGGACAATATAGAATAGTTAACTCTCTAATGCAGGATTATGAGGTTATCATCTCTTTTATCAGAAAATAATAAATCTATAGATAATATCTAAAATCTTACACTTGCTGACCAATATATTTGTGGCAAGGAAATCTGATAAAAAGTTACAGTGCTGCTGAATTTATATCAAGAAGGGAACCGGCTTAATCTATGATTACCACAAATTTCTTTTTTATGGAGTCTTCTAATAATATGTCCCAATAAACGAGCTCCCCCTTTTGTTCATTTACTTTCCCATTTATAAGTACTGGTGCTTCCTGGTCTCAAAAAATTTATCAGATTGATTGCCGAAAGCCAACATCTATCATTTGCTTGGGAACAGAGCTAAAGCTTGAATAATCTACCAGAGTTCTACATATTTTAACGACGTGATGATGATATTCATCACTACAATAGCTAATGCGTGTATACTACTCACGTAACCAGTGCAAGTTCCAGTGTACACTTCACGTTCTTGCTGTTCAGTCGCCCAGCTGTGTCCGACTCTTAGCGATCCCATGGACTGCAGCACACCAGGCTTCCCGGCCCTTCACCAACTCCAAGAGCTTGCTCAAACTCAAGTCCATTGATTCAGTGATGCCATCCAACCATCTCAGCCTCTGCCATCCCCCTCTCCTCCTGCCTTCAATCTTTCCCAGCATCAGGGTCTTTTCAAATGAGTCAGTTCTTTGCATCAGGTGGCCAAAGTATTGGAGCTCCAGCTTCAGCATCAGTCCTTCCAATGAATATTCAGGACTGATTTCCTTTAGGATGGACTGGTTGGATCTCTTTGCAGTCCAAGGGACTCTTAATAGTTTTCTCCAACACCACAGTTCAAAAGCCTCAATTCTTCAGTGCTCAGCTTTCTTCACAGTCGAACTCTCACATCCATACATGACTACTGGAAAAACCATAGCCTTGACTAGACGGACCTTTGTTGGCAAAGTAATGTATGCTTTTTAATATGCTATCTAGGTTGGTCATAACTTTCCTTCCAAGGAGTAAGCGTCTTTTAATTTCATGGCTGCAATCACCATCTGCAGTGATTTTGGAACCCAGAAAAATAGTCTGACACTGTTTCTACTGTTTCCCCATCTATTTCCCATGAAGTGATGGGACCGGATGCCATGATCTTCGTTTTCTGAATGTTCAGCTTTAAGCCAACTTTTTCACTCTCCTCTTTCACTTTCATCAAGAGGCTTTTGAGTTCCTCTTCACTTTCTGCCATAAGGGTGGTGTCATCTGCATATCTGAGGTTATTGATATTTCTCCTGGCAATCTTGATTCCAGCTTGTGCTTCTTCCAGCCCAGCGTTTCTCATGATGTACTCTGCATAGAAGTTAAATAAGCAGGGTGACAATATACAGCCTTGACGTACTCCTTTTCCTATTTGGAACCAGTCTGTTGTTCCATGTCTAGTTCTAACCATTGCTTCCTGACCTGCATATAGGTTTCTCAAGAGGCAGGTCAGGTGGTCTGCTATTCCCATCTCTTTCAGAATTTTCCACAGTTTATTGTGATCCACACAGTCAAAGGCTTTGGTATAATCAATAAAGCAGAAATAGATGTTTTTCTGGAACTCTCTTGCTTTGTCCATCATCCAGCGGATGTTGGCAATTTGATCTCTGGCTCCGCTGCCTTTTCTAAAACCAGCTTGAACATCAGGAAGTTCACGGTTCACGTATTGCTGAAGCCTAGCTTGGAGAATTTTGAGTATTACTTGACCAGCGTGTGAGATGAGTGCAATTGTGCGGTAGTCTGAGCATTCTTTGGCATTGCCTTTCGTTGGGATTAGAATGAAAACTGACCTTTTCCAGTCCTGTGGCCACCTCTGAGATTTCCAAATTTACTGGCATACTCAGCGCAACACTTTCACAGCATCATTTTTCAGGATTTGAAATAGCTCAACTGGAATTTCATCACCTCCACTAGCTTTGTTCATACTGATGCTTTCTAAGGCCCACTTGACTTCACATTCCAGGATGTCTGGCTCTAGGTGAGCGATCACACCATCATGATTATCTGGGTCATGAAGATCTTTTTTGTACAGTTCTTCTGTGTATTCTTGCCACCTCTTCTTAATAACTTCTGCTTCTGTTAGGTCCATACCGTTCCTGTCCTTTATCGAGCCCATCTTTGCATGAAATGTTCCCTTGGTATCTCTAATTTTCTTGAAGAGATCTCTAGTCTTTCCCATTCTGTTGTTTTCCTCTATTTCTTTGCACTGATCGCTGAGGAAGGCTTTGTTATCTCTCCTTGTTATTCTTTGGAACTCTGCATTCAGATGCTTATATCTTTCCTTTTCTCCTTTGCTTTTTGCTTCTCTTCTTTTCACAGCTATTTGTAAGGCCTCCTCAGACAGCCATTTTGCTTTTTTGCATTTCTTTTCCATGGGGATGGTCTTGCTCCCTGTCTCCTGTACAATGTCACGAACCTCCATCCATAGTTCATCAGGTACTCTGTCTATCAGATCTAGGCCCTTAAATCTATTTCTCACTTCCACTGTATAATCATAAGGGATTTGATTTAGGTCATACCTGAATGGTCTAGTGGTTTTCCCTACTTTCTTCAATTTAAGTCTGAATTTGGCAATAAGGAGTTCATGATCAGAGCCACAGTCAGCTCCTGGTCTTGTTTTTGCTGACTGTATAGAGCTTCGCCATCTTTGGCTGCAAAGAATATAATCAATCTGATTTTGGTGTGACCATCTGGTGATGTTCATGTGTAGAGTCTTCTCTTGTGTTGTTGGAAGACAGTGTTTGCTATGACCAGTGCGTTCTTTTGGCAAAACTCTATTAGCCTTTGCCCTGCTTCATTCCGTATTCCAAGGCCAAATTTGCCTGTTACTCCAGGTATCTATTGACTTCCTACTTTTGCATTCCAGTCCCCTATAATGAAAAGGACATCTTTTTTGGGTGTTAGTTCTAGAAGGTCTCGTAGGTCTTCACAGAACCGTTCAACTTTGGCTTCTTCAGCATTACTGGTTGGGGCATAGACTTGGATTACTGTGATATTGAATGGTTTGCCTTGGAAACGAACAGAGATCATTCTGTCGTTTTTGAGATTACATCCAAGTACTACATTTCGGACTCTTTTGTTGACCATGATGGCTACTCCATTTCTTCTAAGGGTTTCCTGCCTATAGTAGTAGATATAATGGTCATCTGAGTTAAATTCACCCATTCCAGTCCATTTTAGTTTGCTGATTCCCAGAATGTCCACATTCACTCTTGCCATCTCCTGTTTGACCACTTCCAATTTGCCTTGATTCATGGACCTAACATTCCAGGTTCCTATGCAATATTGCTCTTTACAGTATTGGACCTTGCTTCTATCACTAGTCCCATCCACAACTGGGTATTGTTTTTGCTTTGGCTCCATCCCTTCATTCTTTCTGGAGTTATTTCTCCACTGAACTCCAGTAGCATATTGGGCACCTACCAACCTGGGGAGTTCCTCTTTCAGTATCCTATCATTTTGCCTTTTCATACTGTTCATGGGGTTCTCAAGGCAAAAATACTGAAGTGGTTTGCCATTCCCTTCTCCAGTAGACCACATTCTGTCAGACCTCTCCACCATGACCTGCCCATCTTGGGTGGCCCCATCTTGGCATGGCTTAGTTTCACTGAGTTAGACAATACACGACTGCTGGCAAAACCATAGCTTTGACTATATGGACCTTTGTTGGCAAAGTAGTGTTTTTGCTTTTTAATATGCTATTAGGTTTGTCATAGTTTTTCTTCCAAGGAGCAGGCGTCTTTTAATTTCATGACCAGTGTACGCTTTATATTTGTCTTATTTAATATACAGAACCCTTTAAGGTAGGCCCAATAATATCTCCATTTTACAGATGGGAAACTGAGGCATGGGGAAGCATAACTGGCTTCAGATCACATAGACAGTAAGTAGCCAAGCTAGGGTTCCAACCTAGACTCCACTCTCTTTAACCTCGACATCCTACTAGATGGGATCATTCTGTTAACATACTGAAAGGGAGAGATGACAGATAAAGAGGTGCATTTCAGCCTAGAGCATTCTGGTCAGTATTTCCTCATAAGTCTTCAGGTTATAGATAAAGAATCTGTCCAATTCCATTCATATTTTTTCACCAATTTTGAGTATTAATATGTAATCAGAATGTACAGCATTTTCTTTGAAATGTCTAACTATGAAAGCATTAGTAGATATACTGTTCTGTTATTTCTCCCCTCTGGATAACACAACTTTGAAATATAATGTGAGCCACAAATGCATGTCACATATAGGATTTTAAACTTTTTTAGTAGTGATATTTAAAAATTTAGAAAGAAAATAGGTAAAATTCATTTTAATGATATATTTTATTTAACCTAATATGACAAAATAATTTTTCAACATATAATCTGTACAAACTATTAAAAACAGACTGTGCATTCTTATTTTCACATTACAGCTTCAAAATCCAGAGTGTTTTTTTTTTTTTTTTACAGTTACAGCACATTTCAATGAAAACTAGTCCCTGCTTAACAGTCACATGGGGTTAGTGGCTACAGTAATGAACAGCACAGTTCTAGAGCATGTACCCGACTCTATGGTCAAAGTAAATATGAAACCATGCCTCTTTTCACATATTTCCTTCACAAACTTTTTGCCTTGATCTATTATCGTCTTTAAACTACAAAAAAAAAAAAAAAAGAAGAAGAAGAAGAAGAAAAAGAAAACTTACATGATACCTTGAAGGTTGCCTGATGATCAACATTAATTGCTAACTGAATGTGCCCCTAGACACACTTTAATGTGTCCAAGAGAGGAGTTCAATAACGCTTTCCTCAGCTCCTGTCTTACCACTTAACTGTTCTGTGGCCCAAACAGGAGGTTTGAGTAACAAACTGAAAAGTAAAAATATGTACCTACTTCTTGAAAAACAAGCTGTGGGTAGGTCAAATTGTCTTTTATTTCCAATGCACAACATTTCTCTCTCTGTGTAGTTACCTACATGGAATATAGTTGAATCTGGTCACTTCACTCTGACATTAATTCTTCAGTTAAAAGTGAATTTCACCCTAAATTCCCAGTCTGGATTTTCTCTCTCAGCAGTCAATTTGAGGCTATCAACATTAGATCAGTGGGGGAGAGTAGGGTGTGGAGAGGCTGGAGGTGGGGGCACCTCATGGATAGCAATGGCTGTTTTTTACCACTCATGCTTCATTTACTCAACAATTAAGTACATGTTAACCCTACCACCCTATAATCTTGAAAATGTGAAAAATTAATTTGAACAAAATTTTCCTCTCTACCCTACCTAAGAGTAGGGATAACATCTAGTAAAAACAGAATTCAACCTTTACAGGATTATTCAATTTAGTTGGTAAAAATCAACTGTTAGTACACTCCCACCAACCAGTCCCCTCAAAAAAAAAAAAAGGGCAGAGGGTGAAGGGAGGGAGGGAGAATGTCAAAACAAAAGCCTGTGCTAGAAAATTTACAAGGAAAAAGAACAAACATCCTCTTTGGGAATTACTCTAGGCTACACAGCAAAGAATTATAGCACGTAAACTGAGGTTACATAAACACTCTAATAAAATCCAAGGCTTGATTTATAGAAGCAGCCTGTCTCGGGCTTGCTTCCATAGAAGACCTAGGCCTGAAAACCAGCAGAGCTGCCCTCCACCTCCCCAGCAGCAGGAGGAAAGGTTTGCTAGGAGCTGCTATCCTCTTCGATGGCAGGGGTTAGTGGGGATCCACTGCCCCCAGTCTACAGAAGGCTCTCCATCACCACCCCCAAGCTCCAATCCCCATCACCACCATGAGCATAAAAAAGAAAAATACAAGGGCAAAGCAGTTGTAAATAAACTGAGTGACGCTCACACACCCTCAGACACAGAGAAAGAACTATTAAAATAAAATCAACTCGATAAATACAGAATGATGTGTATGAAGGCCCCAGTGATAATCAGGAGAGGCTCTGTTTGCCAAACTAGCTCAAAGAGGTTAATTCATGGTGTTAGAGAACTCTCAGGTAATTCTTTTTCCAAACTCTCTTCCATCTCCACAGAAGCTCTGACTTCAGCCCTTGCCTCCATCTAGGGAATGGAATTCCTTTCTTCATGCAGGTGTTGTTTCACCTTTACTGATAGCTGCTTCATTCAAGTACCTCATCAACATTCATTTATTACCACTTTCCTACACATTGCTCTTCATACAAGACAAGGGTTAATGGAGAACAGCCTTGATGAAAGGTGTGCCATAATTATGCTCACTGTTTCTAAAGGAAGGGGAAGGGGAGAAGATAGTTAAAGAAAGGGAAAAAGCAAGCTTCACAGACAGATAAGCCTTATAGTATATGACCCCAACATTTTTAGTAGATAAAGCTAATTTCACCTTTCAGGGAAGATGTTTTATTTTTATCAGCGGCAAAGAAGTGGACCTGCCTCATTCACACATAATGACATCAGAGGTCTTTGATAATTTTTCCATTTCTAAATTTGCCTTGAGAATTAAAAGTCAAAGTTTTTTAAACGTCATCTTCTTAAATTAATTTAATTGGATGAATCTAAAGTTCAACAGACTATCATGACGCATTTTAAGCTCTACAACATTTTCTGAGACTAAGTGTGTCCAGATGATCATAGCTCCACTCTCACATATAAAATTATTCAAAACTGCGTCAGATAATTAAGACTGGCTTGTGAGAAGGCTGAAAGTCACACTGCTGCAATGTCTCCAAGTAAAACACAGGCTGAATTTCACGAAAAGCATTTAGATTTCTATCAGCTGGTTTGTTAGGCTCACCTTGCAGTGAACGTGCAACCAGAAAGAACCACAAGACCTCAAATAAACAGCTTCATTTCTGAGTCAATGGCCTTTTACAAGTACTCATAAAGCCTCCATGCATAATACAGAGGTGTCACTGGTGAGCCTGGGCTGAAACAGATTCTCCCAAAGAAACTTCCAGAACAAGACTGTGAAACAGAACTAAACAGTGCCATCTGGTGCGAGAAAAACAAGGAAAAATATTAGCTAGAACTGCAAGGCAGCAACTCATTCTAAATCTCAACTTGTATTAGAATTAGTGCTTTACTTTTTTCAGAGAAAGGCCCTAGTGTTTCATGCGTAATTATATTTTTACACATTGAAAATAATGAGGTTTTGTTTTCTTAAATGGAAACAACCCAAACCATCAGCAAGTGAGCTACATAAACTTAAAAACTCCTATGACAGTTTTGATAGGATCTGCCTCATTTGTCTCAACAGGCACCTTAAAAACCTTATCAATTTTTTTATCCTTTGAATTCTATATTGATTGCATCTCCTCTATTCCTCTTTTCTACATGAAGTAATATCATTCAAGTAATATTCTAATCTTTGCAATTTATGCTCAAGCTTTTAGTAGATTTGTTTCCCTTTTCTTTCTTATTTGTTTGGAAAGGGTAGTTATTGCAATTTTTTAATGCTTTCTGAACCCCAGTTGCCTCTGCCCATTTCAGAAACTTCTGACCACTTGACAATAACAAACACAGTATAATGAAATAGCAATTCTGCCAACAATTTATAAAGAGGCCATTATTAAGTTAATTTTATTAGGCTAGTTTAATAGAAAATTGCAACTCTGTTAATGCCATGAATACTTTATAACACAGTTATTCAAAGAATCCAGTAAAATTTTCGAGGTTGCCAAACATGATGATACCAGTTTACCAATGGGAAAACAAAACCAAACTAAGAAAAACTGGGAGATCTGGGGAGGAAAATATTACCTCTACAATATCATATCAAAAGACAAGATTTCTAGATTCTGTTATCATAAAATAGTAATCCACACCACAAGCCATCTATGAAAACAGAATCCAAATCTTGGGAACAGAAAAGACTCAGAAACCATTCTGAACCAAAGAGGTAATAAATCAACTTCATCTAAAATTTAAAAGAGAAAAAGACAAACACACTTATATAAATATGAACAACACAAAAATTTCTTCATTTATTCTTCCTCTCTGAATGGAGGTAAATGATGCAGTAAATTCATTGAATATACAGAAGAATGGGGCTGACAGGCTTTATGCCTTATGACTTATAAAGTGAACTATTATGAATCAACCTACTGGAATCCATATGAATGTCAAAGTCATAGCACCATCCTTATCATTACTAGAGCTGGGGAGAAAGAGAGGGAGGGAGAGGGACAGAGAGAGAGACAAAGAGATGTTCTGTAAGCATGGGAATAAAACAAGGCTCTGAATGAAAACACACAGCTAATCACACCAAATATTCTCCTGGTTCAGGCTACCTGGATACATACTGAGATATGAATGTATGAGTAGTTTAAAAAAAAAAAAAAGAACAAAAACATTTAAATAAGTTTTACAAACAACACATTTAAAAGAGGAAGTATGCGGCTTTTTTACTCCCCTTTCCACAAATGCTTTCCACATTTAGGAGCCCACAGTAAGTTTTCCTCTTTGATAGCCTGTAGATGGTGCTACTAACCTGTTTTTCTCTTGCCTGAAAATTGTTGCAGTTTTATCACTAGAGGAAGCTAATTCATATTATTTTATGCCTTGTAAAGCTTGAGGGGAGGGGGCAAGTGTGAGAAATTATCCTACCTTCTCAATGATCATTCTGTACTTACACATGGATTACATTCTTTAGAAAACAGAAGTGCTAACAACAAAACAACAAAACTATATAAACAAAGTTTTAAATCAAATTATTATAGGTATCTAATGAATGAAATAGTCGGAGAGGTGGAAAAAAGCTGTGGAGATCATCTTATCCTGTGTACCTCTACTTCCAGACAAACACAGTCAAGAGCTATGAAAGCAACTGGTCCACAGCATAGAAATGGTGCCTGGGGTGACCCCATGTCACCGACTCCAGTTAGCCCAACAAAGGAAATTATGGAAAAATAGCATGCCATGCCACTGGCCTTCACCCTTCTCTATAGAATGTCGCTAGAGAGGTTCTAGGATAGCCCCAAGCTCACAAAACTCCTTGGTGGAAGAAGGAATTAGAACTCAGCTCTAAAGCCAAGCAAGGGAACCCTATGAGTCCAGTGACAAAACAAAACCAAGCTAAGATAAACTGGAGGTTCTGGGGAAAAAGGATTTACTGCATTATTTACCTCCATTCAGAGAGGAAAAACAAATGAAATTTTTGTATTGTTCATAGGTATGTATACATCTTTATCTTTCTCTTTGTTAATACACTCCCTCTTTGGTTCAGAACGGTTTCTGGGTCTTTTCAGTTCAGTGAAATCTTCTAGTAAACAACTGCTTCTTTTATACATCTATAGTGAAAGTATATGAATTAACCAATCACTTTCTTTACATGGTTTACTTTACCTCCAAAGTAGTAGACCATTTTTTTAAGGAATAACTTTTGCTTTTTCAGAGCAGTTTTAACTTCACAGCAGAACTGAGCTGAAGGTACAGAGTTCCCATATACCCCTGCCCACCACCCCTACACACATAATATTGCCCCCCCCCGCCATGAAGATGTCACACCACAGTGGTACATCTGTCACAACAGATGAATCTACACTGAGAATATTAGAGTTCACTCTTGGCATTGTGCATTCTTTGAGCTTTCACAAATGTTTAATGACATGTATCCACCACTGTGGTATTATACAGAACAGTTTCACTGCACTAAAAACTCTCTGCGTTCCACCTATTCATCCTCTCTCCCTCCAACCCCTGGCAGCCACTGATTCTTTTTTTTTTTTTTACTGTCTCCATAGCTACCCTTTTCCAGAATGTCATCGAGTTGGAGTCATATGGTATGTGTGGCTTTCTTTCAGATTGGCTTCTTAGGAATATGCATCTAAGTTTCCTGAATGTATTTTCATAGCTTAACAGCTTGTTTCTTCTTAGTACTAAATAATATTCCATTGTCTGAATGTACCACCGTTTATTTATCCATTCACCTCCTGAAGGGCATCTTGGTTGCTTCCAAGTTTTGGCAATTAAAAACAAAGATGCTATAAACACTGTCTGCAGAGATTTTGAGTGGACATAAGTTTTCAAGTCATTTGTGTAAAGACAGAACATTTTTAATAGAGAAATTTCTCAGTTGCTCTAGAAGATACAACATTCAAAGCTGCTTTGGACATACATCATTTCCTCTTCAAGTCTCTTGTTTCAATGAGGAATTTCCTAAAAGGTCATGCTTGGAGTACTAATATTTAACATGTATAAGAATTCCAAATGTTGAAAACAGAAAAATCCCTTTCCAAGTCTTGCTTTAAATATATATTTTCCCCTTTATATTTTTAAAGGTACAGTTAGATTATTTTAAAAAATATAACACAGGGGAAAATATGTAAAGCTGGTAAGGAAAAACATGGAAAAATGTTAGAATGCGAATTATCTCCCCAAATGGCAACCCACTCCAGTGTTCTTGCCTGGAGAATCCCAGGGACAGGGGACCCTGGTGGGCTGCCGTCTATGGGGTCGCCCAGAGTTGGACACAACTGAAGCGACTTGGCAGCAGCAGCCCCCGCCCCCAATAGCTTTTTTTTCTTTTTTTCCAAATAAATTCTAAGTTGGAGAGGAGAAATGTTGCTTGAATGTTCGTTTCTCTGCAAACTCTCCTCCCTGCCAACCCTCTGAAAAAAATTCTTCTCTGTTTTGTTTTGAATTCTTTGAGGAAAAGAGTTATACTTGGATATTTCTCTGCGTCTAACAAGACTGCAGAGGGCAGACACACTGAAACCATAATCACAGAAAACTAGTCAATCTAATCACATGGACCACAGCCTTGTCTAACTCAATGAAACTAAGCCATGCCGTGTGGGGCCACCCAAGACGGGCAGGCATGGTGGAAAGGTCTGACAGAATGTGGTCCACTGGAGAAGGGAATGGCAAACCACTTCAATATTTTTGCCTTGAGAACCCCATGAACAGTATGAAAAGGCAAAATGATAGGATACTGAAAGAGGAACTCCCCAGGTTGGTAGGTGCCCAATATGCTACTGGAGATGAGTGGAGAAATAACACCAGAAAGAATAAAGGGATGGAGCCAAAGCAAAAACAATACCCAGTTGTGGATGTGACTTTTCCAGTGGTCATGTATTGATGTGAGAGTTGGACTGTGAAGGAAGCTGAGCGCTGAAGAATTGATGCTTTTGAACTGTGGTGTTGGAGAAGACTCTTGAGAGTCCCTTGGACTGCAAGGAGATCCAACCAGTCCATTCTAAAGGAGATCAGCCCTGGGTGTTCTTTGGAAGGAATGATGCTAAAGCTGAAAGTTCAATACTTTGGCCACCTCATGCGAAGAGCTGACTCATTGGAAAAGACCCTGATGCTGGGAGGGATTGGGGGCAGGAGGAGAAGGGGACAACAGAGGATGAGATGGCTGGATGGCATCACTGACTCTATGGACGTGAGTTTGAGTGAACTCCGGAAGTTGCTGATGGACAGGGAGGCCTTGGCGTGCTGCGATTCAGGGTGTCGCAAAGAGTCAGACACGACTGAGGGACTGAAATGAACTGAACAAGACTGGATTTATCATGCATCGCATGTGCAGAGTGAAAATTAGTAAATCATTTTATTAGTCAAGTCAATATCTCAAATAAATAACTCTCTTTCATATCATACATATGTTCAATTTACAATAAATTAATTTGAAGATTTTTAAACTATAGGAAATATGCAGAAACTGGGGAATATCTCTTTCAATAATTTCACTATTAAAAATCAACCATTAGAATTGAGCCATGATAAGAAGCTGAAGAATTTTCACTATAGCAAATTTTTAAAATTCATTTTGGTATGTGTTTACTTTTATAATAGAGATTCACTTTGTAATTAGCCCCATTACAACTCAGTCAAATAAAGATGACCTAAATAATGACAGTGGATCAGACTGGTGGAGTGCTTATCAGGTGCCAGGCACTGGCCGGGGGGGTGGGGGGAAGGTGCTTTTCATATATTGTTACCATTTTTATAGCAATCAAGTATGTGGACATCATAACTCCACATCATAAAGGGACCTGGGCTCAAAGAAATGACATAATCAACCTTTCTGAGGTCACACAGCTATTAAGAGATGGAATTTGAATTGGATTTTTGATAGTAAAGCCTATGGTTTTAGCTCTATACCATGTGGATTGCTGAACTAAAATCATTTATGTACACTGATAGCAAAATTTTTATTATAAATATTCAATCCTGTAACTTTCCCACAAAACTGAGATATGTTCTTCAACATTTAATCAACACAATGAAAAGAACCAGATAAAAACAAAAGCCTGAGCACTGTGTACAATTAGGTAAGAGTGTCTGGCAGGAGAGGGCTTAAGGCATGAATCACAGCTGTCGTCTTCCCTGCATACGGCCAGTTATGTCTCACATGGGAGGTACAGTTTTGCAGTTGAGTGAGCCTCCATCTTCATGTATGTATTTATCAAAGTTTTACGGTTCTCTCTTTGGAAACTGAAAATATTAGCAGAAAATAAAATGCCTTCTAGTTAATCTATCATTTGTAAACAGTGAAAATGCTTGAGTGGATGAGGCTTGAGAGAGCGGCAAATGATCAGCAACACTTGGTTTCCAGGCTGAAGAGATGCTACACTACAGGCAACTCCCAAGATTACGACAAGAGCTCCTGATGTGTCAACCCACCCCATATGCACCTGTCAGAACCATTTCTGTCAAATGGCTTAGTTCAGGATACATCCTTTTTAAAGAAGGTTCTCAGTCCTGTTTTCTCAATTTCATCTCTTATTACTATACAACTAGGTACAGTTCAAGTAAAATCAAGATGCAAAACTGGGGAAAGCACTAAATGTATGTACAGATTAAGTTTTTGAAAGCAAGTCTTAAATCTATATATTTCTAAAAGCTAACATTTACCAGGTACTTTGTATCTGCCCTGGTGACTAAGATGGTAAAGAATCTGCATGCAGTGAAGAAGACCTGGGTTCAATCCCTGGGTCAGGAAGATCCCCTGGAGAAGGGAATGGTAACTCATTCCAGTACTCCTGCCTGGAAAATTCCATGGGCAGAGGAGCCTGGTGGGCTACAGTCCATGAGGCTGCAAAACAGTCAAACACAACTTAGCCACTAAAAACAACAAAATAGTTTCAAATATAATTATTTTTAAAAACCTGTTAAATATTTACCAGGACAACATCCAAAATGACCTTCTGAAGGTACATGGCTTGTTTACCCAATGAGATTAAGATTTTACAGGGAAAGAACCTATCCACCTTTTATAATCTCTGCCTCTTTGCATCCCCACCAAATGTCAACATGAGTGTAGCCTGCAATGAACATACTTGGTAATAAGTACATTTAACAGATTTGCATAGGAATTAGTAGCAATGTTCCAACTTGTGTCAGCTCAGTCAAGCCCTTGGTGCCTGCATCTGTTAGGGAAATGGCGTCGGTTTTGTTGACTGGAATTTCTGCTGGAAGAGGCATTCTTCTAGAATACTCTGGGAGCCTCTCTATTTGAATTTATCTGCAATTCCCAGCCCTCTAAAGTCACAGAACCATAGCCCAAAGATACATTGGCTATCTGAAGGTCTACCCAGCTATTACCGTTATTCTCACAGCATTTCAAAGACAAAGGACTGCTTGGAAGAAGAAGTGATCAATTGCGGAGAAAACAGATGACAGGAATCACAATGGGGCAAAGAAAAGAAAAGAAAAGAAAAAGGAGAAAATTCTAGGAAAGCAAGGCTTTTCCTCTGTTGGAAACACAACACTGATGTGCAAGCTTTGGTCACAGGCTAGCCTCTGCTGAGCGTGAAACCGTATTCACTTCAAGCGTAGTGTATTATTCTATATGTGCTAACACTAATGTAAAATTTAAACTTATTATTTAAAAACAGTTTTTAATTGTTCCAAGCAAGTTAAAGGAAGATTCCTATTTCCTTAACACTGAAAATTTATCACAGGCTTTCCAATGAACTTAAAATAAAAATCTTTAACTTGGCTTTGAATTTGGCACGCCTTTCCAGGCTCATTCTTACTTAAAGTCACCCCAGCTCACTCCCAGCCACACTGGCCTTCTACTTTCTGAAAGTCACTCATGTTGTCTTGCCTAAGCCTTTACTGACACTCACTGCTCTTTCTCTCAAAGAGACTGTGGGCAGGCCTCTAGCCCTTGGAAATTCACTTTGAGAAAAGTGATGTAAACTGGGTCATGTACTCCTGCCTCTCTGCTCACAGTATTCTCTCCTGTTCCGTAATAGCACTTATCATATTTTGTAATTATTATGTGGTTTATCAGGGCTTCCCCTACTAAACTATAAGTTCCATTAATATTGGAACCCTATCTGTATTTTTCAACACTGCATATCCACCCCCTAACTTGCAGCTTGCCTCATATTAGGTACACTATGACAACTTTTAGGATGTATAAAAGGATGGATAAAGAAGGCCTGAGGGAGACAGGCAGAAAGAGGCTGAGAGATGAAAGACAAAGTACATGGGAAGAGGAAACGAGGAAGAATCAGAAACTGTGGAACCAGTTAAAACGGGATAATCTTGGAACCGGGAGGAATCAAGAGCCGGCTGGTCCCACCGTCTCATTTCACAAGGGAAGAACACCGCGGTGACTGGAGATCTCACAGCTAACATTAAAGTTGAAATTCTTAAGTCTAATGTTGTGCTGTTTACTCTAAATTGCAAGAGGCCATATAACTTTTGAGAGTAAGATTCACAAAGGTCTTAATCTTCAAGAAGCTATAATAAGGCTGCTGCTGCTGCTAAGTCACGTCAGTCATGTCCGACTCTGTACGACCCCATAAACGGAAGCCCACCGGGCTCCTCTGTCCCTGGGATTCTCCAGGCAAGAACACTGGAGTGGGTTGCCATTTCCTTCTCCAAATAATACGGCAAGTCTAGACAAAAAGAAGACAAAACAAACTCAAATAAACAAAAACATCAATATCTCAGAGCTTGCCTATCTCCCTTCCAGGTTCTACTGATCCAGCAGCCATCCTCCTTCCCTCCTCGCCACTTAAGAGCGGTTCTGACAGGTACTGCACTTTACCTAACCCCCCGACACCCCAGGGCCAACACCATCACTTCCCCACTTACAGATGAGGAGGTGGGAGCTTAGAGAGGGTAAGTCATTTGCTTAATTTGCCTGGATGATGAAATGGATTTAAAAACCAAACAACAAGAATTTCCTATACAGCAGAGGTTCTCACAGATGGCCTCCAACTCACATCATCAAAAGCATTTCACATGAGTTTGAAATGTTTTAGGTGGTGGCATAAAACAGGTAACAGGAATACTAATGGTTTGTTTTCATATGTGCCACTGGGGAGAGCAGGGTTAGATGCCACGTGCACATGTGCTGTGTGTGCTAAGTCACTTCAGTCATGACCCACTCTGTGCGACCCCACAGACTGTAGCCCACAAGGCTCCTCTGTCTGTGGGATTCTCTGGGCATGAATATTGGAGTGGGCTGCCATGCCCTTCTCCAGGGGATCTTCCCAACCCAGGGACTGAGCCCGAATCTCTCATGTCTCCTACATTGGCAGGTGGGTTCTTTACCACCATTGCCACCTGAGAAGCCCATCAATTTATTGGAATGATAGTTCAAAACTATTGCCAATGTATTATCAAACACCTTGGGCTACACTTTCTCTACCAAAGAATACCAGATACTAGCCAGTAACTCCTGGACTCGCAGACTAACCAAACTTGCCACCCTGGAGCTACAAAGACCTTGCTCTAATCAAGACTGCTTCCCTGTGCATGACATCCTCTCATTTAAAAGGTCCTTCCTCTTTCTCTGCAATTCAGGTGCATATCATGACTGGCACGACATGGTTCACACTTGGATAACACTCATTACAGCTGTATGAATATATACATACATTACAAGGGGTGCTCAATGCTTAAAACTTTTTTCCCTTTGGTCATACTATTTAACTCAATGAAACACAGTACCTATTTTATTTTTTAAATAATAGCTTTACTGAGATACAATTTGCATATGATATGCTTCACCCATTTAAAGTATACAATTCAATGGCTTTTAGTTGCACAACCATCACCATGGTCTAATTTTAGGATATTTTTATCACTCCAAAAAGAAAACACTGTGCCCATTAGCAGTCACTCTCCAGCTCTGCTACCTCCCTCAGCCCTAGGCATCCCCTCATCTACTTTCAGTTGCCATAGATGTGCCTATCCTAGATACTTCAATATACATGGAATTATATAATATGGGATATTTTGTGAATGGCTTCTTTCACTTAGTGTAGTATTTTCATCCTTTTTTTTGTTGTTGTTAAAGCTGCCTAGATCGGCTCACTCAACCATGTTTCCCTGACAACTCTTCCTGGAGTAACTGGGCAATAAATGTAAACCAACATAACAGTTACAGGGATGGGTAGAGAGAATTCCTTATGTGGTCCTTCCAAGGATCTGAAGCCTACAGCTTGTCCACAAGCAGCATTCCAAACCACCCCTCACAAAGTACCCCATGGCTTTAGTCTGAGGGAGCTGAAAGGACTTCACGGTGTATGTGTACCAGTGCCCAAAGGGGTCGACAGGAAGTCTTCATGAGGTCATCACATATCTAACTATACCAACAGCTTTCTTTAAAAAAAAAAAAGATGATCATAGCTTTGGTTACAAAATCCAGATTCAGGTTCATCACTCTAATTAAACTAGCTGTCTCTATTGAAACGTTTACCAAGAGAAAGAGATACTTGTTTTAAAGAAAAGATTTTATTATTTTGTTATATGAAAACCTTGGCCACAAAAATAGTCCCCAGGAAGCCCATCTAAATCCTAAAAAGACAAGTGGAGGGTTGATAATTAAATGTTTCATTAGTGTTTGCCATACAGTGAGCCTATTCATTTCAGTGAGGTCAAATTTACGATACAGCAGAGTTGGAATTTTATGTGCTCTATGTATACTTTATAGTACATTGGGGCACTTCATAAAAATCAATCGCATAGTACATTTATGTCCTTTTTATAAAAAAAAAGACATGGATCATAATTTAAGATTTTAAATGATTGGAAAGGTTTATAATTTTTGTCTCTTTACTTTTATGACTCACTATGAGAAGAACTTACATGGTGCCAAGACTGTGATCAGAAATACTAATCTCCAACCATTATCTTGTTTCTTTGGGAAAATAAGCTTCACTTTTCAAGATGATCTCTATACAAAAAGGGGGCTTCCCAGGTGGCTCAGTCATAAAGAATCCACCTGCCAATGCAGGAAGTAAGAGTTCGATCTGTAGGTTGGAAAGATCAGCTAGAGGGAATAAGTGGCAACCCACTCTAGTATTCTTACCTGGGAAATGCTATGGACAGAGGAGACCGGCGGGCTACATCAGAGACTGCGTCCACAGGGTCGCAAAGACTTGGACACGACTTGGCACAAGCACAAGCTATACAAAAAGTGACAGCTGCCATTACCGTGTTTCCTCTCTTCAGTAACCTTATTTTGGTGGTAGTGGGAGTGATATTTCTCTTGCTTTAGTTTAGTTTTCTTCTCTTTAATCAAATCACAGACTCTCCGTCAGCACGGGATTTTATCTCCTAAGTGACACATAGTGCATACTAGCTGCTAAACAAACGGGCTTTCGACTTCACTGAACCAATATACAAAAATAGGAGCAGATGTGGTGCTCTGGTGAAAAGGCAAAAATTAGGGCATCAACTCTTGTACAGGAAAGCCAGGACCCCTGATCAATCTTGAGGGAAATCTGTTCAGTTACTCAATATCCTCAAGGCACCTTCTTCAAATGAGCACGTTCAGGGGCTCAATCCATCTTCACAGCACTATGGCAGATGAACTGTTCTAATATCTAATTCTTTTTATAAAGCAGAAAATGTTTCTCAAGCTCTTTATGGCTGATTGAACTAATTTACTGTGGAAGAGGCAGCAGCCTATCTTTAGATAAATGCTAATCAGGACGGTAGTGCTCTCTTCGGTCTGACTGCCACTATTATGCTGAAAGGGAAGGTCAACAGCTAATAAACCCAGTTAACAAGCCATTCTGAACTTCACTTTAGCTTAACACTCTTCAAAGTTGCAGTCATTAAATCCATAGATTATTAGAGGCTGCCCTACTGTTTTCACTGCACACGAAGACAAACTTTCAGTACAGTCATTAATTGAATTAACATTGTCTAATCCAATTTTACAGAGTGTAAACTGAGATATGACCACGGGGAAGGCCTTCTGAGATGCCTTCACAATAAACCAAGGGGAATACAGTCATCCAAGGTTAGAGCTGAACAGGGACAGGAAACACGGCATGTTAATAGTTTCTCTTCCCTCACAGCCCTCTCTCCCTTTCTGTCTTCCTTGAAATCTTTCAACAAGTAAAAGAAAGGCATTTTGTAGTCACCAGAGGATACTTTTACACTGCAGAAAAGCCAGGCAGAGAAACAGTAAGGCCATTTGTATCACAGTCCCATACAACCCAGGACAACAATGCAGTCTCAGATAAGCAGTAGTGGGATCCCTTTCTACCAGATATGACTGGATAATTAGTTCAATCCTAGACCCCGAAGAGACTAAGTCCTGCTATAATAACCAAAAGACTGTCAAAATATTCTAATGTAAGACCAAACGGCTCTAAGTCTAATTTAGAAACAAAAAACATTTCAACATTATACCCTAGAGAGTTCTCTTTATAACAATATGGGTAGCAAACTGGTTTAATCAGCAGTTTTTGATAAATCCTAAGAAGCTCACTCCCTTCCCCTCATTAAGTATGAGAGGAGTCTGGTCCTTGTTTATTTCCCACTGATCACTCTCTCCTCCTCAAACAGGAGGAGAAGGATATATGGTAGACTATTTTGTTTAAGTGGGAAGACAACTGTTTTCTCTATTTTGCCTATCTGTGGATAACAAAATGAGGGAGAAAACAGGAATGAATGTGAACAGTAAACCTAACAACTGATCAAGACCAATCCACAATAGAATGATCCTATGACCATCTCGGTTCCACTTCATATGAGGCCCTTCTAAAGTAAGGTTTTCCATCCTGAATGCTTTCTTACTATTTTAAAAACAACAACAAAAAAGTATTAAGGCAATTAGAGTGGGTCTTTGTTCCTCGTACCTAAATAAGTCAGAAGAGAAAGAACACAATTTCCCATACTCCCTGGGGTCTGCCTTGGTTTAGAGGACAAGAACAAAAGTAAGATGTCTTTATTATTTGTTTAACTAATGACAATCCAGTTTTCTTATATGACACTCCATTTCTAAGGGTACTAGAAACGTATCCACTGAGAACACAGCTTTGACCTAAATTATGCCTTATAGCAAGCACTGTTACATGCCATGAAATTATTAATAGTATAATCTCTTTGAAAATGTGTATCAAAATGTAAAACACACATTCCTTTCTACATAATGTCTTAGGTCTGGTTCAAGCATTTCAGGCAACTTCCCAGGTCATGCTGATGCTGCTGGGCCAAGGGCCATACTTGGAGCATTACTAATACAGCCGCTACTGAAAACTTAGCAGTGAGGAGAAACCCAAGGAGACAGGAGAAGCAAGGAGAGATTCAAAGAAGAAATGGTACAAGTCAGAAATACTTAAGAGACATTCAAGGAAGAGAGACCAATCGAAAAAACCCAAAGTAGTCCGAGGACAATGAGATAGTTTCAAAATCATGAAAATCAAGAGTAGTGAGTTTGAAGAAAGAAATTATTGCAATAATCCTTAAGTAATTCAAAGAAAAACATGTATCCCAGTAGTATCCACAAGCCAGCACCTTGCCATCTGCAGGGCCTTCATCTCCGGGTCAAGTCCATCTGTTTCTGTCTCTTGTTCCTCCCTTCTTTCCTCTATCCCGCCCATTTACAAAATAAAAAGGAGCACACAGTATACTCACTCAAATATATTAAATACGAACATATTAATGTCTATGCTCTTTAAAATGGCAGCCCTTGCCTGCTAGCTGTAAAGCTCCCAAAAGATCCACACAGTCATCTGAAGTTGGGAAACTTTTCCAACTTGTCAAGACAAAACCCACTGAAGCTAACTTGCCAGAGCTCAAGTTGGCACGTGGTGGAAGGCAAGAGCCATCTACAAACATTCGAACTGTTCCCTGCCAAGCTGTAGGGAAGTGCCAACCTAGATCTCCAATTAGGCCTTGGAACAACAAGCAAGCCCTTCCAGTATGTGCATTTTTGAACATCCGTCAGCACTGCTTCCAATGTGTGCTAGAAGGAGCCAACCTGCACAGAGGAAACTCAAAGGCTGCTCTCACCTCTGTCAAATTCCACTTCAGAGTGCCAGCAGCCGAGCAGAAGCTGCTGCTGGTGACAAAAACGAAGCAAGGGAAGGTGGAAGACAATGGCTGGGAGCCACCAAGAAGGGGGAAGAATGTGATTAGGACAAGCTTCTGCAGATGAGGCCAGCTCCCCAGTGAAACCAAGGAGAGCTGCCTCACCTTTCTTCTAGTGAAAACCTGGCTGCAGATTAAGTAGCGGGTACCACCTGAAGTCCTGTATGCCAGACCTGCAGCTGCACTATCCATCCTCTGCAAATGATTCACCTGTGGACCGAGCCAGAACATTAGGGGTTTGGCAGCAGACAAGGAAGCAATCCATCAGTAAGAAAAAAAAAAAGGTCAGAGGGCACTGCAAGATGACCCTCCTTACAACTTTCATGCCTAGTTCAGAAACTAGTCTGCTGGGCATAGTAATGGTAATCCCATCCACTTTTAGTTATCTAATCTGAAAACCCAGGTGGCTTACCCAACATTCTGAACTGCCTATTTTGAAAATATGCCTTGGTGAATAAAGCATGAAGATACCAAATTCTTCAGCCAAGTACAACACTGCAAAATAAGCAAGGATGATAGTAAGGGCGGAAATACTAGAAAAACAAGAGAACACAGAAAAAGGAAGACAGATGAGGGTTTGAATCTTGAGCTTAATCACCGAAAAGCCAGCAACTCGTTGAGCCTCAGTTTCTTTACCCGTAAAGTAACTCTATGCAATCTGTGGAGTATTACATGTCAAGAGTATTACATGAGGTCGTAAGTATATAAAGTTTCCAAGAGAACACACACACATAACATGTGCTCAGTCACTGCTAGCTATTATTGTGATTATTGTTACCTGAAGTTAAATAACACTAAGGATGCCTCATAAACTCATTTGTGTGTGTGAGAGAGAGAGACATACGAAACATGAATGAGGGACTGTGATGGTTAATTTCATGTTTCAACTTGGCAAGGCTGTTGCAGCAGGTTATTTAATCAAACATGAATTTAGGTGTTGCTGTGAAGGTATTCTGCAGATGTGGTTAAAGTCTACAATTAGTTGACTTTAAATAAAGGAGATTACCCTCAATAATACAGGTGGGCCTCATCCACTCAGTTGAAGGCCTTAGGAACAAAAACAAAGGTTTCCCAGAAAAGAAAAAAAAATCTGCCTTAAGATTATAGCATCAACTCCTGTCAAGTTTCCAGCCTGCAGCCTGCCCTACAGATTTTGACCTTGCTGGTTCCGACAATCAAGTGACCCAATTCCTTAAAATAAACCTCTTCTCTCTCTCTCACACACACATATATACATACCCCACTCACCCACCCTCCTATTGGTTCTGTTTCTCTGTAGAACACCAACTCATACAGAGATAGGGAGAAACAGACCCACAGACCAACAGAGATAAAGACGAAGAGAAGAAATAAAGAGAAATAAAAGTAGAGGAGAGAAAAGCATAAATTAGGTGGAACTATTTAAAGAGGTAGGGGCTCGCTGTGTAATTACTCCATAATTAATGGATTTGCTCACAGCACTGCCCTAACCAAGTTAACCGACATTCAGAGGCTTTAAAGCAACATTGTTTATAGTTTGATTGCAGTGTCACATAATACATGTTGATCTCAATTCACTACCTACTTGCTTCACTTTGCCACCCATTACCTGCTTGTTTCAAGGCATACTGCTGCATCAAAATTATTTTAAGATATAATTAAGGCTGACTACATTAAAGTAACTTAGTTTTCTAGTAAATTGGCCAGAACTTCCTTTTCAACCCAACCCCTGGTCTTTACTTAAAAGCCAGGCAAAAATGTTAATCATTAAAATAAAATGTTTAAGAATCCAAAATTGTAAGGGAAAATGAAAAGAAAAACCCTGGCGGTAGTGCAAACGCACTCCTAAAATTACTTTCATCTGTTTCAATGAGACTTGTCTGCCCATGAAATTAGTCTTGATTTATATATACATTCTTATCTAAATACAGTCTTATCTAAATACAGTTTATAACTCTTCTGTAGTCACTAAAGTTTCTCTTGAGGTATTATATAAAGACATCACAGATAACAGGGATAGAGGGAAAAGTTGTTAAGGATCTCTGACTTACATTTTTTCCTTTATGGGTCATCATCCTTTTAATTGTACAGAAGCTATATTTGGTTGGCCTGGATTTGCAGCAGAATGGACACCCAGACAGATTTAACTCAGAATCTATCCCCTAGAGTCTCATGTTAGTATGTTTATTATTTCACTTGCAAATCAATTCAATGAATTTAAACAGTGTTTAGTTTTAGTTTAGTGAATGTTGCTTCCAATCCTATAACAAAATTCCAAAATAAATGAATAAATAAATAAGTAAAACACCATTCATAAATCTTTACTGTGGACCAGGAAGTTTTCTAAGTGCTTTGCATTAACCAATCATTGCCCCCACTTTACAGATAAGGTCATCAAGGCCAGTGAAGTTGAGAAAGTTGCTCATGGTCACATGATTGACAGGGAGCACACTCCAAATCCTGGAACCTTCTCCTTCCTTCCATCAACATACCATCTCTTCACACAGAAACAGAGTGACACAGATCCATTCTGATCTCCAGAAAGGAATTTAAGGAAACGACATTCACCAGGAAGACCAGCTAGTAATGCTGTGAGGAACTAGCGAAGCTATCATTTGGCTTTAAAGTGACACAGTTGTTAATGATCTCACTGAACTCAAGTTTCTCTGTTTCGCCAAAGGATTGAAAATAAAGATCCATTCATCATCAGTGATAATGCTCTAATAAAAACACACACTGAAGTCAAAGTGCATCAAGAAATCACCTGTTAGAGGGCTGCCTGTACAAGTGCTTAGTTAGTTAAGAGTTAATCGGTAAAAGGCAAACCATTCAGCACTACACGCACAAGGAATGTTACTTCTCAGGCCTTTCACTCCTTTAACTGAATGGCTGTCTTGCTTAACTGTCCTCTTTGAAGTGATTTATTGAGTCATGAAGGCATTAAAATCTATTAACCTAACATCTACAAAAGTTCAGGGAACAGCATCTGTGTCATAAACAGTAACAAGCAGAGGCTTCTCCCAGATACTACCTACAGATTTACTCATCAGTCCTGGATTTTGGACAGCTGTGAGATTCTCCTTCGATTCAGTTACTAGCAACTCTTCCTTTCCTCTGCTGTTTTGACCAATTATGGCAGATTGGGAAATATGTCGTCTAGTGGCCTCTTCTTATATCAATATTTGATTGCTCTCCATGTAAAACATGCCATTAAGTTAATCAGAAATTGACACTCGCCCACAAACACCTTTTAAACAGGTCAAATTAAGATAAAAGTCCATGCTTTTTGCCTCTGTGAAACTGGGACACCAAACCAAACATTAATGTCAGCTTACAGATTAAATGTCATTAAAGGCGATTTGTCACCCCCACACATTTATCTCAATCTAATAATTAGCTAAAGGTCAGAGATAAACCTGTGTATCTGAATCCACATTCCCTTTCCTTCAGGATGCAAAGCAAGGCTGAAGATGGTATGCAAATTTGGGTAATCTTAAATGAACAAGCCAATTTTGAAAAATTCAACAAGGATTAAATACAAGGTGGGGGCGGGGGCAGGGGCGGGCAGTGACCCAAGAAAACGCAGACCCAGGAGCACAGGGAAGATCATGCTGTAAGCCCTTAAGTTCTGGGCACCACAGCTTTATGAAATCACTTTTCCTATCTACTCTACCCCTAACCCATCTCATAGCTTGACCCTTTCCACATTAGTTTACCACTGTCAATATGTGAAGCACTTCTGTTCTGTCTGCATGCTGCCATGTAGAAAATAAAGTTCTGAGAGTAATGAATTTGGGGTGCCCAGTCTGGAGTAGTGGAAAGGGCCTTTTCAACCCAGTGAGAAAAAAACCTCTTCTCCCTTGCTCCTCCTTCCCTCTCTTTCAGCTTCACACTTCTCAGAACATAACCTTCCAGTTAACAGAAAATATTTTAAAAGCTGGTTAATTCTGACTGACACAAAATCCAGTTAATTAAAAGAAAAACTTCCAATGGATGACCTTAAGAGAAGCTAGAAACTGTCCTATAGCATTTTCAGTTGGGAAAAAATTCATGAGGGTGGGGACAGAGGGTGCAGGAAAGAAGAAAGGGAAGTGGGAACCATGCATGAGAATTCTGGCTAAGATAAAAAGGCATGGACTCTACCCTTTGGAGCCCTCAAGATTCATTCAACAACAACAAAATCTATTTCGATGTGCAAACATACTGTGAATATAATAACAAACTACACATAGTCACTGCCCTCATGAACTAACAGTCTCTCATCTGAGGAGCTGAAACAACAGCTGATTGCTGTAGAATGTTTAAACTGCCAACTTTCAGGAAACTCTAGGCAGCAGATCTTAAGAGATGCCCTTGACCCCTGTGGGGATGCAGGCAAGAATGGAAGTAGGGTTTCTTCAAAAGGCAACTCCACAGTTTTGGTTTCCTGATATTACATTCCATTAAGTGCCTTTCTAAAACAATGTTTAGTTTCAGTGTGGGAAGAGGTATAAGTGGGTGGCAGGAACCTGGCAGAGGTTCTGCGTAGAGGAACGGAATCTCAAGTAGATGACATGTCCTATTTATCAGCGAGTCTCTGTGTTTGGCAAAGAGTAGACTTTCACAAATAATTTTGGAAGAACTGCTCCACAATCAAGTTGAACTAACAGTCTCTTTTACCTTCCTCCTTTATCCATCATGGATATACCTGATCTAGTGTGTGTCCAGTCTGAACATGACCATAAGCTGAAGGAAAATCCAGTGTTAGAACCAAGTGATGGGGTATTCTGGTAAACTGATGAGATTCATCAGGGGAGGAGCTCTTACAGAACCAATGGAATAAGAGATCCAAAATATGTTGCTGTATGCCCCACAAATCACATGAAACTGTATGTGAATTTTTTATATCAACAAATCATCTGGTAACAATAATATGACATCCAAAGAACACTCATACATGTCTGGCACTAGTCTAAAAGTTTAACTATTATGAACTCATTTAACTGTCTCACCAGCTCTATCAGGCAGGTGGTTTAACTAAATTCATCAAGGTAACAGTGACAGTAGCAGAGCCAAGGCAGAACCAACGCAGACGCTCCAACTTCAGCGTCTGTGTTCAAACCACTACATTACACCTCAACTCTTCTCTTTCTAAGAATGTTATTGACCCATCAATGAAAATAAATGCAAATGAAGTTATGCAAACCAGTGTATACCAGAAAAAGGGAGGACAACCACAAAAACATTTTAAAGGTAAGACTTCAGACTTCTTTCTTCTACCATAAGCAACTCACCAAAGCAAAGTGCAAGCAGATCTCATGTCATATTAGAATATGCCACAAATTAAGTCAGATTTATTGAGCACTACTTGCTATTTATAAGGAATCTGGTTATGAAAAACTTGGAAAACCAGGATCTCTTTTGCAAAGAGTCAATGACATAGAGAAGAGATTTGAACAGAAAAAAAGAAAAAGAAAAATCAGTGAAGTTTCAGCCGCAGCTTGGCTATAATAAGTTATCTTGAACAGTCATTTCTCTTTTATGGCTCTCAGTTTCCTGACTTATAAAATCAAGAGGTTAAAGCAGGTCCTTGGTATACTTTTTAGTCCATATAAGGTACGGTTTTTGTGAAATCCAGATGCTCGCTGATTTTAAGGACGACTAGTCCAGCTGCACTTTATTACACTGAATATGCTTTATTTAATCCCTTCAACTGTGAATGCACAATTCAGCACACAAAGCAAAAAGGAAGATATAAAGGATGGTAGTTACAGAAAAAATTTTAAAAGGATACTATACTGAGAAACTTCATGGACAGCCCCCAAAAGGGGTTAAAAAAACATACACACAAAAACTATTTCCAGATATAGGAACTAAACTGGGAAAGTGATTTGCATTTCTATGGGAGGCTTGATGATGGTTTGATGTGGGAAGGCTGCATGAAACAGAGACCAAGGAACTGAAAAGAACATTGGGGGAAAAAACAAAACCTAGATTCTACGCTCAATCTTCCTTGCAGGCTCTCAGGATGAGTTCTGAAGAGTCAATTAACCTTCTCATTCATTAATTTATTTCCAAATTGTCCACTTCACCCTTGCAAATAATTCCAAATGGGATCAGTTTTTTAAAAAAATATTTAAAAGAAGAAAAAAAAATCACATAACTGAGTGTTTCCCAATTTTCATTCTAAAGACTGCCTTCCGTAGGCACTTCAGCTATGATGGCCAATTTGACTTTACTGGAGAAAAAAAATCTGGAAATACTTGTATATGAACAGAAAGCCTTCTGTGGTTGAACAGGCCATAGCAGCCCCAGGAGAGATGCTCCATCTAACCCTCTGCAGGGCACAGAATCAGCTCTGAAGCCGATTTGTGGGAATCCTTGTTTACACAAGTCACGGGCATTCGGCCTTTCGTGAAATGACAGCATGAAGCTCAGAGGAACACCACTGTGCCCTGCAGCTGTGGCCAAGACTGCAATGTTTAAAGGTTACAGTGATTAAGCACTGTGATTAATTTAGTCTCAGCAAAATCAATTCCACTCAACCACAAATCTCTAATTTACATACCGGAGCAAGCTAAACTTGATTCTGATCAATATAATTTGAAATGTATGATAATCACCCATCCTCCTGTTCCCAACCTCTCCCTCTCCCCATAAAGAAAGGTTTTATTGGGAAATCAAGAAAAATAAAATTTACGTTCATTTTGGAAAAGTTAACACAATCTTTGATTTGGCTAAATATTATTTTATGTCCTTGACGTGGTCATGTATAGATGTGAGAGTTGGACTGTGAAGAAGGCTGAGCGCCCAAGAATTGATGCTTTTGAACTGTGGTGTTGGAGAAGACTCTTGAGAGTCCCTTGGACTTCCAGGAGATCCAACCAGTCCATTCTGAAGGAGATCAGCCCTGGGATTTCTTTGGAAGGAATGATGCTAAAGCTGAAACTCCAGTACTTTGGCCACCTCATGCGAAGAGTTGACTCATTGGAAAAGACTCTGATGCTGGGAGGGATTGGGGGCAGGAGGAGAAGGGGCGACAGAAGATGAGATGGCTAGATGGCATCACCGACTCTATGGACGTGAGTTTGAGTGAACTCCGGGAGTTGGTGATGGACAGGGAGGCCTGGAGTGCTGTGATTCATGGGGTCGCAAAGAGTCGGACACGACTGAGTGACTGAACTGAACTGGCCATGTTTCAAGCAGTGGAATGTACTGAACTTTAACCTAGATTGCTGCATAATGCTAGAGACACAGAAATCTCCTAGAAGTTGAGGCTTTATGTCATTGCCTCAGCAGTCTCTATCATACACACCAGCTCAAAAACAACATCAGACTATGTCATGTTTACTGGTGTATCATACCCATTTCTATAAAAATATAAAAAAATTTGTCAGTGAAATGTACTTGACATTACTTTCCGTTCTCTCCATGGTGGGGTCACACAATGTGTGAAGAGAAAGGAATGAAAGGACAGAAGCAAGTGAGATGACACCCTGTTCACAGTCCTTCACTGACCAATCATCAGGAGTTCCTGGCTTCTGTGTGCACTCTCCCGACCAACTTTAGCCCACAAAAGCTACCAGAATGGTTCCCCTTATAGTCACCTCTCCATCCCCAAAACCTCCACTAGAACTCCCGACCACACAATCCTAATCATTAAATGAAAAAATATTACTAAAAGGAGGCCGAGGTAATATACAGAAGGAAATATAGAAACTCCACCCCTCAGTCAATTACATGTCACTAAATTAACACAGAATATGTCTATCAAAGTGATCCTCTTAAAATGAGGGTCACTTCCCTCACTTCTGTTTTTAATATAACAAGTCACCTCTATCCCCTAGAAAACATTTCATTGACCATTAGAACAACTGTCTATTCTTTCTTCTTTCTTTAATAACTGATTTTAGAGTATGAGTTCTGCTTTTACTTAAAGTCTTTGTATAGTTCTCTTAATATATTGAGATCTGCCTTCCATGCTTCTGAAACTTTTCTCCCGAAAGGAAGCAGTCATAACTCTGAAACCAAGTAGTCCTGTTTCAGCTCCACAGCTGCAATAACTACAAATATGGACATTACTCTGAATGTGAGTTTTGAACAACTGCAGGCAGGGAGACTGAGAATTCAACCCTCTGTGTCTAAACACAAGGCAAAAAATGATGACCAGTTGATGCTGAAAAACATCAATATTTACAGAATAAAATTCAGACAGAACTACAATAGAGACATTTGCCTCAGCCATGGACACTTAACTGCTTTAATAATTTTGCTTAAAAGGAGATACGGGTAATTCATTAGAGAATTAAATTTCATTTTGTTTGGTGTACTGTTCATAGTCAGCGCATATTATTTCTTTGCATGAACTGTGAATCAAGAAGAAAATCCTCTCACAACATGGATTGTGTCACTTCAACTAATTATTTTCTTATTGTCCTTGTAAAGCTTCTGGTAAAAGGACTCTGCCATTTATTGAGGAGATTATCATACTATGTTATCTATAGTGGTTACAAATGTGAACTCAGAATTCAGATACATCTGCCCTTAAATTCCAGCTCAGTCACTTAACAGCTGGGAGATTTTGTACAATTATTGAACCTCAACTTTTTTGCATCTGCATCTTTAAAGGTGGGGATAATGACAGTACCCAGTTCACTAAATTTTAATGAGGGCTAGGGGATGACAGAGGATGAGATGGCTGGATGGCATCACCAACTCGATGGACGTGAGTTTCAGTGAACTCCGGGAGTTGGTGATGGACAGGGAGGCCTGGCGTGCTGCAATTCATGGGGTCGCAAAGAGTCGGACACGACTGAGCAACTGAACTGAACTGAAGCGAGATCATTCCTTCAGTCACAGTATCTGGCTCATGGTGAGCACTGAACAAAATTGTTCACTTCTTACTGTTGACCATTCTATCAGGCACTGTCATGGGAACAGGGGATATAAGGACAAGTTAAGACTGCCTTCTCAGCTGAGACAGCCATATGAGCTCTCGCCTAGGAAAAACACGAATGTAACACGGGACTCTGGGGGGAGTGGGCAGGGGAGAGCAGCCACCAGATTTCATCTCTTCACATTTAAGCCAGTGCTGCTTGGTTACAATAAAGCAGATGACAACTGCTAGCACCACAGAACAGCTGGACACAGAACCCCTAAGAGACGCAGAAGAAACACCGTGTTCATAGTTTTCAATTTCTGATAAAATGGTAACAGTTTAGTCCTGCATAAACTGTGGCAGCCTCAAAAGAAAAACACCACGTAACAGTAAGCACCTTGTTTGAAAAGTCTTTGTTTGGAGTCACCTGCAGGAACAAGCCCTGGGAAGCTATCCACACTGGTTCCACTGCACCAGGTAGATTACCTGCTGGGCAATGTAATCTGAAACTTCCTGTGCCAACGCCACGGCAAGAACACCTACTGAACACGACACTTCAAGCCGTTATCTCCCTACAATCACCTGTCATCTGAAGAGGCACTGTCATTTTCGTGTATGTCTGTACACAGGCGCAAAGGAAGCAAAAGGCCTTGTGTGTCAGTGAGCACACGAGAGAACTACTGAAAATCTGAGACCAAGAGGAAATAATAATACAGTACTCAGAAGAAAAGCAAGTGAAACTAAGTCCAGTATTGAGATCTTGATTCATTGAACACGTACACTTGAGAGAACTGGACGAAATACCGGAGTAGACAATGACACGTGAGAAGACCTCAATCATTTCTGAGGAGGCAAGTTTTGTGTATAAGTTCTCTTTTTTCCACCATCAAAACCATCCCCGGAAAACAAGAGCACAAGAGTTAAGAGGAATGATTTTGCTTGGATATAGGCCTTTCCTTTCTAATCCTCCTAATTAGTTAAGAGCAACGCCTCACTTGGTGCTTCACTGGATTTAAGATGTTGTCTCTCTAAGCTCCTGTTTAACCTGAGAGCAGAGAGTGGGCTTCAGTTCACAGTCAAGTCTTACATGGGGAACAATATCTAACTAGAATCGCATAATAATTTGCTTGTATTACTTTCGTTTCTACAGTTATTGTCTTACAGCAAGTGATACTTGCCATCTGTCTATTACAGAGACATAATATTCTTTTTAAATAAATTTGTTTAGGCAAAAAATAAAAACCAAAACTAGTTAGTTGGAAAAAATCTACTGAATAAGTAACTGTAGAGATGGAACTCCAAAATGGCAAGAGCTGAGGAGACAATAGGGGTCCTTGGCTAATATAGTTATTACTTCATGGCAAATGGATGGGGAAACATGGCAACAGTGACAGACTTTATTTTCTTGGGCTTCAAGATTACTGAGGACAGTGACTGCAGTCATAAAATTAAAAGATACTCGCTGCCTGGAAGAAAAGCTACAACAAACCTAGACAGCGTATAAAAAGCAGAGACATCACTTTGTCAACAAAGGTCCATAGTGTGAAAGCTATGGTTTTTCCAGTAGTCATGAACAAATGTGAGAGTTGGACTGTAAAGAAAGCTGACTGCTAAAGAATTGACGTTTTCGAACTGTGGTGCTGGAGAAGACTCTTGAGTGTCCCTTTAATAGCAAGGAGATCAAACCAGTCAATCCTAAAGGAAATCAACCCTGAGTACTCATTGGAAGCTCTCATACTTTGGCAACCTGAATGCAAAGAGCCGACTCACTGGAAAAGACCTTGATGCTGGGAAAGACTGAGGGCAGGAGGACAAGGGGGTGAGAAAGGATGAGATGGTTGGATGGCATCACTGACTCAATGGACATGAGTTTGAGCAAACTCCAGGAGATGGTGAAGGACAGGGAATTCTGGTGTGCTGCAGTCCATGAGGTCACAGAGTCGGACAGGACTTAAAAGACAAGAGAAAGAGGAGAAACTGAAAGCTCCCTCCACAGTTCATCCTAACTCTGTCCATCTCCCATTCTGCCTTCCATGGGTCAACACTGAGTTTCATTAAGTCAGTCAAATGTGGAAAAGAGGAACACAGGGAGGTTACTAAAAGAACTATTCAATCCAATAGTTCTTCCTCTAAATGGGGGAATTTAGGAGAGCTGGAAGTGATGTTCGCTTTAGCAGAATTCCCAGTTCCCACATTAGAGATCCTTCTCATCTCTGCTGGCTGCTCTCAGTTTAACAGGATATGAATTTCAGGAGACCGGATTTATTTTCCCAAGCCAAATTAGTCCTCGAGGTTTAGACAGTCAGTAAATTGTTGCCACCAGCTTTAGGAAAGGAAGCGAAGTTTTCAGTAACAGAAAGATTAATAAGTCAAGTCAGAGAAAGATTAATAATCAAATCATTGTTCACTGCATCACAGGTAGGTACAGCTGCAAGCCTGTGGCAAAAATAATCTTTCAGTTTCCAGCTGCATCTCCACATTTCTACGCCTTGCTGCACCAAACTTTAAAGAGAACTAAATGCTTCCAGTTTCTTCCAGTAGAGAGTGTTTTCCCTGAAATGCGCTAATGTCTATAAAAAGCAACCATATGGAAATTTCCCGTATAAAATATTCTTTCTCCTAAGTTCTCCATGCCCACGAAACACATACATATACATACAATCCTATTTACCAGCACTTAATTCTCTATAACCCAAGCTCTACAAAATCCTTTTGTTAAACTACCACTTGTTTGATTTTTTTTATCCCCATAGCAGAAATACCTTAAATTATAAATACAACTCAGTTATCTGATCTGAAAAACCATCATCACATAGTGATCATATCATACATGGACAAAAAAATTTTGTCTCAGTGTCAGCGGGGAGCACTTTCAGATATTAAGCTTAATCTGATCTTCCTGATTGCAAAGGTAAAGGCAAGTCTTCTAACACCATTAATGTACAATTACCTGTAAAGGATGCTGACATGACTATCTTCATTGTGCCCCTGGACATTGCCCCTCCCTCCTTGACGCACAAAGGAAAGGAGTGTGGGCATCAAGCTAAGGAATGATCAAGGGAGAAGTGGAAAAGGGGAGGCTGAGCACAAAGTAAAAGCAAGTGAGACAATGAAGGGACATGAAGACAAAACCAAGTATGCAAAACTCTTAATTTCTGACCTCTCAACACCATAAAGTCCTGTATTTTTACACGACTTGCCCTGGAAAATGGATGTTAAAATTCATTTGTGAGTTAAACAATAAACTGATGTATTCATAAAGAAGGTCTCTTTGCAGAAGTAAGCAAGGATATGAGGGTAGAAATGAGGGAGGAGAACAAGGAAGAAGGGAAGTACAAGGAGGAGAAGAGACACGGTTGACTCCAGCTTTGCTCTGTCCAGATTCACTTCCACAAGCACGTCAGGTGGAGGCCAATTCCAGAACTCCGCATTATTTCATCAGCCAAAATGGCCGAGTGACCTTTCCATCTTCAGTGCCCCCTTCACTCCCCTGCCAAGCTTTACTTAGTCATGGTTGAAAATAGGGCCCTTGGAAGAAATCTTGCCTTTTCCTAATTTCAGGTCAACATCTAAATAGCCTTTGCTCCTACTAATATTTTAAAGAAATACCTCCAGTAAGATTTACTTAGTAATCTGGCAGACCTTAATATATAAAAACAAAATTAAGTACGTGTGCAAAATTACTCAAGTAACTAAAGCAAATCTCCTCCGTGGCTGTCCAACAATGGCTTTGACCCCTAGAACTGAGCTCGTCCTTATAAACTTTTCCTCCCAATTTCAAAATTTTGTTTCCTGAGCACCACTGAATGGATATATCCTGTTTGGAGATTTTGGAAGGTATCCAATTTGGGTATAATTTAAGATCTTTAGATAGAATCAAAAGAAGATTTCAGTGATGCATAACAAACATACTCTGATCCCACCTCAGGACAGTTTAGATAATGTAAAATCTCAGTGGCTGAAAATAACAAAGGTTTATTTCTCATTCACACTACCTATCTACTACAAGTCAGTAGAGGTTCTCTATTCACAGTCATTCAGGAATCCAAGCTGATGATGTGACTGACATCATGAAGATTAACTAACCCTTACAGAGAAGAAAGGGGCTTCACAAGGGCTCAGAATAAAGAATCTGTCTGCAACAGAGGAGATATAGGGGATGAAAGTTTGATCCCTGGGTCAAGAAGATCCCCTGAAAGAGGAAATGGCAACTCACTCCAGTATTCTTGCCTGGAAAATACCATGGGCAGAGAAGCCTTGTGGGCTACATTCCAAAGAGTTGCAAGGAGCTGAGCATGTCTGAGTGACTGAACATACACACACAGAGGAAAAGAGAATACACACCCAGTAGAGTACACACCCAGAAGTCATGCTCACATTTCATTAGCAAAGTAAGTCACATGGCTTCCCAAAGTTAAAGTGGCCAGAGAAGGCCATGTGACCAGAGAGGAAGACAGAGACAGAAGAGCTGAAATATTTGCAGACAGCCTTAATGACTACCAAAATATGTGGAACTACTTTGAATACAACTGAATATGAAACTTCCAAAATACTAACTATAAACTGAGATGCAAACTTTTTACCCTATTCCATAAGATTACGAAGAAAAGACCATGATTAGCAATCTGAGGGCAGAAGACAAATTTGACAACTCTGTCTCAAGTATCATTTACTTTCAACTGACCTAAGACAAATGAAGATCGCTTCTTGTTTTAGTTAAAAATATCCTTCATGACAGATGAAATATACTTTAAAAAACAAAGCTTGCAAATAATACGTCTTTGTTACTTACCATCATATACCACTGAATAGGGAAGACAAGTATCTGTTAGTCCCCAGGGAATAATAAAGACAAAGCCATACATTTGATTAGTACTTTACAGTTGAAAAAAAATATTTTGACAGGTCATTTGAGGTAGGCACCCTAACTACAATTTTTCAATATTTTAAATGTGAACATGGTAGATATGCAAATCTCTTAAAAAAAAAAAAAAACAGAAAGGCTTGGAACTAACCCAGTCAAAATACCAACTCAGGTCTCATGAGAGCTAAGCTAGAGGCCAGTTCCACAATTTACAAATCCTGTGGCTGAGGGCAAAGACTTTAGTACAAGTCTCATTTTCTTCATATGTAAAGTAGATGAAACACCTTGGACCAAGTTACATCATAGGGTTATCATTAAGACTGAATAAAAAAGTACAACCCACAACACTTTCAGTACTGTAAAACAAGACTCAAAAACAAGGGGGCATCATTTTGATTATAGAAGATCCTCATTACTGGTTGCTGCCCGTACTAATACGTGTGTAAAATCACAGAGGGAAAGGCTCTTCCTTCTTTAAATAAAACCAAAGTTTTGGGATCACCTAGGTTACTATTAAGGTTACTACTAGGTTATTTGCTGCAATTCAGAGAGAAGAATATAGCCCTCTTGTGTGTCAACCAATGTTATGTCTAATCTCAGTGCTGTAAGCAAATTATTCATTTGCCACAAATTGAGAACTTTCTACAATACTGTAATAAAACACATATTTGGTTTTTGTCATAGTTTCCTGACATAAAGCTTCTACATGCCTTGGAATTCCTGAGTGATAGGAGTGTCACTTGGGTTTAGTTCTGAGACAACTTCTGCAGATGCCCAAACAGCCTCAGGAGGATGGGAGGCTGGTTGTCAGAAAGACAAGGCATGAGTACAGGGTTGGAACTTTCACCCGTACCTATCCCCACCTCCAATTCAGGGGAGAGGAGGATAGCTGAAGATCTTCACACCAACTGTCAGCAATTTAACCGATCACATGCATGTACTAAACCTTCCATAAAATGCCCTCAAACGACAGGGTTCAGGAATTTCCGGGTCGGTGAACACACTGAGGTGCCGGTAGAATGGCCTACCTGGAGAGGGTATGGAAGCTCTGCCCTGTTCCTGACTTGTGCACCCCTGCCCCCGTACCTGTTCCATGCATCGTTTCCACTTGGCTGTTCCTGAGTTGTATCCTTTATACTAAACTAGTAAGAAAAAATAGCCTAAAACAAATGGTAACAGGTAAAAGAAACAAATATATAATAATGTACACCACAGAAGAGTGAAATATATAATACAAGGTAATTTTTAAATGGATTCCAAAAACAAACAAAAAAGGATTACCTATCAATAATATAATAAAACCAGGGTCTCACCTCACATCATACATTAAAATAAATTCCAGATATGAACTGAAGAGTTGTCTACAAGTAATAAAATCATAAAATAAAGGAAAATACAAGCTAAAATTGATGATATGTGGGAGGCATATACAGAAAAAAAATAAATGGAAATGTATATACTTAAAAGTCATATAAGTAGTTTGTTCAAAAATAAGAAAGCAAGTAGCAGAAGAATACATATTTTAAACAAATGAGATGAAGGGTTAACATGTATGGTAAGTTTTACAAAAAATTTAACTAGTCAATAAAAGCAGTAGGCCAGAACAATTTACAGATGAAATACAAATGATCAATATCACATGAAAAATGTCCAATCTTTCTAGTAAGAAAACGAATATGGAAAAAGTGAGTGATCAATCACTTCAAACATCTATAAAGGTAAAGCACATCTGGTGATATCTGAAGGTAGCAAGGCCACAATAAGCAATCTTATGAATGTAGGAAATAAGAACTGATTGAAAAAAAAAAATCTTACAGGGCTTCCTTGGTGGCTCCGTGGTGAGGAATCCGCCTACCAATGCAGGAGACACAAGTTCAATCCCTGATCTGGAAAGATCCACCATGCCTCGAAGCTACTAAGCCCTTGAGCCACAACTATTATCGAGCCTGTGCTCCAGATCCCAGGAGCCACAGCGTTTGAGTCCACGAGCTCTAGAGTCCGTGCTCCACAACGAGAGAAGCCACCACGAGAAGCCTGCGCATCGCAACTAGAGATAGCCCTCGCTTGCTGCAGCTAGAGGAAACCCAGCACAGCACCCCGCTCCCCCCTCCCCCGCCAGAAACCTGAGGCAGTATGTACCAAGTGTCTTAAATATACTCAGACTTCTTAAAGACGGACAAATAGTAAACACCATGAATTTCAGAGACAAACCATCCAGATTCAAGTCCTGACTTCACCTTACATGCACTTTGTGACCTTGGGCAAGCTACACAGTGTTTTTCTGCCTCCGCTTGACTCATGTCTAAAATATAGAAAAATTCATTCTTGCTTTTTGGATTAATGGGCTTCCCAAGCGGTGCTAGTGGTAAAGAATCTGCCTGCAGTGTAGGAGACCCAGGTTTGGGAAGATCCCCTAGAGAAGGGAATGGCTACCCACTCCAGTATCCTGGCCTGGAGAATTCCATGGACAGAGGAGCCTGGAGGGCTATAGTCCATGGGCTCACAGAGTCGGACACGACTGAGAGACTTTCGTTTTCAATTTCACTTCTAGACTGATATGAGAATTGAAATGTGCAATGCATGTAAAACATGTACTACAGTGACTGCTATATAATAAATGTTGGATGAAATTAGCTATCATTATTACATCATCACTATCACTACCACCAAATCCATCCTAACAAATGACCAAAGCATTTTGTTCTGGTGTACAAGAGGAATACATATACCATGACCCTGAAGGAAAATCTACAAGGAAATATACCAAATTTCCTTGTAGAATTACACTCCAGAATTACAGACAATTTTACTTCTTCTATAACAGATTTGTAAGTTTTCTACACAGAGTATGTTACTTCTTGGAAAAACAGCTATCATTCTGAGGAAAAGAAGGGAGAAGCTCCATACTTGTAGTTGTTATTTTTACCTTGTAATGATAAATACAATAAAAGTAAACAAAACCAAAGTTGTTTCCAACGATTATCTCCTCAATGTATCTGTTCAGGCATCCTGCATTTCTAAGTTCTGATCCTCACTGAGGAACCCAAGAAAAATATTTAAAGTAATAGGTGTAAAGAGAGCAATTGAAGATAAATATCTAGCCCTCTGAAATGATAGTAGAGTAGACCCTTGAACAATGTATGAATTAGGGGCATCGGCACATTCCCCACCTTCCCCACCCCTAAGCACAAAGTCAAAAATCCAGGTTTAACTGTACAGTCTGCCATCCTTATCAGTGGTTCTGCATCCACGGATTTAACCAACCACGGATCATGCAGTACTGTGGTACCTACTTATTAGAAAATATCTGCTTATCGGTAGACCTGCACAGTTTCAACTGTGTTGTTCGAGGGTCATCTGTACATCACCTGTGCCCAATTCTACTTAGCTAAAATCTAGGGAGGGAAACAAGGATGTCAGAACTCCTATTCTGGGTTCAGAGTACACAGAAAGCACGATCAGAAATCCCTGGTTCTTACGGAGTCAAAGGTAGCAAAGCTGACTCTCTTCACCTCTTCCCTCTTTTGGAGTGAAACCTCAGAAACAAAAGGGCTGCCCTGGCAGAGGTGAGGTTTCCGTAAGGCATCTCCACCAGACATGAGAGAGCATGCTGTTAAAAGCCTCCACCAGATCCCCTCTGCTTCCTTCAGACTCTGCTAACAGGATAGAGTGGGTGATGGGGGCGTAAAGTGAGTGACGGGGGTACAGGATCATTCTATAGAGGTACCACACAAGCAACCTCCTTTAGAACTGGGGGGAGCAGTATCAAAGCTCTTGTACCATCTGTCTGTGAAGGGAAGAGGGAAAAAAATACAACAACAGCAGCTGGTGCAAGAAGTAGCAAGATGTTGGTCCTGGAAGTGACAAGATGGGAAATGACAGGAAACAGCTTTTCACTCCTCCAACAGCAAAAGAAGCGTGCAGCCTGTGTTCCAGTGTTTGAAAACCTCCAGATGCTGCCCTCGTCTCACATTTCCATATCTTTGTTCAGACAACATCTGAAAGCCTGCCTTTCTTTTTTTCAAGCCCTCTCTTTCTTTGGAGGAACATACAAAGCTATCAAACAACAGGGCTTCTCCCCCTCCTTCTCTCTCCTACAGGCAATGTGGGATGAATTTTAAGTGTCACTGTGGAAGAAAAAAAAAATGTACAAACAGCATCATGTGAGCCTCTGTGAAACTTTTTCCAGTTGTCGATTTCAAGTAATACTTACCATGTGCTCTGGATTCCATCATTTGGCAGTTAAACTAACATTAGATTTGGAGTAGAACTTCTAAAGAGCTGAGGAATAAAATCTCTGCGATGATCAGAGTTCAGGGGATGGGGAGGCCCAGGCATCTAACGACCATGTGGCAACAGTGGGAGGTGCTTCCTGAGCCCCGGCACTAAGTACTGCCACATGCGCGCCTTTCTCTAACTTTAAACTCCGGGTTTATGGAGTCAGAAATGTTCTAAATGATACACACATAGCCCAATGTCAGAATTGCAAAGGACTGATATACAACGTTAATAAAATATTCTCATTTAGCACTATCCCATGTGTTAAAGATACAAAACCAGTTTTCTTAGAACTCTGGAATATGCTCATAAAATATACTAAAATTATATTGGGTAAAATTTAACACTTTATTGGATGTCACAGATCATGTCTGGGCATTGCATCACTTCAGGCTCCATCAGCCTACATGGTCTTGTGTGTGGTACACAGTGCAAGCTCTCCTCTGTTCTCCTTCATCAGGTCAGCTCAACCTTTACAACTCAGGTTGGATTCCATCTCCAGACCATTTCCCAAAGTTCCCTCTCTGAGAGAATGAGTCTTTCCCATGAACTCAAACAGTATTCACTGTTCAGTTTACAAGAAATAAAGTAAAATAAATATAGACTGTTCTTGCCATGTGCTGTTTAAACAAAGTCCCAAAATCATTTTTTATTTTTTTAATGGCTCACTATTGCCTACCACAACGTGTATATATTTTATTCTGGGTTTGACATGCTGTGATCCCAACAGACACACCTGGATCCTTTATCTTCCCGTGTCCCTTCAGTTCAGTTCAGTCGCTCAGTCGTGTCCGACTCTTTGCAACCCCATGGACTGCAGCACACCAGGCCTCCCTGACCATCACCGACTCCCGGAGTTTACCCAAACTCATGTCCATTGAGTCGGTGATACCATCCAACCATCTCATCCTCTGTCATCCCCTTCTCCTCCTGCCCTCAATCTTTCCCAGCATCATGGTCTTTTCAAATGAGTCAGCTCTTTGCATCAGGTGGCCAAAATATTGGAGTTTCAGCTTCAACATCAGTCCTTCCAATGAACACCCAGGACTGATCTCCTTTAGGATGGACTGGTTGGATCTCCTTGCAGTCCAAGGGACTCTCAAGAGTCGTCTCTAAGCCCACAGTTCAAAATCATCAATTCTTCAGTGCTCAGCTTTCTTTACAGTTCAACTCTCACATCCATACATGACTACTGGAAAAACCACAGCCTTGACTAGACGGACCTTTGTTGGCAAAGTAACATCTCTGCTTTTTAATATGTTGTCTAGGTTGGTCATAACTTTCCTTCCGAGGAGTCAGCGTCTATCTTCCAAATTGCCGCTGCATGTACACACTACATATTTTAGGACTCTACAGGCTTTATACAAACTACTGTCTGTTTTTGAAACACCCTCATTTTGACCTGTCAAAGTTCTATTTGCCCTTTAAGACAGTGTGCTAATCTGCTGGGTCATGCATCCAACATAGACTTGTTCCTCTAGACAGTTATATCATCTTGCCTCCAATTATAGTCAACTACACCCAGATGCCTCAGAATCCATCTGCAAAGCAGGAGACGCAAGTTCGGTCCCTGGTTGGGAAGTTCCCCTGGAGAAGGAAATGGCAACCTACTCCAGTATTCTTGCCTGGGAAATCCCATGGACAGAGAAGCCTGATGGGCTATAGTCCATGAGGACACAAAGAGTTGGACATGACTTAGTGACTAAACAATATCACCACCACCCTTGTTAATACCCAGCACTCTCCTTTTCCCTCAAACACACACACACCTTTTTAAAAAGAATTTTTGTTAAACCATAATACAGTTCAAATCAGCATGCCTGGTTCATTTCAGCTCCTTCACTGCCCAACCAAGTGACTAGGACTGCTTCAGCTTCTCGGCTTTCCCTTTGTCTGTGATAACCAAGGTGTAAAGGTATCTGCTGAACTGACCTTTAAATTTCCTGTTATTCTTACTTTCCTTGATCTTGACAGACCTGGCATTATCTCACCTTGCTATATTCAGAAAGTCCTTTATTTCTTCAATTTTGAGAGGCCAGACAAAGAGGCACAAAGAGCACATGACCAAACAATGAGCAGCAGAATGGAAGAGAATGGATAAGCTTTCCTTACCCTCCCCAAAGCTCCTTTAAGGATCAGCGCTGGATCTTAGGTAGCTCAGAGCATGGATGAAAGTTTTTAAACTGAAGTGACCTTTTATAAATTATAAACCATGTTGCACTAAATTATTATCAAAATGCTTCACTTACCCCAGGGCAAGAAAGAAAAGCAGCCACTCCAGTGATGCTGGGGGATACCAGAGAGGCTGTGTTCTCTCCAAAAACCCAACTTGAATTCCTACAAGTCAGCATCCCTGAACTGCACATTTGACAAGAAACCTTATTTAGCAGTTGTTTCTTTTCTGCTTTTCTACCAATTCCCGAGTTCCCTTGAGGGGAGTGTCTTAAGATCATTCACTCCGTACTCCTTGACTTACCAAAGTTAAAACACAAGCAATGGTTAGAGGCGAGCAATCTATAACTGATGCATTTGGCTGTACCTTTCTCATCTTGACAGTCTGGAGTAACACTTTTTACAGAGGAAACCAGTACTGCTGTGGATAAGAGATTTAGCCAACTGTGATCATTGGTTTGAGAGCCACTCAAAGCCCAACTGAGGCTGACTCCCCATCCTTCATTCTACCCTTCCCCTACTGTGTGGGGGCTTTGCCCTTGAGAACATAACTCCAGCTCCAGGCCTAGTTAAGCCCATCAAAGTCCTTTCATCCTCTCTGCCAGCAATTGGTCTGGAACTCAGGTCTAAATCAATCCAGACATGCCAACCCAAAAGAACAGTTTTTTATGCTCATGCCCCCAATTTGTCCAGAGGCAGAGGGGAGATCTTTGCCTCTGTCTGGGAAAGAAGTCATTTTCCCTTCAATCTCTCTCAATCTCCCTGGCCCACACCCCCACATTTCCGCAATTAGCTACGAGCAAAGTGTGAGGCCCCGACAGCCACTAATAACTATGCACAGATGCTCAGGGATGCCGCTGATACTGTGAAAGCAAACAGATGAGACAGAAAGAAATGAGGTGCTGAGGACAGATACACACTAAGTCACTGAATTAACCTGCCCGAGGCCCTCCCCACTTCTGGACTTGGGTGAGGTGACCCCGTAAGTTTCTTTACTGGTTAAGCAAGTTTGAGTTAGGTTTTCTAACACTCATAGTTGAAACCACCTTAACTTACACATTTAATGAAATTCTCTGCAATTAAAAAAAATCCGCTTGATACTCATTTCAACGCTATGCTTTAATTAAGAGCCATATAACAAAATTTTCACATGTGATTATAATTTTTTCATTAGTTGACTGAACAAAACAAGATGCCAAACATAAATATGAAACAGCATCACATGAAGTAACTCAATGTTTGATGCAGTCAAACAACCAGTAGCTGGCCAGGATCACATTAACAGGTCATCACCAAAGCATCACCCACTCAATGGATGTAAGACTGAGGAACAACCAGCAGCTGGCCAGGATCACATTAACAGGTCATCACCAAAGCATCACCAACTCAATGGACGCAAGACTGAGGACACTCTGGGAGATAGTGAAGGACCAGGAAGCCTGGTGTGCTGCAGTCTACAAGGTCGCAAAGAGTCTGACATGACTCAGCCACTGCATACCACCACCACCACCAAGGCATATAGACTCTAAACAGGCTGGTTACAAAATTGTTCTTTTAATTGGTGTCTGCACTGCACGGTGTAGTGCCTGAATGTTAAACAGTACTTAAAGATAAAGGCAAAACTGTGGGTTTGAACTCACCTGTTCAAGAAGAGATGGAACTACTAAAGAGGAATGCACTCTGGATGCTGAAGGTGTGCTAGGGTAGGAAAAAACCAGCACAGACCTGAAGATACTGATTCAACTTTCCCTTCTACATTCAACTTCCTCCAAATCATTCTGAGTCCCAAGAGAATCAGCAATAAATCCTGAGACAACATGCCAGTTGCAACATTCAGACAGCAGCTTCCCTGTTAAATTTCAGGAATTCTCCTCTCCCCATGTGTGAAATAGAGGAGTTGTATGTGTTCCCTTCTAAGGCTCCTTTCTGCTCTGATATGCTAGACCACACAAACAACCAGAGACTTGATTTTCTACTGTGTATGATGAGGATTTCGATCTTAATACTTATCTCAATACTTTTTCATAAATATTTATTAGGTGCCTACTATGTGCGAGGGAAAGGGCCAGGCCCTAAAGAAATGCTGAGATCAAGTATGTTCTTCACCTCCAGGGTATTACAGACCCCGGGGAAGGCTGCTATCAATATAAAAATCTTAGTGAACTAAATTAAATCCAAACACGTTACAAGGTAACCAGACCATCAAGTCCCAGTTTTCCAGGATAAAAGTAATGAATTAGAATGATAATCTCTAAGTACCAGGTGAATTTTACAACTAGAAGGAACCTGTGCCACAAATCTGAATAAGATGTTGTAAGTGGGTAATAAAGAGTAGTTTCCAAAAATCAATTTTAAAAGCTGTGCTTCTAAGCCTGCCAAAACCTCAGACTCATGATTCTCATCCTAGTTCATCTTTGCTATTTCTACCAATGAAGCATGAGAAATTCCGAAGCCCTTTCTTATCTGCCTTGCTGATCAATTTCTTATCCCGTTAACCTTCAAACTTCTTCCAGTTCCTCCTTAACTAATTATTTTTTACTAAACAGGAAGCACGCAATTTATAAATTCTGAATCTCTGATGGCTTACGGTATATGACACACACATGGTAAGCAAAACATACATATGGGACTACATTTTTAAACCTATCACATGATAATATATGCAAACTTCATACCTTACACCTTGAAAGTTGCTTTCTGTTAAGTTTCCTCAAACTTGCATGTGACTACCAATTTTTTCATACACCCTACAAGGACTTGTTCTTGTAACTACTTAAATTGTTTTAACTTGACATTAGACAAGTTAAATGTCTTTAAAACTACTCTCTGAAAATCCCTCTTTAAGTACAGTTTTGCTTTCCCCTTGCCAAAGCAGCTTTTAAATCCAATGAATTTTCACAGCTATTTGGATCTTTTCAATTTAAAGATTAGCTGCTGCTGCTAAGTCGCTTCAGTCATGTCGGACTCTGTGCAACTCCATAGACGGCAGCCCACAACAGTCTTGCTAAAGAAAGAACTGAAGGGTGTATCTGGCTTTCTGTAAGGACTGTACTTTTTTCTCAGTGCTTAGTCAACTGTCACTTATTCTGAAATACTGTCCAGGACCCAAAGAAAAGGTTACAGAATTTACTTACACTGTTTTTACTAAAGTCAAAACACACTGCTTCAAAGATGATGGTGAGTCTAGAATCCATTGGCCTCAAGGGCCCGGACTCAACGCTCTACAGTAAACAGATGCTCCCTCACAACCTAGTCTTTTACCTTTCATCTTCCATGTCATCTGTCAAATCTCACTCTCCCATGTTTAGTCAGAAGCTCACTTTCCTTTACAGAGAGGTCAAATGCAGAACTGGAACTAAAGAGTCCTGCAATTTGCATCATATAGCGCTACGCCACTCACCATTAGAAGTAACCAGCATTCTCAGAACAAAACTCAAGAAAGCCTCTTCTTTTTCCTTTTCAAGGTTTTTGAGATTTGTTACTATTAGCTTTTTCTAGCCAGCACTGAACAAACCTTCCAGTATATAAAAGCTCAAGTTTAAATCAACCCAGCTTTCTGCTGTCAGGCAGATCATCGTAATGCATTACAGAAGGTTTGGTTGAATTCCAAGCTTCTGTCTAGTTCTCAGGAATCAGAGCCTTGGCCAATGGGCATAGAGTGAGTCATGACCAATTTTTCTACTGTTGTATTAAAGGAGGCGGGCAAAAGAACAATCCCTTAGATAACTAGAGACACTGGCCAAGAACTGGTGCCATCTGCTAATATGGGCAGAAACGACACTGAAGAGAGAAAGGTTGGTGAAGGGGCAGATGGGACTCTCCTAGTCATCTGGTTTTATTATCCTTGCTCCAATTTGTGTTTGATAATTTGAGCTAAAGATAGAAAAGATACATCACTCCACTGGAATAAGAATATGATGGGAGAACACAAAGCTGAATTACATCTCTGCCCTGCTTCTTCATTCCAAACAATTCCCACACCATCCTTTGGGTGAAGAAGGCAAACGCCTCATCTCCGAGATGAGAGCCCAGAAAGGTATTTTCTACTGTGCATTAGGATTAGACTTTCCACTGGTGTTCTTTGAATTTTGTGGCTAATAATTTGTACAACTGGACACGACTGACATTTTTATCTGTAATAACTTGACTTAGCTCTTTAAATTTAAAAGCCAGAATAGAGAACAGTATGATTACAGCACAATCTGAGGGCCTAGTGAGTGACACATGATACAAAAATCATTTTGATCCCACCACTGTTTACCTCTTCTAACTCCTGCCATTTCTCTCCTTTGCAAATTATACTCATTTTATTGTTTGCAATTCTGTCATTATATTAGACTGATCATATCTCTATGTACAGAGAGCTCTGATTATTAAGCTAATTCTTAAAAAAAAAAAAACTGTGTTGCAATGCAACTGATACAGTAGAACAATTTGGGCATGAGTTTTGCATTTGCTTGTGTACGATTTTATATATAACAAATACAAATAGGTGCTATCAAACAGTATTTGTCTTTCTCTCTCTGACGTATCTCACTTAGCATAACACCCTGCAAGTTCATCCATGTAGTTGCTAATGGCAAAATTTCATGTAAGATGCATCTTACAGAACCCAGGTCTCCTTGCTAAGCCTCACACACTGAGGAGAGGTGACAGTGGAGGTGTTTTCTGTCTGAAGTGACCTCTCTCAGATATCTGCATGGCTTACTACTCCCTTACCTCCAGCAAATCTTGGCTAAAAGTTCCCTCAATAAGGTCCAACCTGACTGCATTATTAAAAAATTCACTATTCTCCAACTAGATAGACAGGTTTTCCTCTTTACATGCTTTCTATCTAGAATTTTTACCTTCCAAAACACTTAAAGATTTATGTACTTAGCTTTTTTTTCTTGCATTATCCATTAGAATCTAAGCTCAGTGACAGGAGATTTTTTCCTGCTTAGTTTGGATATCATCACCCCACTATTTAGAACTGCACCTGACACATGGTTCAAGAAATATTCACTAAAAAAATGAATACACATATGGAGGCACAAGCATGGTTATTTAAACCATTATAAGAGTCAAATTAATAGTTTCAAAGCCACAGAACCAAGCACTTTTAAGGAACCTGCTCAAATACATGAAAACTATGGAGAAGTCCTGGGCTCTAACTGAAGGGCAACATCCATTTAGAAGGCTAGACATAGGTTTCCCTCCTCCCACCTCAGAGAGCTCTTAGAATTACAGGATGTGTTTTTTAAAATGTGAATGTGGTCATATTTATAGCTGGAGGTAAATTGGCTCCACATTGACATCATTTCTACAGAGAAAGAATAACCAAGTCACTCCTCTGCATTCACAGCACCTGCAACAAAGCCACTTGAAAACAAGTGGTGGAGTGGGACGCATTCAAAAAGAAATTCACGGCTGAGAAGGCAGGGATCATGAAATACAAACCAAAGTGTTTCACAGAAAAATCTCTAGAAATGGCAGAATATTAAATTGTATCTGACCTCTAAGTCACTCAAAGTCCATCCAAGTCTGTGGGTCAGTAACAAATCCCAAATGTCAAGCTCATTCTCTTTGCCACTGACTTTACAAAATGGACTTCCGATGTCTATTTGCAGGTGTCTATATACAAAAGAACTTAGCAAACAAGTACTTGGTTCTGAGGCATACTGAGTTGGTCAATTTAATTCCATGTTTAAACCAACATTTCATACGTAGTTTGTGATCATCAAATAAAAAGATATGTGCATCTTCAAGCACATGGCAATACTAAGTATACTGTTAGACTGTAAGATTTAAAAGAACATGTGACCCATTCTTGATATCATGTCTCTCCAAACCTCTGATTTCTCATCTGAAAATAGGGATAATGCCAGCTGTGCCTCGTGGGTTATTGTAAGGATTAAATGAGCTAAAGTTCATTTTCTACTTTCAGATAATAAGCACCACCTATATCGTTAAAGCTCTACCCTATCCGTACACTTACGACTGAGGTATAAGAGTCACCAGAGGAGCCCCTAGAGTCATCAGAGGAGTTTAAAGGTCACAGGCCTACCTTGTAAACACGCTAATTTAAATGGACTGGGATAGAGTTTGTTTAAAAGTTCCAGTTTCAGGTTATTTCCACATGGAGCCAGACTGGAAACTCAAGATTTAGATTCTAATACCCAGATTCAGTAGTCAGGGGTAGGTTAGGAAATATGTAGTTTTTCACAGGTACCTTACAAAAATTCTTACAATCAAGCAGTATAAGAAACTCATCTAATAAACATAAGAAAGCATTAAAAGCATTTATCATAGGAACTAGCACAAAGTAAGCACTCAGTGGCAAAACAGAAAACAACTGTATGTTTATAACTATGTATAAACTATGTTTATAACTACGTATATATATGTGTGCACACACACACATATATATATACACAGAGAGAGAGAGAGGGAGAGAGAGAAAAAATATGGATTAATCTAGGCAGGGATTTGCCTAGATTCATGTGTTTGAAACAAATCCACAATCATATACTATTTATTTTATCTATACAACATCTATGCTTCCAACTGCATTTTAACAAATACAGTTGAAAAGTATGTTAAAAATATATACTAGAATACAAGTTTTTTTAAGTTTTTAGGACGTTCCGTTAAGGAAAAATGCGATCTGAATAAGTCTGGTGTAACTTTTGAGAAGGAGGGAAGGAAGAAGAGTGGGCAGGAGGAAGAAGGGACAGAAAAGAAAATTAAGTCACATAAACATTGGCCCTGAGTAGTGACGAGGGGTGTATGTGAGGAAGGGTACTTGTCTTACAAAAAAAAAAAAAAAAACAGTTAAACACTTGTGTTCTCTTTGTCTCCAGACGCGGGTAAGGACTAGCGTTTACCGACTGGCTGTGTGCCAGGTATCTGACACCCATAAACTCAGTCAGTGCTCCCAGACAGCACTGCAAGGGAGCCCTCACCATCCACAACACACACAGCACACAACCTGCATGAAACACAGCAGGACTTTTCTCTCCGAGTCAGAGGCTCGGCCACTTGGCCCCGAAGGCCAGCTCCTGTGAGGAGAAGCACAGAGAACAGGCCCCTGCGGCACAGCCCTCAGCGCTGGCAGTCCTCTCTACAGTGTCTGCTGCAGCTTTGGGAAGGCGCGGCCCGAGTTCCTGCCTGCACTGCCTCTGGAGACACAGCACGTCCAACAATCTCTGCTCAACAGGTAAACAGCAGGGCCCTCTCAGGGTCAGAGACTATCGCTGAGGGAACTTATAAACTCCTGAGGAAGGAGCTCTGGGAATGAAGTCTTTATTAAAATGGCCAGTCAGTCCTCAGGGTGAAAGATGATGAAAACTGACTGGTGTTGTAAAATACCTTCCTCCACAACAAGGTAGACCCACCTGAGAGACACTCTGGGAAAGACAAGTTGAGTGACTCAGACTGTACACTGGCAGAAATTTTCAGTAGAGTGGTGAAAGTGCAAGTGAAGTCGCTCAGTCGTGTCTGACTCTTTTTGACCCCACGGACTGTAGCCTATCAGGGTCCTCTGTCCATGGGATTTTCCAGGCAAGAATACTGCAGTGGGTTGCCATTTCCAGTAGAGTGGTACAGATTCCCAAAATACTGCTGGGTTGGATGTATCTATCAGCTTTCAGGCATATTTTGGCTGTCACAGATCATGTCAAGCATGATCATGAAGATCGATGGAAGGACTCACCAACTGGAATTCTATGCGTTAAGAAGGAAAGGAATGTAGAAACTAGCCAGAAAGAACTCAAATGCTCCAGAAGACCAGCAGCAACAATTCTGCCGAGGCAGCAGACCAGGCCCTCGGCCTTCTGTTTGCAGTGGCAGCCAATCGCCTTGACCCAGAGGTGCCTGGCTGTGGGCACCGCTGGGCATGAAAACTGAAGAATGATTCGCAGAACAACTCCTAAGTATTAAGTATCCCGGGAAGCAGAGGGCAAACACGAGATGAAGAGAAACAGGAGGAGAAAGAACCCTTCTGAAAAATGTCCTCCATAATAGTCTCAGTAGGTATTTAATTTCTATTTTTTCCCTTTTCTGTGAATTCACAAAGGCCAAGTCTTCCAGTTAAATTAGAGTGCAGTAAAGCACTAAGTCAGCATTCAACAGGTTTAATTACTGTGTAAATGAAAGAAATTATTATTCATTCATGACATTTACTTCAGATCCAATGCTAGCTGCTTTTATGTAAAGTTGAGGGTGAGGGGAGTAAAACTCAGATGGGGAGAAAAGAACAAGAACTAGGATATATAATTACAGCTGTATTTCTTTGCCAAGTATTACTGAGCCTAAACAAAAAAGTGCTTGTTTGCTCTCTTGAGAAAAAGCATGTGATCCATCAGTGGTGGCTCTAAAGAAAGCCTCCCCTCTCCTGACACATGGCCAGGCTTGATAGGTAGACCAATATTTGAAAAGCCAATAACAGGGGGCTTATTAAGGCCACAAAGCCTGGTAGGGCCCATTGTGGTTCAACAGTCCTGAACTCTGGGAACAATCCTAGCAGTCGGGCCCTACAAGGTAATGGATGTCCCTCTGCACCAGGAGAGAAAAAGGGCCAGTTGATGCTATCGGGACAACTAGACAATGAGTCTTTTTTAATGAATTTGCACTGAGCTTAAACAGCTCGCACAAGCAGAAAAGACACACACACACACACACACACACACACACACACACACATGCACAAAACCCTAAACTAAATCACATGTGGAATTTATTTTTCATTCTCATCTGTCTGCCTGGTGGAAGAGATTCAAGAGAGGGTGCCTGGGGAACTACTTCAAAACAGGGAGAAATATCTGTCCGCAAATCAGCATTCACTGAATGGGAGATAATCTGTCACCTGAATGGTTAACCCTCCATGGTTTTATCAGAACACAGTTATTACAGACTATAATCCCACTGAAATGTTTTAAGTTTTCCAAAGTACACTTCGAATAAAGTCAAACACCTAATCAAAACATATCATCTTCCTACTCCAACATATTCACACAGGCAAGAGAACACACACAAACACACATAGGGATATTTTTGGAACCAGTTATTCTCAAATCTTTCCTAAACCTCCAACCACTAGCATTCAATTACTACAAATAGTACAGCAGTCAGGAATTGGCAGTAACAATCTCAGTTTGTTTTAAAACCTGAGGCCACACAAGTTGTGGACAAGAAATTATTGTAGAACAATTTAGACAGATTTAAAGGACCAAGCACAAATCTGAGAAGTAATAATAATGAAGCTGTGATTGTTAAGGCTGAAGGTTTACTTGTTGGCTTAGAAGACTAACTGAATAAACTGAGCTGTTGAAAAAAATAAAACAATGTTTGTAGATACCTTAAATATTTCCTGAGACTAAATACCTTTATTGGACTTAAAGCTTTACTGCTAATTTCAGTTCCAATGTCTCAATTTCCACTGGCAAGGATCTAACATGTATTTTAGGATAAAGGAAATAGCAATTATCTGCATAAAAAAGTATTTGACTCTCAACAGAAAATTGTTTATGCATTATTATTGTTAACAATTACTGAGAACTGCAGCAATGTTATTTAGACAAACCATTGTTATGTATTAAACCTTGACTGAGAGTCAGAATAAAGTAAAGGGCTTGGTGTTCAGTCAATATTCTAGTGGAGCCCCAGATTCTTTCAATTCCTGACTTCTCAATTTTAAATTGTGAATGGTACAAAGAAATACCAGTGGAAGCCTGATTAATAAATCTCTCAATTCTTCCTCCAATGTATTCTTGAAGCTCAATACAGGATCACGGTATGATTACCACAAGCTAGGTTTTCCTGGGGCCTGAAGCAGGTAGCATTATGATTTCTGTCTGTAACACTGCCTAAGCCCTTGTCTCCTTTAAGGCTCTGATTTTTCTCAAGGTTACTGTTTCAAGTTTTATAAGACTTTTATTCTACCAGGGAGCATTTCATACTACTTTATTCTGAATTAGGCCTTAAAAGAGATCACCTTCCTTCCCCCACTTTTAGAAAAGGAAAATAAAATCAGAATTCTTATATATATATATATATATCTCCTCATGGCATGTGGGATCTTAAGTTCCCCAACCAGGGATCGAACCCACACCCTTTACATTGGAAGTATGGAGTTTTAACCACTGGACTGCTAGGGAAGCCTCTAAAATATATTTTTAAACCTTATTATTGTTTTTGATGCCTCAGCACCTTTTCTTCATTCTTTGGTAACCACAGCTCAAGTTTCCTTTGAAGAATTAACGCCACCTACCTCAGGCTCCCAGCAGTGTGGGGAAGGCTGAGAGTGTCATGAGAGTCACACCACCACAGGGTGTGGTCATCACATAGATCCAGTCACAAGTAACTGGTTTAAGAATGGCCATTTGACCAATTTCAGACCACAGAGGAGTAGCAGCATGATTCTTGTTGGAAAGGACAAGAATGAGGGTCACTCTCCCAGGGCTGCTGAGCTGGCAGAACATGAGTGAGTCGTCTCTGCTTCTACCCCACAGAAGCCAACACAAAGGAAGCCCTGCTGAAGGACAGAGGCAGGTTTCCAAAAAAACTGAGCTCCTGAAATTCAGATGCTTTTAGCTCAGTTTACCCCTTAGCTCCGGAGAAGGCAATGGCACCCCACTCCAGTACTCTTGCCTGGAGAATCCCAGGGACGGGGGAGCCTGGTGGGCTGCTGTCTATGGGGTCGCACAGAGTCGGACACGACTGAGTGACTTCACTTTCACTTTTCACTTTCATGCATTGGAGAAGGAAATGGCAACCCACTCCAGTGTTCTTGCCTGGAGAATCCCAGGGACGGGGGAGCCTGGTGGGCTGCCGTCTATGGGGTCGCACAGAGTCGGACGACTGAAGCGACTTAGCAGCAGCAGCAACCCCTTAGCTCTGTGATTCTTAAATCCATAAAAGTTTGAATTGGGGCTAAGGTGCAGAGTTGTTTCAACAATTTATGTTAAAGGTAGTACTGCCTTTTTAATCCTGTTCTGCAGCTCTGGTGTAACTACACTTCTTTTCAATCATCCCAAACTTCCTCCAGGTATCATCTCCAAAAAGCCTTCCTGGGTGACTGTTTCAAATATATTCAGAGGCACACAGGCTGATAATCCCTCAACTCCAGCTCAACCATAACTATGCAACAGATCAGGTGCTCTCATATGTGACCTACTCGTTCATTATATATCACCTGCTCTTTTTATTCTTATATAGTCATGCAGTCTGTGAAGCTTCCACAACTAGGATTTATATTACATTGTATAATATTATGCACAGATTTTAGACTCAGAAGATCTGAGCTTAACCTCACCCTTCACTGGCTTCTTTGAATTCTGCTTCTCACATCTGTAATGTTAGGCTAATAATATTATTTTTCCCAACTTTAGTAAGATGTAAATGTCATATGACATTATATAAATTTCGGGTATATGGGGTGATTTGATATACTTGTATATTGCAAAATGAGTACATACTATCTGCTGTAAATGACAGCTGTGATAACAAAGTTACATAACTTGTGAATGTATGTTGCAATCTTTAAAGCACAAAGTAAGTGATACTGCTGGTGGTGGTGATGTCTCTTATGGTCCCATCAGCAGATCTGTGAATGAGCTGAGAGGTGGAGGGAACCACCAATCATCACTTGCTCCTTGAGTTCCTGTGCTCCTTTCCCACATGAATACAGTCATTGAGTGATATGATAGACAGGAGCATCACCAAAAATGCCAGGAAGAGGATATGACCAGTGGACAAATATGAGATTTTCAGGCTCTGGAATAAAAGGATTTCCGTATCTGATATCTTGATCTAATTGAGTTTTTCCCATTTTTGAGGGGAGGCCTTGTATATGTAAATATAATATATAAAAACAACATTATAGGTATATCACAGAAGAGCTATGTTCTTTGCTTAGATACCCAACAAGCTACTTTAAAACAAAGAAAAATGTGTTTTAGGGGAGAAAATATTCAGATATCAAGATAAACTCTGTATTTCACAATGTAATTTGGGGAAAAAGAAACTGCTTATATTTCATCCCCAGTTCCTAATGCTTTTAAAGTAAAGAGTTGTGATTGGATGAGTTCCAAGGTCTTTCTCAGCTCTACAATAATGTTTTTTAAATAAGATTTTCAGAGCATATTCAGGTTTACAATCAAACTGGGAGGAGGCACAGAGAATCCCCACATTCCTCCTGCTCCAAACACGCACAGGCCCCCCATACACTCTGAAAACGGCACCTTAAAAAAAATACCAAAGGCGCACCTCCAATGACACACCACAGTCGCCTTAAGTTCTAGAATAACTTTCAACCTCCTAATGCTTTAGATCATCATATGACATAGCGTTTAATTTCCTATTACATTTCAATTGATCTAAGCTCCCATAAACACATCTGAAGTTTACTGAGTGAACAACACATACTTGTTTTCCAAATGTGTTAACAATGGTCTATTTCCTGAAATGTTTTAAGGAAGTTCTCATCCAAGGGCTACCTACGGGGGAGACCATTTGAGATACAGTGACAACCAGCTACTCATCTGTTTCCATCAGTGGTTAGTGAGCCACTCCTGTCAGGATTCTGAAAGAACATTGGGATGGATGGAGCAATCCTGGGGATCATTCCTCATTCAGAGAAAGGCCCACAGGAAAAACAAAATGTTTAATTCACATTGCTGCGGCCCACATCTGTCTTCCATCTGACCTTTCTGAAGTGCTTTCCTACACTATCACCTCAGCAGGTCTCCCTGGACCTCAAATCACTTCACTAAAAGCACAAATAAAATTAAGCTCTACTGTTCAGTGATGGGAAATGAAGGAACGAAGAGGTCCCTGTACTGATCCCTCCAGGAAGGTCAGGACAGACCTGTGCGCACAAGACGCTGCCCCTCCAGCTCTCTGCGCCAGTTTCCCATCATTCCCATCAATTAATGACTTTCACGTTAATTAAACACAAGATTTCTTGTCACTTCACAAGATTCCATATGTCCTCTTCCCACCGCCCAGTCCTTCTTCTACTGACTTAAGCTCAGCTCTACTCTCTCAGCCTTATATCTCTATAAACATGGTCCCCAGCAGGAAGAGCTAACACTCCTATGGAGCCAATGTGCCAGGCACCACCATATGCAAATACCCTTTCAGAGGTTATCTCTTTTAAACCTCACCAACCAACCCTATGAAGTAAATTTGTTACTACTTCACAGATGAGGAAATTGACACACAAGGAGGTAAAGTGGCATGTACAAATTGTTTACTGCAGTCTTCTATTCCTCTTTTTTAAATTACTTTTCTTCTGAACACAGATTTACTCATTTTCCCACTGTCTAAATAGTGACTGGGTACACACATCTAGAAGGCAGTAACAACTGTCAGGAGAACATCTCAAGCCTCAAAATAGAAACAATCCATGGAACCGTGAGTCTTGGTTGTATTCACAACTTAAATGACCAACCAGTCACACACAAAAAACCCTCCTCTGTCTTCTCCCCACTCGCCCCACACTCCACAAATATTTATTAAATAACTACTATGTGTCAGATACAAGGCTAGAGGCTGTCTGTTCTCTAGTAGCTATTCTGAGGAGCTGAATTTATCATTTTGGATCCATGGTTTCAACAACTTTCTACCTAAACTAGAATTCTGCACATAATAAATGAATCTGATCCTCAACATTTCCTCAGACGCTTAGTGCATATTTTTATTTTCAATCAGGTTTACTGAGGCAACACTGATACACATAATTGACATACATACAGCACACTGCACATAAAGTGATAGCATTTTGAGTTATTAGGTCAACACACTCTCCAGAGAGCAAAAGCTTACTCCACTAAAATGCTCCAGGAGGGCCCACTCACAGTCCTGAGGATACCCAGAGATCGACCAAATTCAAGTCCTGCCCATCTTGAGTTGCAGATGATTATATGTTACCAATTCCTGGGGTCACAGAACCGTGAATGAGTTTGACAGACATATTACCATGCAATTTATTCCAAAGCATTTCTCAACCCACACAGCAGTAAAGTTGCCCTGTTCAAAATCATGATGCACTCCAAAGTCTGTCTTTACATTTCATCTTTTCTTATTTTTCAGCACTTCTTCCATCTTTACTCTCCTGTGTTTATTCATGTTCTACCCCTTCTTTCATTAAAAAGTGTTCCTAGGGAAAGTGAAGTGAAGTCACTCAGTTGTGTCCAGCTCTTTGCAACCCCATGGACTATACAGTCCATGGAACTCTCCAGGTCAGTGTACTGGAGTAGGAAGCCTTTCCCTTCTCCAGGGGATCTGCTCATTCACATTAAGTTAGCAAATCACTAAGATGAGCATGAAGCTGAAACTCCAATACTTTGGCCACTTGATTCAAGGAGCTGACTCATTAGAAAAAACCCTGATGCTGGGAAAGATTGAAGGTGGGAGGAGAAGGGGACCACAGAGGATGAAATGGTTCGATAACATCACCAACTCAATGAAACTGAGTTTGAGCAAACTCCTGGAGACAGTGAAGGACAAGGAAGCCTAAAGTGCTATAGTCCACAGGGTCGCAAAGAGTCAGACACAACTGAGCGACTGAACAACAAACTACAATAAGATGTCCAAGCTTAGCGTTACTTTTTCCTAGGAGTACTGGAAATTAAATAGGAAACCAGCGTCTAACTGCTCACTTTAAACCACGAGCTAGTTACATAGGGGTGAGATCCTCTAGCCAATCCATTATTTCCCTGAAATCCTGTGACATGGGCAGCTATGAATCTATTCTTAGCCTTCTGGTTCAATCATTCATTCATTCAGTATTTAGTGGGTGCCTGTCATGTCCCAGCCAGTATTGTAGGTATCAGGAAATGGCAGTATACAAAACAGGCAAAAATCCTGTCCTACAGTTCACAAGTTAAAGAGCAGCATGCATCACAAAAAACTCCACGTACAATGTATAATTATGACCCAAACCCGGATCTCCCGCATTGTAGACAGACACTTTACTGTCTGAGCCACCAGGGAAGTCTATAATTATGACATATGACATTAAATGTTATCCGTTCTTTCAGGATCTATGTACAAAGGATCTGAGAAGTTTTTTATCTTGTTTGAATGATGCTATGATGCACAACAGAAGCCAGAAAAAACTAGCACTGGCCACCTTGGCTAAGTCACACACTGCCCTGAAAAACACAGTTTCCTCTGCTCACCAAGAAAGCTGGGTTAGGAGAATTCTAAACTCATCTTTTCAGATTTTCTAATTGGCTCGGGGAAGAATACGGGTCACAAAGAGAAGATTGTTAAACAAGTCAGACTTCTAGTCTTCTGCAGGAATAAAGACCCTATAAAGAGGCAAACATCATTCTTTATGTCACTAGAGACAGCAACCTTTCAACAGCCACTTAGCACATCCCTGAAGCCAGCAACAATGTGAAGGCAGCTTTAGCAAAGCTGGCAGATGCGTTCTCAAAGGGACACTCAGAGAATCACTCATGTTCATGCTCCCTCTTTGCTTCCTCCTTTCACCAACCCCTAGAAGTGTTTATGGTTTGAAAAACAGTAACTATTTTTATCTTCCAAGTTTGAAATGAGGTATCATTTGGCACAGATGAAAATGAACTAAATATTTTCTAAAAAATACTCAAAATTCTCCACTGAGGCTAACAACAAAACTGGTAAACACACTTACCCTCTCCCTGGGCAAACATATACAACAAGTTGAAAACAAAATGCTTCTATTGACAGGAAACCCAGTAGATACCTGGAATTATGCACCTTTTCCTTCTACTGCACATTCTTAATCTTCATTTCTTACATACTAAAGAATATTATTTATCTACATAGAGCCATTTAATGAGCATATTCTATTAATAGAATCTATGTGTACCAACTAAAAACTACTTCATCATCAAACTCAGTATTTAAATAAAGATGGAAACGAGAGAGCAAGCAGCCTTTCACAGTTTTGGAAGTGATGAAAAATCATTTTAATCATTGCTTTTCCATACTTATCTTCTCTTTATTATATTTCCCCCCAATCTTCACTGTGAAAATATTCCCACACTTAGTTTCTCTTTATTATATTCTTTACTATATTTTCCCTAAATCTCTATTGTGAAAATATTTAAATCCACAGAGAAGTTAAAAAAAGAGTGCAACGAATGCCCATATATTCTTTGCTCAGATTCACCAATTGCAGTATTCAACTGGACATGGAACAACAGACTGGTTCAAATTGGGAAACGAGTACATCAAGACTATATATTGTCATCCTGCTTATTTAACTTATATGCAGTGTACATCATGAGAAATGCTGGACTGGATGAAACACAAGCTGGAATCACAATTGTCAGGAGAAGTATCGATAACCTCAGATACACAGATGACACCACCTTTACAGCAGAAAGTGAAGAAGAACTTAAGAGCCTCTTGATGAAAGTGAAAGAGGAGAGTGAAAAGTTGGCTTAAAACTCAACAATCAGAAAACTAAGATCATGGCATCCGGTCCCATCACTTTATGGCAAATAAATGGGGAAATAATGCAAACAGTGTCCAACTTTATTTTGGGGGGCTCCAAAATCACAGCAGATGGTGACTGCAGCCATGAAATTAAAAGACGCTTACTCCTTGGAAGGAAAGTTATGACCAACCTAGACAGCATATTAAAAAGCAGAGACATTACCTTGCCAACAAAGGTCTGTCTAGTCAGAGCTATGGTTTTTCCAGTACTCATGTATGGATGTGAGAATTGGACTATGAAGAAAGCTGAGCACTGAAGAACTGATGCTTTTGAACTGTGGTGTTGGAGAAGACTCTTGAGAGTCCCTTGGACTGCAAGAAGATCCAACCAGTCCATCCTAAAGGAAATCAGTCCTGAATATTCATTGGAAGGACTGATGTTGTAGCTGAAACTCCAATACTTTGGCCACCCGATGCAAAGAACTGACTCATTAGAAAAGATCCTGATGCTGGGAAAGATTGAAGGCAGGAGGAGAAGGGAACAACAGAGGATGAGATGGTTGGATGGCATCACCGACTGGATGGACATGAATCTGAGCAAGCTCCAGGAGGTGGTGATGGACAGGGAAGCCTAGCGTCCTGCAGTCCATGGGGTTGCAAAGAGTTGGACGCGACTGAGTGACTGAACGGAGAAGGCAATGGCACCCCACTCCAGTACTCTTGCCTGGAAAATCCCATGGACGGAGGAGCCTGGTAGGCTGTAGTCCATGAGGTCGCGAAGAGTCGCACTCGACTGCGGGACTTCACTTTCACTTTTCACTTTCATGCATTCGAGAAGGAAATGGCAACTCAATCCAGTGTTCTTGCCTGGAGAATCCCAGGGACGGGGGAGCCTGGCGGGCTGCCGTCTATGAGGTCGCACAGAGTCAGACACAACTGAAGCGACTTAGCAGAGCGACTGAACTTAACTGTCACAATATTGCTAATTAACATTTTGTTAGTTGTGCCCACCCTTTGCCTCCTTCCCTCCTTTCCCATCTCCCCTTTCCTTCTCTCCCCACTCTACACCATCTACACCCACACATACACACAATGTTGTTGAAACACCTGAAAACAGCTTCAAACTTATCCCTTTATTTCAGGACATCCAGGACATCTCCTGAATTGGAGATCCAGGACATTCTCCTCTATTACTACAGTATCATTAACATTCTCAAGAGTTTAATATTTATCCAGTACTACCATCTAATACAGTCCAATTTCTAAATTTTCCTAGTTGTCCCCAAATGACCTTTATAGCATTTCCTCAACCAAGGATTTGCTCAAAGCTCACACTCTGCTTTCCTGATTGTCATGTCTCTGTAGCCTCCTTTAATCTAGAACAGCCCTCCTTGCACCTGTTCATTTTATCTAGTTTAACACAGTTACAGATCCAATGTTCTATGATTGTCCTGTGAACTGAATTACAGTGTCAAATTACTCTTTTATAAATAGCTGTAAAATGTTTAATCCATCTGAGGGATATAATGGTGGGATAAGGAATGGCTTTAAAATTTTATAGACTTAAAATCCTCAAGTCTTTTCATCTCAGTATTGTCTCTGAGACCATAGGCACATAGTCCAAAAGCCGCCTCTGCAAAACTCTCCAGACATTATACACCCAATTCTGACTGTCAAACATACTGCCATTACAACTCAAAGACATAAGTCATTATATCCAAAAGAATATTTTGTTTTTAAGACTGGGAAAGGGTTACCAGTATTTGAGTCAGAGGTAACACAAAATTAATCAAATAATTACCACATTATCTCGTTTAGTCATTGTTTCAGACTCTTTCGCAAGCCCATGGACTGTAGCCTGTTAAATGGGATTTCTCAGACAAGAATACTGGAGTGGGTTGCCATTTCCTTCTCCAGGTGATCTTCCCAACCCAAGGACTGAACCCGAGTCTCCCTCATCGGCAGGTGGGTTCTTTACCACCTAGCCACCAGGGAGGCCCTAACACATTACTGACCAGGGGATTTTTGCAGAATCTAACACCTATGGCGTTAATATGTCTCTAGTTAATAATGTGTTAATTTGTTTCCCATGTTTAAATTAGAATCTCAAGCATGGCAGTGCATCAGAAAATTTACACTAAGAATTGAAAGGAATATGACTTATTCCACTAATAACTGAGTCCTCACAGCCAATGTGGATAATCTTTCAGAACACATACAAAATAATAATGTTAATATAAATGAATATTTACTGCGCCTTACAGAAAACTTAGTTCTTCAAGAAAGAAGCACAGTCCTAGTCAAGGAGGACAGTCTGGAGACCCTTAGAAATACTGGAAAGTTTGCAATGGCCTTTGGCCAAAACCGATAAGGTTCTGACCTGAAAACTGGCTTTATTGCCATGAACAGCCACAGTGGTGGGAAGGAAGAAGGCACTGGGATTATTTTTTTCCAAATAAGCTTGACTGTGGATTTCCACACAGAATTGCAACTAACAATTCCAGGTTATGGAAAACATTATTTGCAGGAAGCAAATCTAATTTAATTTTTTCATTGCTAATTTAACACCTGTCATACAAAAGGGGCTTGTTTGGTCCATTTACACATTCATCTAACAAATGCTGATTTACTGCACTCACTGTAGCCAGGAAACATACTCTGTGCTGAGGATGTTAACAGTGAATAACATCCTAAAGGTCCTGCTATCACTGAACTGCAACCTTCAATAAGAAATAAACAAAAAGTCCTAAAGTAAATGCATTTTCAAAGAGGATCATTTCAGATGGTTCTAAGTAATATTAAGGAATTCACAGGGAAAATCACATAATGAAAAAGAAGCAAAGGGGCAAACAAGGACAGGTGATGGAGAAGATGACACTGAAGAGTTAAGGTCTGAACTGAGATCTAAGGGGGAAGATAAAAGCCACCACATGAGAATATGTGGCAGAGAAACCTGGGCCATGTGAACAGGCTAAGGAACTACAGATGGCTGATGACAGACTCAAGGTCTAGTGGGTTAGGGGCCATGAAAGTGGGCAGGGGTCACTCATGACTTCAGAAGTCATGACCAAGTGCTGAGATTGTATTCTGACTGAAATGAGGAGTCCTAGAAGATTCTGGACAGGACAATGCTGAACTGTAATGGATGTTTCTAAAAGGTTTATCATATTGGCCAACATGTGCAGAACGATAAAACCATCACCACGATGAAAATCAGTGAATCATATGCCTCAACCCCCTTGTTTACGCCTTCAATTATATTTCCAGGACTAATAAGAGGCAGAAGTACACAATCACAGCCCTGTGTAGGCAGTGTAAGAAACGAAGTAAACAGCTACTAGATCTGGTCTTCACCTCTGTTTAAGGACACAGACAAGACTGAACAAGAGGGAAACAGCACACCGCACATGCTCCGAATGTATCTGGGGGAGTCACAACAGCAAAATGGAGTAAGAGATACTAGCCTTGGTCACCCTACACCTCCCCCCACCCAAATTACACAGCTATTCATGAACAAAAGTAGTCTTTAGAGAGCCCAAGAATCCAATTAGGAACACAGAGGAGCAAAAAACAATGAGAAACTGCACAGAAAGGATAGCTGGGGAGATGCACTTGGCTGAGATATCAAGAGACAGCTGGGAACAAAAAAGAAAAGCGAGAGCCATGAGTATCACGCACACAAAAGGTGTCACCATGGTCCCCAGTGGCCAGCTCTGCAAAAATCACTGGCAGCCTTTAATGCTGAAGACTTCAACAGCCTCCACCACAGCAGCAGATCCCCAGAGAGGGAGGCAACGCTGTTCACCTCCCAGAAGGAGCTGCTGTTACACTTCCCCAGGCTCACGTGAAGGTGCCTCCACTACTACCACACACGCCTCCAACCGTAGAGTTTCAGGGGCTTCGCGTGGAACCACACTTCAAACCCGAGCTCCACAGCCAGGCCACGTATATCCACATCTCGGGCACCAGAGCCACCACCGCTCTGTGCTAGCAGTTCCCCGGACCCTTGAGGTGCAGTGGTTCAGAAAATGTATGTGTTGCAGAAGCTGGCACCATGGCTTCTTCATTAGACACTAGCACCAGGTCTGCCACAGAAGCACCTGCAAGCTGAACCTGGCACAGAGAGGGCTGGTCTGCCCTCGAAGAAAGAGAGAGGAGAGGAGCTCCTCAAGACACTCCACCACTGAACACCCCAAAAGAACTCACTGATACCACAGGTACCCACAGCCTTGGCCAATGAAGACCACTAATGTCTTCCCCAATGCTTGCCTCAGCTGACAGAGCTTCAAAAGAATTACACCACTGGGCTTTCCCCAGAGTCAGAACCACCACACATCCCCACTCAGCAAGTGCCCAAACACACTCTCACAGGTGAAGACACTTCCCTACCAAACCAATCCATAAGAACTGGAAGAGGCAATTGCTCCACCAAATGTACAAAGATCAACAACACACTTTTGCTTGCTTCAAACACAAAACACACATACACACACACACAAAACAAAATCAAGGAAACATAACTACCAAACGAACACCATAATATCCCAGTGACATCCCTGAAATGGAGATTGTGAATTTGCAGAGAAGAATTAAAAAATAATTATTTTAAGGAAGCGCAATGATTTCAGGTAATACAGATAGACACCTATATGAAATCAGGGGGGGTGGGGGGGGAACATGGGAAAAATGAGGAAGTTCAACAGAAATACAGAAATTTAAAAAAAAAAAAAAAAAAAGAGCCAAAATGAACTTCTGGAGCTGAAGAATTCGCTGAAGGAAAACCACAATAGAGAGCATCAAAAGCAGACCTGATCAACAGAAAAATGTGAACTCAAAGACAAGTCATTTCAAACTGTCCAGAGGAGAAAAGGGAATGAAAAAGAGTAAAGAAATCCTAAAAGGGTCATGGGATACCCCCAAATGAACATTATTCTCATTATGGCAGTCCCCAAAGGAACAGACAGATAGGGAAAGGGGTAGAAAGTTTATTTAAAGAAATCATGGCTGAAAGCTTCCCAAATCTTTTGAGAGACACAGGCACCCAGGGGAAGAATAAATGGGTAAAAATTCTGTATGCAATCAAAGTTAAGTTGCCACCAGCTTTAAACAGACTGTCATGTGGGCTTCCCAAGTGGTGCCAGTAGTAAAGAATCCTAATCCTATGCCTACCAATGCAGGTAGATGTAAGAGGCCCGGGATCGATCCCTGGGTCAGGAAGATCGCTTGGAGGAGGGTATGGCAACCCACTCCAATATTCTTGCCTGGAGAATCCCATGGACAGAGGAGCCTGAAAGGCTGCAGTTCACAGGGTTGCACAAAGTTGGACACAACTGAGGCGACCTAGCATGTATGCATGGTAACCCCAAAGCAAAAACCTAAAGGAGATACACAAAAGACAAAAACAAAGGAATCAAAGCATACCACTATAGAAAACTATGAAATGACAACGGAAAACAGTAAGAGAAGAAAGAAACAATGGAACTACCAAACTGTCAGAAAACAATTAACAAGATGGCAATAGCAAATCTTTACCTTATAATTACTTTAAAACTAAAACTGTTTACATTTCCCAATCAAAACCACATAAGCAGATGAGTAAATAAAAAACAAGGCACGACTACATGCTGCCAGGAAGAAACTCACTTTGGTTTTAAGGACACACATAAGCTAAAAGTAAGGGTATAAGAAAAGATATCCCATGCAAATGGCAACAAAAAGAAAGCAGCCAGCCATAGCTATACTTAACATCAGACAAAATAGACTTTAAATGTAAAACTGTGACAAGATTAAGAAGGATTAACCAGTCCATTCTGAAGGAGATCAGTCCTGGGTGTTCTTTGGAAGGAATGATGCTAAAGCTGAAACTCCAGTACTTTGGCCACCTCATGCGAAGAGTTGACTCATTGGAAAAGATCCTGATGCTGGGAGGGATGGGGGGCAGGAGGAGAAGGGGACGACAGAGGATGAGATGGCTGGATGGCATCACCGACTCAATGGACATGAGTCTGAGTGAACTCCGGGAGTTGGTGATGGACAGGGAGGCATGGCGTGCTGCGATTCATGGGGTTGCAAAGAGTCGGACACAACTAAGTGACTGAACTGAACTGAACTGAAGAAGGTTATTATATAATGATACAGGGTACAATTCACCAGAAAGACATAACTATTGTAAATATATATGCACCCAACATGGGAGTAAATAAATATAGTAAACAAATATTAACAGATCTGAAGGCAGTAAAAATACAGCAACATAATAGTGGGAGAGTTAAATGTCCTACTTTTAATAAGAGAAAATTCATCCTGAAAGAAAATATGGAAATATTGGACTTTAGACCAAAGGAGCCTACCAGACATATATAAAACGTTCCATCCAACAGCACAGAATACACATTCCATGAGCACATGGAACTTTCTAAAGAACAGATTTTATTATAGGGAACAACACTGGTCTTAATAAGATTATGAAGATTAAAATCATATCAAGTATCCTTGCTGACCATAATAGAAAATAGGAAAAAATTAACATTAGAAACCTGGAGAATTCACACACATGTGGAAATAAGCAACATACTACTAACAAGCAATGGCTCAAGAAAGAAATATTTTCCAACCCTAAAAAAGGAGAAAATCCTATTATTTGCAACAAAATGAATGAATGTGAAGGGCATTATGCTATGTGAAATAAGCTAGAGAAAGACAAACATTGCATGCTATCCGTACATGTGAAATTTTTTTAAAAGTCAAATTTGAAGAAAAAGAAAGTACAATGGTGGCTGCCAAGGGCTGGAGGCTGGAGGAAATGTTGGTCAAAGGGTTTAATCTTTGTTATATGGTAAGGAAGTTTTGAGGATCTAATGTACAGCAGAGTGACTGCAGTTCGCAGCACTACTGTACATATGAAATTTGCTAAGAGTGGATATTAAGCATATCAAGCTTCCCATCTCTCATACACACACACATAATTGTGTGAGGAGATGTATGTGTTAACTTGATTGTGGTAACCATTTCACAATGCGAACATATATCAAATCATCACACTGCACACTTTTAAGTATATACGATTTTACTTATCAATGATACCTCAGTAAAGCTGGAAAAAAATGTACTTGGGAACCTTCTGAATGGCTTCAGACATATGGCTGAATGAGAAATAGCTTAACTTTTAGTACGTCATTAGTTTTTCCTCTTAAGAAAAATGCCAGTAAAATCTTTCCCAAAATTTGATGTCACTAACTAGTGTCCATAATCACCTTCAGATTTTGGTGCAGTAATGATCTCACAATGCTGACATGTGACATGGACCTTTGTTGGCAAAGTAATGTCTCTGCTTTCTAATATTCTGTCTGGGTTGGTCATAGCTTTCCCTCCAAGGAGTAAGCGCCTTTTAATTTCATGGCTGCAATCACCATCTGGAGTGATTTTGGAGCCCAGAAAAATAAAGTCAGCCACTGTTTCCCTATCTATTTGCCATGAAGTGATGGGACCGGATGTCATGATCTTCCTTTTCTGAATGTTGAGCTTTAAGCCAACGTTTTCACTCTCCACTTTCACTTTCATCAAGAGGCTTTTGAGTTCCTCTTCACTTTCTGCCATAAGGGTGGTGTCATCTGCATATCTGAGGTTATTGATATTTCTCCCGGCAATCTTGATTCCAGCTTGTGCTTCTTCCAGCCCAGCGTTTCTCATGAGGTACTCTGCATATAAGTTAAATAAGCAGGGTAACAATATACAGCCTTGACGTACTCCTTTTCCTATTTGGAACCAGTCTGTTGTTCCATGTCCAGTTCTAACTGTTGCTTCCTGACCTGCATATAGGTTTCTTAAGAGGCAGGTCAACCCAGTGCACCAGCCCCAAGCATCCAGTATCGTGCATCGAACCTGGCCTGGCAACTCATTTCATACATGATATTTTACATGTTTCAATGCCATTCTCCCAAATCTTCCCACCCTCTCCCTCTCCCACAGAGTCCATAAGACTGTTCTATACATCAGTGTCTCTTTTGCTGTCTCGTACACAGGGTTATTGTTACCATCTTTCTAAATTCCATATATATGCGTTAGTATACCATATTGGTGTTTTTCTTTCTGGCTTACTTCACTCTGTATAATAGGCTCCAGTTTCATCCACCTCATTAGAACTGATTCAAATGTTAAGTTTAAAAATAAAATAAATTTAAAAAAAAAAAAAAAAAGAGGCAGGTCAGGTGGTCTGGTATTGCCATCTCTTTCAGAATTTTCCACAGTTTATTGTGATCCACACAGTGAAAGGCTTTGGCATAGTCAATAAAGCAGAAATAGATGTTTTTCTGGAACTCTCTTGCTTTTTGGATGATTCAGCAGATGTTGGCAATACTCATGTAAATGCTTTTATCTTCCTTAATAGAAGTGGCAATTTGACAGAAAACACAAAATCCTACAATAAGACTCATTAGCTCTTTGACCTACAAAGTGAAGGCTTTTTTTTTTTTCCATGCACATTCATATACTCTTTGCATACATGCAGTGCAGGGCACACTCCTTCAGATTCTAGAGGGCTATAGCATGCTTCCTATCACTGTAATGAAGTCACTCTCAGGAACTTCAACAATTTGAAAATGAGAATGTAAAGCTACATCCACCACATCATTTTCTATGGATTTTTCCTTCATGCCAAAAAAAAACTGACTCCATGTAAGTTCTCAACAAGGGAATAAATTGGCAAGTTATAATGAAAACCCAAAGGAACTGTGACAAATACTACATAGAAACATGAGAAAGAATGAGGTGTGGATAAGTGCAAAAAGGACAATATAAAAGCATGTAGAAATAATTATAGAAGTAAATAAGGGCACACAGGGAAAGGCACAAGCAAAAACTAAAACTTATGCCAATGTTAGGATTATAATGGCTTTTTCCTAACAAAAGGAAAGGAAAGTTGGTAATGAATGAAAGAAAAGGTTCAAGTCCAGTTACACCATTGGTTTCCAACTACAGTCTACACTTCCAGCCACTAAGCAGGATTCTAGGCTTACTGCCCTTCTGCAGACTCCAGGGGTTGGACTACATTGCTTTTCAGCTCCAAAATTCAAACAGTCTTTCCTTGTCATTAAACAGTAAAGTCTTCCCTTGTTTCTTGTTGGATGACAGTCACTATGATAAAGTCCTCGAACATTATACCAAGAAAGATTCTGAGTATGTCCCCAAATTATACCCCATCTAATTCTCTCTGAAGGCTTTCATCTTGTCAAGGACAGGGCAAAACTGAGTCTTCCACTGGTTAAGTAAATGGCCAGGCTGCTGGGTTATCACATGCCAAGACCCATGTTTTCTCTCTGACAGCTTGTTTGGTTCCCTGAGTGGTAAAAGAGGCTGAAGAGAAACAAACTCATTCATGTAATTTTTCTTCATTTTACCTGTGGGTGATGACTCCCACTGGTAAACATGGCCTTGCTTCTGTCTTTTATTTTTCTCTCAGGCTCACACATAAATAACATGCACACTCCAGAGGCCCAAATAAAATACAAAAAACATACATGTTTTTATGGATGCCCTGGAGCAAAAGAGGGAAAAGAAAGGAAAAGAAAAGGGAAAAAAACCACCCGAAAACATAGCACACAAAGCCTTCCTTGTTCTTGTAATCTTTCTTAGACAAATTCTACGCTAGAGAAAGCCACAGCTGAGGATTTCATGGTGGTGTTAAACACTACTTAAGTCCCATGAGAGGGGAGCCATGCATTCCCTTTAGTATTCACTGTGCTAAGCTTACTCAGCTTTCCTGAAAGATAATCTAACAGAGCAGTCAGAAGGAAAAAGCACAGACCAAGGTTACTTGCTCTTAGCTGCTTTTACACCATTTATTTCCTGCCCAAGAAAGAAAGCAAATAAAAATGTTCTTGGGACCAGTTCTCATGAAGTCTGGTATTCTTCCCTGCACAGAGACAGGCCAAACATCCATAGACCAATTCAATAAATTAAATTCAGGCAATATATTCCTAAAACTTTGTTCTATGCCACAGACACATATACTCCAGGAAGACTAGATTTCTTGTCCTCAAGGAACATCTGATCTCAGAACAAAACAACACAAACAGATACAAACCAGATTAATGTGAACAAATAGCTAAGCAAAAATAGAAACTCAGGATTAGCTTTATAAATGAAAGAAAAAGACGGTAAGTGCAAATGCTACCACCATAAACAATGCAGAATAAACAACTCACTATGTGCACATTTCAAATGGGAAGAACTGGAGGACGCGTATCATGATGGCTCTGACCAATCTCACACAGCCCATCAGGGGCCCACTCATGCTCTAATGACTCCCAGTGTATCTTGTTAGAAGGAGATGCCATTTATTAATGCTTGCATTTTATTCTTTTAAGTTTTTCCACGATTTATACACAAATTTGAAGTATTTCAAGACTTGTGACACTCAAAGACCAGACTGACTTCACAACTCTCAAGCATTGATGATGGGTAATAAAGACCATGATGAGTACCATTTAGATGGCTGTAATGGAATATAAAAATCACAGGCAATAAACAGTACTCACTCATGAGATAAAAGCGATTATATTGATCATATCTATGTGCATTAAGTACTAACATTAGATGTTAATTAACCCGAAGTCTTGAGTAAAAAATTAAATACGAAATAAGGAAGAAAATCCATACTTACTTACAGAATAAAAATGAAATATATATCACCTGATTTTAGGTGACTATTAATTGACCTAATATCAGGCCAACCATATATCTTTTATAATAAATGCTCTTTTAAGTGACTTCTATTCAACTGACAAGCCAAATCAACTGATGGTCCTCATTTCCTTTGTGAAACATATTGAATGATTCATAGCCAATGAATGCCGCTTTAGAAGGCACCAATACATTATACACAAAGAGTAAACAGTTTGTTTCCATACCTGTTTCCAATAGTTATAGCCAGTATTTAACTACATATCATGTAAAACAGTGAGGGTAAAAGGAAAGTGAGATATTACTTCCATAAAAACTAAGCTGGGGACTTCCCTGGTTGCTCAGTGGTGAAGATTCCGCCTGCCAGTGCAGGAGACATGGGTTCAATCCCTGGTCCAGGAGGATCTCACAGGCTGCACAGCAGCCAAGCCCGTGCACCACAACTGTTGAGCCTGTGCTCTAGAGCCAGGGAACCACAACCACCGAGGCCACGCCCTGCAACGACTGAAACCCATGTGCCTAGAGCCTGTGCTCCACGACTAGAGAAGCCATCCCAATGAGAAGCCTGTGTACCACAACTAGTGAGTAGTCCCCACTCGCTGCAAATAGAGAAAAGCTTGCACAGCGACGAAGACCCAGCACAGCCAAAAGTAAATAAATATTAATAAATAACTAAATATTTTAAAAATTAAGCTGAACACAGTAAAGGGGGGCTCCTTAAAAAAAGAAAAAAAAAAACTGTTCTGGAATTAAATGTGAGACAATCCTAAAGACTAGGAGGAGGAACCAAAAAGGAGTTTGCACTCAAGATTACTCACATATGTCTAAGTTATTTCAACAGTTTTAGAAAACCCTCATAGACAATTGTGGTCAATGCATTATGGATGTGGTTTATTCAAGGAAGAAGAATTGGAACGCAAATCAGTGGAACCATTCTCAAACAGCTCTCACTGAACATTTAAAACTCCTGAGGATCTTTTTAAAAACTCACTTTTTAAAAACTTCAGATCAATTTAATTAGAATCTCTAGGGTTGATACCTGGACTTCAATGTTTTTTTTTTTCCAAAGCTCCCCCAGTGGTTCCAATGTGCAGCCAATGCAAACAAGGATCTATATAAAAAGATTTGTTAGAGGAAGTCTTGTCTTACCATAAAATAATGTGTTAAAGTATACACTTTTTTCTTTTAATGGTTTCAAGCTTTAGCAGTTTCTGTTTTGTAACTGCACTATGGGACTGATGATCTCAGGAATATGTATTCTACCAAAGAACAAAATGTGTAAGCTGATTTACTTTGGCCTAACAAGTAAAATGAATGGGATTTAAATACCCTTCCTCACAAAGATCCATGGGTAAGATCCATCAGTTTCAGAGGTTGAAACATCACTTTCATAATTTCAGGGAAGCTCTTCAGTCCTCCCTATGTAAAACTGATCTATCCTACACTTTCTATAATATTATGACATCCTTCAACTACTCTAAGTATACATAATCACATTCTAGAAAAGCAGAGGAGTCAGTAAGTTTAAAAAATTGGGGTGGGGGGTTACCTTGGGGAAGAAGGAGCTGGAGAGAAACTTAGTTTCATTGTGTGTAGCAAAACCCTCTGATTTAGGAAGCCAAATTCATAAATTCACTTTCATTTATTCATGCAAAAAGCATACAGTAAACAACCGCTCTATACATATGGCTACTCCAAATACTCTAAAACAGTGCAAAAACAAAGCAAAAGTATCATCTGAAAAATAAAGCCAATATGAGTCCATATCCTTCTTCAATCCATCTTCTGATACAACAGTAAAAGCACAAAGCCTGTCAACAGGGAGCTGTGGGCGCCTGCTGAAGAGGCAGCTTACTTGCACTAGGTGCCACTCAAGGGCAAAACTGCCTAATGAAAGTCACATTTGATGTACCATATACACTTGAATTCCAAGTGGCTCAATTGCTAGCTATAGTCCTACTCATCAAATAATCTGGAATGAGGCTTTTGATTTAGATTAGCTGCATCTTTTATTTCCAAAGCACACCAGAAATAACACAGTCTTCAAATTTAACATTTGAAATGGGTTCTACTTACCTCCTTATACTTATTCAAAGAAAACGACTATAATTGAAATCCTTCCACTGGAAAGGAAGCCCTTGGAACTTTTGAGCAGTTGCTCATCCTTAAGCATCTATGAATAGTCTTTCCATTAAACTCAGTCCACTCTAACGATGGAAAAAAATTTACAGTGTAACCTGGTGTAAACATCAAGTTCTTCTCATGTCAAACAACAGGTTTTCCTCTAGCAACAACAAACAAGGGCAGAGGAGACAGGTTCTGTCTGGTTCAAATTCTAAGGTCTTTCAAGTGAGAATGCTCCATAGCCTATGTGTCTTCTCAAGTTTCCAAATGGTTTTGTGACACAAATTCATTGCTTCACTCTAACAAAAGTTTACTGAGATAAAAGTCTATAAAATATTAATAAGGTACAGTCATCATGACTACATAAATTTCCAAACATACTGTGTAAATAAATTTCAAATAAACTGAAGTTAAAGACTGAGAGTACATACTTTAAGCTTATTAGACAGATATTGTATAAGGTTATGAGCAAGGCTGGCAAATATGGTCAAACAATACTTATTGTTCAGAGCAGCTGTTAAGAGGAACACTTCTTACTAAAGGAAAAAAAAAATATCTCATTCTCTCCTCCTAATTCAATACCTCAATTGTAACTGAATATTTCAAGAAGAAAATCTATTGTTTCCTACATTATGGTCTTTCTGGCTAAAGTACTTAACTATTTTTCACTGAAGCCAATATTAATAATTCTAATCTTGTTACCAAAATGCACTGTCAAAACTTCATGGCAAAAGAAAAATATTGTAAAGACAGTGTTTTTTATGGATCTAGATCTTGATAGAATAGCAATGAAGGCGGGGGGTGGAATTTCAGGTTTGCAAGTTAAGAAACAACAATGTGAATATACTCAACACTACTGAACTGTACACTTACACAATGGTGAGGATGGTAAATTTTATATAATATGCTTTTTACCATCATAAAATATTTTTTAATAAAAAACCCCAAAAACTTGGATGGATGAGCTCAATATCAGGTATAGGTAAGACAGGAAAGAATTAGAGAATCTCAAGATAAAAAAAATTGAAATTACTAAGTCTAAACAAAAGAGAAAATATAGACTAATGGGGAAAAAAGAAAAAAACAAACAAACAAACACAGAGTATCAGGGAGCTGTGGGATTGAAACAAAAGTTCTAAGAATTCAGTTCACAGCATCTGAGGATGGAAGGAGAAAGGGCTAAAAAAATAAAAAGTACATGGTAAAACTTGCACAGTTTGGCAAAAGGCACAAAACTATAGATTCAAGTAGCAGAATAAGCCCGAAGCTATACCACACCAAGACCCATCACAGTAAAAGGTTTGAAAACTAAAGACACAGAAAAATTCTGGAAATAGCCAGAAACAACACATGACTTACAGAGGAAAGAAGGACAGTGAATTTCTCATAAGAAACTCTATAGGCCAGGAAAAAGATTCAAGATACATTTGATGGCTGAAAAGAATGTCAAGCCAGAACTGGATAGCAAGTAACAATATTCCTGAGGAAGAACTGCATACTAAAGACATTCTCAAATTAAAGAAAACTAAGAAAATGTGTTGCTGTACCTATCTTTAGGTATAAAGGAAGTTCTCTTCTTAAAAAAAAAAAAAATAGGAAATGATAAAATAATTTTAACTACCAGAAAGGGGAAAAAGAACAACGGAAAGAGCAAAAGAAATATACTTTCTCCTCTTGAGTTTCCCAAATCGTGACTGATGGTTAAAGCAAATATTACAACTGTCTTGAGATGGTTCTAAATGCATGTTAGAGGAACTATTTAAGATAATTATAATATAAATGGGGGAGTATATTTTCAACACTTTCAACAGAACTGTATATTTTGACAGTTCACTCGAGTTGACAAAAACCTGACCACAGTGGACTGTGATGTATACATACTGCAGTATCTAGAACAACCACTAAAAACAACCACTAAAAAGCTGTACAAAGATAAATACTTAAAAACATTATAGATAAATCAAAATGAAATCTGAGAAAATTCCAGGATATAATTGACAGAAAAAGGAAGGGGAAAAAAATTAAAAAATAAAAACATTAAACAAAAAATTGGCACACTTATGCCTTATACATTAATAATTACAAGGAAATGAAACTTGAAATATCCCAATTAAATGACAAATTAGTACAGTGCATTAAAAAACATGATCCAACTACAATGCTATCTAAAGAGTTTCTTTAAATATCAAACTTAAGTATATACAACACAGAAAGTAAAAATATGAAAGGATCTATCATAAAAACATTTGCCAAAAAGGAAACAATAGTGATATATTAATATCAGATAAAATAGATGTTAAAACACATAGAATTGCCAGGGACAGAGACGGAAGCCACATGATGTGGCTCAGACGGTAAAGCATCTGCCTGCAATGCAGGAGACCTGGGTTCGATTCCTGAATCGGGAAGATCCCCTGGAGAAGGAAATGGCAATCCACTCCAGCACTCTTGCCTGGAAAATCCCATGGATGGAGGAGCCTGATAGGCTACAGTACATGGGGTAGCAAAGAGTCATACACAACTGAGCGACTTCACTTTCACTTTTCATACCGAGAAAACATAATAATCCTAAGTAGACCTGAAAATATATGAAGCAGAAACTGACAGAACTGAAAGGAAGAAGTCAAACCACGATTATAATCAAAGCCCTCAACCAACCCTTTCTCAACAACTGATAGAACAACTAAACAGAAAATCACATACAGAGATGAACTCAACATTAATCACAAGGTCTACTTGACACGGCAGAACATTCTACTTAAAACAGAATACACATTCTTTTCCAGTGCTCAAGTAAACCATACTGAAACAGATCCACACCATGGGTCAGTAAACAAACCTCAGCAAATGTACAAGAATTCAAACCCTACAAAGTGTGTTCTCAGATCACACTGGAATCAAACTAGGAAAGGATAACAAAGGCAACAGAAAAATGTCCAGACATTTGGAAACGAAACCACACACCACTAAACAATTCATGTATCAAATAAGAAGTCTCAAGGGGGGAAAAATACATTAAACTGAATTAAAATGAAAATAATACAACATATCAAAAAGCAAAAAAAATTCTTAGATTTAACACAAAGAGGAAGCCATACAATGAGAAAAAAAATCCATAAATTGGACTGTACCAAAATTAAAATTTTTTTGTTCTGTAGAAGACTTTAAGAATTAGAAAAAAAGATTTTAAACCTCATATCCAATAATGGATTAGCATCTAGAATACATTAAGAACTTTAAAAACTCAGCAGTAAAACTCAGAAATCTAGTTAAAAAATAGGCAAAAGATATTTAATGAGGAAGATATATTTAACAAAAGAAGATACTCAGATGACCAAGAAGTAAACAAAAGGACATCTGACATGATTAGTTATTATAAAAATGAAAATTAAAACCACAGTGAGAGATCATTACACACCAATAGGATGGCTAAAATAAAAGCCAGTAAACCACCAAATGCTGTTGAAGATGCAGAGAAAACAGGCAACTCACACTACTGCCCTGAAGAGAATGTATAATGATAGAGAAACAGTGAAAGCCAGTTCTGGTAGCCTCTTAAAAATTAAACATACTACTCAAGAATTGCATTTCTTAGCATTTACCCTACAGAAAACTGATGTCTACACCCCAAACATACACAGAAGTTATGTAGACAAATGTTCACAGCCGTTCTATTTGTATTAGAAAAAAACCTGGGAGCAGCGCAGACATCCCTCAATAGGAAAATGATTAAATGAGCAGTGGTGTGTCCATTCCTTGGAGTACTACTACTCAGAAACAGAAGGAACAACACAGAACAACTTGAAGGAATATCCAGAGAATCACGTCGAGTGAAAAAAAGATAATCCCCCAAACGTTACATAGTATATGATTCCATTTATATAATATTCATGAAATATCAAAACTTAAAAATTGGAGAAAAAAATATTGGTTGCTAGGAGTTAATGACTAGGGGTATGGGGGCAGGCCAAGTGTTGTGCCTATGAAAGACCAAGAACAATCCTCTTGGTGATGGAATTGTTCAATACCTTGACTATATTATCATTAATATTCTGGTTGTGACATTGTACAACAGTTTCATAAAGTGTTATCATTGGAAAAACTACTTAAAAGGCACATGGTATCACTCTGTATTATTTTTTACAACTGCATATGAATCTACTATTATCTCAAAAAGTTTACTTTTTAAAAAGTATATTAGGTGATACTTCTCCCAATTGAATAGATGAAAAAATACTTTTATCAAGTTTCTATATGTTGCCCAAGATCATATACTACTAGTAAATGGTAGATGCAGAAATCAAACTCATGTTTGCTAGACTCCCCAGAAACGTCACAGCTTCACTTAATACATTTAGGGAATAAATGAGCACCTGTTATGTGTTGGAATTAACAGATACAAAAAAATTGACAACATAGTTCAGTACTCTAGGGTCTTATGGTATAGAGGACATAGACTCTGGAGTAAATTATTACAATAAAATATATTATGTATATACAGGCCAATGCTAGCATTGCTGAAGGACATCAAGTGAGGATTCTTCAATGGGAGAGGACAGTCATTAACAAGAAAGGGGTTAAGGGACACAGGCTGACCTTTTAACAAGATCACTCTAGACATGTCTTAGTGCACTAGAAGGCATCATGAACATCTTGGAGATAAGCCAGGAGACTCCTCTAATAAGCCAGCTGGGAGATCTAAAACAGATCTAAGATGGGCCCTTGAACACAGATGACCAGCAAGATATGGTAGTAAATGGGAAGAAGATAACGTTTGGTTGTGGAAGAGGAAATTTAACTGCTTTTTTGCATTTTAGAGATGCTTCATCTGAGGTTTCTGTTGAACTTGAAGGCAGATGTCTAACTGGTCAATGAAATATATGCCTCTGGGGAAAGAGATTAGACTAGTAAAATAGGTTTTGGAATAATCAGTTATTAAACATAGCAAAATGTATGAAAATAGTAAATATTCTAAGAGAATGTATAGAAGGAGAAGGAGGCAAGGAGTAGGATGAACATAATTCAAGCAAGCAATATTTCAGAAGGAATGATAGCCCAGTATTGACCAAATTTAAGAAAGAGATTACTCAAAAATAATTTAGACAAACAGTAGCATCGATGTATATAAACTTTCATGTGAATAATAGATAGCTGGTGAGAAGCTGCTTATATAACACAGGGGAACCAAGCCTGCTGCTCTGTGATGACCTAGAAGGGTGGGACAGGAGAAGGGAGGGAGGCTCAAGAGGGAGGGGATATATGTATAATTATGACTGATTTGCGTTGTTGTACAGCAGAAACCAACACAACACTGGAAAGCAATTTTTCTCCAATTAAAAAAATAATAATTTAAATGGAAAAACAGAAGTGGGCATGTGCATGCAGTGGTAGCTAAAAAGATGTTTGTGTTACTATACATGTATTTTCAATTTTGAAAAGGGGTCAGAATCCTAATTATCATAAAGAAATGTTTTTCTGTGCCCATGTTTTTGGTGATGTATACTGGAATTTCTTAGTTTTTCTTGCTCACTACTTAAGACTGATTCAATAATTTTCCTAAATATAAAACAATGAAATGGCTGGCCATCAAAAATACTCTGTAATGTTTTTTATCTATCCAATAATTAAAAGTTTATATCAATTTATGTGGTCAGTATTTGAAAATGAACTTTTTCTTTTTTTGCCTTTTTAAAATACTGGAGGAAATTCAAAATTAATAACCCTTTAAAAGAATGGCTTTTAGGAAGAATACAAAAAAGAATTGTTGCAATTTGGTTTTAAGCATCTCTGTCCCTGGGTTTACACTAAAGTCTTTCATCTCTCCAAATGAAACTAAACTCATTTTGAATTCTGGAAAAAAAATGTGAGTTTAAAAAATAAATCATCGTGAAGGAACAAAAGAACAGAATTTCTGTTGAGAATCACAGAAATCGAGAGCATCAATAAGCAGGCTAAAAACAAGACTGAGATTTTTCTGTTTCTCTTATTCCCCCTATTCTAATATAAACAGGATATCCTTCAATTAGCTATGGAGTCTTAGATTATTTAGTTTAACATTACACGCATGCCGTGGTATATGAATGCACTCCGTCCTTGGTTTGTTGCTACAGGAATAGTAAGGTAGTTATTCAAATAAAGCAATTAATGTAATGTCCTCCTTTTCTTTTATATGAAGATCATTTCTTGAAATATTTTCCAGCTTTTAACGTTAGTTTTCTTTCACTCCTTACCTCTGAGCTTCAGGTTTCTATGGCAGGACATTTAAGGTCAAAGGAAAGGTTATGGAGGTAGAGTACACTTTTAATTAATCAAAATTCACAACAACAAACAATAGGTAATGGGCTGCTCAAAGGAAAGTAATCTAGTGAGGAAAAAACTAACCCCCAAATCACAATGACAAACTGTCCTGACTCTATGCACAAAGATAGTATTTCAGTCATAACAGCTTTAATAGTTAACAATGCAAATATGTCTAAAATGGGAAATGAATTTCTTAAATAAAAATCCTATACTTTGACTATGGGTAAAGAACAAGTAATTTCATTGTCACAAAAACACAGCAGAAACAAACCTACACAGAAAATAACAATGTGGAGAAACACAGCCCAAAGTGTACTAATGTCAATTAAACTAGAAAAATGGAAGAATTTTTCAATATGCGTATGTAAATGCAATCATAAATATTATGACAAAAACCATCATAATTTTCCATCTTGCCATATCATGATTCCATTCTCTAGGGTCTCAGCTTAATTCTACAGTCAGTGTTTTCAACAAACAAAGCAAAGAAAGAAGGATTACAAAAGGGAGGCATTTTAGGATGCCCCTGGAAACCTCATTACTAACCCAATAAATTCCCAACAGAAGTGATATATACAGATGTAGAACCAAAATGATGGCCAACAGCTTCAGGTAAGTTTAGATGTGTTAGGAAGTACATACTTCTTTCCTCAAAGTCTAGTCATGACATATTAAAACAGTGTACTGTAATACTGAAATCTCAGATGCAGCCAAAGTTCACTGCCTCCCTAAAATATAACCCCTCAAAATAGACTAAAAAGATAATCTCATCAACAGCCAAAATGATGGGGATGCTTTCTCTGAGCAAAGTCACTTAACTGAAAGAAAAAATACAAATAAAAACTTCTGACTAAGCAAACATTCAGGTAACAGGAAGGGTCTGTCAATTTCTTTCAGAGGCAAAAATGCATCAAGTTTCATAGCAAATACTCCTCTTGAAAATTCTCTATTCAATCTAAAGAAGTATAGCCTGTCTTTCCTGTTACTACAGTTTCATCATTTTTCTTCTTTAAACAGTAAATAATGCCTCTGGAAGGGAATGTGAAGACTCCTTCCTCTTGGTCAGTGGCAAGGTCAGACAGCAAGTATAGAGCCTGCATTTCATCCAGGAATCATTAAAGCAGAGAACACGCGTTCACAAATAAAGCTTCTGGGTTCATCTGCTTCCCTGAATAGCCAGAGGAGCTCAACAACATGAGAAGCCTGGAGGGAGGTGACAGGTTTCCCTTGGGAAGAGAAAACATATTGACTTACCTTCTCTGCATACTTGAACTTAACATAGAACCAGCTTGACTTGATCATTGTCTCACCTCCTGCTCTCAGAGGAAAAGGAGATGGGAAAAAAATAAAAATAAAAAGAGGAACAGAAAAAACAAAAACAGACTGCTGAAGAAAAAGCTGCTTTTCAGCAAAGGCTTCTTCCAGATGCTGAGTTTTCCAAACGATGACATGTATTCAAAGGAGGGGCTGAAGGCAAAGGCACAGGAAAACGCACTATTAATCTGGCCTCCTTCCGCCTAATGTTCCTATACACCTTCCCTTGGCGCCTACAGCGCGGTGCAAGCTCGCTCCGGAAACTGCACTCCAGGACTGCCTTGCTGAGCTGTCTGCCTCTCCCTCCTCTCTCTCTCCCTCTGGGTTGCTCTCTTGGCAGGCTGACAGGAGAACTCCTCAAATGGGCTTCAGCCGCTTCATCACAAATGGCACATGTCAGTAAAGGCAGGAGGCAGGTCCTAGCCCCAGTCCCCTCCCAGAAGGGCAACTCCTTTTCCTACCCCTACCCCCAGGGATGAATAACGAATTCCAGAACTTCCCCTCGGGACACAGATTAACACCTGGCCAAACATTATTCTGACAAGAGCCAGAGTTTAGAGAAAGGACCCTGCCACAGCTTTAACCTCATGATCTCCTTAACAAGATCAGGTGGTGACCCTTCTCCATGCCTACAGAAGATTACAACACTAAAAACAGCCCAGTCTCTTTTAGCAAAAAGTGAGTAAGAACCGGTTTTAAATTCTCCAGCTGAAACAACATCTTTCAATCCTGTGTAGTCAGAGAAAGAGAAACTGGAACAGCTTTCTCTTGCCATTCCCTCTTACTTCTAATATACTAGCTGCCAAAACAGCTCCTGGTATTCAGCCTTAAGAACTAACAGCTTGGTAAAATGATTGGCACTTATACATACATTCCTTTCCCTCACAGAAATAAATGTTAAAGACAGTGTTTTTTATTTTTGTTTCACTACTATTAACTAGTTAAACTTTTCAAGATTTCAAGAAAAGCTGTGAAATAGAATGATGGTGCTGACTTTACAAGATGCCAGAGATGGAATGGAGAAAGAGAAGTGAAACGCAGGCACATGGCTTTAGCATATGTGAAGGGGAGACACCTGTGCATCGCCGTAGTCAGGCAATCAGGCACATGGAAAAGAGTGATTCTCAAAATATTAATAATATGGTGTGGCCCTCGTCCCTATTCTCCATACCCCTACTGGGATCTCTACCCCAAGTGATAACAATTGATAATATTTATTAAATACAAAATAATTAAGATTAATCTGGATTTTAAAATAAACTCTACAGGATTCTCTAAACTACAAAAGGCTATCTGCACTTCATCCCTACAGACCCTTCTTTTGAGGCTTGTCAAGATTTTCCACAGTCAAGGTTTTTGAGGGTACAATGTTGGCTGAGACCTAAATATCATTTACTACATATCTTCTGAGCACCAAAGAAATGATGCTTTTGAACTATAGTGCTGGAGAAGACTCCTGAGAGTTCCTTGGACTGCAAGATGATGAAACCAGTCAATCCTAAAGGAAATCAACCCAGAATATTCATTGAAAGGACTAATGCTGAAGCTCCAATACTTTGGCTGCCTGATGCAAAGAGCCACCTCACTAGAAAAGACCCTAATGCTGGGAAAGATTGAGGGCAGGAGAAAGGGGCGACAAAGGATGAGATGATTGGATGGCATCACCAACTCAATGGGCGTGAGTTTGAGCAAACTCAGGGAGATAGTGAAGCACAGGGAGGCCAGACACACTGCAGTCCATGGGGTCACAAAAAGTCAGACGCGACTTAGCGACTAAACAACAACATATCTTTATGGAAAGGGGATATGCTTTCATTTTTTAACCTGCTATTATACACCACTGGGCTAAGCAGTAGCTTCATTTTAGTTTTCAAAATAATAGGAGTGATTACCACTGGAGAAGGGAATGACTACCTACTCCACTATTCCTGCTTGGAAAATTCTATGGACAGAGGAGCCTGGCAGCATATAGTCCATGGGGTCACAAAGAGTCAGACAAAATGTTCGATTAACACTTTCACACCACTGAAAAGCCCTCCTGAAACACTCTATAGTTACATCACAATAATTATAAATCTTCCCATATTTTTGAAGAAGTTTTTTCTACTACACACACTCTAACATTCTAATACTATTCCAGCAGAGCAGCTGTGTAAGTCCAGAATAAAACTTGATGTTAAAATTGACAACAAGTGTGTCAAAACTTATCCTCTAAGATTCATGTACAATAAAGGATCTCTGTGGATTCTAATTTGAATTATTAAGTAAGGGTATAAACCACTTAGGAGGTGCGAGATGATGTAAATGAAGTTCGTACCTGAAGGCTTCTATTTCCTCCGAGGAAAAAAGGACTCTATTCTTACTGGCCTCTTTCAAATTCCTGAATCTTTCTAGTATTCAGCAGCTCTTCTTTCTAGAACACCCCTTATGTCTTTGGTGGCTCAGATGGTAAAGAATCCGCATGCAATGCTGGAGACCTGGGTTTGATCCCTGGGTTGGAAAGATTCCCTGGAGGAGGGCATGGCAACCCACTCCAGTATTCCTGCATGGAGAATCCCCATGGACAGAGAATCCTGGCGGACAGTCAGTGGTGTTGCCAAAAAGTTGGACATGACTGAGCAACTAAGCACATATAGTCACATCACCTACATCAAATTCTTTCATCCTTCAGACTGGTACTTAAGCTGTCACTTCCTCCAGCTTTCCTTATCCTCAGCCTGAGTTTGCCTTGGGCACATCTATAATATACTGAACTTACCGCCTCTTGGCATTTATCATACAATCTTCTTGCATACTTACTCTTCTGCATCTCCTTCTAAACTGAAGGTCTCCTGAGAGCAAGTGACAGCCTGTGGTTTGGCATAGAGAATCAGCAGAGCTGATGCTAAGTCAGTACTGTCGGATAGGATGGAGGAAGGAGAACTTAGAACTTGGGTCACATGGCAAGAGTGGAGATGAAACAATGCATGGAAAGTCCTTAGTACATTCTCTCTAAAATAGTACGCTCTTGCTAAATGTTTGATATCCTTCAGCTTTGAGCGGGGAGAGTTTGGAACTTCCACCAAGGGGTGAAAGAAACTGAACTCAGTAAATGCATTGATGGGCAATACTGAAGAAGCCAACAGCTGCCGAGGCCCATTGATCTATATAACAACACCCAGAGTTTTAATTCTCTCAAGTGGAACACAGACTCTCAAGAGGCCAGACAGCTGACATGCTCCTGAGTGGAAATGGGCAGAAGGATAGACCTTCAAGGAACTGAGGGTGCTGGTAAGAGGGGTGGTGAGGGGATTACATACGTAATGCAGGCTGAGAAAGGAAAGAAGTGAGCCCGGAGGGGCTTGTAGACTGACTGACAGAAGAGTGAGCAGCATCACAGAAGGATGGAATGGGAAGGGGAAAGATGGCAGGGCGGCCACTGACCAACTTTACTTACAGACATGCTGGCAAAACATTCTGTTTTGGGGACAGATGGTGGAAGACTGGGAATTTTTTTGAAGGTTAATTTTTTTCCTTGTGATTTTTCCCCCTTTACTGTAAATCCAAGCACTCAAAGAAACGGGGAAAAAGTAACATAATGAAGGATTCCAAAAAGTTATTTGCATAACCAAGTTATAAGACTCCTGGCCTTAGTGAATATTCATTCTTTTTGGCAAAGGACTTTAAAAGTTCATGAAAACAAATACTGTCTAACTTTGAGCATAAGGGTCTCTTTTTATGTAAAAAGAAATAATAAACTCCCCATTTGATCATGTTTTAATTGTTAGCAGGCATTCATTGATTGAAGAAAAACAAAATGTAAGAATTTAATAATATGGAGATTCCCTGGTGGTCCAATGGTTAACAATCTACCTGCCAATTCAGGGAACACAGGTTCTATCCCTGGTCCAGGAAGACGTCACGTGTCAAGGGGCAGCTGAGCCCGTGTGCCACCACCTACTGAAGCGCATGCACCCTAGAGCCGATGCTCCACAACAGGAGAAGCCCCTGCAGTGAGAAGCCCATGCACAGCAATGAAGAGTAGCCTCTGCTCACCACAACCAGAGAAAGCCCCATTCACAGCAATGAGGACCTAGTAAAGCCAAAAATTGATTCTTTTTTTTTAAGAAAGAATTACCAATTGAACAATGCACAGGGCTTCCCAGGTGACACTAAAAGAACCCACCTGCCAATGTAGGAGACATAAAGAGACGCAGGTTCGATACCTGGATTGGGAAGATCCCCTAGAGGCGGGTACAGCAACACACTCCAGTATTCTTGCCTGGAGAGTCCCCTGGACAGAGTAGTCTGGTGGGCTATAGTCCACAGAGTCACAAAGAGTTGAACACAACTGAAGTGACTTAGCACAATGAGCACACACACACAATGTTTTTTAATGAATTTCTATTAACCATCCCTTTCAGAAAGACCAAAAAATCATGTGCACACAGGAGTGCAGCACCTGTATCCTGACAGACATTGCATCTCCCAAGCTGAGAAACTACCTGAAGTAAACACTACACGGATGAAATCAATGAAACTCAGAAAGGTAAAGTGACGTCACCAAGGTCTCACACCTGGCTGTAGCCGAGCTGGATCTATGAGGTGCCCTGGCTCCTTTGTCGAGCATCATCCTACTGCATGCAGGGCCACCCCTGAGAAAACCGGGAAGACTGTTACATAGCTCACATAACACAATGCAACCATGCGACAGAATTAGTAACTATAAATTCTCTAAGAATCAAGGGATGATAAAATAAAACTATTTAATTTATCCACCAAATACCTAACATTTGCAAGAATACAGGTTACTGCTTAATGGAAGGTGAGGTGGTTGTGGTTTAGTTGCTAAGTCATGTCCAACTGTTGCAATCTCATGGACTGTAGCCGGCTAGGCTCCTCTGTCCATGGGATTTCCCAGGCAAGAACTTTGGAGTGGGTAAGACTTTCTTTCTCGAGGGGATCTTTCCAACCCAAGGATCAAATCTGCATCTTCTGCATGGCAGGTGGATTCTTTACTGCAGAGCCACCAGGGAAGCCCAAGGAAGAGATGAAGCTCAATTCAAGGGGTAGACTTTTGCCTGTGTTTTTTTAAAGTCTCTTAAAAGAGGGGAAGGCCTAAAACTGATGGAGGGAGGGAGCAAAACCTACTTTATGGGAGAAAGTACAATGTGGAAGGCAGTGGATACAGGCAAGAGCTTTGGAGACAAAAGGATTTCAGTTCCAGTCCTGGACATGCTAAGTGCTGGGTATAACTGCAAACTAGTCACTTATCTCTCTCAACCTCAAGTTCTTCATCTGTAAACTGAAGGTAACCAAACCTAACTTCAAATGATGATTCCTATGAAAATTAAAATAGCCTCATAGTTTTGCAAAGCAGTTAACACAACTCCAGACTCACCACTGAGCTTGATAAAAGTTAGTGTCACCTTCAATTATATCACAACCTCCTAACCTTTGTTTAGTAGCTAGCTATAGTCAGCTGGAGTCGGAGAAGGCAATGGCACCCCACTCCAGCACTCTTGCCTGGAAAATCCCATGGATGGAGGATCCTGGTGGGCAGCAGTCCATGGGGTCGCTAAGAGTCAGACACGACTGAGCGACTTCACTTTCACGCACTGGAGAAGGAAATGGCAACCCACTCCAGTGTTCTTGCCTGGAGAATCCCAGGGATGGTGGAGCCTGGTAGGCTGCCGTCTATGGGGTCGCAGAGTCGGACACAACTGAAGTGACTTAGCAGTATAGTCAGCTGGAAACATCACTTCTTAGCATTCAATTCAGAAACACCACCTGCTGTAACAGAGACTCAATCATCCTCTGCTTACATTCGAAACCTGATGTTCCATCAGGAAGGGAGGAAGAAGACAAGAGAAGGCACCACATCCGCCCAGCTCCACAGTGAACATAAGTAGGGAAAGGTGACACAGCTTGTGAGCTTCCAGGCAGTCATCACTGACAATAAGAGCACATTCTCTAATAAAATATGACTGCTATTTTATCCTCAGTGTTTTCTGGAGAATTAAAAGTCCACAAAAACATACACAGAGATATAAGAAACCAGCAATTGAGCCCTTTTAACTCTGAAACCACAACTAAGACAGGCTTCTGCAGAAACTCATTTTCATTTCCTGGCATAAACTCTTTCTCCTTCCAACTCCCACCCACCTTTTTTGTTTTGTTTTAAACAGACAGTGTACTGTTAAAATCGGGCGATCTTTGTGGAGGAATTGCTTCAGCTGCACTGAAAGAACCCTTTTCCACTGCAGCTGCACTTGGAACACACCATTTCCTCTGGCAGAGCATCTGAATGCTTGTTCAGAGAGGCTGAAGAGGTTCGATGGGGCGCTCAAGGACTTTCTCGTTTCTCAGTGAACAGGGCTGGTCACAGCTCTTATAAAGCCTTCAGAAGGATTCATTTATCTGTCAAAAATGGCAAGACTTTTCCAGCTTTTGTACATGGTGTTTCCTCAGCTGGGGATGAAATTTCCTCTCTTCTTCAACCCTGCTAGTCCAGAAAAATGCATTCTGGAAAATGCATTCATACACATGCTTTGCATACACACACACACACACACACCCCCCCCCTACTTCTGCTTAGCTCACAATTCTCATCCCAGACTTCAACTCTTTACAAAAGCTTCCTTGATCCTTCAAAGGAAGAGTTTGCAAATGAAACTGTTCAGAAGTTCAGCTTAACAGAGCTTAAAATGACTTGAACACCAACGACAAAGAGATACAGTTGAACTACAACAGAACAATTTTTATCCTACAATACGTTCTGCTCTTCAGCAGAAAAGAAGACTGCGTGTTCTTTCCTACTCACGACCCTCCATGATAAATGTGTTCTTCCTTAAGCCCTCAGGGGAGGTGGACGTGCACATCAGCTGAGCATTTCGGGAGGCAGAAATCAGGCCTGTATTATCTGCGTCTGACCTCCTCTCTGCTCCTAAGAGGCACCGAGCCCAGTTGGAAAAAGAGCCAAGGCCCACTGCCAAGAACAGACTCCATCCAACGGCACCACTCCAAGCTAAGTAGTTTCCAGAGTCCTTGAGGGAATCGAGCCAAAAGGCCCATCCAGGATTCTCAAGGTAGGAGAAAGGTCTCGAAGGACACCAAGCCATCCTGTAGGGAGGCTGGAGGATGAGACTAACCTCCAGAAGGGTCAGCTTCAGGGCTCCACATTCCTCTGAAGAGTCCATCTATTCTGGGTAATGTTCCTCCCTTGTCATCATCATCATCTGGGCAAGCAAACCCAAGCTATCACAGAGTGAACTATACGAACACTGTCCTACCCCTGAAGTATAGCAAAGTGTGCTTAATTCCTAAGCCAATTGGCTTCATAGAGGTGATCTTTGATACCTAGTATTCCTTGAGGTTCTATGAGGCTTTTTTTTTTTTTTTTCCCCTCAGAATTTTCCAAAAAGCCCTCACGAAGGTCAAACCATTTAAGATTACCTTAAAGGCAGGAAACTGATAACACTCTTTTGGGAAGAAGAGCTACACAGCTTTACACTATGGGTTCTGTATTCTTGGGCTTCCCTTGTGGCTCAGATGGTAAAGAATCCACCTGCAATGCGGGAGACCTGGGTTCCATCCCTGGGCTGGGAAGATCCCCTGGAGAAGGGAACGGCTACCCACTCCAATATGCTGGCCTGGAGAATTCCATGGACTGTTGTATAGTCCATGGGGTCGCAGAGTCAGACACGACTGAGTGACTCCCACTCACTCACTCACTCAGTCTACACAAGCAATGTGTGAAGGGATATTCTAGTTACTCACTTTTCTTGTATGAAAATGTGTTCAATTTGATAAAAATAGCTAATAAATGAACTCTGTCTGACATTAAGGGCCATGGGAATTTGAGCTAAGAAAGCATATCAGAAACCGCCCATGTTTCCATCACTATAAAAGGAAAAAGTGACAGGTGCCCAGACACTGAAAGGAACAGGAAAGGAAAGGAAATTACCAAAACATACTGAGTACAACTAAAAACAGAATCAACTGCCGGGGGTCGGGGGGGGGCGGGGGGGGGGGATGTTTCTAAAAGACTGATAAGAAGAGACACATAATGATCTTCTTACAAATATAAAAATATCTAAACTCTGACCCTATAACCTTGTCTGTGTCTAAACTGTATGTATCAAAAACATCCAATACCAGGAGATGAAAGCAGCATCTTTCCCTCTGACTTCAGAATTGACAGAGATGGAGGAGTTTATATACTTCACATAAGCCATACTCCACATTCCTGAGTAAGTGTTCCATCAAAAACTGCACACCAGCAAGATCTAATTCTTTCCACTTAGAGTACTTTTTAGAGACACTGGGAAGCAAGCACAAAACTTAAAGATTAAAAAAAAATCATGTAGCATTTGATGTACAAAAAGATAACCAACAGTACCTACTGAGGAGTCAGCACCTGCATGGGAAACATTAACCATGCTCCATGAGGAAGACAAGAAAGAACTACACACACACACACACACACCCCCCCCCGGGGGGCATTAACCATGCTCCATGAGGAAGACAAGAAGGAACTACACACACACACACCCCCCACCCAGAGCATTAACCATGCTCCATGAGGAAGACAAGAAGCAACTACACACACACAGCCCCACCCCAGAGCATTAACCATGCTCCATGAGGAAGACAAGAAGGAACTACACACACACACACACACACCCCCAGAGCATTAACCATGCTCCATGAGGAAGACAAGAAGGAACTACACACACACACACACACACCCCAGAGCATTAACCATGCTCCATGAGGAAGACAAGAAGGACCTACACACACACACACACACACACACACACCAGAGCATTAATTATGCTCCATGAGGAAGACAAGAAGGACCTACACATACAAAACAGCATTAACCATGCTCTATGAGGAAACTGACTTCCATGAGGAAGACAAGAAGGATCTACATGCACACTTACAAAACAGAGCATTAACTATGCACCATAAGGAAGACAAGAAGGAACTACACATACACACACACATATACACACACCAACAGAAATATTCCTTCCGGAAATGACACGGCTGTCTGGTCGAGGAGACTAGTGAGGCACAGAAGAAATTACTTATGACTTCCTATTACAAAACAACAAATACCCAAAGTGTAGATCAATACACCACACACAGCAGTTGGTGAGTACGCAGAAGTCAGTGAGAGAGGGATGAGAGGTGGATGAGGAAGGCTTGTTATGGAAAAAGGAGGTTTGAAGAAAATACAGAATCCGATTTGGGATTTGGTCAATGAAAAAAAGAAAAAAAAAGACATTCCAGGTAAATATGAAACACATATTAATACAAAAACAAAAGTAAGAAAACTAAAATTATGAAAAGTAGAATTATTAACTCTTTTCCATAAATATAAACATGACCAATTAACTTTGCTTGTGTTCCCCTCATGTCTGCATCTAATGTCTTTGAAAAATGACTTACTTTGAAGTTTGGCCCTGTGTCTTTATATAAAAATATGTTTGTGCACATACATATTACTGTACAACTCTACTTGCATACCTACTTCCTTTACACCTAGAATTACATAGATAAATGGCAGCCAAGTTATTTTAACTGGTTTTGCAGTATGAATTCAGAATGATTATAATTACAGTTTCTCTGTTAAAATGAGGTTTTGTTCTTTAATATTCATTGACTACTAGCTTGCTTCCCACACACAACACATTATTTACCCTACATTGGCTTGGTGCATCAATTATGGTAATAGTTTATGAATAACATTCACATTATGGAAAAATGAGCCTGGTTACTTAGCTCTCCCTCTGGAAAATTGTCACAAACATATGTATCATCTGTCTCTACTTAGAGTGCAGCAATTAGTAATTATAGCTGTATATACTTTTTTAAAGCAAAAGGGGAAAATAGACCTGAAATGTCATCTTCAAAAATGTTCTTAGGATGTTGTCTAAAATTATTTTGTTGAAACTCTAGTTGTAAAAGAGAAAATTCATTTTGACAAAATAAAGTCATTGTTAATAGCATACTGAATATGGAAAAATAGACAAAGCACCTTTCAAATGACATCACTTACTGAACAATCCCTTCTTCACCCAGATCAGGCTAGAAATAAATAGACCATAGGCTGAAGTAGGGCGGAATACAGTACTGAGAGGCAGGACAGGCCTGGACTCAAACCCTCGTCTTCTTACCATTCTCTGGCTCAATTAAACAGTTATTTATAGAGTGCCTACTACATATCAGACACAGTACTCAATTTTATAGAAACTTAAATGAATAAAACAAGATAATCTGTCTTTAGGTTACCTTGTAATAAGGGAACAAGAAACATAAATCTGTACAATAAAAAGTCTTCAGACTTTACAAAAAGAAAAGGTTTTACAGATATGTGAACAGTTCAGAGAATTATTTATTATAGCAGAGAAAGGAAGTAAGAGGTAGCTTTACCAAGCAAGGCACAAACTGTGGAGCTGTGGTGACAGGATAACACTGGAGCTAAGGATTTCCAAGGAAGAGTAATCTCAGGTGACAACAAGGTTCCAGGTCCGAACATGAGAGTGCAGAATGAGGGGGAATGTGGAGGTGAGGGTCAGAAGGGTCTGGGAAGCTTGGCTTTTCACGGTCTACAGGCTCCTACCCTTTGTCCTCCTCGCTGCACTGCACATCGATGCAGATCCATGCCCAGCAATGGATGTGCTGTGGCCCCATGCTTTAACTCTGTCCCTCTGCCCTAATCCACCCTAACACGGCTCTGATGGAGGTGTTTTCTGCCAAGCAGGGCACATAAGAGAGAAGGCCAACAGCCCCCGGCTCAGTTGCCATGTAGCCCAGAAGCAAGTACTGATTCATCTTCTAGAACAGAGGCCACGACCTTTTGCAGCAAAAAGCCAGACAGTAAACACTCAGGCTTCCCATGTCATGCTATCTCTGTTGCAACTATTCAACTCTCCACTATAGCTCAGAAGCTGCCACAGAAATTACATAAAAATGTTAACAAAAACAAAAACAATAAAACCACTTTATTTACAAAAACAGACCCCAGGTAAAGTCTGGCTGCCAGGCCTACTTGCCAACTCCTGCTGGAGAAGATGGCTGGCACAGAATGGGTGTTCCATGAATACGAGCTGGATGAGTCAATAAGTAAGAGTGTGGACTATCCCTGCTGCTCACTACATTCATCAATGTCTCATGTCCATCACTCTTCCTTTCCCCTTTAGTGCCTCATCCTGAGGGTTGTTATACACTTACTTGTGCAGGCCACACATCCAGGATGAACAGTTGTTGTTCAGTTACTAAGTCATGTCCGACTCTGCGACCCCATGAACTGCAGTGCATCAGGCTTTCCTGTCCTTCACCAGCTCCTGGAGTTTGCTTAAGCTCAAGTCCATTGAGTCACTGATGCCATCCAACCGTCTCATCCTCTGTCAGTCCTTCTCCTCCTGCCTTCAGTCTTTCCCAGCATCAGAGTCTTTCCCAATGAGTTGGCTGTTCAAATCAGATGTCCAAAGTACTGGCACTTCAACTTCAGCATCAGTCCTTCCAGTGAATATTCAGGGTTGATTTCCTTTAGGATTGACCAGTTTGATCTCCTTGCAGTCCAAGGGACTCTCAAGTTTTCTCCAACACCACAGTTTGAAAGCATCAATTCTTGGACTCTCAGCCTTCTTTATGGCCCAACTGTCACATCTGTACATGACTACTGGAAAAACCATAGCTTTGGCTAGACAAACCTTTGTTGGCAAAGTGATGTCTCTGCTTTTTAATATACTGTCTAGGTTTGTCATAGCTTTCATTCCAAGGAGCAAGAGTCTTTTAATCTCATGGCTGCAGCTACCGTTTGCAGTGATTTTGCAGTCCAAGAAAATAAAGTCTGTCACTGTTTCCACTGTTTCCCCATCTATTTGCCATGATAATGGGACCGGATGCCATTAGCTTTTTGAATACTGAGTTTTAAGCCAGATTTTGACCCACACTCTCATGTTAAATCAGGTGCCCTAAAACGGGGCTGCTTCACCAGGAGAAGGGGGAGGCGCTATGATGTGCACAAGCTGCTGCCTGACTCTCAGCCTTCTTTATGCCCAACTATCACACCTGCACATGACTACTGGAAAAACCAGAGCTTTGACTAGACAAACCTCGACAAGAGCCATGTGCCCTTGGGAACTGAATCTTCCCCCAAGGAGGGTTATTCTCCAATCTGTACACACACATCCTCTGTCTCTTCTTCATCTTTTCACACTTCTCTTCATCTAGACCCAGATATCTATTAACAGTTCTACTGATAGTTCTTCAGATCATGAATGGTATCTACATAATTTTTATTACATACCCTTATCAGTATCCTAAAATAAGCATATTCCCCCAATATGGATACAGATATTTATATGGCACTGACAGTTTTTAATATTTTTAAAATATACATATAAATATAAGAAGGTAAGTAAAGATAAAATGAACACACTTTTTAATGTTTTAACCAACAGACTGGCATTAGCCATTAAGTTGTCTCAACATGCAACTTTCATTGAGGGCAAGGTCAGTTATTAATGATTATGACTATAAACCTAAGTCCCCAACTGTTTTTTAATAATTTCTACTTTTGGTCAACTTCTAAGATATGATTATACAGTTGCTGTTTGTACCGAGCAATACAGCTGATAAGGAGCTCACACAAAGAACACCAGTATCAGCTCTGCCATTTACCTGCTGTTCCCCTGTACTTATGTTATCTCATTCCATAGAATCTTTGAAGGGACTTTTTTTTAATTGCTGGTCTTTCTTGTGTTAGTTTGCTGCTGCTGCTGCTGCTGCTGCTGCTGCTGCCAAGTCGCTTCAGTCGTGTCCAACTCTGTGCGACCCCATAGACGGCAGCCCACCAGGCTCCCCCGTCCCTGGGATTCTCCAGGCAAGAACACTGGAGTGGGGTGCCACAAAGTAAATAACATAAGCTGGTGACACACTTTATGAGCCACACAACGGAACATGGTGAGCAAGATGCTGAGGGAGCCTCCACGCTGTCCACTCTCCCTTCAGGACAGCATCCAACAATCCCACAAACTGACAGTGCTCTGTCAGCTCACATACTAAACATCAACAACGTTCAATCTGTCTTGCTTAAAGACCACAATAAATTTAAACATAACTTCCAACAACCTAGAGGGGTGGGATAGAGTTGGGAGGTAGGAGGGAGGTTCAAAAAGGAGGGGACATATGTATACCTATGGCTGATTAATGTTGATGTATGGCAGAAACCAACATAATATTGTAATTATCCTCCAATTAAAAATAAGCATTAAAAAAAAAAAAAGAAAAAAAAAAAGACTGACAGAAACCTTAAGGATTCAACTGAGGTTGTCTAAGTCAGTACAGATAAGATATTATCCAATCGTGCTACTTAGGGAGAAATAAAAACAAACATACTATGTAAAAAGTAAATAAATACACATAACTTCTACTATTATGCTCTGTACTCCAAAGGATAATTCTCAAAATCCTGTGATGAACACAGCATTTTAAGTCAACTACACTCCATTAAAATTTTATTTTAAAATAGTTTACATGAGGAAAGATAGTGAGATGTGATAAAAGTAGCGAGCATGGAGATCTGAGAGATGTGTAATCAGGTTCATGGTTTACTTTAAAAACATTTCAAGCTTGAAATTATGATGTTAGAGAAATCATAGGAAGGTTACTTTTGAAGAACTGTTTAGAAGTTAAGTATCCTCTATACTGCTTATCACAAATTTCTGGGAGTTACCCTTGAATCTGATAATGAATAAATAATAAAAATAATCATTTTGAAAAAGTAAAGAAAAAAAAAATCATGTGGAAGAGGAAACCACACACCCCATCTTAGATTTAGAGAGCTCCATTCCGTGTAAGCATCTGTCAACTACACATGTCCTTAGTCATAAGATCAAGTTAGTGGGGTAATCACCACAGTACATGGGATGTGTGTGTGTTAACACAGAGAACAGGAAAGTAAGTATCATAGTATACTTCACGTAGTAAGTTATTATTTAATGAACTTCTCAACTTCATAGTGGTATATGTAAGTACAAGTGTGTATGTGCACTTGTACATACGTGAGTATGTATACCTGATCATGATATAAATGGCATTCCTAACCGTGTGGAGGACAAAAGACCTTTGAAAGTCATGCTCTAGACAAAAGAACCTGGAAACTCCGTGGGGTGAAATGCCAGCACAATGTGCATATTCACAATGAGAGGTGAAAGGAGAGAGAGAAGGCACAGCAGTAACCGTGGAGTTCTGGAAAGGATACTAGGTTTAGATTAGATCTGCGTCTGAATGCCAGTTCTACAGTCTCTAGGTCTACGATGACAAGTTATACACAACCTCAGGCCACTGCTTCCTTCCTTCCTTCAATACCTATCCTAGGAGGTTCTCAGGAAAACTACTGAAAACCATAGAGGCACCTAGAGAGTGCCTGGCACATGATACATATTAACGGCAGAGAATGACTTCCCCTTAAATTAGAAAAACACAGAACCTTGTAAAGAAAGCTAATTTAAACATGAAACAAAACACATAGCAAACAGAATGATAACAGCAATGAAGAAACCAAGGTCACAGACACAGAGACGGCAGGTGAGGGTGGGGGACAAAATGGGTGAAAACAGCCAAAGGGTACAAATTTCCAGTTATAAACAAACCACCATGGTGGTGACTATAGTTAATAAAACTGTATCACATATTTGAAAGGTACCAACACAGCAGAGCTTAAAAGTTTTCTTCACAAGAAAAATAATTCTGTAACTATGTATGGTGATGGATATTAACTAGACTTATTATGGTTAGCACTTCATAATACAATATAAATATAGAATCATTAAGTTGTACACTTAAAACTAATAAAAAGCTGTATGTCAATTATACATTAATTAAAATAATGTATACAAACATACATACTATACTGAGGGAAAAATAGCAAAGATCAGCATAGGACAAAGCATTGTCCAAAGTGTACTGTATTTCTAACCAGCAAGCCCTCTTTGGTAGTAGAAGAGATGATGTTCTAATAATATAAAAGAAACACTGATGTGGAGAAATCTATGATAGCACCCTTCTCCAATCACCCTCTAACATATATACACACCCTTCAGGCTATAGAAAATAAAAGCAAAAGAAACAAAGGAACAGAAAGAAAAAAAACAGAAACAAACTGTTCTTGCTTTTAAAAAAGAAAGAACAGTCCCTCATAATCTTTAACCTCCGAAGCACAGGTTTCATTGTTCATGAAGACAGCCTAAGCAATATGTGCAACATATTTACTTGGAAATTCAACATGGTGTTACAAAGCAATTGCACAGCGATCTGTCTGGGAGCTCCTCTTAAAGAGCTGTTCCAGCCATGACAATGGGTTCTCACAGACAAACCTTCAAAATTTGTTTATCCAAAAGTGAGATTAGCTTTAATAATCCTAAAATACTGAAGTCCAAACATGAAACCTTTGATCGGTGCAAACTTGGGACCACAAGTGCCACTTGTTAGGGGAGAACCATATCTTCTCAGACAGCTCACGAGGAATAGGTTCTAGACCTGGCTGGGCCACTGAGCAGCTTTGTGACCTTGACTTAAGCAAAACTCCTCTTGGCTTTTCTTTCTCCACCTATAAAATAATAAAGTTTTTTTTTTTTTTTAAAGTAATTAAACTGACAGTCCTGCTTTATTTGGCCAGCATACTACATTTTTAAAAATGGTTTTGAGTGCTGTTAAGAAAAAACAAGCACTCTGGAGTTTGCCACAAGCCCCACTCTCTCTGACCCGCCTGAGAAAACAGCCACCTAATTAAATTATCTGCTCAGTACCTTAAGGCACTGCAGGGACTCCTGACCTAGCTCTAAAATATTAACTGTAGTGGGAAAAGTGAAGGTGATAGAAAGAGGAAGGGTGCAGTAGAACAGGTAGAACTTTCAAAACTTTGATTTGATGAAGAATATTGTCAAATTTTGCTTTCAAGGATCCAGCAGCAAGTCAAGAGGTGTTCTGGATTTCCTCAGACACACTCTCTGAAATAACCAAGGGAAGGAAGAAGAAACAAATGTGTAACAAAGGCTGAACCAGTCTTGCATTTTTGAAATGCATGGGTTGTAACAGCCTAAATCCCCAAGGATCAAAGCCTGAGGGCCTCATGCAGACAGAAGTCTAGGGGCAGACCAGCTCTTCACTCCAAAGTTGGAATTCACTAAGAGTCCAGACAATTTCTGTTTCGGGGGGCAAGACTTCAGGAGGTACCTATTCAGGCCTCTCTATAGCAACTGACCTAAAGTTAAGTGCTTAGAAAAGCTAGTGGAAGAATGAAAGACAGGTTGGCATTGCTATGAAGAAATTCCTACAAAACAGAAATTCTAGTAACTATTCACACAAAGAATTCTAATATCTGCTTGCAGTTTTCACCTCAGGCAGGCTACCCTTTCAACAAATGGAAAATGAACAGAAGGCTGGGTCTCCCCAGATGTTGAAGAGCATTCCAGCTGCTGAACACAACCTGTTTGCAATTTTCTACTCAACCACCAGAATGAAAACACAAACCTTCAGGAAAAAAAAGGCCCTTAAACTTCCTCCTGATTGCTGTTAGTGGCTTCTTTAATCTTTTAAGCTCCTGGGCTTAATACAGCAGCTGCCATCAAGAGTATTTATATTGTTGCTGAAGACAGGAGGAAAGGGCCGTGGGGGAGCGCGGGGGGACCACTAAATTCAGAAGCATGGATTCCCATTTGCTCACAATCAGGCAAAATGGAATGGCAGGGGAGGAGCACATTTACAATGGGTCTCAGAAATAGAGAATCACCTTTGAGGGGCAGAGAGGCTTGAAAGGAGCATCTGATGAGACTAGTGTGCTTATAGAATTGCTTTTAATCTCTCACCCACCAGCCCTGTTTCAACACTAAGCACCCTCCATTCAGGACAAGATCTCTAAGCAGAGTTCTTATCAAACACCATTGAGAGGTTTCATGAAAATAAAATACACGAACCCTGCTTCAGAAAAATGCCACTGATTTATGACAGGAAGGAGAGGAATTCAAAGTGTAAATGCGTTCAATGGTTTCATAACTTCAGAAGAAGAAACTGTCATCTAATGCATTGATCCTAAAATTTTTCCAACAAAGCACCCTTAACGATAGAAAAGAGTGAATATAAAACAAGAGGATGGACATCGCTGGTGGTCCAATGGTTAAGAATCTGCCTGCCAATACAGGGGATACGGATTTGATCCTTGGTCTAGGAAGATTCCACATACCTCAGGGCAACTAAACCCAGGCTCCACAACCACTGAAGCCCACGCATCTGCTCTGCATCAGAAGCCACTGCAATGAGAAGCTTGCACAATGAAACTAGAGAGTAGCCCTTGCTAGTCGCAACTAGAGAAAGTCCGTGTGCAGCAATAAAGACCCAGCACAGCCAAAAATAAATGAAAATTTAAAAAAAAACAAGAGGACTCTTTCTGTGGCCTGCTGTTAGCATAATTCTTCTTTCAGTTTGGGTGTTACATACATACTTCTTTCAATTTTGGTGTTACATACATACATTCATGTATGTATATGTATGAATACATTCATATTCCTTTTAGTCATCAATATGTTTGTTTTAATATAAAATTAAGGTTTTGCCAAAAACCTTGTAAAGTAGATCTGGAAGACAGGTAGTAAGACACACGCTTACTGTATTTATGCTGTGACTTTATAAGGCTCCTAGGGTGCTACCACATTTCCCAAGAAATCACATAAAAGGGAACCACGATCTAGTCCAAAGCTAGAATTCTGATGATGGAGAAACTGACACAGAAAGGCAACAACTCACGCCCAGGGTCACACACGTTAGACAGCATTATGATTCAAAGTTAAATGCAACACATTTTCATTTAATTTACCATGCTTCTCTGTACTTAAGTTTTAAATAATAGAGAAAAAAACAAAAAAAAAAACAACCCTCACTACTCAAGAATTAATCTCCTCCCCCTAAATTGTCCCAACCTCACTGATGTTTGAAGGGGGAGACCTCGTACACCTGCCACTGCCCACCAACTAATTCCATGTGAAATTACCACATCTTAATAGTCTAGTGAGTGTTCAGGATTTATTGCTTTCATTTGATTAGTATCCTTTTGCTGTTTTTATACCAGAAAGTCTGTGTAGGACAAAATATTTAAAAGATAAACATTACAGGTATAAATTTACATTTTTACACTTTCTTTAATAGTTTTTGGAAGAAGAGATACATAAATGTTATCCCTTGTAGGGAGAAGTACATTAAAAAGCTTCGATCCTTAGAAATAAGAAACTACCATAAAAGTGCAAGAAAAACCAATTTGCAAATAAGGTACATAGAAATTAAAATTTGAATACTTTGGATAAATATAGCAGAAACACAAGACTTAAAGCTACTAAAATAATCCACTTTTCCTTCTTTCTAAATAAAATAGAATGACTTTAAAATCAATTTTCCAGATTGGGATGGGGGAAGAATTCTTCAAATTCACCTAGCATATAAATAGCTAATAGCATTTTCCTCTCTAAAATAACTAAAGTGCCCTTTTTTCTTATAGTTCATTGGCTAATGGATATCCCTAATGAATTCCTATTTAAGGGGAATATCAGCTAAAAGCATATTTCTCAACACAAGTCCCAGAAGAGCAATGAAAATCCAGCTGCCATTTTGGAATCACCATGATCAGACTACCCACAGTCATTTTAAAAAGCATAAAAGTGTTCATTATTGCACTGGCTGTTACTCAAACAGCCTTAGTTAATTCACTGTGTGGATATACTGAATCCTCAAAGGAACCAAGTGCAAAATGGATGGCGACCATCCATTCTCTATAGTATCAGAGAGACTCATTGTTCCATTTCAGTCCTCAAAGGTTTTAAATGCTTCTTCAGGTAGCATCAGTGTGTCTCTGGCTCTGCAACTTCAGAGCACAAGTAAGTAAACAAAACTGCAATCCATAAGGCCAAGAATTCAGAAACTTCAACCATTCTATTTTCTGAACACTGAAAAATTACAATGTTACTTTACAAAAAAAGAGGGGGCGGGCCTTAAGACACAAAGCAATCATGGAATATTCTCACTGGCTAACTATTATCAGCCTAATCAAGAAACATGTGAAGTTAATACTATCAGGGCTCTCAAAATCAAAATGTTCTAGGATAAGCCCCTAATTCACATCAGATATGAAGAAGCTCTTGGAAGACTGGTTCCATGATAGCAGCTCAAAGAACCTAAAAACAAACCAAAAACCAAGATCTGGGTAATTCAAAAGGGTAGATCAGAGGATGGAGGACATGAAGATAAGCAGACCGTATCATTAGCTGCAACTGCTGGTTAGCAGACTTAGGAGGTCACTTAAAGAGAGTCCCTTGGTAATTGTGTAAAACTGTTTTGCTGAGGAACTAAAATTGCCACAATATTGAAGTCTGCACTTAGATATGTATCTAAAGCAATTACTGCTGGAACTGAGAAAAAGTCTTCCTTGTAAATTTACTGCAGTACTCACTGCTATGATCTTCTCCAAATCTGCCCTTTCTCATCTGGGATTTGCCCTAAGTATGTCCATACTGGACTTACTGCCAAGACATACCTTTACCATCTGTAGATGACTTTATTCAAACCCCTTCAAAATATATACATAAAAAGCACATCTTGACATTATTTGCTCTTCACCTGGAACACTGGACCAAAGTCACGTTGCAGGGCTTGATTACAAGGTGATCTGAGAGGTGATTCTCAGTATGCTTATACCATTTTTTAAAATGAAATTAGAATGAAAATTTATTCAACTGAAGTGAAAATATACTAAAATATTATCATTGAACTCATAGATTTCTTTTCAAGAAGAACATACTTCCTCCTAACATATTTCATGCAAATAGCTGCCAATGTGTAACTTTCCCATTTAAAAAAAAAAAAAAAATTACAATGAATGAAATTTTTTGCCGTAAATCAGAAGCTAGGAAGTAGCCGAACCAAAATTTGACTCAGTACTTAATTCTAAAACCCATGTTCTTTCCATTTGCTCAAGCTATAAAGTATATCTTTGAAAATCTGATTTTCTGAACCCAGGGATGCATACAGCTGCACATAAAGTATGCTACAGAAACCTGTGGCACATAAAAAGTTTTTATATTTTGGTAAGTGTGGCAGTATCATTAACACTCTTCTAGAGAGAAAAATAATACCATGTCTTCTGAACAATTCAGAAAAAAATCAGCCCCAATCATGCATTTGATCTCTTGTAGGAAGTCACCAATTCCCAGCCTGAAAAATTGAGGGTCTTAATAGGCACCAATGGCTGCAATGACCTTCCTGAAGTGCCTGAAGTGTGCACCAGAAAGTTAATACCATAATTAAATTCAAACATTTATCAAACAACCAATTCAATTCCATAAACATCTATTAACCATCCACTGTGCATGAAAAACCAACTTGGTGAGAGCAATATAAATAAAGGCCAATAAATGAACCAGACACGGCTTCTAAAGAAGCCCAAAGCATTGGCAGGGAAGCCCTGAAGGCAGGCTACACACAGAAGGTTAGCATCAGGGAAAGTTCATAGAGAACATGACAGCCAACTAAGGTCATTCGACTTAGCTTTTCAAAAACGAATACACACTTTCCTGATAACATTAGGAGCCATTAAATACACTTAAACAGAATCAACTCTGGGTTTAGACTATATATCTGCTAGTGGCTTGAACAGAGAGGTAGAAAAACTAAACCTTTCTATGGCGATTAGTGGACAAGGAAAATTGCATAGTGGTTAAAAGCAATGGCTTAGCTAATTTCTAGCTTCATGACCACAGGCAAGTGGTTTTAATGTGCCACTCTCAGCTGCCTTATCTATAAAAATGTGGATAAAAATAGCACCCACCTGACAGCATGGTTGTGGGAGAATTAGATAAAATGAAACATGAAAAACTTCTGACAAAGTAACTGAATTCAATATATTTTATTACTATTAAGACATGAGACACTGGGGAATCAATCTTTCAAGGCATTTTTCTTTCATCTTCACATATCTTGTTTTATATACATTACATACATACACTAGGTAATAAACACTCTTTTTTATCACTTGTGATGTTTTAATGATTTGTTGTTCTTTAGTCTCTAAATTGTGTCCAACTCTTCTGCAATCCCATGGGCTGCAGTCCACCAGGATTCTCCATTCATGGGATTTTCCAGGCAAGAATACTGGAGTGGGTTTCCATTTCCTTCTCTAGGGGATCTTCCTGACCCAGGGATAGAACCTGAATCTCCTGCATTGGCAGGTGGATTCTTTACCACTGTGCCACCTGGGAAGCCCATTCTAGTGGTGAAAGCGAAGTTGCTCAGTTGTGTCTGACTCTTTGGGACCCCATGGACTGTAGCCTACCAGGCTCCTCTGTCCATGGGATTCTCCAGGCAAGAATACTGGAATGGGTTGCCATTTCCTTCTCCAGGAGATCTTCCCGGCTCAGGGATTGAACCCGAGTCTTAAGCATTGTAGGCAGATGCTTTACCATCTGGGCCACCAGGGATCCAAATTACAATAAGGCTAGTCCAACAACCCACTCCAGTATTCTTGCCTGGAGAATCCCCTGGACAGAGGAGCCTGGGGGGCTACAGTCCATAGGGTGGCAAAGAGCCAGACATGACTGAGGCAACTTAGCATGCACGCACATCTCTTAGTCTAACAACTCTTTAATGTTGCTGTTCTTTTATTTCCATTTAAAAACAAGGAAACTGAGGACAAACAAGGAAATTTCCATTTAAAAACAAGGAAATAAGGCTAGGGCTTCCCTGGTGGATCAGACGTTAAAGCGTCTGCCTGCAATGTGGGAGACCTGGGTTCAATCCCTGGGTGGGGAAGATCCCCTGGAGAAGAAAATGGCAACCCACTCCAGTATTCTTGCCTGGAGAATCCCATGGACGGAGGAGCCTGGTGGGCCACAGTCCATGGTGTGGCAAAGAGTCGGACACAACTGAGCGACGTCACTTCACCAGGCCAACAAAAAGTTAATATCTACAAACAATAGAATCTTTTGACTTTGCCTTTTCAAATGGTATCATCGCAACTTACTCTAGTGATATAAGGTATTTCATCTCATTGAGTCTCAATTTCCTTGTTTTTAAATGGAAATGAACAGCAACATTAAAGAGATGTTAGACTAAGAGATGTGCGTGCATGCTAAGTTGCTTCAGTCATGTCTGACTCTTTGCAACCCTATGGACTGTAGCCCACCAGGCTCCTCTGTTCAAGAGATTTTCCAGCCAAGAATACTGGAGTGGGTTGTCATACTCTTCACCAGGGGATCGTCCCAACCCAGGGATCACTCCCACATTGTCTATGCTTCCTGCATTGCAGGCAGATTCTTTACCACTGAGCCATTAGACACAGTATAGGTTAAAAGGTCTAGCCCTTCAAAAGAGATGAAAAAAGAGTATTTTTGTTCTGTTCCTATCCTGTTTGCCAAAAATATATGATTGAAGAGTTTTCTTAGGGAAACTTTTAAAAGCATAAATAATATTACAGCTGGGCTGTTTTTAAACTTGCTTACATTCTGGAGGTATATTTCCTATTTGCTTAATTCCAACTGGCAGCAAAGTTCCTAGTATTTGAGAACTATCTTTGATCCACAGGCCACAGGCATAAGATCTCTTGGGAATGCTTGCCAGCAGGCTAAGTAGAAGAATAAAAGAATATCTTTTGAATAATGCTCTCTGGTGAAGTGGGACTGAGTGAACTGCAATTCACTCTGAGAAATTCTTTGGAATTATTCTGGTAGAGGCTTGCTTGAGTGGCAGCCACTCCACTTGCTTATCTATTTCTTATCTCCTTGACTAGTAAAGGGATAAAGATAAGAAGCTGAGCAGCTGCTGGTTACTAGTAAAAGATTCCATTCCAGGGTATAGAGAAAAAGGAACTCTCTTACACTGTTGGTGAGAATGTAAACGGATACACCACTATGGAGAACAGTATGGAGGTTCCATAAAAAAATAAAAATAGAACAACCATATGACCCAGCATATGGAGAGATAAGAAAGCCTTCCTCAGTGATCAATGCCAAGAAATGGTGGAAAACAACAGAAAGACTAGATATCTCTTCAAGAAAATTAGAGATACCAAGGCAACATTTCATGCAAAGATGGGCACAATAAAAGACAGAAATGGCATGGACCTAACAGAAGCAGAAGATACTAAGAACATGTGGCAAAAATACACAGAAAGTGCAAGTGAAAGCCGCTCAGTCATGTCCAACTCTTTCTGACCCCATGGACTGTATCAGTTCAGTTCAGTCACTCAGTCATGTCCGACTCTTTGCGACCCCATGAATCACATCACGCCAGGCCTCCCTGTCCATCACCATCTCCCGGAGTTCACTCAGACTCACATCCATCGAGTCAGTGATGCCATCCAGCCATCTGATCCTCTGGCATCCCCTTCTTTTCCTGGCCCCAATCCCTCCAAGAATCAGATTCTTTTCCAATGAGTCAACTCCTCGCATGAGGTGGCCAAAGTACTGGAGTTCCAGCTTTAGCATCATTCCTTCCAAAGAAATCCCAGGGCTGGAATGGGTGAATTTAACTCAGATGACCATTATATCTACTACTGTAGGCAGGAATCCCTTAGAAGAAATGGAGTAGCCATCATGGTCAACAAAAGAGTCCAAAATGCAGTACTTGGATGCAATCTCAAAAATGACAGAATGATCTCTGTTCATTTCCAAGGCAAACCATTCAATATCACAGTAATCCAAGTCTATGCCCCAACCAGAAACGCTGAAGAAGCTGAATGGTTCTATGAAGACCTCCAAGACCTTTTAGAACTAACACCCAAAAAAGATGTCCTTTTCATTACAGGGGACTGGAATGCAAAAGTAGGAAGTCAAGAAACACCTGGAGTAACAGGCAAATTTGGCCTTGGAATACGGAATGAAGCCAGGCAAAGACTAATAGAGTTTTGCCAAGAAAATGCACTGGTCATAGCAAACACCCTCTTCCAACAACACAAGAGAAGGCTCTACACATGGACATCACCAGATGGTCAACACCGAAATCAGATTGATTATATTCTTTGCAGCCAAAGATGGAGAAGCTCTATACAATCAAGCAAAACAAGACCAGGAGCTGACTGTGGCTCAGATCATGAACCCCTTAGTGCCAAATTCAGACTTAAATTGAAGAAAGTAGGAAAACCACTAGACCATTCAGGTATGACCTAAATCAAATCCCTTATGATTATACAGTGGAAGTGAGAGATAGATTTAAGGGACTAGATCTGATAGATAGAGTGCCTGATGAACTATGGAAGGAGGTTCATGACATTGTACAGGAGGCAGGGATCAAGACCATCCCCATGGAAAAGAAATGCAAAAAAGCAAAATGGCTGTCTGAGGAGGCCTTACAAATAGCTGTGTAAAGAAGAGACACGAAAAGCAAAGGAGAAAAGGAAAGATATAAGCATCTGAATGGACTGTATACTCCATGGAATTCTCCAGGCCAGAATATGGGAGTGGGTAGCCCTTCCCTTCTCCAGGGGATCTTCCCAACCCAGGGATTGAACCCAGGTCTCCCACATTGCAGGCGGATTCTTTACCAGATGAGCCACAAGGGAAGCCCAAGAATACTAGAGTGGGTAGCCTATCCCTTCTCCAGCAGATCTTCCCAACCCAGGAATCACAGAAGAACTATACAAAAAAGATCTTCATGACTGAGATAACCATGATGGTATGATCACTCACCTAGAGCCAGACATCCAGGAAAGCGAAGTCCATCACTATGAACAAAGCTAGTGGAGGTGATGGAATTCCTCTACAATTGGGTCTTGTTTAGAACTTTATTTTTATATTATAGTATCTTAAGCAGAAATTCAGAAGCGTTATTTTTAATATTGAATTCCATAGCATTTCCACAACTGAAAGAATAGAAATCAAAGCTTTTAGATTTCTCCTTGGTCTTAAGCAACAATCTACTTCACTGGAATTTTGTCATTTGGTATTTTATAATCCCAAATCCGTGAAATGACGTAGTCAGTGGCTTTTCTTGGCAAGATGCCCGTGTGTGTAACAGGAACTTCCTGTCTAATATCGCATAAGCCCTCAGCAGTTTTCTTTGCTCTGTGAAGTCAGCAAGCGTGGAACTGCCAAAGCCCTGTTTCCCTGCAATTCCTGCGAATGATGTAACTACCCCACAGCCTAACACTGGTATCAGTGCTCAGGTTCAGCATGAGGATCTGCACTAAATTAGCTGGCATCTGTGTAAGCTACAATGCATCCTGCTTTCAATCTCTTTAAATCTAGCATTTACACTTATGTACAGAGCATCTGTAATGACAATGAGCACGGCTGGTAACGCTTGAACACTTCTGACTGCTGAGAAACAGTGTGAATTCTAGTATCAAATGAGTGCCCACCCAGGGTCCTCAGTGAACCAAGAACCAACATGAGAGATCTGGCAGAGAAATAGTCTGTTCACTAAGATCGCTTTTCTTGCCTCATAAGACAAAAGGAGCTGCTGACAATTTACACAAAGACACTGTCCAAACCAGACGAAGAGAAACAATAGAAATATACAGCGGACCCCTGACCAATACATTTGAACTGCCAGGGTCCACTGATATGTTCATTTCTTTCTTTCTGTCCTACACTATTACAGGCCATGGATGAATCCAGAGATAGGGAAATGTAGATATGGAAGACCGACTGTAAAATGACACAGGGACTTTCAACTGTGCAGAAGATTGGCACCCAAGCCTCTGTGTTATTCAAAGGTCAACATACCACTTATATGTGCAAGACATCATCAAGCACCTTACTTATTTTCTCTCTTACTCAATTTTCACAGGACATCACTGCATCCATCAACTGATAAATGGATAAACAAGGTGGTATATCTATACAATGGAGTGTAATTTGGCTGTAAAAACATGGATGAAACCCTGAAGATAATATGCTAAGTGAAAGAAGATAGTCACAAAGCACAACATAGTGTATGATTCCATTTACATAAAATGTGGAGGATAGGCAAATCCACCAAGACACAATGTAGATTAACAGTTGCCTAGAGCTGGGGAACTAAGGGAGGAATTGGGAACTGACTCCTATCGGTTTCTTTTGCTGGTGATAAAGTGTTCTAAAAGTGATTGTGGTGCCAGCTGCAATATACTAAGATTACCATACACTTAAATTGGTGTATTTTATGGTACATTAAATATATATCCATGAAAGTGTTTTTAAAAACTGTGAAACAGGCATCATTACCTCTATTTTGCAGACAAAGGAAGCAAACCTCAGAGACACACCTTTCAGAGCAGAGATTTAGAAAACTAGGTCAGCTGAGCCCAAATACCAAGTTTTTAAATTGCTTCTCATAATACTTAGGATGCTTAGAAAGGGTGCAGATCTAAATATTCATCAGACTCTATCATCAAAATCATTGATTTATCATCCTCAAACTTCTCTATTACTACCAATGTCTATTATTTTCAATATTTATTTCTACTTGAATACCATGAAGTATGATCTGTAAGGGTTAAAACAAAATATATGACAAAGGTAAGTATAGTCAAAGCTATGGTTTTTCCAGTGGTCATGTATGGATTTGAGAGTTAGACCATAAAGAAGAACTGATGGTTTCGAATTGTGGTGTTGGAGAAGACTCTTCAGAGTCCCTTGCACTGCAACAAGATCAAACCAGTCAATCCTAAAGGAAATCAACCCTGAATATTCACTGGAAGAACTGTTGCTGAAGCTGAATCTCCAATACTTTGACGATCTGATGCAAAGAACTGACTCACTGGAAAAGACCCTGATGCTGGGAAAGATTGAGGACAGGAAGAGAAGGGGGTAACAGAGGATGAGATGGTTGGATGGCATCATCAACTCAATGGACATGAATTTGAGCTAACTCCAGGAGGTGAGGACAGAAGAGCCAAGTAGGCTACAGCCCATGGGGTCGCCAAGAGTTGGATGTGACTTAGCAACTGAACAATACTTACATAAGTATAATTAAATGCCTTCATCCAAAAAGTTTCATCCAATAAAACACTGCCTTTCCAAATCTCCAAATCAAAGTCTAAAAAGCTACCAAAAGATTACCTTTCCCCCAAATGATTCAAAAGAAAAAAAAGATGCAACATGAATCAAGTAGGTGACCATCCAGTCCAGCAGCCCCAGTGTCCCCTTTCCATAACTCAGGTACTATCCTCAAACTCAATGCTCCTTACCCATATAGTTTTTAAAAGTCAATATAATGCCCTAAATATTAATGCCTTCTACAGTCTTCTACAGAGATAAAATAGTTTTCTAAACAATGCACATGAGTCCAATCACAAAAACAGTCATGCTGAAAGAGGCCCTGAATACACTCCTGTGGTTTGGATCTAAGAACAGGCCACTTTCCTGAACATGCCCCAAAAAACCCTACCCGAAGCAGATATGTAAAGCTGAGTGTCTTCACTTATAAAACAAGAAAAGCATTTTATTAAGAATATTCTATAGACTAACACTTTCAGCTTGGGGGCTGGAATTATTCTCAGAGAGCTGAGGTCAACATTTCACATCCATTTGTTCCACTCCATGCTATCACTGTTCAGAACTGTTATTGGTGGGGGGAGCATTCCTTCTCCCCATGTCAGAGTCTGGTTTTGGTACACACGCTTGCGCTAACTCTGTAATCTTCACCTGGCCTTCATTTTTAATCTATAAAATGACATGAGCTGTAGAATCCCCAGCACTTTTTGTTCAGGATGAGCTACTTATCTATTTCAACAAAAATCCAATTATTCAGAACAACTTAATCAGCACTTTCACATCACCAGTTCATATACTCATTTTGATTAATGATCCATACTTTTCCCCCCGTGAGTACCATATCCTTACTTACTATAATCTTTCTTAAAATAGTATGTGCCCCTGTCATTTTCTTTCCAGGTGTGAGTGTGTATACTGACATATTAACTTTCCTATGTTTCCAAACTCTTCTAGGTTCTTTAGTATTGTTTTCTCTCCACCTGGTGACCTAAATGCTGTCTTAGTCCATTCATGCTGCTATAAAAAAAATACCACAGACTGCATAGCTTATAAACAACAAGCACGTTGTTCTCAGTTCTAAAGGCTGGAAAGTCCAGGATCAAGGTGCCAGCACAGCTGCATTTTGGTGAGGGCCTTCTTCTAGGTTACAGACTTTTTGTTGGATTCCCATGTGATGAAAGGGATTAGGTATCTCTCTGGAGCTTCTTTTAAAAAGCATTTATAAAATACACGTGAGAGTTCTACCATCATGACTTACGTGCCTTGCAAAGACCCCCACCAACTAATACCTTTAGGGTTAGGATTTCAACATATGAATTTTGGAGAGACACACACATTAAGACCATGGAAGATATCTCACCTATTTTTTCTTAATAAACAGACAGTTTGTTCTTTTTCAAACTTGTAATTGAAATTTTCCAATGAAGTTGACAATAATAATGACACACTCACTGAAAACTCTGATGGACATCAGGGAATAATGGTCACTGAGAAAGAGAAATGTTTTATTGTAACAGAAATCAGTGTTATTAAGGTATCTAATAAATGGCTATGATTTTAAAATATTGGGCTGGCCAAAACTTTCATTTGGGTTTTTTACAAAAAAACCCCCAAACATTTTGGTTAACCCAATACATACACTAATAGATCCTAGATGTATAAAAAACTGGTTTTAGAAGAACAGTAAATATGTCAACGGACCTCCCAATTACACAATAATTCTGAGACTTCACCACTCTGCCTTTGAAGCTCAACTGTTACAGGAAGAAGTGACAGAGAGACCAGTAGTCTTTTGCTTAGGCTGACAGATGAAGATATACTTGAAAATAAAGAAAGCTGGTATTTATAAAAGACCTACTATGTGCTAGGCACTGTTCTAAGGACTATATACACAATAACCAATTTAATCCTTTCTAGGAGCCTGGAATGTAGATAACTGTATTATTCTCAGTTAAAAGGAAACCTCTCTGACATCCTTACATTTCAAAGTTCATGCATATGCATGAAGCACACGTGCTCTGCATGGGCACATACGAATGTAACACAAACACTCATCAGTGTAACTGTATGCTGCGTGTGTACATATACACATGTGTGGATAAATGTACAAATAGATTTGGCTAGGGAAAGAAAACACACATATGGTCCCAACTTAAAGATTGGGATTTTAAAGATTTTTCAATCAGTGCACTTGATAGCCATATCTTTCTTCTAGTCAATAAATACAGAAAAATAATTCTAGTGTTGGTTTTTCATTGGCAAGTATATTAGAAGATTAAATTGTTGACATATGCAAACTGATTTTCACAGCTCCAGTTGACTGATAGCTTTAGACACAAGTCACAAAATGTTTTTGTTGTGACTACTGTCATATAGAAAGTCATACAAATCATGCAGAAATTACCAGTCAAAATATGTTATACTTGCCACTGCCAAAATGACTTGCTACCACAGCTTACTTACTGCTGGGACTGCAGCCTGGGGCAGGACAGTGGAGTGAAGTGGGGAAGGGGGAAAGGACAAAGCCCTTTCTCCTGGCAGGGCCCAGGATCTCAGCCAAGCCCTTGCAGGTGCCAGAGTGTCTGTCTCAGACGTGGGAATAATCATTTATGGTATCTTTTCATTATAAAACAAAAAAGTTACCACTGATGCAGGACAAGTATGTAAGTGCCCTTACAGTTTCAACCTAATTATGGCAGTATCCCCTCTCTTTAGAAATAAAAGTAGCCCATCAACTTCTCCCTGGATAACCAACTACTATAAAACCTGGGTGAAAACCTGGTCACAAAGCAAAATCAAATGTACATAAATGGTAGCACACCAAATTTTATATAGTCATTACTGATATTTAGAAGATAAATTTTTTCATTCATTGTACTCAACTAAAATTTTTTGAATGCTTGCTCTGTGTCAGCTGTGTTGGATGTTGCTCTAGGTGCTGGGGAGACAGCAAAGAAGAAGGATCTGTTCTCATGCCCCAGTGTTCCAGTGTGAGAGGCAGACCAGAAACAGGTACAGAAAACAACTGCAGACACTGATCTGAAGAAACCAGAATAACATATTGTAGTTAGAGAAGCATTCTGAAAAGTATGAAGCAAAGTATGACCATAAAGTGTAAATGTTCTACATGTTCTCATAACCATCAGTTTCTCAGGAATCCCTAACGTAAGCTGGTTCATGTTTCTCTCTCTCTTTTTTTTTAATGTCTTTCCCTAAAAGCCATACACGATGGTGTATAGAGCAAAGTTTGGCACATTAAATAGGACACTTTAACAATAAAAATAAAGTAAGCAACCACAAATAACAACCCTGAGTCAGGACTAAGACAAACTATTTAATCCATCGAGTTCATCCAGTCTGGCCCAACTCTCTTTCCTTCACAAACACTAGTGTTGTGGGAGACTGTCATTTCTCAGTTTTTCAAATACCATATTTAACGCCTCCCAAAATAATCCCCCTTATAACTGAGGTTAACCCAAGACCACTGGCAGTTCCACACTTTCATGCATGATCACTAAAATGGCTGCTACAAACAGAGGTTTGAAAAGTTTGATAAAACGTCAAAAACAAATTCCTCAGGCATCTGCCCTGCGGCACACAAATTTCCTGGAAGGTCTATACAGTGGAGTGGAGCTGCTGGTATTATACAGACTTCAAAAACTTCCCATTTGCTTGGAATTTATCTCACCTTACCCAGTTCCAAATGTTCAGCATAAAACACCTCATCAGAAATAGTGACGATCAGAATGAAACTTTCAGAGATGCTCTAGACAAAGACAGGAAGATCTTCTGAGGTGGACAGGATCAGCTCAAGGGAGAGATAAAACTGGAACTGACATCCATGTGGATAATTACTACTTTTCCTCTTGAATCCAGCCGGCTGTTTTGTATAGATGTGGCATTCATGTGTCTCTCCCACGTCGTCAGATACTTTCAGATCACTCTGTGCTTTGACTCAAAGGGGAGATAGTGATGGTGGAACTTACTGATAACACAACACTCAGAGGACAGCAGGCACCAATTCGGTCCTGAAATTACCTTAACTTGGGAGATCTAACCTCTACAACAACAAATTGGATATGTGTAAGTATATACAGATATAGATACATAAAAACACAAGCATGCACGCACGTGTGTGTGTGTGTGTGTGTCCATTCCCTTCACAGGAGTCATTCCCTAATTGGGCCATGACACAAGTCATCCATTTCCTCTTGCACAACCCTTCTCTTGACCAAATAAGGTCAAGACTGGTCAGCTTCCCCAAGGTCCTGACTGGTCAGTTTGCAGGTTTCTCCTCACTCTTAACTCAAACACTGTTATTGATTCCTCCATCAAAGATATCTAACCTCAGCTTCCTAGGAAGCTCTTGAGCTTCTCTCCATCCTCACTGCTCCTGTGCTGATCCAGGCCACCATCATCTCTCAGCTAGACCAGAGTAACCACCTCCTAACTGCACTCTATGTGTACTCTCGTCTTCTATGATTCATCAGACACGTCTTTTCAAAACTCTCATCTTACCACATCAGTCTCATGGTTCTAATCACTTTAATGCTCGCCTTGCCCTTAATTCTTAACATTTAATGTTCTCTCCAGTATGTATTTTTTTTTCTGCACTATCAAGCAGTTAGCTCAATTCTGAACTACCTACCTGGAGATAATGTCAGATTCCCACAAGTTAAGAGCTCAGTCCCACAAAACTGGCTCCTCCCCCATCAGATGCCAGTTTCAAGTGCAGGCTTTTACCTGTGCTTCTGACCAACTGGCTATAGATTGGAGGTTCTCATTACTTCTCCTTGGGTTCAATTAACTTGCTAGGGTGACTCACAGAATACACAGAAACAGTTACTTACATGCATCTGTCTATTTTAAAGGATATTATAAAAGATACAGATGAACAGATAAACAGGGCAAGGTCTGTGGGAATGGGCTGGGAGCTCCCATGTTCTCTCTGGGCACATGCTCCTCCCCACATCTCCACATGCTCACCTATCCAGAAGCTCTTTGAAACTCTACCTTTTGAGTTTTTATGGCTGGAGGCTTCACTGCATAGGTACAATTGAGTAAATTACTGGTCTAGGTGGATGAACTCAATCCCCAGCCCCTCTCTCCTCCCAAGGTCCTAGAACAAGACTATAGCTTGGAAATCTCTAATCATATGGTTCACTGCCCTGGCAAGGAGCCCCATCCTTTGGTTATCTATGGGCTTTCCAAAATTAACATAAACAAGATACCTTTATCACTCTCATCACTGAGAAAATTCCAAGGGTCTAAGGAGCTCTGTGGCCAGGAATGGAACACAGACCAAATACATCTCTCTTACATATCACAAAGCTCTTTAATCCCTTACATTTCTATGCCCCATGTCCTTGAAGTTGGACCTACAGAGCCCTCCTGACCCAGTCTCTGCCAGCCTCACTCTATATGACACTCTCTTTCACTCTTTCCATTCCATCTAACAGCTGTTCCTCAAAACAGCCATATTCTCTACAGCCTGGTGGCCACTGCACATGCTGGAATATTCTTGTCCATGTACACCACCTAGAGAGCACCTATGCACCTATGTGTATGTTTCACCTAGAAGGATATTTCCTCAGCAAAGCCTTCCCCTTGTCCAGGCTAATTTACCCTTTTCCAGGCTCCCATAGAATTCATCCTACTTCAAAAGACTTATCAACTGTCTGCCTGTCTCACCAGGAGGGGAACAGAGGTTAGACATCTGAAGTAGGCTTTCTCATGTCTGAATCATGATTCTACTATTTATAAACTGAAAGATCTTGAGCAAGGAATGCAACCTCTCTGTGCCTCAGTTTCATTTTCTCTAAAAGAGATAATAGTAATACCAACCTCATAAGTTTGTTATAGTTGAATGGCATCATTGACTCAATGGACATGAGTTTGAGCAAACTCCAGGAGACAATGAAGGACAGGGAAGACTGGTGTGCAGCAGTCCATGGGGTCCCAAAGGGCCAGACACAACTTAGTGACTGAACAACAACAAGTTTGTTATGAAAATTAAAGTGGATTAAAAGGGTTTAGAATATAACTTTGCATACAGTAAAGTGTTTATAGAATATAACTTTGCATAAAGTAAGAATATAACTTTGCATACAGTAAGTAAAGAAATATCCACTGGTGGTATTATTATTTCTGTTATTGTTTGTGACAGTAACAGCCTTGTTCAACATCTGAACCCCAATATCTGATATACAGATAACAACTGATCCCGATTCCATTTCAGCATTTTCCTTCCATATGGTTACAAGAGAGTATAGAGATTTATGCTATAAAGCTAGAAGAAAATGAATCATCAATTAATATTCCCTTAATTCCCAAGCTCTACCTTATGCAAATGAGAAGACTGCATCCAGAGAAAACACAACACTTTATTCCTAAGAGGAAGCCATAACTGTGTAAGTTTTGCCTGTCTCTCCATTGAGTAAAAGGGTTAAACAGGTGTGTGACTTTAAATTATATAAACTTCATCCAATATTTATCTGCTTAGAGGTGTTCCTTAATATTTCCTTAGCTTTGGCAGGGAAGACTATGGACCAAAGAGCTCACTTCACACAGATAGTATTTCATGAAAGCATATCAAGTTTATACCTTCTAGGATGTGGGTGGGCTAAACCTGCCCCAGCAGCTGCAGTAAGACTGGGGAGACTCAGGCAAAGATGGAAGGATGTGTGTTCAGCCCGGGGATCCAACTAGCTAGTGTGAATTGCTGAAGCAAGGTTTTACTTTTTTTTCCCCCCTTTGGAAACAAGAATAATGTTTTGGGTTTTTTTTTTTTTTTTTTTTAATAGTTTAAGCTAAAAGAGAGCTTGCCACTTAATGAAGCTTCTTTTTAAGTATTTCTTTGAAGCAAAGATACCTATCTTTCAAACCGAATGGGAAAAAAGAGGGTTGAACTTAGTCCTTGAATTGTCCAGCAGATTCATTCTTCATCGGAGAAGGCGATGGCACCCCACTCCAGTACTCTTGCCTGGAAAATCCCATGGACAGAGGAGCCTGCTAGGCTGCAGTCCATGGGGTTGCGAAAAGTCGGACACAACTGAGCGACTTCACTTTCACTTTTCACTTTCCTGCATTGGAGAAGGAAATGGCAACCCACTCCAGTGTTCTTGCCTGGAGAATCCCAGGGATGGGGGAGCCTGGTGGCCTGCTGTCTATGGGGTCGCACAGAGTCGGACACAACTGAAGCGACTTAACAGCAGCAGCAGGATGAACCTTCAACAAACTAAGCCTAGAGGGTCGGTAGGTGTCACCTGCATTTATAGCTAAGAAAACTGACATAGATGTTAAAGATAAAACGAGGTGATGTTGTACAAGTTGGTTCCTTTTGCTAGGCAAATATAGTATATTACTATAAAACCCAAAATCTATAAATTGGATTTACGTAAATCACACTTTTCATGGGGTCACAAAGAGTCGGACACGACTGAGCGACTGAACTGAACTGACTGAAATCACACTTACCCATAATAGTCTGTTCCAGCTGAAAACATGATCTGCTGTTCCCACAACCCTTGCACTCATCTGTCAGCAAGCCCCATCATTTCTTTCTTTGAAGAACTTCCCAAGGTACCATTCCCCATCCTCTCCACTGTGACCACAGCAGGCTTACCTCAGCAGTCTCCTTTGGCTGGTCTTGAACTCTCCCTTCTAACCATCCCACACATTTCTGTCTTATTCAACTACTCGACTACCTATAACCGGTCTCCATTTCTTAGCCTAAAACCCTCTCCCTGACCTGTGTATCTTATCCAACCTGCTTTCACCCCATCCATCTCATGCCCCATCTACTTACTCCTTCACTCCAGCGGCCCTTCTATTTCCCTCACCACACGTACACACACACACACACACACACATCCATCACGCTCCATGCTCACTGCACTTCCCTGGGTTAGCTTGTACAGTTTTTCTCTCCATAGCACCACCTCCTTCCAATCACAGAGGTTACTCAGCTATCCCCAGTTTCCATCAAGTTTGGGTTCATTGCTGCACTTGCAGACTCTTTCAGGACAAGGTCATGTCTTGAGATTTATTTATATTCCCACAATGCTAAGCACAATAATGCATCAAACATATGACTCACTAATCCATATTCTTCTGTAAAAGTAAAAAGGGTCAACGGTTTTTAAAAAATGATATTTTCCTCCTGTGACAGCAGAAGCAAAAATAAGAAGAGATCTATATGACCCATAAGAGTCAAGGGAGCTTCCTGGAGTGCGGTAAAGTGTAAGCATTGAATCTAGAGCTTCCCAGACAAACAGAAAGAGCAGTGAAAAGAGGCAGGTAGAAAGACAAAGAAAGAGGTAGCAGCTAGGAAGAAGAATGTTGGAGAGAATGAGTCTTATATTTGATGAGACCAAAGGATCCTTCATGATTAGGCTAATCAGGACTAGAATTCTAAAATTTGCATCTGTAAGTAATGAGTAGGGTATTATAGGTTCAAGAGTTCAAGAAAGGGCTTCAAGGAGATTAATCCCAAAGCAGGGAAAAATACATTGAGCAGGAGAATCCTGAAGGCACAGAATCCTTCAAAGAAATTTCCGAACTATTCAAGACATGGACTATGAATTTCTTACCCCAAAATATCTCATTTCCCCTTCCCAGCACATTATGGTAATAGGAATCCTCCACTGCACACTGCCTCTCCTTGCCACATCCCATCTCAGTTTCTGAAGGTAGGAACAAAGACCCACGACCAGAGATGGAGGCTTTACCGTGACACACGGAAAGGGCACAGAAATAGCAGGTAGGAGAAGACCCTGAAGCGCTCTGCAAGCTGGCAGATGGCATCACAGCATTCTCTTCAGAGATGTAGAGCTTTTTCCTGGCAGAAACACTGTTACCAGATGAAATAGTGATGATAATAAAAAGGAACCTAAAACTGCATACAGGGACATGGAAAGTGATGATAAGCCTTCCTCTCTTCGCAGTGTGGAAGAGTCCACACTTCTGGGTCCCCCAGAGAAAGAACTTCCAAAAGTTTTCTACTTATGTCACTCAAGAATTTCTTCAGTGTCTGAGATTTCATCAACTATAATCTAAATGTTTGTACTTTAAAAGGACTTTAAAAGCATTCAGATTTAACAATTTTTTTTTTTTTCTTTCTGTCCAGACAGACTCTCTCAGTCTCCCTGCAAACATCCTTGTCCAAACAGACTTGGAAGGCAGCTAAGCCACACTGTTCCATGAGTCAGCACAATGGAATCAACAAATGGTTAGTCCTCAGTAGCATGAAACAGCCTGGGAAAACAGCCTGGAACTGGGACCCAAGTTCCAGACCAAACTTCTTCCCAGGACACATGCATTTCTTCATCTCTATCTGTAATAGGTTCATTTGTGGGCCAAGTAGTTTAACTAAGTTACTTCAATTTCCAACTTCCAGACTTCTGCCCAGTTTCGTAGCAAAGCAAGATGGGAAACAGCCTCTCCAAAGTCAGGAACAACCTGGAAGGAGACTGGCTTTTGAGAATCTCCATATGAACTTGAGTTTGAGTAAACTCCGGGAGGTGGTGATAGGCAGGGAGGCCTGGCGTGTTGCAGTTCATGGGGTCGCAAAGAGTCGGACATGACTGAGCGACTGAACTGAACTGCCTGGTGTCTTCTCACAAAAAGCCATGTGGTTATTCTACATCACACAGCTCCTAAGGAAAGGAAGAAAGATGACTAGAATGCTCAGATTTACGAATCTAATCTACACTTTCATATTTTAAGTAGAAGTTTGTTTCACCTAGTAGATTCTCACATTGGCATTTTGGGCACTGATACCCATTCTATAGATAGTGGCTTCATTGTTGGATACAACTGTTGCAAATTGACCCAGATATCCCCTGCTGCTGCTGCTGCTGCTGCTGCTGCTGCTAAGTCGCTTCAGTCGTGTCCAACTCTGTGCGACCCCAGAGACAGCAGCCCACCAGGCTCCCCTGTCCCTGGGATTCTCCAGGCAAGAACTCTGGAGTGGGTTGCCATTTCCTTCTCCAATGCATGAAGGTGAAAAGTGAAAGTGAAGTAGCTCAGTCCTGTCCGACTCTGAGCAACCCCACGGACTGCAGCCTACTGGGCTCCTCCGTCCATGGGATTTTCCAGGCAAGAGTACTGGAGTGGGGTGCCATCGCCTTCTAGGAAAATAAAAACCGCAAGTAGTCAAAAAGATATGTGTGGGTCCCCAAAGGACAAAGGTCACAGATGGTGCAAGGCCAAAGGAAATGGCAGACAGACTGACCAAGGTGGACTAGAGGCCTACAGAGAGGAACTGAAAGAAGAGAGAAACTTGTTCCTTCCTGCAGAAGTTACACTGTCAGTTGGCTGAAAGTGCAGAAGAAGTACTACTATTTAATCTACTGGGATGAAGAAAATCCAGGTGAAGCTCTAGCTCTCTCCAGAAAGGCTCAGGGAAGGACAAGTATTTCCACCCTGTGGTCTTGTGTAATTAGTTCCCAAATGGTGAATACACAGAACTCACTGTTATGTTATTCGGTGCTGCACAAATTCAGATGAGCTTCTTGTGACTGGTTTTCTAGAAACAAGGGCTAAATAACAGTATATTCCATTCCGAGCAGATATTAGCCGGCCCTTAATGCTGGTCCCACTCTGCATTAACACTATCATGGGACACAGACTTACTCAAGCTTGGATTAGAGGGTTTCATGGCCATAATGGCTAAATCAGGTCAACATTTGTAATACTCAAAGCATCCAAGAAATCTCTGTGCCCAGTCCAGTTCTGTTCTGGATTCTAGATTCCAAATTTTACACTGAAATTTCCTTACTGATACTAAAAAGCAGAGATATCACTTTGTTGACAAACGGCCGTATACTCAAAGCTATGGCTTTTCCAGTAGCCATGCCATGGATGTGAGAGTGTAACCACAAAGAAGGCTGAGCACTGAACAATTGATGCTTTCAAACTGTGGTGCTAGAGCAGACTCTTGAAAGTCCCTTGGACAGAAAGGAGAGCCAACCTGTTGATCTTAAAGGAAAACAACCCTGAATGTTCACTGGAAGGACTGATGCTAAAGCTAAAGCTTCAATACTAGGGCCACCTGATGCAAAGAGCCACGTTACTGGAAAAGACCCTGATGTTGGGAAGGACTGAAGGCAGGAGGAAAAGGGGGGGGCAGAGGATGGTATGGTTGGATGCCATCACTGACTCAATGGACATGAATTTGAGCAAACTCTGGGAGATGGTGAAGGACAGGGAAGCCTGGCATGCTGCAGTTCATAGGGTCACAAAGAGTCAGACATGACTTAGTGACTGAAAACTACAACTTTCTGATAAACACAGATTCCACAGGCACTTTAAACTCAGCATCCTCAAACTGAAGCATCATACTTCCTTCAAACCTGCTGTGCCCTCCCTATTTCCTCTGTAAAAGTATCAAGTTCTTCAGGAGTTTAAACCGAGAACCCCAGACCCTCCTTCCTTACTCTCTTCTTTTCTCACTAATTTAATATACAGTTGTTAGCCAAGTCCTGTCTTTAAGATCCCTAACTATCTCTAAGCCCCCTTCTGCCCTTAACTACTCCATCTGAACTCAGGAACCTTATCTTTCTTTATAAGTCCTAAAGCTCTCCATGCCACAAATTTCCCAACATAACAACTTTGCATTCCCCCAACTTCTACCACTTTTTGTATAGTCCTAGTCTCCAGACTGCTGCCAAAATAATGCTTCTCAAAAATAACCATATGGAAAGGTTACTCATCCACTTTAAAATTCTATGATGATTCCTCATGGCCTGCAGCCTCCAAAACCAGGGCCCAGCCTAGGTCCATGAAGCTTGACTCAAGCCACATCCCCTCCTTGACCTTGGACCCCAGCGACACATAAGTCATATTCTCCAAGCACACTTAACCTCATATCCCACCTGAGAGGACGCTCTGCCTGACACACATCATCAGAGATCTCCCCTTCCTCTTGGTTCTCAGAGTCCTTTAGGCACACAGCTACTAAGGTCCTGACTATTTTCAGCACTTGCATATCTTTCTATTTACAGAAACAAAGGGTTCCTAGAGGGGGACCTTTCTTGGGCATCTTTAGTGAGTGCTTAACAAACATGTTTTTTTCTTGTTTTTTAAGGAGGAAGAGTTCAGGGTTCACACATATATCTGATCAAAGAAAATTAAAACTTCTCCTTCAAAAAAGGCAGAAACTCCAATGGGAATGCCCATCACAGCAGCAGATAACAGGTCCACCGGCTGTTCCCTTTCCACAGGTACACAAACACATCAGTTTAGGTCACTGGCAAGCGCAGCTGGGCAAAAGCCAACTCCCACAGAGTGGCTGCGTTTGTCTTGCTAAGGGGTGGCAACGACGGCATCTGTCAGGACGAGAGAGAACAGAGGCGCTCAGAGCCAAGCAGAGCTGTAACAGGACGCACCCGTATCTGGCTGGAGAGCAAACAAGGTAGGCTTTCTTCCTCTAGCACACAGCAGGCACCACGCCACACACACACACAGTGTTTGCTATTTTTGCAAGTCTAATAGGGTTTGCTGCGGGAGGGGTGAGAGATCACCAGTTCATAATGACTCTCATTATGTCTGGTGCATTTTGAGCCAAGATTAGACACTAAACACTCCTCTGTCCAGTGTCAAGGGCTTTCAACTGCCCTTTCATCAGGATAATTCCACTTCAAACTAATTTAAGTTTCTTACAACCCAAGCTACCAAAACTGATACACTTGAGTGTTTTCAGGCCAGAAAAAGAGGTCAACGTCTGCTCCAAATAGAAATACAGTCCTCGGGTTCGGGGTCTGTGACTGCTACACAAGAGTTAGGACAGAAACATGCCATCGTGGAACCCCACGCCCTACACGGCTCCACAGACACGCCTCTGAGAACGCCCTGCCCTTCTCACTGTCATGTCTATGTCAACAGATTACAGTCCTTTCAACATAAAGCCAGAGAGACAGTTTTAGAGACCTCTAGAGAAAAGTCTGAGTTTGCTCATGTCTGTCAAAATCAACAAGGTTACATGAATTTCACTCCAGGAAAAAACTAGGTTCTATTGCTAAGTGTTTTTTTCTCTTTAAATCTAAACAGCAAAAACAATAAACTCTAAACTAGACCTCTACACTAAAATTATGAAGCAGTACAAACCAGCACTGGAGTTTAACAATTACTCACTATATATTCAAGGAAGAATATCTGGCTTTACACTCCTAAGTGTATAAGAGATTTAGCAACAACATGGGGGCAACAATAAAGGTTTCAAGAAAAGACAAGTTGATATTTACGCAACAAGCACAGGAGATGAGAAGGCAAAATGAGGAGTAGGTAATAAAACTGTGCCTAACTCTTGGAGTCTAAAAATTTACAATACTTAATTTCAAACAGAACCAACATTACTGTGACCTTTCAAGAAAATTAACAAATGTTATTTGGTTTGATAAGAAACAGAGGTTAATGATTCATAGGGACCCTAAGTGGAGAGGGAAATGGCAACCCACTCCAGTATCCTTGCCTAGAGAATCCCATGGACAGACGAGCCTGGCAGGCTCGTCCATGGGGTCCATGGGGTCACAAGAGTCAGACACAACTTAGCGACCAAAGAGGGGGTGGACCATAAGTGCTGGAAAGGATTACACAATGAAGGAAGAAACACTCACACACACACATGCACAAATAATGCTGGCGTATTAAATAAGAAAGTCATGTTTCAAAGGATCAAAACTTACTTTATAAATATGAGACAACTGTAAAATCATAAACATATAAGCATTCTAATTAACTTTTAAATAAAAGTCCTCTTACATATGTAGGTATGTACATATTTGCACTGACTCCCTTAAAGGAGACAAGAATCAATGCGGTCTGATTAAAACAGGGACTATTTCACAAAACAGGCATCTGTTCACTCACAGGTGCCATTAGTTGCATAAATAGTACTTTGATGTATGTTCTTGCTGCTGCTAAGTCACTTCTGTCGTGTTCGACTCTGTGTAACCCCACAGACGGCAGCCCACCAGGCTCCCCCATCCCTGGGATTCTCCAGGCAAGAACACTGGAGTGGGTTGCCATTTCCTTCTCCAATGCAGGAAAGTGAAAAGTGAAAGTGAAGTCGCTCAGTTGTGTCCGACCCTCAGCGACCCCATGGACTCCAGCCTTCCCGGCTCCTCCATCCATGGGATTTTCCAGGCAAGAGTACTGGAGTGGGGTGCCATTGCCTTCTCCGATGTATGTCCTTAAAAAGCATTTAATGTATGAGGCATTTTAAATAAACTTTTTACTGATGTATACCATGCAAACGAAGTCCTGTAAGTGTAATGTTTACACGATGAACACATTTGTGTAACAGGCACCCAGATCAACATATAAAATATACCAGTAGCCAAAAGCCCCCTTGAATATACAGTTTTACTTCACTGGGGCAAAATTTATCTAGAAAGTCTGCCCTTACTTATCATGGAATCATTATAGGTCAAGTTGGTTGATTGCTCTTACAGAACATCTATTCTCGAACCCAAGGATCATTCTGCTGAATTTAATAAGCAGCTCTGTATTTCTGGGGAGAACCAACTTTTCAAGGATACTTTAAAAGTAAATAATTTAAAGCTAGGATGTTAAGCCCTAGTCAAAATCATTCTGAAAGTTCACCAACCAAATCAACACCAGAAGCCAAATCATACTACTCATCAATGTGAGATGTGTATTAAGGTCCTAGGTATGCAATCCAATAAAATAAGCCTGGAAATTCTACAATAGCTCTAGGCTTCTACTGTGCAACACTCTGATTTCTTAATAAAGGTTTACAGTAAATATCTGTAAGTAAATTAACCTCCTACTTATCACATTAATTTTGCAATTGAACGTGACCTTTCTGCCTTTCCTCCCTTCTCTCCCCACCCTTCTCACCATTTTCTCACCTACTGCAGCAATTCTGAAATGCGATTTCAGTCTTCAAAAGCCATGCCAAAAAAAAAAAAGCATTCCTAAGTTTAAAATCTCAATCTGTACTTGCATACCAGCTGGGATGCTCTATTCAAAGAAAGAAGGCTGAGAGCTGGATTTTTCAGCAACAAAAGACAGCAAGGCACTTTTCCATTTGGAGCTGCAGAGGGAGCTAGAACCATGCAATGTGCACAAACTGTAATTCTTTCTAGAACTGGATGAATCCAGTGATACTGAAAAATATAAACACACATGTCACAGATACTACACACACAGGACACACACACACCATCCAGACCTTAGGTCTGGGGAAATTCTGAAAGAATATTTTGTGTACTCAAGAGAAGACACATTATATAATTTATTTTGTGAGCAGGAGATGAGCAATAAAAGGAAAATAAAGCTATTTTGTTCTATCAAGTGAAACAAGAATGAATTTTAAAGGGAGTTATCGATTCTAAGAGTCCCCAGCCAAGGTAAGCAGTCAACACTCAAATTGGCAGGCTGTCTGACAAAGGCGGGGCGGGGGAGAGTAGTCTTTAATCTTCAAGAGCTCTTGAGGCAATCGTTCAGGAATCTGGCTTAATAAAAGCTGGCCTCTATGTTCTTTTCCCTCTAAAGCACAGTACTGGGTCAGGGTGCAGATGAGGGGGAGAGGGGTGGCACAGAGAAGGTGGCACACGTTTGTAAAAAGAATGGCAGGACAAAAATAGAAGGAAGAAAATTCTGATGGATTCCTACCCAATAAGTGATGTTGCCCCACAGTCACAAAGCGAGACCCAGCAAGCCTTGCCTCTCAAGACTACCTCCACTTAGAATAAAACACTACAATGAATACAGGAGAACGAAAAAGACATTCTGATCAACAGCAAAACAACAGTTAACTAGCGATTCCAAGTAATAACGAGCTCATTCTCTGACAGCTCTTTCACAACATACCAGAGACATACAATAACAAGCTACAATGATATAGATGTGGTTTATACTGTAATATAGAGACAGTTAAGAATCTGTGTACTGTAGAAATTCTAGGAAAAGCCTTAGCAACATACTAAATGCCCACAACTCTAGCCTACTCAACCCAAATCATCAAACATTATTTGAATACCACTATGCCAGGAACCGTAGAGATCCAAAAATGACAAGTCTGGCTTAAAGTAGCATATCAGGGGTGGAGGAACAGGAAAGCAAAATACACATATATATAATTTTAAAGAAGGTGGTAGGACAGAGTTAGAACCACAATCCAACGTGTAGCAGGTGTATTAAGGCTGAGTGGGAAAATGTTAACTTTCCCCAACAGATACAATTTTCTTTAAAATATTTAAGCAAACATACTCATCATGAAGTAACTCTGCTCTATCAACATAGAAGATGTGAATTTTACAGTTAATGAAGATGTATTAACATGGCAGAGAACAAGGGCACCAGAATTTTAGACTGTTTCGATAATATTCCTGCTACTTCAATGATGTTTCTTACTTTTTGGTACAAGTTAATAATGATATTTCTCTGAAGACTGTTAGTATCAAGTATAAAAGAAATGTTGAAAATATTAAGAAGTAAGAAAGGACTTGTTTTCTTTCTTGAAAGACTCACTGGACCAAAAGAGAAGTCAAGAAAGAATGAATTATGATCTTGAACTAGGCTGGGAAAAAAACAAAGGATGGCGCCATCATTAAAAGAAAAAGGGAACTGGCCATTTCTGGTCAAGATGTTAAAGAGACCAGATATACCCTCTTGCCTGACACAACCAAAAGCATCTATCAAAATATGAGGCCTATGAATACCCGCGACTTACAGCCTGGAGTTTCCAGGGTGCAATGCAAGGAGTTAAAAAAAATGAACCAAGCAGACTCCATGAGTTAGAGACAGAGTTGAGAGCATGAGGAGAGCAAGGCAGCTGCAGCTCACGAAAGAAAGGATGCTGCAGAGTGAGAACTCCAGAGATCCACAGAGAGCTCCACTGAGTAGGCTGCTGCTGATTAGAGGCCCATGTTTAAGAAGGAGAAAACTTTGAAATGCATACACACAGAAGGATTAGAGAGAACATTCCCGGCATTCACAAAGACTATGATCAGTGCCTGCTCCTATCAGCAAGACTGAAAAATTCATACTTCAGGTATTAGACAGAATAGTCTGTCATTAGGCCTTTCAAGAATAATGGGGAATAACTAACATCAGACTGAGCTCTTTTCCAGATCCCCTTTAACAAGTCACAACAGAAAACCCCAAAAGGATCAATCTATTTGCAAGCAACTTTACTGCACCCCTGAATAAAGCTCAGGAAAACTTAATAGAAATTCAGAAATATCTTGCTTCCAATAAGGTAAAATTCACAATTTCAGCATCCAGTGATGCTGGATGGCACACAAAAAGACAGAAAAACATAATCTAAAATGAGAAAAAGACTCAGTATGTTGAATTGGAACTAGAACTGGCACAAACATTAACTGCAGATATGGATATTAAGACAGTTACTATACCTATATTCCATATGTTCAAATAGTTAACTACAGATATGGAAATACTCACACATCTAGAAATGAAGCCACAATGTCTGATATGAGAAACACACTAGATGGAATTAATAACAGATTAGACACAGCAGAGGAAAAACAAGTAAACTTGAAAGCAAAGAATTAGCAACTATCCAAAATGAAAAACAGAAAGAAAAAAGAATGAAGAAAAATGAAAAGAGCACCAGCGAACTGGGGGACGATTTCAAACTACCTAACAGCTCAGTAACTGGTGTCCCCCCAAATGGAACAGGGGCAAGAACTTAGAGAAATAAAGTTTCAAACTTGATGAAAACTGCTACTGCTAAGTCACTTCAGTCGTGTCCGACTCTGTGCGACTCCACAGACGGCAGCCCACCAGGCTCCCCAGTCCCTGGGATTCTCCAGGCAAGAACACTGGAGTGGGTTGCCATTTCCTTCTCCAATGCATGAAGGTGAAAAGTGAAAGTGAAGTCGCTCAGTCGAGTCCGACTCTCAGCAACCCCATGGACTGCAGCCTACCAGGCTCCTCCATCCATGGGATTTTCCAGGCAGAAGTAATGGAGTGGGGTGCCATTGCCTTCTCCGTGATGAAAACTATGAATCCACAAAGAAACTCAGTAAGTCTAAAGCAAAAGAAATGCGAAGAAAACTATGCCAAAGCACGGCAGAACCAAACACTCAAAATCAAGGAAGGAGAGATTTTGACTGGGCCGTGCCACACAGCATGTGGGATTTTATTAGTAAGTTCCTCAACCAGAGATCAAACTCCTGCCCCCTGACTTGGAAGCATGAAGTTCTAACCACTGGACCACCAGGGAAGTCCTGAGAAAGTCTTAAAAGCACCTCAAAAAAGATGTGTTACATTAAGAGAAAATAAAAATGACATTAAATTTCTCATCGCAAACAATGAAAAACAGTAGAGCAACATCCTTAAGGTGCCTAAAGAAAAAACAAAAACAAAACAAAAACGTACAACTAAAATTCTTTTGTGAACAAATCTTTAAAAAACAATGGCAAAATAAAGATATTTATAGGCATACAGTAGCTGAAAGATTTCATTACCAGTAGACCACACTAGGCAAGAAATGTTAAAGTCTTTTAGGCAAAAGGAGAATATTCAAATATAAATCAGATCTATGCAAAGAAAAGAATACTAGAAATAGCAATCACATTGGGGAAAATGTATGATCTTTTCTTACTATTTAAATCTCTTTAAAAGATAACTCACTGTTGAAACAAAAATAACAGCAGCGTGTTTCAGCATTTTTAATATATTTAAAAGTAAAATTCACGTCACCAGCCACATAAAGGCTAGACAGGAAGATATGGAAGTAAGGTGAACAGTAATTGTAACATCCTTATGTGCGTGTACGCTAAGTTACTCCAGTCATGTCCAACTCTTTGCGACTCCATGGACCATAGCCCTCCAGGCCCCTCTGTCCATGGGATTCTCCAGGCAACAATACTGGATGGGTTGCCATGCCCTCCTCCAGGGGATCTTCCTGGCCAAGGGAGGAACCCACATCTCATGTCTCCTGCATTGGCAGGTGGGTTCTTTACCACTAGTGCCACCCAGGAAGCCCAACATTCTTACACTAAGCATGAAATATCACTTGAAGATAGACTGTGACAAAATGAAGATAAACAGCCACTTTAAAAAAAAAAAAAAAAAAAGGAAGAATTACAGCTAAAAAGCCAAAAAAGGAAATTAAATGTTACCTTAAAAAATATCTTATTAATCTAAGAGACAGAAGTAAAAAAAAGGGAAAAGGAAACAAGACATGACAAATGGAAAACAAATGGCAACAATAACATGATAGACTCAAACCTGACCACAGAAGGAACCTTATTAAATGAAGTGGCAAACATCCCAGTGGAAAAGCAGGGATTATCATACTGGATTTAAAAAGCAAGCCCCTTTGACATGTGGTCTGTAAGAAATGCACTTTGACTATAAAGATACAAATATGTTACATGAAATCAAACAAACAAAAAAAAAATCCCTAACACTACTCAAAAGCAAACTGGGGAGTCTGTGCGTGTGTGTGTGTGTGTGTGTGTGTGTGTGTGTGTGTGTTACTAATATTAGACAAAGGAGGATTCAGAGAAGAAACTACAATATAGTTTGATAAGAACTATAAGAAACAGGACTCAGAGATAGAAATGGTCATTTCATAAAAAATAAAGTGACTAATCAAGAAAATATAATATCCCTAAATGTTTCTTCATGTATCTAACAATGGAGCTTTGAAAAAGTGATAGAATAAGGAGAAAGAGACCAAACCACAACAGTAGTAAGAGATCGCAACGTACCTATTCAGACAGAACAAGGAGGCAAACAATTAGCAAGGATACACTAAAACTGAAAAGCACTAGAAACTGACTTGACCTGATTTACTTTAGAACACTCCATCCAATCACAGAAAAAAAAATACGTGCTTCACAAGTGCACAGGGAACATCTAAAATATAGGCCATATTCTGGGCCATAAAACATGTGCCAAAAGGCTTTTGAAGTATTTAAGTCACACAAAGAAATTTTTTTAATCACAATGGAGTTAAATTGGTAATCAATACCAGAAAGATCTTTTGAAAATCCCCAAATATTTGGAAAGCAAGTAACACACATACTTCTTAAGTAAATCATGACTTGAAGAAGTCACAAAGGAAATCAGAAAGTATTTATACTAAATGAAAATGAAAACAATCAGAATTAATGGGATGCTGCTAAAGTGGATTTACAGGGAAATTTATAGCATTAAAGGCCCATATATTAGAAAATGAGTACGATCTTAAATCAATGACTCGGTTTCAACTTTAAAAAACTAGTAAAACATGCAAATTATGAAAAAAGGAGGAAATTAGTGGAATATAATACAGAGCTGAAGTATAATACAGAAAAAAAAAAAAAGAAAACATCAAGGTAACTAAAGATGATCAATAAATTGGTAAGCCCCTACTCATACCAATGTAAATGAGAAAGGCAGAGAGAGGTAGGGACAGTCTACACCAATAAGGGGTATAGAATTACTATAAATACTACAGATATTAGGATTATAAGGAAATATTATTAAACAAATTTATGCCAATAAATTCAACAACTTAAATGAAATGGAAAAATTCCTTGAAAAGATGTAAATTACCAAAACTGACTCAAGAAGAAATAACAAAAATAGTCCAATTTTTGAAAAAGAAATTGAATAGTTAATTTAAATCTTCCCATAAAAAGGAAACTCCAGGCTCAGATGGCTTCAATGGTCAGTTCTACCTAACATTTAAAGAAGAAATTGTAACAATTCTATATAAACTCTTTCAAGAACTTGAAAAGGGGGGAATATTTCCCTATCCATCATGAGGCCATCACCTTTGATATCAAAACCAGACAATACATACACACACACACACACACACACAAAACTACAGGTCAGGTTCCCCCCCCCCAAACATAGTTGCAAAGACTAATTTTTAAAATGGCATCAAATCAAACAACACACTAAAAAGTACTAGATCATGACCAAGTGATTTGGTTTACCCAGGTTTACCCAGGAATACAAGGTTTAACATTTATAAACAGATCCGTGTGAACCATTATATTAGCAAACTGAAACAAGAATTTTCACATGATCTGCTGAAAGGGAAGACTAACAAGGATCTACTATATAGCACTGGGAACCCTACTCAACATTATGTAACAACCTAAATGGGAAAAGAATTTGAAAAAGAATAGATAGTGTATATTTATATAACTGAATCACTCTGATGTACACCTGAAACTAACATGACATAGTCAACCATCTATACTCAATAAAAAATAAAGTTTCTAAAAATAAAATAAATCCTAATGGAGAAATGGCATTTCATAAAAACCTAGCACGCACTGCTGACAAAATGTCATGTAAATTAAGAATACAACAAAACGTATTCAACCTAATAATGGACCTCTATTAAAAAACCTGCATCTAACATCGATTTCATGATGAAAGTACTTAACATTTTCCTCTCCTAAAATCAGGGACAAGGCAGGCATATCTGCTCTTACCAATTCTATTAAATATGATTTTAGAAGTTTTAGCCAGTGAACTTAGGGAAAAAAAACCTAGACTAGAAGTTTTTCTTTAAAAAAAAAATGCATCTATTCACTAAAAATATGACCATCTATGTAGAAAAATCAGAATTTACAAAAACTACTAAAGTGATTTAGCAAGGTTGCAGGATACAAGATGAACAAAGAAAAGTCAACATGTTTCTATATAGTTCTAGCAATGAACAAAACGAAATTAAAATTTTAAAACAGTACAATTTATTACACCAAAAATATGAAATACTTAGGAATAAACTGGACAAAAGATGTGAAAGATATGTATACTAAAAACTATAAAATACTGCTGAGAGAAATTACGTAAGACCCAAATAAACGGAGGTAATATATATTTTTCAGGAGTAAGTTAGAAACCCTACTACTTATAAACTGTTAATTCTTCCCAAATTATTGTGCAGCACCAACACAATCTCAACAGACATCCAAGCAGGATGCTATGTAGAAATTAACAAGCTGATTCATGTCAATGTATGGCAAAAACTACTACAATATTGTAAAGTAATTAGCCTCCAATTAAAATAAATAAATTAAAAATAAATACAATTCATATGCAAATACTAAGGACCTAGAACTGCTACAACTTTGAAAAAGAACAAAGTTGAAGGTCCATCACTCCTTGATTTCAGAACTTATAATAAAGTTACAGTACTGGCAAAAAGACAAATAGATCAGTGGCATACAACAGACATCACAGAGACAAACCCACACAATATGGACAACAGATTTTTTTTTTTTTTTTTTTTACAAAGGAATAAAAGGCAATGCAGTGGAGAATGAATAGCTTTTTCAAAATGACTTTGGAAAAACTGGATGTCCATATACAAATGAAACTACTTTTGACCTATACTTCTCACCATAAATATAAATCAACTCAAAATGGAACATTTACCATCTAGTTCATGTTAATGGTGGCTTAGTTGTAAAGCATCTGCCTGCAAATGCAGGAGATGAGGGTTCGATCCCTGGGTTGGGACCATCCCCTGGAGGAGGAAATGGCAACCCACCAGTATTCTTGCCAGGAAAATCCAAAGGACAGAGGAGCCTGGTGGGCTACAGTTCATGGGGTTGCAAAGAGACAGGCTCAACTTTGCAACTGAGCACACACAAAAAAATAGGGAAGGCAGGAAGAGGAAGTGGCTTGGCTAACTATTCATAGGTTTGATTCAGCCAAGTACTTAGTACAGGCCCAAAGTCTACCCTCCTTTGGTAACCGAAAGTCTAACAACTGGCTGTTATTGGTTTGGTGGCTATGTTGTGTCTGACTCTCAACTGGTTCAGCTCAGTTCAGCTGCTCAGTCATGTCCAACTCTTTGTGAACCCGTGGACTACATACAGCTCCCCGTGTTTCCCCGTCCAACACCAACTCCCTGGTTAGGCACTTTCAAACATGTAAACTCAAAATTCATTTCTCTCATTTCTTTTTGCTTAATACATAAATCGTTATGGAAACAACATCAACATTGGTTTCCCTTTAATATAAGAATAAGAAACCATCTCAGGGAATGGAATATATAGGAAATATTAAAAACAGGGTACAGAATCAACTGAGAGATAATTCTGTCACCCGTGCCACCAACATCCTTTTCCATGAACCCAGGTTATCCTAATTTAAGGTATGGACTCTTTAGGTAAAAGGTCTTCACTGAAAATTGGTGAAATCTGTAAGGAAAGAAGTATTTTTTCTGGCACATAATATGACCATTTCAATTAAACCAGGAGCTTCTGAGCTGGCCACAGCCAAAAATCACTCTGAGAAATGAAACACTTATGGGCCATGTTAGAGCACAAAATGCCATTTTCTTCCCACATTAATGCTTATTGTACGTGTCAATACTGCATATCAGAGCCTATACAGTCAACGTGCTGAGAGAGGCGAAGTTTAAATAGGTCATTTCTAAAGTCTTAGAGAAACCTGAGTTAATAGGTCAGTTTGTGCTACTTGTGTCACCAGACTGGGACTTCCCAGGTACCTCGGTGGTAAAGAATCTGCCTGCCAACACAAGAGACGAAGGAGACAAGGGTTCGATCTCTGGTATGGGAAAATCCCCTCGAGGAGGAACTGGGCAAACCACTCCAGGGCTCTTGCCTGGGAAATCCCAGGGACAAAGGAGCCTGGCAGTCTGGAGTCCGTGGAGCTTCAAAGAGTTGGACACAACTTAGCAACTGAGTATATGTGAACGTGACCAGATTAAAATACATTTTTTCTTAAGAACAGTGAAATAAAGGATTAGCTTACACAAGCTGAATACTAATACAAACAGATTTGAACTGCCCCCACCAAATCTCTCCAGGAGTACAGAAAGAGCTAGTTGTTAACAGATTTGTAATAAATTTAACACAAGTCTAGCTCAGTCACGGCAGAGGATGAGATGGTTGGAAAGCATCACTGACTCAACAGACATGAACTTGGGTGAACTCTGGGAGATGATAAGGGACAGGGAGGCCTGGTGTGCTGCAGTCCATGGAGTTGCAGAGCCAGATGTGATTTAGCGACTGAACAACTGGCTTAGCCAGAGACCCAAGCTTTTCACAGACTAAGTGCAGAAGGTCCAAAAACCAAAGACGATGTACCCAAATTCTACTAGTACAGGGCAGCCTGCAAAGTGCCACTCAAAACTCCCTGGGGTTGTCAACATTTACTAATCATAACATCATCAGGAAGATCCAGGAAGATTTCCTTAATGTGTTCTAAACTTCCTCCTCCTATTTCCCACCACAATGGTTTTGTTTCATTACTGGCCCAAGTTATAACAATAACATTAAGAAAAAAAAAACAAAAAACCAAGTCTAACACTAAATTCAGAAGATACATTTCTTCAGACAACCACAATGCATACTGGTTTGGAAATTTTGCCTTTAATCTCAGGAAGAAATTTTCACAATTGACACATTTCTTTTAATAAGTCAATTCAAAAAAGACAATGACAAGAAAAACACTTACACATTTATTTTTATTAGGAAAAATTCTCATGTATTAACAATAAGAAAACAAACCACACACAACCCTCCATCTCTGATGACAAAGCCAGAGGGAGACCTTAATGGTGGCAGCTCATAAATCCTAGCCCAAGATCACAAATACAGCTGTAAGAAAACTCTCCCAAGAAAAATATACGGCATTAGAAAAACCACCAGGGAGATTAGTGAGAAACTAAGAGCGTATCTATCATTCAACAACTTTTCAAAGAGAATTTTTCACAGTTTATTTGCTTTAAACTGTTTCAAAGTAATTATGTAACCCAAGGATGAAGCCCTGGAAAATAGAGACCATCTCTTATATTCCTCTTACGGCTCTGTAATAACAACAGTGTTTGGGACATGTGGAATGCACATAAACTGTTTCCTGAAGGAAGAGAGCTCATTTGGAAAAGGGCAGGAAAGGAAACCCAATACAATGACCACTTCAGCCAAATGACTGCTGAGCAGTCCCAATGAAGTGACATTGTTTCTTACAAACTGCATTCACTCTATAAAAATGAGATACAGGGAAGAATTTTCTAAACCAGAAGAATCAATATACTTGCCCCCAAATTTACTTTCTTTGAAACTAAAAAACTAAAATCTGGTATGTCCAAGAATATGGGTTGATCATTTAAAAAGTAACATTTAGAAATAATTTCACTGTATTTCTTCAAATGAATTATTCATAAGAAGCAGCTTTTCATGATTTCAATTTGAAAGATCTAAAATTATAATTCTCAGATAGCTGCCAACAGGTATGGCCTCTAAACAAAGATGTCATACCATTTCATACTAATCTCTTCTCAGCAAAAGGCTTTTATCATCTGCTAAAAACAGTATGCATGAGCCCAGTCCATTTAAGGTTTTTGGATCTAATGTCCCCACTGGGATCTACAGTGGTCGAATAACCACATGCACATCATAATGTTTTACCAAAGTGAGTCACTGGTGCAAAGCAGAAACTCTGAGGTGTGGTTCTTTGTACTTGTGATATATTTAAGTGCAGGTTCATGTAAACTAAATTAATAATACCAACGTCCAGGTAATTCATGATTTTTAAAATCTTTACACTTTTAAGGAAAAGAAAATTTTAAGTATTCTAACACAACTTCACACATACAACAAGTTCCCAGTGTTAGAAGTATACATCATTTTTATTACTGTTCAATCATAAAAATTGAGGGTCAAAGGGAATCAGTCAGTCAGTGAAGGACAATATGTCAACAGCAAGACAGAACCTGTAACCCAAGACTCCTGATTCCCAGGTACCTTCTCTGATAAAGTATTCATAAAGCCTGAACAGTATAATAGCAGACATATGACATCCTCTTCTTCACTGAATATATTCACAACAAAACTGCCCTCTTTCCTTCTAATTAGCTGTAGTGCTTAAAATATATCTGTGAGATTAAAGTCATGGCCATAAGACAATGTGAAGACAGCTTCTTCTTCTTCCAGCTGTCTACATGTAACATCTAGCGGGAAAATCTCATTGCCCTGAATGAAGATCCCTATAATTATTCAAAGAAAAACTTAAAGAGCATTTCTCGTATCAATAGCCACAATCTGTCCTCAATTACCTATGTATCAACACAACGTTTCAGTGTCTAAACCAAAAAGTGTAGAAGGGACCTATCTAATATTTGTTTTCAGTGTTTAAGCCGCTCAGTCACATCCGACTCTTTAGCTACCCCACAGACTATAGCCCACTGGGGTTCTCTGTCCATGGGATTTCCCAGGCAACAATATAGGAGTGGGTTGCTAGTTCCTTCTCCAGGGGATCTTCTTGACCCAGGGATCAAACCTGTGTCTCCTATAATTCAGGTAGGTTCTGACCACCGAGCCACCAGATATGTCCCCTGTCTAATATAGAAGCGTTCTAGTACACTTTTTTGGTTGTCTCCCAGTCTTTGAATCACGGTCCAATCAATTTTACACCTTGGCTCTTATGTGGATGTCAAGGAAAGAAGATGAACGAGGTTGACATGCTCAAGAACAGCTGAAGGACCCCACCTCAGAAGATGTAGAGAAAAACTACTCCTTATTTCATTCTTTTCATCAACAGTTGTATTTCTACCTCCAAGAATAGCCTTTTATAAGTAAAGTGGAAATGGGTAGGAAAACAAAGCTTTTTAAAATGACTGCCTCATACTGCTAAAGCAGTTCACCTGTAACATAAAAAAATGTTAAAAACTATGCTGATTTGGAATACAGCAACTTTGGTAGAAATAATAAAGACCAGGTTGCCTTTAAAAAAAAAAAAATTCTATCAAAGCTTTACAAAAAAGAATGTGGCAGCTGAAGTGAAAAAGTCCAAAACTGAAATCATAGGATCCCAGTTCAATGTGCTGTTTTCAACCAATACTGGGATTATCCTTGCTTTGTGCCTTGACTCATTAAGACAAAATATAAAATAATTACACCAGGGGAACTACACTACAGTGCTTACTTCAGATAAACCTTTTAGCACATTTGTGGTCACTTTCTCAGGAACTTTATTTTACAATAAGCCAATATAAACCACATTTTTAAATCCTCACCAAGTTTATACACCTGACTGGTAAACAGAAATGTCCTTGTATCTCTAAAAGTTTTACATTTCAATATTAACGTAGAAGAATAAAAACATTCAGATCATGTGCAGTGTTTCTTGGTTTGAACCCCTAAAGAATTCACTCGCACAGAAGCACAGGTGCCTCTTCTAGAGATGAAAAGCCTCCAAAGAACTCTCAGTACAGCCATTCCTTGACTTGGCAACGCACCAACTTGAAAAACACTTCCATTAACAAAAGTCTTCAGTTACCCCCAACTGCCACCCCAATATAAGTGTCCTAGCAAAGACCACCGTGAAAAAGAAAGTCTGTCTTTTTAATGCTTTGGGGCTATTCCCCCTGAAATGTGTTCCCATGGTCCTCTAAAATTTTTCATTTTACCTTTCCTGTACCACGTGAAGTTCTACCTAATTGAAAATTTTCCTGATTCAAAATGTGTCCTTTCAAAATGTAAGTTATTTTAACAAGTGGAATCATCCATTTCTGATTTAGTAGGACTGTGCGTCTCACATATAACTCAGATTAGACTCACTAAGATGATGTGAACTCAGATTTTTCAGGGGAAAGTAGAGTAGAAAACATTTTAGGAAGTAGATAAGGCTGATGTGATAGAGGTACCTACGGGGGTCAGGAAGCACACTAAGAGGAAGATGGTGGGAATTCCTAAAAGGCACAAAATGGGTGCATTTCTATACTTCTACAGGAGTTTTAGTTTAGCCTGTAAGTAAAGTTAAATCAGTGAAGACTCTTCAAGCAAGTAACATGATTTAATTTGCATGTTGTCAAGATTACTTGAGGAGGATTTTGGAAGATGGATTGAAGAATGATGAGATTAGAGGCTGAGAAGCCAGGAAGGAAGCTACTGACAGATAAGGAAGACCTGAACCAATGCCCTGGAGAGCAGGGTGGAAAGTGGTAAATGAAGAGGGACGGATGAGAAACACACAGTGCATCAATCTAGAGGGTGTGCGAATATGGGGAGTGAGGGGAAGAAAAAGAGGATGACTTCCAGGTTTCCAGCATAAGCAGATTTATGGCTTGGACGTTTAGCAGATGCTGTGCATGTTAACTTCGTGAGGAAATTGAAGAGGAAGAGTAAATTTAGGACTATTGTAGAGTTCAATGTGAAACATGATGAATTTGAAACATTTATGAAGGATTCAGGTGGGGGGGGGGGAATTATTAGTACCTGAGTTTATGAAACTAGAGGCTGGAAAAAAGGTCTGGGTTGGACATTTAAATGGAATTTGCAGTTAAAAAGACTGAATCCATCAGAATATAACTTCCTCCAATACAGACTTCTGTCTCTGCTATATGCACCTAAGGTGCTCAGCTGGTAAAGAATCCGCCTGCAATGCAGGAGACCTGGGTTCGATCCCTGAGTTGGGAAGACCCCCCTAGAGAAGGGAAAGGCTACCCACTCCAGTATTCTTGCCTGGAGAATTCCATGGACTGTATGGAATAGTTCTTTTATTTTATTTTATTTTTTTTTTTTGAGAAATTCACCAAGAAACCACCATTTCTAACACTTTCCAAGAAAGCTAGTATTTTTTAAAAAGCGATTTAAAAATTATCTTCTAGAAGAAAAACAAATAACTTGCTAGTAAATTGGAACTGCTTCTTCATCTGCTCCTGGGATCATTAATTGTACCAGCTACCATTAGTATTCTCAGTATAAATCGGAGGCTTAAATACCTACACAGATACTCCTTTTAAATATTTTAGAGTATTTGAAGTTCTACTTGCATAGAAAATTACTGTCTACCTCCAGTAAACAGAAACAACAAAAAGTGAGATATTTTCTGCTTTGTGCAGATTAGCAGAAAAAGCTCCGTCTTTGGACAAAAATATGATGTTTGCATACCAAGAGATTCAGTGCAAGAAGTCACAATCAGGTTAGTAACTACAGCAAAACCATTTCTAGAAAACATGCCTATTTGTGTGGTTATGTCAAAACCATGGCAGTTTCTGGAAACACAGTCCAAATTCATCAAGATTTTAATGAAATTATTGGGTCAAGTAATTCCCAGTAACTTGCACCGGAAGTCAAAGTGTGAGAATGCCAAAGGTTTTATTTGTAAAAGTAAGAACCCAAGAGAACAGATAACACAGCACTGTTTCTAACAGCTACTAATGCCTTCAGCAGGATAGAGCATTATTCTCACGAGTTTCTTAAAAGGCTGAGGGAGATGGTGTGGTGGGAAAGAAACAACTGTAAAGAACTTCAGTAGGTAAGTCTGGAGTTATTCATTCTCTAGGAGATGCTCAACCATGTCTCCCTCTGAACTGCACTTAATGCGCCAGTCTCAGCCTCACTTACACTGAGCACTCTCCACAAGGTCAGGATCGCTCTACCAAGCTGTGAACACATCAAGGGCAGAGGTATTATGGTTATACATCCTTTCTGCTGTATCAGAGTCTGTTATGTAACATTTGCATACAAAGAATGCTCAGTCAATGTTTGCTGAAAGAGCAACTATGGGGAGAATGAATTAATTAGGCCTCATAAAATAGAAATAACATCAAACTATTTTCTAAAGTCAAAATATTTTAGACAGAGCATGTGGGACAATAATTTTACAGTGCAAAGGCATGCTATTCAAGCCTTGATACTAAAAATAGTTTGTACTTTTATGGTTAAAGAGGAGAACCTCACACAAAATATCTGCATGTAAAAGAGGACTCAGTTAATTCCACCTCACTCCTATTCACCATCCCCTCCGTCTCCTGCATGTCTAGCCTCTTTCAGATTATCTCTGAAAACTGGAGGGCAGCAGGTTCCCTGGGCCAGCTTTTCCTGGCTGCAGTAGCAATTTCACTACACTGATGGCCAGGACACTGGGATGACGACCTGCTGCTACATTCCACGGGAGAGCAGCAAACACCATCCACCAGAAGGGCAGTGATTTCTTGGATTAAATTTTGGCCTGGTGTGTATCTGCTGATCATCAGTATCTCATTTTGCATTCATATCCCCAGAGAGGGAAAACAAAGGTCATATTGCATTGCTTTTTTTTTTCCTGCTGTAAGCAATTAACATTGGAATGCAACAAGAGCACATATTAGCAATGCCATCAATTGGAAAAATAATTATTATTCTAACCTCTAATCATTCAAGTTTTAATTTATGACGCACCTTCTTCCACGTGCTAGGCAATGTGCTACAAACACAATGGTGGAGAAAATGGCTATGGTATTTTGCTTTAGGAGAGCTTGGAGTCCAGCAGAAGGATCAGAAAGAAAACTACAGAATATAAAAATCTATCATTATAAACCATGCTAAGTGTTAGGAAACTTAAAACGTGGGTACAAAGGAGAACGGACTAAGGGCAGAGCCTGGAGTGAACATTATGTCAGAAAAGGCCTCTCCGAGAAGCTGACATTTCAGCTCAGGCTGAAAGGACTAGAAGGAGCCTGTCATGTGAAGAGCAGTGGGAAGAGCACTTCAGGCTGGAAGAACAGCTTGTGTTGTTGTTGTGTTGAGGTGGGAGAGAACTGGACATGTTGGTGGAAATGAGGGAAGGACAGAGGGGCAGGACCCAGGGGGCAAGACATAAAGCTGAAGACGCAGTGAGCTGGTGAGCCAGGCACGAGAGCCCACAGGAGTCTGAATTTTAATCTGAAGACACTGAGAGGCCACAGAGTGGATTCACATCTGGGAATAACATGAAAAATGTAGATTTTTTAAAGTTCGCATTCGTTGTGGTATATAGAACAGATTCCAAGGGCTCAACACTAGAAATGGGAAGCAAGGAAAGCACCTTAGGTTTTCTAGGCAGGGATATCCTTGAAGCAGGTTTCAAGGCTTCTACTTGCCTACGGGCCAAACAAGCCTGGGCTCCTTGTCATGACTCAGACTAATGTCCTCAGGTAGCCTGACTTTAGGTGGGGAGAAGGACATGTATTCAGCCAACTCTAAAACAAGGTACAAAATGGAAAAGATCAAAAGTGAATTAGAGTGAGCGTAAATCCTAGTTTTCCAGGAAGTCCTGATTTATGCTTATTATTACAGGGTAATTATTAATATTGATCCCTTTCACTCTCAGAAATGTCCTACATTATAGGTGATAAATTTTTGGGTCACCCTAGTTATAAACAAAGAAAAGATCATAAAAGCTTCAAGTAAGAAGCAGATTTGCAGTCATCACTGAAGACAAATAGAACTACTGAAGAAGGCCATTCCAAAGGAAGGGGACAGCATAAGCTGTTCTTAACAGAGGGGAGGAAACACAGGGTTCATGCAAACAACAGCAACTGTAGCAAGTCTAGAGTTTATGGAGGGCTGGGAGAGAGACAAGACAGGAAACGTATCTTAGATCAAACTGAGGACCCAGAAGGTCTACACTAAGGGGGCTTTGATTTTATTTCACTGGCTATGCAGGGTCACTGAAGCTTTTAAACAAGAGACTACAACAACCATGAGCAAAACAATGCTGAACTATGCTAAGAACCCAGGCAAAGGATGAGGGATGTGGTCACTACAGTTGTGTCTGACTCTTGGCAACCCCATGAACTGGAGCCTGCCAGGCTCCTCTGTCCATGGGGTTTTCCAGGCAAGAACACTGGAGTGGGTTGCCATTTCCTCTTCCAGGGCATCTTCCTGACACAGGGATGGAATCTGGGTCTCTCATGTCTCTTGCATTGTCAGGCAGGTTCTTTACCACTAGCGCCACCCAGGAAGCCCCAGGAGAGGTAATCAGCATAAACGCTGAGAGGAAAGGACCAGCATGATCAAGGGAGCAAGAATCCAAGTGGCAAAGGCATTCTGTAACTCTGAGAGCAAATCTAAGTGGTGTCCCATACAATCCTGACTGGGTTGAAAAACAAGCAAGAAACTTTGGAGGGAAGGAGACAGTGAGATGAAAGTCAAAAAGCTGAAAGTCTAGCATGAAGGCAGACTCCAAGACAGAAAAGGAGGGAGCAAGATGGGCTGTCAGGTTTAAGAAAAGGCAGAGAAGAGTGGGGTCAGGATCATTACGGTAAAGTTTTTTTAAGCTCCATATCCTTCTCTCTCGATATTCTGGTGTATCAGTCTATCTCCTCACTCCGTCTAGAGAACCAAGGGTAGATGGCTTAGATTCCCTACATGATCCCAGTCTATCCCCCTTCACACACACCTACACAACCGAAGCCCCAGCTGCCTCACCATAATCCTCCCCACTGCCATGTTCATTTGAGAAATACAGATTTTAGAGTTTTAATCCGAGGAGGCAGGAGGCAGGTGATGATAAATTATGCACATGGGCTGCTTGAGTTTCAGAAAGCACCATTTAATTCAGCCTTCTAGCAATGTGAGCTGGGCCCATGACCCAGCTTTATGTGTCACCCAAGAGGCAGAGGCTTTTCTCATCACCCTCATTATGTCTTAGGGAAATTTGATGACAGCATTTTCTTTTACATCAGAAAGTCCTTATTAATAGTCTTATTCATACAGTGTGATAATTTCATTAGCAACTGTTCAGGGGATCATTTTGCACTCATCTCCGGTGAAACAGCATTTGTAGTCTCATAGCAATGCATTAAAAATAAATGCTACCTACTGTTGACACAATCTCAGGCAATTGTTAAATCCTAAGTATAGGTTTTGCTACTGAAACAAAATTTCTTCCGAGGGCTTTTGTTCTGTTTGGTTTTAGAAGGAAAATATTTTCTTTTGAATTTGTGGACCCCCAAACCAAAAGTTCAAGTATAACATTTTATTATGTTGAGTCTTTCTTACTAATGAAGAAAATACTTAATGCTCTTTAGGCACAACTGATAGAGGCAGTATTTTCAGATTTCATTCCCATCTGCCCCTTCAATACCACCAACAAATGTCACTGATTTTTATAATATGGAAGATTTTAAAACTAGTAAACCTTAAGAGCAAAATACCACTGTCGTGCTGAAAAAAGAAAGCAGTAAGTGGAACCTAAAAGGAACTTCCCTGGCGATCCAGTAGTTAAGACTCCATGTTTCCACTGCAAGGGGCACAGGTTTGATCCCTGGTCAGGGAACTAAGATCCTCCATGCTGTGAGGTACGGCCACAAAAAAAGAGAAGAAGAAGAAGAAGAGAAAGAGGAGGAAATTTAAAAAAGAGTAGTGAATAAACTCCAGTTACCAGATGTATAAAAAGCTGTGTTCTTTCAGGGAGCTGCTGGATTTAAGGCAAGAATACAACATAACTCTGCTACTGAGACTACATTCTAGTAAGCTATCAAAAGGTAGGCATTTGAAAAACATTAACTTTTTGTCATGTAATGTCTATAGTATTTGGAATTAATATTTCTTTTTTCCAATAAAATTTTGAAAAGGAACTCAATTAGTAAATATGCAGAACAAGAATATGGTCCTAGTATGGATAAAATTATTTAGAACAGGATATGGTTTTAAAAACTTTAAGATCTGTTACAAGTTTTCCAAATAGCACAGTAATTTCTCTTTTATACAAATTTAAAAAAAGAACACGATTCAGTTTACTAAAAGTATATCTCTTGCAGCCCCTATACTGGGGTTGCTTGAGGAACTTGGTGCCATACTCTGATCCCCATCCCAAAGACTGACGCCACCAGTCAGAGGTGATGACTAGAAATCTGCAGAAGCCCCAGGGTTGTTCTGGCAAAAGTGGTCCAAAGACCATCCTGTGAGCAACTGTATTCTGTATGTTCCCATCCACAAAATGCAGCTACTTGCTTCTCAATCTAATTCCAGCCAATTTCAGCCTCACAGAACCAACACTGTCAATTAGGGCCATCCAGCCTTGCACCACGTAATTTCAAGATGTGTGACACAGGTGCTTCCTGAGCACTCACACATGCACAATGGTCACAGAATGACAGGTGGCAACAGTGTCATGGTAGGCAGTGGCTCGGGAGAAGTGGAAACTTCTGTAGAGTCGAGATCACTGAATGTGGGTCAAGTGTTCCCACAGGTCCCATGGCAGAGCTTGTCGGGCTCCTGAAAGACACCAGGTGGGCCTGGACAGGACTTCCCTGAGTTTGTGAGTCACTGTGGCTCCACTCCCATGTGTGTGTGTCTTCGTAATGACCAGCACGAGGACACAATCTCCTAGGTGTGAAAACACCTTGAACTCCTGCAAGAATTCTGTTATATCTGCCTGGTATAAAATCATCATCAAGAAGGAAAATGCTCCAGAGTTAATTTAGAATACCCAAATAGGTTCTTTTAAACATCATTAAGGTACAGCAGTAACTCAAGTGCATTTATTGGGTTCCTGTGGCAAGCCAGGTCTAATGGGACTGAGGGTTAAATACAGCAAGGGGTGTGTCATCAAGGTCCCCTTAGCCCCTCAGGGATTCTCTAAAAGCAGTGTCAGCCCTACTCAAATAAAGCATATAATTCAGATGGTTTTGTCTCACAGCATTCACTGAAATGTTCGGGGAAAGCTAAAAAGAATGCAGTAATGTTGTATCTATCTTCATATTTAATTAAAAAGAGAGCTAACAGCACTTCCAAGAGGGAGGTCATTCCTTGTTCAGCACAAGATTTCTCTGTGCAAAGCTATTTTGAGAATGGGCAATAAAACAATTCTTCACATAAACACTTACAAAAGCTACCATTTCAGAAATGCTACTGATGCTTTAGCTAATAACTCCAAAGATGAGGTACAAATGACAATCCCACAGCTGGAGGCAGCCATAAGAAAATCAACAACATCACCTACTGTCAAAGTCCAATCAATCCTCCATCTTCCTCTTCTCTCATTGTGCCTGGAGGCCTCAATTGCCTTCAACAGAATTGTATGATAGGAAATGGTTTATAGGAAGAAAAGTTGTATGCAATACCTGGAATAAAAGACCTCAAAGTTCAAGAGATGAGATCATCATTTTCTTCTGCACAGTAACTATATGAACAGCAGAGGAAGAAAGAAGGAAGATATTCTACAAAAAACCAACAGTGATTACTACAAGATGTTAGCGGATTTAAAATAAGAACCTTACATGGTTATACACATTTAAAGTGAACCTTACGAAGGTGAGCCCTGGGCAGATGGCTTGGTTTCCAGCCTAGTGAGTGCACATTTGGCTCTCTGGGCAGGATGAGACATTCAGCTCTGCCTGTGTGTACATACTGAATCTTCAAATGCACCTTCAGCTTTTCCTTCTTGGAAAAACAATTACAAACCAGGCCTTAAAATATCCAACAATTCTAACATTTACCACATCGCATTGCCTGGGCCTGCCTTAAAGCCCACCCACAATTTCATTTTCAATTAGCAGCTCCTCGAAAGGCAGTAATGAAAGCAGTTGCTAAAGAGCATTCAGATGTCACTGAAAGACTGCAAACCCAAACTGTAAATAGCACATTGTGAGTCGCCTGTCACCACCAACTCCCACGGGAATCTCGCAACACGTGGCGATCACCACCATCTGCTCAGCTCCCCACCAAAACCACTGCAAACCACACAGCCACCCACCCACTCCCGCCTCCCACTCAATACCTGTCACTTACAGACTTGTGTGGAGATGGGACAGCTTTAAGTGGAGATTAGAATGCAGAACACCTGGAGGCTTATTTCACCTTTTGAAGCTAAGATCTGGCCACATGCAGACAACATTGTATCTTCAGAAGAGGGAAAAGTATACATTAACACAGAAAGGCAGTTTTACTATAAAGAAAGAAATGGAGGCTGTCTACCCTCATCAACTATCAGAAGGGTAGTGCCTAAGTCCTATAAAGAGAAAAACATGCTGTGTCACCCTTCGATCACCAGTTTTGTAAGAAATTCCAACAGGTACAATGGAGCACCATTTCCATCAACACCCATGTTACTCTTCTAACAATATATAGAATATTTAAACAGCCCTTAACAAAGTTCCACGCACACATACGTATAACAAATTCTTACTTTGGGATTAAAGAAGCCCACTGTTTTATGAAACAATTTCCATAGGTTTCAGGATCACTCAAGCTAAGTTACTTCCCATTCTATCAACTGCAGTTCCTTTTCCAATTCAACCTATTTTCTTTCTATGGGTTTTATTTTATGAGGTTGGTAGTCAATGTGCTATGTCCTTTTTAGTTGATTTTTACTAAATTTTAATTAAGAGTTATATAGGTCACTTAGGATAAAATTTATTACTGGCCACTTCACTTCAAACATCTGTCTCACTGAAGTCAAGTGATATTTATGCTCCCTCTTAGCAACATGCTAAGAGGACTTCCCTGATGGCTCAGATGGTAAAGAATCTGCCTGCAATGAAGAAGACCTAGGTTCAATCCCTAGGTTGGGAACAGTCCCTGAAGAAGTGAGTGGCTACCCACTCCAGTATTCTTGCTTGGAGAATTTCATGGACAGAGGAGCCGGTGAGCTACAGTCCGTGGGGTCACAAAGAGTCAGACACAACTGAGTGACTAACACTTTACCAACATGCAGAGCTGATGAGACTATAGCCCAGACAACAATAGGAGTCAAAAGACACAAAATAAAAATCCGAGAACTCACAGAATAAACTCACTGCTTCTAAATGCCCAAGAGAAAAAAAGAAAAAAAAAGCCTTCATAAAGTTTGTTGTTATAATAGTCCGACGTTCCTAAATACCAAACAAATACCTCCAATATAAAATACAACTAATTCTGAAAAGACAGCCTGAGTTGGAGACTCCCCAACTCCCCAACAGATGTTAAAAACTGGCATCTTATCCTTATTTCAAGTCAATCAAGATTCCAAAAGCAATTACAAGCCAGTCTCCTCCCCACTCTTACTCTCAGTCTTTTCTTATATGTTTTTATTCTCATTTCTGTAGTTTGGGCAAAGGGAAAACAGTTGTGTGCAACTTAAACACATTGCAAGGTAAAAATGAATTTTCTTTAATATCTACTTTTGTAACCTTCTCATGACTATACTTTTTAAAAAGCAAATGAAATCCCACTTAACACATTAAACTTGAAACTCCGAAGCATGAAGTAAAAATGATTTAACTGCAGCTCACATTTCTTGATACCAGCTCAATATACCTTCAGTCATTTAACTATTATAACAAATGTATTTATGAAAGCGCACCTAGCAAAGGTCGTGTCTTTTCATTACTAAAGTATAATACCTAATTACATTAGTGTTTCAAATGCTCTGATTTCCAGAACCCTGTAGGCCCTAGAGTCAAGCTGGATAAATACCTGTGTGATTTCAGCTTGGATTTCCACCCAGAACTAATCAGCAGGTCTTCAGCAATGTGACTTGAACTGGATCTGTTTAATCAAAGCTTTCCATTATAAATCCTCCTTTGCAAGTGAATTTCTGCTAGTAACAAATGTCATGTCACCAAGGAGTCTTCCGACAATCTGAGTCCACTGAGATAAAGGATCAACCTGTAGCAGTAAATGCTCTCAAAGGTGAACAGTGTGGGCAAGACCTATTGCTTCATCAGGTGGGTACAAGCTCAGCTGGTGGCCTGAGTCTCCTGGGCCCTTGACCAACACAACCACTTATTCCAGATAAGACGAACACGCAATGCCAATACACAAGGCAGACACAGCCACCACGTGAAGCTCCAATTCTAAAGACCTGGCACTGGGATCAGTCCCTTCTCTTCCTAGAAATCAGTATACATCTACAGTGGTATCTGCAATGTCAGCTATTAATCCTCTACCAAGTTTAACTCCACCATAACAGATTTTCAAAGAAAGGAGAAAATTTTCATTCCTTACAAGCCAAACCTACCCAGATCAACCTGTATAAAGATATATAAACCATGTAAGACATTCCCACACAAGCCATTCTCACCAGCAATGTTAGAGCCTAACTGCCAGGACTCCTGAAATATTCCCAAATCTCTTTCTTTTTCTCCTAAAATTTTCACCTACTGCTAGAAGCAATCTCAGTAGGTTGCTTCTCTCTGGGAAATTCTGTCCTTAGATGAATCACTTTTGGGAACTTAAAATTCAATTAGGAGGGAGACTCTGGGATGTATTTTGGTGATCCATCCTGGTATCTGTTTGTTAGCAAAGTTCATATAACCTAAAAATTCCTCCTAGTTGATTTAGGCCTATTTCCTCTGCTTCAGTTCATACTAGAGAGAGAGAGAGGACAGACTAATGGACTAAATGGAGATTTAGAAATATTCACTCAGAGCCAAATCTGAGAGTTCTCCGAACTCTTATCAACTTTTCCCTATCGCTTCTCTATTTTTAAAACCCCCTGGCTCTCAGTGTTTTCAACGACAATGTATTAAAATTTTAAAGCATCCCCCGTGGTCTGGAAGTCAGACATACTGAAAGAAAACTAAACTCAGAGCCCTTAGAGGAGTTAAGTTTTCCCAAAGATTAGCTTCTGCTGAACTTAGGGCTTGGGTGGAAAGTTTGGCAGCCCGTGATTTCCTTGTGTTCTTTGGTAGTTTCCCAATTAACAGAGTAAAGATTCTTATGCAGAGGACCTAACAACCTCTGTTTTGATTTTCCCACTCCTAAGTCAAATTGGGGGAGGGGGGACCTACCATACCCTTATTGGTAAGAGCCAAAACTTTGCAATATAATGTCTGAGTACTCACATCATAAGCAAATAATTCTGCATAGGATAAACATAAGCACAGGGAGATGAGAAAGACATGCACTCCTCTATGTAACAGTTAATTTGTCCCTTCCTTCACTTTTTAAAACCCTTTTGTAAAGTTTTCAAATTTGCCATATAAAAAAGTGGAACCCTTTTATAAGACAGCTGCTAGTTCAGTATCTTCTAAGTCAGTATGTATTTATATTTAAAAACATAACCCAACAGGTAAGTTCCACGGGGGTAGCTAAGTGCTAGTTAAAAACACTTCCTTTCAACAGTTTGGAAAAGTTTCATGAGAAGTGAGGTTTTATAATCAGGCAAGAGAAGGAAAAGGGGGTTTAATTTCAGAACTACACATCTCTCTTAAAAAAAGTATGTACTTGCATTCTCACAGTAAAAAGATTAGTTGCCTTCAATGAAGTTTCAGGAAAAAAAAAAACAAAACACACACACCTTCTATTTTCTCTGCACTGAGGAGTAACATCTTCCCACAGTTACGGAAAGCTGCACATTAAGTCCCTTGCTTGCTGCTGCTGCTGCTAAGTTGCTTCAGTCGTGTCCAACTCTGTGTGACCCCATAGACGGCAAGCCACCAGGCTTCCTGTCCCTGGGATTCTCCAGGCAAGAACACTGGAGTGGGTTGCCATTTCCTTCTCCAATGCACGAAAGTGAAAAGTGAAAGCGAAGTCGCTCAGTCGTCTCTAACTCTTAGCGACCCCATGGACTGCAGCCTACCAGGCTCCTCCGTCCATGGGATTTTCTAGGCAGAAGTACTGGAGTGGGGTGCCATTGCCTTCTCCAAAGTCCTTTGCTTAGGGAGTACCAATTCCTAGTTTCAAATCTAATCCACTGTCACCAAGTCAAAACTAAAGAATAAATTCTCACTCCTGCTGCTCTCTTTCATCTATGGCTCTTGCAATTTTATCACTCTCTCAATGAGAGGCACTGAAAAACAATCCATTAATTTAGAAATTCTCCTCAAGGCCTACTTCCATCTCAAGGTTCCCTCGTAGCTAAACAGTTAAGATTCAGCTACTTTATCTGAAAAGAGGCAAAGATGGGGTGGTGGAAGTAACTGTGATGTGTACAGACATCTGGCATGGTAGGAAAGCAGTCTCAGACATTCTTAGCACAAGTTGTGGAACATCTACTGTAACCATTAAACACATCTGTGCGTCACCTTTTACCAAGGATCACACAACGGACAGCACTTACCTGGGCTGACATACCAGGAATGCATCTCATTCTCTCCCCTTAATGTTTTCACAGATCCAACCAGTTACAGACTTCAAAATTAAATTACTTTCAAGCCTACGATGATATTCCATTACAGATTTCAGCAACACTATATATTCAGTATCTTTGTGTTATTCAAAAACTTAGAAGAATCATGGGACCGAGAAAACTTCTAGTCTAAAACTCTCATTTTACAGATGGGCAGCAACAGACAGTGCTTTGCTCAGGGCTTCATAATAGCACATCTGATGCTAGGAATATCATAAATAAAAGCATTACAGTTTTACCTCAATTATCAACTTTGGTTTCCCTTTCTACTTAAAAAAAAAAATTTAAATTGGATAGTATACTTTGGCATCAACACTGAAGATAAGAAAACACCACTTGTTTTTAAAATTCTTTCACAGGCCCCAAATACAATTCATTCTTTTCTTCTCTGTGATTCATAAAAAGTGAGTCAGACTAATTGCTTTCCAAATATTTTCCCTGAAACAAGGATAGCTTTGATTTCAAACACCATTAGTACCAAAAGATTGATCATTAAGACCAAAAAGCTACTCGAATTTGAGACAGATGAGTCCTAGCCTTCTTGTAAGATCATAGACGCTTTCAACTAGAGGACAAAGTAGAAAGAAGAATTTTGAGAAAGGAGAACAGAAAAGTCAGATCAAGCTTGGGAGTGAGAGAGTCAAGGATAAGGAACCACAGCTCTGTGGAGGCTCAGAATTAAACTGATCTCTTGCCTGAAAAGCCTCCCACCTGTGGGAGGGAGGCCCTCCCAGAGAGGCAGCGGTCACAGGGCAATCTCTGGACATTGGAAAACCCACTTTTTCCACATAGCTCACAGGGAGAGGCTTGGTCTGCGAGTCACAAATACCACAGGCACATTATGTTTTACAGAACCTAGACCTCACCCCACTTTCTGACCAAAAAAAAAAAAAATATATATATATATATATATTAATCTTCATCCGAATTTTCTATGCTCACTGTGTTTGGGAGTTTATCCTATTTTCTTCTTGAGCTTTCACAGGCCATTTCTATAACCACAATCCCTCCCTCTGACCAAATCAACCCATGAACTTTCTAAAAATACTTGTAGATTCCCTGCACCCCATGACCTGGAGTCCTTGTATCAACCACAGGAAGCACAATATACAATAAAAACAGAGCAGGACAGAGAAATCTAGGTCTAAACCCTGGCTCTGTCCCTCACAGCTAAGTGGCCTCAGACAAGTCACTTTATTTCTTTAAGCCCCAGTTTTCCCATCTGTAAAGTAACCATAATATCATATCATCTCCTCACCAGGGTTGTTGTGAAAATTATAGATCATACTACAGAAACTCCTTTACCGAGTGATAACCATGCTATGTATTAGACAAATGTTAGTAATTACTTTTATAACTCCAATCTGGCAATTTATTTGACGACAAATGTGTTAGAATCGGGGACACTTTCCTGAGATCCTCCTGAGTCCATGCTGAAATCCATCGCTCCAAGTATTTTCTCAGAAGTTTACCCATCAAGTTCAACTCTGACACCAAACTGCTCACTAAATCTTTTAGAGAGTTTCATTTTTCCAAACTTCTGACTAAAATTCATCACCAGAAAAATGTTCTTGATTCTTTATAAGAATGATTTTCAAACTGGCTTGACCATTATCAAATAGGAAATTTCTAAGACTACAAACTTCTATGCCAAAGTGCCTAGTGATTCTGATTCCTCGGGTTCTAGGGTGAAGCCAGGAAGATGTTCAATAAGGCTGATATGATTCTAATCATCTGTGAAGTTTTAGAACCCCTGATTTGTATGATCCTAGATCTTCTCACTCTGCAGAGAAACATCTGCAAACTATAAATTACCTGTTCAGCTTCTAATTAGCAGCACCTGCTCTGTGAACCACACTCCCTTCCTCTGCTTCCTTCAAGAGACAGTCAGTCTCACCCCTTGGTCCCTCCAAAAACAAACAAAACACACCCAGGACACAGGTAACTCGGCAGGTGCTAAAGCCTCTGGATTTGTGCTGAAAAAGCTGCTATAAACAGCTTCGCTTCTCATTATTAATCTATCTCATGTGGGGATTTCCACAGGCAGAAGGGTTCCCCAAATGCCAAGAGCTGAATTTTCTTGTGGACCGTTGAAACCTAATTATTAAACAGCCCAGTAAGCTCTACCACCAGGCTTTCATACAAGCGGCAGATCACAAAGGCAGTTCTGAATTATGGGCTGTGGAGGAAACCTAAAAAACCTCATTTCTTCACCACTGCTCTCCCACATGCCACAGTATTTGAGCTTCGCTAGCAAATACAAATCTCAGGCAGGGTCCCCTGCCTGAATACAGATAACCGTGTTTAGCACTTCAGGACCTTGATACACACAGTGCACAGGATCAGATCTGCCTGGTTCCTTTCCTCTACCCCAGACGATCTCTCCCTGCAAGCCAGTCTACCTGGACCATCACCAAGACCTCCGTCGGTCTGCCTTCAATGCCAATAGCACGAGCATCAGTCTCTGTTACACAGAGCACATGTGACTGAAAGGGTACCGCGCTAAGTTTCAAAGTGCTTGGTTTTGGACTACTCTTTTAGAAGCAAACACACGGCTCTGCAGGGCAGCCCTCCAGCACCCACCAGGGATCTCCTCTCCACCTGTTAGGAAGAACCACAGACAAGTAGGCACCTGAGGAAGAGCAGCCACAGGACGGAACAAGCCCTAAGCGTTCTCACCTGTCTGAGCCCCTTCGGCATCTTCTTTCTCTTCCCGAGGTGCTGGCAGAGGTTGCGGTCATTTTCTCGGTCTGAGCTGTAGTGGTGCGGGTGGCTGAGTCGGCTCTTCTTGGAGTGAAAGGACAGGCCATTGGTAAGTGCTTCTCGTTTCTTCTTGGTCAGAGGGGTCTGGCGTTTCTCCACGCGTTCCTGAGGCTTAAGTGCTACATCTTTCTGTAGGAAAAAAGAGAGAGAAGGAAAGGGAAGTGGTGGTTACATAGGTAGCTAGCGTCACACCCAAAATAGAGGCTAAATGGGGTTACTAGAAGGGAGCCCAGTAAAGGCAAGAAAGTGAGGTATGAGACTACCTGAAACTAAACCCAATTCTTCTGAATCCCTAATGCCACACATGTATCCTTTCTAATCTTGTTGGGGGGAATGCCGATGGGGAACTCAACAAAGCACAAAGTATCTGTCCATTAGAAGTGGTTTCACTGCTGCCTGGGATAGCAGCTTTCCATTTGATTCTGCTCTGGGTCCAGCACACACTATTCCTCTAGTAGGCTTAATACACTTGCTTCTCAAAATAGTACACCAACTATGTTTCAGAAAAGGAGTACTAAGTGCATGCATGATGCAAAAATATCAGCACAAGACTGAACATACCAGGAGGGCCAGGTGGAGGTGAGACAGAGTGAAAGAAACTCAATTCACAAGATTAAAATATTTTCTTACTTAGTGCATTATATTTTTACCCCAAGTTCCTCTTACCCCGAGTTCCTTAATTCCCATCTCCTTTGCAAAATATGTAACAACCATATCACCAAGATCAACAGTAACTCGTCATTTGTTCCTGGCTGTGGCCAGGGGAGGGGAGAGGGTGGGAAAAGGGTAATGGATTTTCTAGACTAGGGGACAGCACCTGTAGGAACTACAGACAAGTGTTCCAAGTCACAGGACACAGGTGAGCTCTGTGCCTGCAGGCAGGTCAGGGCATCCTGAGATGCTGAAGACCTGGGTTCTGACACGGACATTATTCACTACGAAACTCAGAGTAAGTCCCTGCAACTCTGAGCCCATTTTCCTCATGGGCTGATTGACACCTGTCAAAGTCCTTTAGAACCCTGAGAAATATACACATTAAGCAATAAAATAAAATGATTTGGTATTCATTCATTTGTTCATAAGTGAACATGTTCCTGGGGTTTCCCAGGTGGCTCAGTGGTAAAGAATTTGCCTGCCAATACAGGAGACACAGAAGACTTGGATTCTATCCTTGGGTCAGGAAGATCCCCTGGAGGAGGAAATGGCAACCCACTCCAGTATTCTTGCCTAGGAAATTCCATGGACAGAGGACCTGGTGGGCCACAGTCCACGGGGTTGCAAAGAGTCAGACACGACTGAATGACTAAGCACGCACAGACGGATGTGTTCCTCCTTACACTGAAAATGTTCCTTCCTGGAGCCTCATCTGCACACAATTTCTCGGTTTCTATGATCCTGAACATACATTTAAAAATACAGTAAGACCAAAACAAAAATTCCCCTTCATCCCTTTCTCATTCTCAAAATACCACTCTCTCTTTCCTTCACAGCCAGCATTCTTGGGGGCAGTTATCTCTTCTACATCTTTCCAATATCTCCACACTCCCGAACTAACACACACAGTGCTCCTTGATGTCTTCCCCAGTTTAGCCATGGCCAAATTTGGGGACCTTGGACTTTTAACATCTGCTTTGCCTAGACCTCAAAAGCCCACTCTTCAGTATTACTCCCTTTTCTAGTTGAAGGACACCCCACCTCCCAATGTTGCCAGTTAAAGGAGAACATTTGGTGATGCAAAGCAATGTTCTCAGGGCTCCACTCATTCAACAAATATTTTTTGTGCACCCTTTATATGCCAAGTACAAACTCAGCACTATCCTACAGACGCTGAGAAAACAACTGTGTAGGGCAAAAAGACCCGAACCTCATGGAATTTAGAAATTAGGGGACAAATAATCAAATCACTAATCAAATCACACAAACAGGTAATTGCAAACTAAGCTGTTTTAAAAGAAAGATCACAGGTGCTACAATGGGGGAAGTGGTCTGTCTGGAGGAGGGGTGCCATGGCTCAGGAGATGACTGGCACTTGACCTAGATCTGAAAGTCTGGGCACAGAGAACAGCTTGTGCAAAGGCCCTGAGGCAGCTGGTAGCATGATTCTCTGAAAGAATGAGGTCAGGAACTAAGCATCAGTAACCCCAGTGCTTCACTTACAGAACCTGGCAAATAACAGATGGTCAAATTAATGTTTGCTAAATAAGCAAGACCACTAGCTAATGTATCCAAATCTATAAACTACAACAGTGATTTAAATACTATCTTGACAAGCTGCCTCTGACACAGAGTGAGTGAAGCAAGGCAGGAATGCTGACAGGAACAGAAAACCAAGGAACCTGGATAAGCAGGCACTGGTGGCACACAAAAAGGATCACAGAAAACAGCAGGAAGTCCCAGAGATGGGGAAGGGCGTAATCTTTGGGGCAAGATGGTATCTAACATTGGGACTTCCCTGGTGGCACGGTGGATAAGAATCCATCTGCCAATGCAGGAGACAGGTGTTTGATCCCTGGCTCAGGAAGATTCCACCTGCGGCAGAGCAACTAAGCCCGTGGGCCAAAGCTACTAAAGCTCACAAACCAAGGGCCTGTGCTCTGCAACAAGGGAAGCCCTGCAACAAGAAGCCCGCACACTGGAAGGATGAGTAAGCCCCTGCCTGCCGCAACTAGAGAAAGCCAGTGCAAAGTGACGAAGACCCAGCATAGCCAAAAATAAATAAAATTTCTATAAAAATATCAAAGACAACAATCTTCTAAGGCAAGTGAGTGGTTTCTGGTTTAACTTCCAGCTGCTACCACTGCAGATGGTTTACCCTCTACCATTGGAGAGGCAACTCTCCCAAGACAATAAGAATGTGGTGAGGAGGTGTTCAGGGGACAAGCTGAGATTGAAGTAAGTGCACGAAGCCATTGATCCCAGTCTCAGAGCTTTGCACACAACACCTAACACATGGCAAATATTCAATAAATGTCCACTATGCTGTCCAGGGTCTACTACCACAACCAGCTATGTCAGACATCTGCTCAGTACTTGGCCTCACATTTAGCCAATTTGGGGCTTTCCCAGGTGACGCTAATAGTAAGGAACCTGCCTGCCAATGCAGGAGACATTAGAGACACCGGTTTGATCCCTGAGTTGGGAAGATCCCCTGGAGAAGGAAATGGCAACCCACTCCAGTATTCCTGCCTGGAGAATCCCATGGACAGAGGACCCTGGCAGGCTAAACAGACCATGGGGTCGCAAAGAGTAGGACAGGACTGAAGCAACTTAGCACTCATGTAACCAACTTAGTCAGCTCTCATGAAAAAACGCTCAGTTATAATGGCAACACTAGCAGAAGCAGGCAGGTGAGTCCCACCATGAACTGCTTCTATATAATATGATTAAATTGCACCACTTCTAAAGGTAATACATAAGCTCCCACAGGCTGAAAAAAAATGCCTTTCTCTGTCACACAGTCCACCTACTGCCCTACATCATATGGATGTGGAGTATCGGATTAATAAACAAATGATATTTAATAATGTATCAGCCGTGCTTTTTTTGAAAAAATTATGCCGTTCTCTTTGGAAACAAAATCTTTCTTCATACTGAAGGTGCTCCAAAGTATACTGAAAATTATGTGCAATTCCATACAAATGTGAATTAATATTTATGAGAGTACAGTATAATTTTTTTCTAAATCCATTTTATTTTCATGCAGCATATTAATCAAGGCATTCTCACTGCACCATAGAAATAGCTGCACAGAGCAAATGGACCCCATGCCGTGACATTAGCTTGTAAGAGACCTGCTGAAGTCTTAGCAGCAGCAGTACAATCATCTCAGCTCCAATTAATATTGAAATTTTAAACTATGCAGGCTGTGTGAGGGGGAGAGGGAAAGAAAGAGAGCTTCAAGATGTATACAGAGGTGGTAGCTTAAGAAGTAAAGAAAAAATGAACCGCTTTTTAACTTAATTTTTATTGGAGTATAGTTGCTGTACTGCAGAAGAAATGAAGTCTTTTAAAAGTTTTTATTATGTAAGAGGTTTTAAAAGGTTATCTTTAGAGAGCATCTTTACTGTTTCAAAGATTAAGGTTTATTTATAAGTTACTACACAGACACTTTGGAACAGTTCCTGAAAAGAAACAGGCTGCTATTTATTTATTTCCTCTACAAACCTATCCTGACTCTTTGCTATGTATGAAGTAAAATAATCACTTAACATCTCAATGGCTATCTTGGGGGTGAAATGAAAACAAAAACTGTCCATTTTAATGAGACTCAAAAACAAACAGATTATAAACTACTCACCTTTTAACATTCTAAAGAGTTGAACACATGGTTACATACATGTGTATGTGTGCATACATCCATCCACCAACAAATTATCAGCAACTAATTTAAGTATTCCCTTAAAGAAACTTGGGCAGCCTATAAAGCACTGCTTCAATATAAAAAGACAGATTGTCTGGTGTATAAAATAACTTTTTAGGATCAATGAATGGCAATTTTCAAAGGCCTGTTGAGCCATTAGTCTACCATGGTTCCCAAAGAAAATTAATGTCTATCAGAAATATCTACAGTGGCTTTTTATTTTTTTTTTCCTTAATATCTTTTTTTAAAATAAGATGACTATGCCTCATACTCAGCAAGGGGAAGCATTCAGCAGATTAACAAAGGAGGAGGACAGAAGGATAACCAAAAGATCTGGGGGAAATGCTTTAAGGCATTTATCTGATAATCTCAGAAGACAGAGAAGCCTGGCAGGTTACAAAGGGCCACAAAGAGTCGGACACGACTGATGCACTGAGTGAACACACACAAGAAGAAGCAAGAAAGCCAGCCAGCCAACAACAGAAGGCTAGGCTGTGAGGTAGAAAGATTTACACATACTTGCTGGCAATAGAGGGGGTAAGTGCACAAGCTATGTACAACAGACAGGAAGAGGTTTCGTGAACAGTTGAAATTATGTGATTTTTAGGTCACTGGTGATGGAGGGCAGGGTCACAGCAGTGCATGTGCTGAGAGGCAGGCTCAGAGACCGACTAATAGTGGCAATTTCCTTCGACACCCAGCCTTTCTTCTTGGTGATGGAAAGGTGATCTTGCTCTTGACTTTCCCTTCTCCCAAATTACAACCTTCCACCAAAGGCTTCCTCTGCCACTCTTGAATTTCAAAATGAGATGGTTTGGTGTTGTGCAAACTAAGGGAGAGCGAAAAATTGCAGACAAAACACTGAGCAGGCTGCGGGGCTCCATTTGCTGATTACAGATGAAGCCAGAGGAAACTGAAAATGAGGGCACAATTTGCCTATCGTGCATGAAATAGATCTTAGAAAGAGAGCCTCTCTGATTTTCCCAACCTAAACTGAGGGCTGCCCATCACTTACAAATATGAGTGCTTGTATGTGCCCAAATGTATGTACATGTGTAAGAGGGGTGCAATCTGAGCAGAACCTCTTCAGTTAGTTACTTGATCTTAGGGACTTGCAAAGAAAATAACAGAGAAGCCAGGAGAAAAAGAAAACACGCTTTCTCTGTCACCATCTTATTGGCTGGCTGTGTGCCGTCATTTTAGTCTGTTAAGTCCTTTGTTTATTATGTTGCATTTGTACTTGCTTTTGAATGGTTTTACAAACACTGATTCCATCACTTAAGTGCAAAAAAAAAAAAAAGTTTGCAGTGATAATAAGTGAAAATTAAAGAAACAAGACATAACAGCTCTTTTAAAATTCATCTCTACATGGATATGTTCATACTGGGCCCCCACTTTGGACTTCTGAACAAATGGGACTTACAAACCCACTTTTAGGGCCTAAACTTCTGTAGTAAATAACCAAAGCAGACACTATAGGAATTCACAAAATAATCAATAAAATAATCAATATGGCATTCAAAAAAATAACCTCTCATGTTCATCACTTTTTTTTTGCTTTTATTTTTTAATTAATTTATTTAAATTGGAGGCTAATTACTTTACAATATTGTAGTGGTTCTTGGCATATATTGACATGAATCAGCCATGGGTGTACATGTGTCTCCCTATCCTGAATCCCTCTCCCACCTCCCTCCCCATCCCATTCTTCAGGCTTGTCCCAGTGCATTGGCCCTGAGTGCTCTGTTTCATGCATCAAACCTAGACTGGTCATCTATTTCACATATGGTAATATACACGCTTCAATGCTATTCTCTCAAATCATCCCACCTTCACCTTCTTGCACAGAGTCCAAAAGTCTGTTCTTTATATCTGTGTCTCTTTTGCTGTCTCGCATACAGGGTTATCATTACCATCTTTCTAAATTTCATATATATGCATTAATATACTATATTGGTGCTTTTCTTTCTGATTTACTTCACTCTGTATAATAGGCTCCAGTTTCATCTACCTCATTAGAACTGTTTCAAATGCATTCTTTTTAATAGCTGAGTAATATTTCATTGTGTGTATGTACCACAGCTTTCTTATCCATTCATCTGCTGATGGACATCTAGGTTGCGTCCATGTCCTAGCTATTGTAAACAGTGTGGCAACGAACAATGGGGTACACGTGTCTCTCTCAATTCTGGTTTCCTCTGTGTGTATGCTCAGCAGCAGGACTGCTGGATTGTATGGCAGTTCTATTTCCAGTGCTTTAAGGAAATCTCCACACTGTTCTCCATAGTGGCTGTACTAGTTTGCCTTCCCACCAACAGTGTAAGAGGGTTCCTTTTCCTCCACACCCTTTCTAGCATTTATCGTTTATAGACTTTTTGATAGCAGCCATTTTGACTGGTGTAAGATGGTACCTCATTGTGGTTTGGACTTGCATTTCGCTGATAACAAGTGATGTTGAGCATCTTTTCATGTATTTGTTCAGTTCAGTTCAGTTCAATCGCTCAGTAGTGTCCAACTCTCTGCGACCTCATGAATCTCAGCACGCCAGGCCTCCCTGTCCATCACCAACTCCTGGAGTTCACTCAAACTCGTGTCCATGGAGTCGGTGATGCCATCTAGCCATCTCATCTTCTGTCCTCCACTTCTCCTCCCACCCCTAATCCCTCCCAGCATCTTTTCCAAGGAGTCAACTCGTTGCATGAGGTGGCCAAAGTACTGGAGTTTCAGCTTCAGCATCAGTCCTTCCAATGAACACCCAGGACTGATCTCCTTTAGGATGGACTGGTTGGATCTCCTTGCAGTCCAAGGGACTCGCAAAAGTATTCTCCAACACCACAGTTGAAAAGCATCAATTCTTTGGCACTCAGCTTTCTTCATAGTCCAACTCTTGCATCCATACATGACCACTGGAAAAAAACATAGCCTTGACTAGACGGACCTTTGTTGGCAATGTCTCTGCTTTTTAATATGCTATCTAGGTGGATTCATGTTGACTGATATATAGCAAAACCAATACAATATTGTAAGCTTAAAAAAAAAAAAAAGTAATATGCTATCTAGGTTGGTTGTAACTTTCCTTCCAAGGAGTAAGCGTCTTTTAATTTCATGGCTGCACTCACCATCTGCAGTGATTTTGGAGCCCAGAAAAATAAAGTCTGACACTGTTTCCACTGTTTCCCCATCTATTTCCCATGAAGTGATGGGACCGGATGCCATGATCTTCATTTTCTGAATGTTCAGCTTTAAGCCAACATTTTCACTCTCCACTTTCACTTTCATCAAGAGGCTTTTGAGTTCCTCTTCACTTTGTGCCATAAGGGTGGTGTCATCTGCATATCTGAGGTTATTGATATTTCTCCCGGCAATCTTGATTCCAGCTTGTGCTTCTTCCAGCCCAGCGTTTCTCATGATGTACTCTGCATAGAAGTTAAATAAGCAAGGTGACAATATTCAGACATACTCCTTTTCCTATTTGGAACCATTCTGTCATTCCATGTCCAGTTCTAACTGTTGCTTCCTGACCTGCATATAGGTTTCTCAAGAGGCAGGTCAGGTGGTCTGGTATTGCCATCTCTTTCAGAATTTTCCACAGTTTATTGTGATCCACACAGTCAAAGGCTTTGGCATAATCAATAAAGCAGAAATAGATGTTCTTCTGGAACTCTCTTGCTTTTTCCATGATATAGCAAATGTTGGCAATTTGATCTCTGTGTTTAGCCATCTGTATATCTTCTTTGAAGAAATGTCTGCTTAATTCTGTGGCCCATTTTTTTGATTGGGCCGTTTATTTTTCTGGAATTGAGCTACATGAGCTGCTTGTGTATTTCTGAGATTAATTCTTTGTCACTTGCTTCATCTGCTAGTATTTTCTCCCATTCTGAAGGCTGTCTTTTCACCTTGCTTATAGTTTCTTTCATTGTACAAAAGCTTTTAAGTTTAATTAGGTCCCATTTGTTTATTTTTGCTTTTATTTCCATTCCTTTGGGAGGGTGGGTCATAAAGGATCCTGCTGTGACTTATGTCAGAGTGTTCTGCCTATGTTTTCCTCTAGGAGTTTTATAGTTTCTGGTCTTACATTTAGATCTTTAATCCATTTTGAGTTTATTTTTGTGTATGGTTAGAAAGTCTTCTAGTTTCATTCTTCTAGAGGTGGTTGACCAGTTTCCCCAGCACCACTTGTTAAAGAAATTGTCTTTTCTCTATTGTATATTCTTGTCTCCTTTGTCAAAGATATGGTGTCCATCGGTGCATGGATTTATCTCTGGGCTTTCTATTTTGTCCCATTGATCTATATTTCTGTCTTTGTGCCAGTACCATACTCTCTTGATAACTGTAGCTTTGTAGTATAGTCTGAAGTCAGGCAGGTTGATTCCTCCAGTTCCATTCTTCTTTCTCAAGATTGCTTTGGCTATTCGAGGTTTTTTGTAGTTCCATACAAATTGTGAAATTATTTGTTCTAGTTCTGTGAAAAATACCACTGGTAGCTTGATAGGGATTGCACTGAATCTATAGATTGCGTTGGGTAGTATACTCATTTTCACTGTATTGATTCTTTTGATCCATGAATATGATATACTTCTCCATCTATTTGTGTCATCTTTGATTTCTTTCATCAGTGTTGAATAGTTTTCTATATATAGACCTTTTGTTTCTTTAGGTAGATTTATTCCTAAGTATATGGATAAGTAGGCCTGGTGTGCTGCGATTCATGGGGTTGCAAAGAGTCGAACACAACTAAGCTACTGAACTGAACTGAACTGATTCCTAAATATTTTATTTTATTCGTTGCAATGGTGAATGGAATTGTTTCCTTAATTTCTCTGTTTTCTCATTGTTAGTGTACAGGAATGTAAGGGATTTCTGTGTGTTAATTTTATATCCTGCAACTTTACTATATTCATTTATTAGCTCTAGTAATTTTGTGGTGGTGTCTTTAGGGTTTTCTATGTAGAGGATCATGTCATCTGCAAACAGTGAGAATTTTATGTCTTCTTTCCCAATCTAGATTCCTTTTATTTCTTTTTCTTCTCTGAATGCTGTGGCCAAAACTTCCAAAACTATGTTGAATAGTAGTGGTAATGGTGGGCACCCTTGTTCCTGACTTCAGGGGAAATGCTTTCAGTTTTTCACCATTGAGGATAATGTTTGCTGTGGTTTATCATATATGGCTTTTATTATTTTGAGGTATGTTCCTTCTATGCCTGCTTTCTGGAGGGTTTTTATCATAAACAGATGTTGAATTATGTCAAAGGCTTTCTCTGCATCTATTGAGATAATTATATGGTTTTTATCTTTCAGTTTGTTTGTGTGGTATATCACACTGCTTGATTTGCGAATACTGAAGAATCCTTGCATCCCTGGGATAAAGCTCACTTGGTCATGATGTTTGATTTTTTTAATATGTTGTTGGATTCTGTTTGCTATAATTTTGTTGAAGATTTTTGCATCTAAGTTCATCAATGATATTGGCCTGTAGTTTTCTTTCTTGGTGGCATCTTTGTCTGGTTTTGGTATTAGGGTGATGGTGGCATCACAAAATAAGTTTGGCAGTTTACCTTCCTCTGCAATTTTTTGGAAGAGTTTGAGTAGGATAGGTGTTAGCTATTCTCTAAATTTTTGGTAGAATTCACCTGTGAAGCCGTCTGGTCCTGGGCTTTTGTTTGTTGGAAGATTTTTTATTACAGTTTCAATTTCCGTGCTTGTGATGGGTCTCAAGATTTTCTGTTTCTTCCTGGTTCAGTTTTGGAAGATTATACTTTTCTAAGAATTCATCCATTTCTTCCAAGTTGCCCATTTTATTGTCATATAGTTGCTGATAATAGTCTCTTAAGATCCTTTGTATTTCTGTGTTTTCTGTTGTGATTTCTCCATTTTCATTTCTAATTTTGTTGATTTGATTCTTCTCTCTTTTTTCTCCATGAGTCTGGCTAATGGTTTGTCTATTTATCTTCTCAAAGAACCAGCTTTTAGTTTTGTTGACTTTTGCTATAGTCTCCTTTGTTTCTTTTTCATTTATTTCTGCCCTAACCTTTATGATTTCTTTCCCTCTACTAACCCTGGGGTTCTTCATTTCTTCTTTTTCTAGTTGCTTTAGGTGTAAAGTTAGGTTATTGATTTTTCTCTTGGTTCTTGAGGTAAGCTTGTATTGCTATGAACCTTCCCCTTAGCACTGCTTTTACTGAATCCCATAGGCTTTGGTTTGTCATGTTTTCATTTTCATTTGTTTCTCTGCATATTTTAATTTCTTTTTTGATTTCTTCTGTGATTTGTTGGTTACTCAGAAGTGTGTTGTTTAGCCTCCAAATGTTTATATTTTTAAGTTTTTTTCCCTGTAGTTTACATATAATCTTACCACATTGTGACCAGAAAAGATACTTGAAATGATTTCAATTTTTTTTACTTTACCAAGGCTAGATTTATGGCCCAGGATGTGATCTATCCTGGAGAATGTTCCGTGTGCACTTGAGAAAAAGGTGAAATTCATTGTTTTGGGGTGAAATGTCCTATAGATTTCAATTAGGTCTAAGTGGTCCACTGTATGATTTAAAGTTGGTGCTTCCTTGCTAATTTTCTGTTTGGTTAATCTATCTATAGGTGTGAGTGGGATATTAAAGTCTCCCACTATTATTGTGTTACTGTTAATTTCCCCTTTCATACTTGTTAGCATTTCTCTTACATACTGCAGTGCTATGTTGGGTGCGTATATAATTGTTACATCTTCTTGGATTGATCCTTTGATCATTATGTAGTGTCCTTCTTTGTCTCTTTTCACAGCCTTTATTTCAAAGTCTATTTTATCTGATATGAGTATTGCTACTCCTGCTTTCTTTTGGTCTCATTTGCATGAAATATCTTTTTCCAGCCCTTCCCTTTCAGTCTGTATGTGTCCCTTGTTTTGAGGTGGGTCTCTTGTAGACAGCATATATATTGGGGTCTTGCTTTTGTATCCATTCAGCCAGTCTTTTGTCTTTTCGTTGGGGCATTCAACTCATTTACATTTAAGGTAATTATTGATAAGTATGATCCCGTAAACCACATTTACTTTGTTGTTTTGGGTTTGAGTTTATAAACCTTTTCTGTGTTTCCTATCTAGAGAAGACCCTTTAACATTTCTTGAAGAGCTGGTTTGGTGGTGCTGAATTCTCTCAGCTTTTGCTTGTCTGTAAAGCTGTTGATTTCTCCTTCATATTTGAATGAGATCCTTGCTGGGTATAGAAATCTGGGTTGTAGGTTTTTCTCTTTCATCACTTTAAGTATGTCCTGCCATTCCCTTCTGGCCTGAAGAGTTTCCATTGAACGATCAGCTATTATACTTATGGGGATCCCCTTGGGTGTTATTTGTTGCTTTTCCCTTGCTGCTATTAATATTTGCTCTTTGTGTTTGTTCTTCATTAATTTGATTAATATGTGTCTTGGGGTGTCTTGCCTTGGGTTTATCCTGTTTGGAACTCTCTTGTTCATCTTTAAAAAAAAATCAAAAACATCTACTGTATGCCAGACATTTTACCACCTACTTGAAATATCTAAGAAAGGATCCCACAACTCATGTAAATCAATGAAGTACTACACTAAAGTGGGATAGGCATGAAGCAGGCAAAATGCTTCCTGTTGCTATTTTTCACATTGGATGAAAACTTCAGCCCTGCATTATCACCAAAATAGAAAAACAGATCAATACAATAGAATAGAGTCCAGAAACAGACCTACTGATATATGGACAGTGGGTTTTCAGCAAAAGTGCAAAAACAATTCTGTAGAGAAATAATCTTTTTAACAAATGTCAATGGAACAAGAAGATATCTACGTGCAAACTATATAGATAGATATACATATATCCATATCTCAATCTATTAGAAACATTAACTCAAAATATATCATAAACCCAGTTTAAAACCTAAAACTAAAAAACATCTACAAGAAAACTTGTGTAAACTTCAGTTAGGCAAAGATTTTTCAGATATGTTACCACAAACATAATCAAAAAAAAAAAAAAAAAAAAAGAACGACCTGATAAATTATACCTCATTAAAAATGTAAACTTCTACTCTTCAAAAGACATTGTTAAGAAAATGAAGATACAAGCCACAAGAAAAAAATATTTGCAACATGTGTATCTGATATAAGTTTTGTATCTAGAATACATTCTTTTAAATTCTTGAAACTACATAAAAAGAAAGCAACTCAATTTGTTAAATGGACAAAAGATTTAATACTTAACTAAAGAAGATACATGGGTGGCCAATAAACACATGAAAAGATGCTTAGCAGCAATAATCATTAGAGAAATGTAAATTACATCTACTACCTACATATTAGAATGACTAAAATGAAAAAGAATGACCATACCAACTATGGGCAAGGATGTAGAGGAGCTCATACACTACCGGTAGAAAGTGCAAATGGTACCATCACTTTAAAAAACAGTTTGACTGTTTCTTTAGAAATTCAAAGTATACCTACTGTATGTATCAACTATTCTACTCCAAAGTATTTCCCCAAGGAAATAAAAACACATGCCCACATAGATTTGTACATTGGTGTTCATATCAGCTTTGTTACATCCTAAAACTGGGAAAAACTTAAATATACATCAACAGATGAATGAACTGTGATATAACCATTCAATGCAATATTCAGTTCAGTTCAGTCACTCAGTCGTGTCCAACTCTTTGAGACCGCATGAATCGCAGCATGCCAGGCCTCCCTGTCCATCACCAACTCCCAGAGTTCACCCAATGCAATATTACTCAGCAATAAAAAGGAATAACCTATTTATGTATGCTACAACATGAATAAACCTCAAAACAATTATATTGAATAAAAAAAGAATACATTCTGTATGATTCCACTAACATAAAATTCTAAGAAATGTAAAATAATCAATAGTGACAGAAAACAGACTAGCAGTTCCCATGGAGACACAAGAAAAGATTTTATGGGGACAAGAGGAAACTTCTGGGGTGATGGGCATTTTCCTTGTCTTGACCATGGCGATGGTTTCATGGGTGTATACACATGTCAAAAGTATAAAAATGTTACATTTTTAATTCAGGCAATTTACTAGTGTGTCAATTATACCTCAATAGAGCTCTTTTTTAAAATGTCACAACTGGCTATCATGCATAGCTGACATATCATTATTACTAGATATCATAATTACTAGATTATATTGAGTGTCCATCAGAACTCATCTTTCAGATTCTTGGAACAAAGGGATGGCCATACTTTGGAAGGACTGGCTTTAGACCATGCTGCTGCTGCTAAGTCACTTCAGCCGTGTCTGACTCTTCGCGACCCCATGGACTGCAGCCTACCAGGCTCCTCTGTCCATGGGATTTTCCAGGCAAGAGTACTGGAGTGGGGTGCCATTGCCTTCTCCCATGAAGGTTCCACTGAAAACAACTCGCCTGTGAACCTTGTGAACATGAATGTCTCAGTCAGGCTCAGGAGCAGTGCCCGGTCTGTACATCACTGTCAGTGTCAAGGAGGAGTTCACATTGTGCCTTGTCTTCTTCACTTGTAACAGTCACATCTCAGCTGTTCAGAAGCTAACTTTTAGTCGAGTTTGTCCTATTTTTCTTTCAAATACCTTGGTTACTGTTTGGCCACATCCTCTCTCATGAACACATGAATCAAAGAGCAAAGAAAGAAAACATACATAACTTTTTACCATTTCGAAATGTAAAAAGAAACAAGTACCTTATTAAAATACTATATACGATGCATATGACATAAAGGAATCCAAACGGAGATAAAAAAAGGTTTAAAAAGGGAGAGAGTGCAAGCACAGACAAAATCAGTATATAAAAACACCTGTCAAAGGTGCAGAGCCACTGTTAGAAGTGAGAAGGGGGGAAAAAAAGGACCTCAAAACCAGCCGCTGAGAAGCTTTCCTAAATTCAGTTATGGGATGAGATCACAACTATCAGCTTAAGCGAGATTTTTGCACACTCTGTGAATTGAAAACGTCCCAGCAGTCTCCCATCACCATAGATAATTGAGAGTTGGCTGCTGTTAGACCTTAACATGCTCAAAGCGGCTGAGTCCCTGGCAACCAGATGCTACTGCTTAAAACAGTTTAGGCTCTTAGCCCTGAAGGATTCCTAAAATTGGATTACAGTCCCTCCAGATAATCTGAGAAATACAGCATGACGAAAAGGAAACCTTAAAAAAAAAAAATTAACTCCTCCATAACAGCAGCATTCTGAAAGCTGAGCACAGCATGACTGAGGCAGAAAATCTCATCAGCGAGGGCTTAAGGGCAATGATGTACACAAAGGGCGAGTCCAGAAAGGGGAGGGGAACCCACACAACAGAGGGGAGCATCAGGAAGCCTGAAGAGAAAGTAAGCACCACGCGATTCTCAGGCTTTTTGGAGGGCAAAGAGAGTCTGGTGTGCTGCCTTGAGAGAGGGTTACAGAGCACACAAATTCCTACTGCTTTCTCATGCATTCAAATATAACCCAAGGAGGTCCCACTCACATCTGAGAGGATGTGTACTCCTAATGAGACCACTTTAACTGGTCATTACTCCCTTCTGACTAGGCATTCCATGCAAAACGTGGGAAAGGGTTAGTTAATGCACTTGCTACAGTGCAGCAAGTGTACTTAGTCACCTCAGTCATGGCCAATGCTTTCTGACCCCCATGAACCACAGTTTACCAGGCTCCTCTGTCCATGGGATTCTCCAGGTAAGAATACTGGAGTGGGTTGCCATGCCCTCCTCCAGGGGGTCTTCCCCACCCAGGGATCGAACCCATGTCTCCTGCGTCTCCTGCACTGCAGGTGGATTCTTTACCACTGAGCACCGCGGAAGCCCACTGCAGCAAAATAATCAGTAACTGGTCCTTTGCTGTAACACTCAGGTTTAGCTCCACAGGGAGACTGGTTATAACTTCATAACTCTGAATTCCTAGTGGAGGACACAGAAGGACATGCACAGTGAGCTGTTTTTGAACAAAAGAATTAGAGAGAGGAGGACACTGCTCCCCCACCCTATGAGTCATATCCCTCCTCCGCTCTCACATTTCCACCCAAGAACCTTCAAGCTTATTATTCCCCACCACATCATTGGTAAAGTCACCATTACCCCCTTGTATATTAAGAGGGGGTAAACAGATCCTCAAGAGATATGGTAAGTTACCCCATTAAATACAAGAGAAAACAATAAAGGGCACTGACTGGGAAAATGACAGGTCTTGCCATCATCTTTGTGGCTTGATCTCACGGCCAGATTACCATTTTCTGGGTCTCAATACCTCTCTATTCACAGAAAAATCAGGAGTGGCTGATATTGTCATCCATATATTCAAGTCAAGGACCCTGATGAGCCAGTGACAACCTCTTCATATACGGACATTTGAGCCAGATAAATAATAAGATAGATTTTTATTTTCTTCCCTTAAAATGTTTCCAATTTGTTCTCTTACCCAGGTGCCCACATACTACCACACCTTCATTTTAAATGACCAATGTCTGGCCCCTAAGTGAATCTTTAATTACTTAAGGAGAGAGAGTGAAATGAAATGAACCACAGGGGAAATAAAAAGCAAAATAAGGATTGGGATTCTGAGTTATGGAGGAGTCCTCCATACTTTTCTGCCATGCTAAACCAGTTCTGATCCTCACTCTTTCCTTTAACTTCCCCAGAAGAGAAAAAAGGAAAACAAAATCCTGATGTGATTCAGATCTTACAAAGTGGGGAAAAAAGAGAGGACCACTAATATGTCCTTCTAGCTCGGCTCTTAAGAAATGCAATCCCTATCAAGCTACCAACGGTATTCTTCACAGAGCTAGAACAAATAATTTCACAATTTGTATGGAAATACAAAAAACCTTGAACAGCCAAAGCTATCTTGAGAAAGAAGAATGGAACTGGAGGAATCAACCTGCCTGACTTCAGGCTCTACTACAAAGCCACAGTTATCAAGACAGTATGGTACTGGAACAAAGACAGAAATATTGATCAATGGAACAAAACAGAAAGCCCAGAGATAAATCCACGCACATATGGACACCTTATCTTTGACAAAGGAGGCAAGAATATACAATGGATTAAAGAGAATCTCTTTAACAAGTGGTGCTGGGAAAACTGGTCACCCACTTGTAAAAGAATGAAACTAGAACACTTTCTAACACCTTACACAAAAATAAACTCAAAATGGATTAAAGATCTCAATGTAAGACCAGAAACTATAAAACTCCTAGAGGAGAACATAGGCAAAACACTCTCCGACATACATCACAGCAGGATCCTCTATGACCCACCTCCCAGAATATTGGAAATAAAAGCAAAAATAAACAAATGGGACCTAATTAAAATTAAAAGCTTCTGCACAACAAAGGAAACTATTAGCAAGGTGAAAAGGCAGCCTTCAGAATGGGAGAAAATAATAGCAAATGAAGCAACTGACAAACAACTAATCTCAAAAATATACAAGCAACTCCTACAGCTCAACTCCAGAAAAATAAATGACCCAATTAAAAAATGGGCCAAAGAACTAAATAGACATTTCTCCAAAGAAGACATACAGATGGCTAACAAACACATGAAAAGATGCTCAACATCACTCATTATCAGAGAAATGCAAATCAAAACCACTATGAGGTACCATTTCACACCAGTCAGAATGGCTGCAATCCAAAAGTCTACAAGCAATAAATGCTGGAGAGGGTGTGGAGAAAAGGGAACCCTCTTGCACTGTTGGTGGGAATGCAAACTAGTACAGCCACTATGGAGAACAGTGTGGAGATTCCTTAAAAAACTGGAAATAGAAGTGCCTTATGACCCAGCAATCCCACTGCTGGGCATACACACTGAGGAAACCAGAATTGAAAGAGACACGTGTACCCCAATGTTCATCGCAGCACTGTTTATAATAGCCAGGACATGGAAGCAACCTAGATGCCCATCAACAGATGAATGGATAAGAAAGCTGTGGTACATATACACAATGGAGTATTACTCTGCCATTAAAAAGAATACATTTGAATCAGTTCTAATGAGGTGGATGAAACTGGAACCTATTATACAGAGTGAAGTAAGCCAGAAAGAAAAACACCAATACAGTATACTAACGCATATATATGGAATTTAGAAAGATGGTAACAATAACCCTGTGTACGAGACCGCAAAAGAGACACTGAGGTACAGATCAGTCTTATGGACTCTGTGGGAGAGGGAGAGGGTGGGGAGATTTGGGAGAATGGCATTGAAACATGTATAATATAATGTATGAAACGAGTTGCCAGTCCAGGTTCGATGCACGATACTGGATGCTTGGGGCTGGTGCACTGGGACGACCCAGAGGGAGGGTATGGGGAGGGAGGAGGGAGGAGGGTTCAGGATGGGGAACACAGGTATACCTGTGGCGGATTCATTTCGATATTTGGCAAAACTAATACAATATTGTAAAGTTTAAAAATAAAATAAAATTAAAAAAAAAAAAAAGAAATTAAGCCTCTACTAACAGGCAGTTGAGAACACCTTGATATTTGACTTTAGTTAGGGCTGGCTGTGCTTTCATAGAAACAGGTGGTGCACGGGTATGAGTAACCACTTTTTGGAGAGGCTCACTTAAGAGAACAAAATCTTTCTCTTTCTCTCTCTCTCTCTCTCTCTCTCTCTCTCTCTCTCTCACACACACACACACACACACACACACACACACACACAAGGCCTAATTCTGTCTACTCAGCAAACAAGACACAAGTTCACAAAAGGTAACTTAGTGTTTAGGATTATTCAGTAACAGGAAAAGCAAGCCACTTATGGCAAAATTCACATTACGTAGCCCGAATATAGTTTATACAGCAATATTAGGTAGGGTATATGGATAAAAGACAATCCCTTTATGGCTCAAGTTTTTCAAGTAGTTTAAATAGGTTTTTAGAGAACAGTGAAATAATTAATTCCTTCAGTACTAATTTTATAACTTTCTCCCAACTTCCCAGAAACTGTAGTCAACTTTCCAATGGAAACAAGCAGGCATCCATTCATTTACAGAACAGTGAAAACCAACATACCCATGTATATATACATTAATACCTCCCCACACTCCACAAACAATTGTTATATCCTTTCTCAAACTAATCTTAACTGGCTTGTCAATGGCACAGACCAATCTGTTTCAGTGTCTGAAAACTTAGGGTCCTCCATGAGATAATCTCTTAGGTTGCATCAAACTCTTTGATGTTATTATTATCCTCAGAGGTTATTTAACTCATATAAAACATTCAACCAATGTAGACTTAAGAGTTCACTGATTCAGTAGCACTTTTTCTTCCAGATCATGTTTTCCAGAATTAAATATCTCTATGATATTTCTCTGATATAAAAGCATGTTCTTTTGATTTGAGAACTAGGCATGGTTCTGATTTGATTTGAGAACTAGACATGATTTAATAAAAGGTTAAGACAAATTTATGAATATAAAGCAAGGACTAATTTATGACTTTTCACAACCACTAATATTTGTATAGCAACTGAGAGTTGCGAGTGTACAACAAGCTTACCTTTTAAAATCATCATTTCACTTGATTTCCTAATAACCCAATACAACAGGCACCATCATTTTCATTTTCTAAATGAGGAAATGGAGGTTTGGTATACAAATGACATCCCAAAGTCAGAGAGTCAGCTCTTGTCAACACACTTGAGGTCCCTTGGCTCTAATCCTAGTCTCATTCCCTAACACCAGGTCGTTAGAGCCTTATTTGTTAAGTGTCAGGATTATGACCTTTTGTTTGAAGAAAATTTTAAATTATAGTTTAGTACTGTCTCATTATAAAATCCTTCTTCTCACCTCCATTTCCCCTCCAAAGCATAATTAGGGAAAGGCTATGACCCTTACGTCAAGCATTTGAACTCTTTCTGAAGGATTCAGATCAGCAATACAAATCCAGACTGAAATAAAAGTTTTGTTTTTTATCTAAAACTGACAATTTTCACCATTTCAAGGGTGAAAAGTGGCAAAGAATGACACCCTTCTGACCTTAAAAAAAATAAAAATAAGAAATTACACAAATGCTCCAGACCCTGAACTCCACATGTTCTGCCTATGTGGCTCAATAAATATTAATGGATAATGATAGTGGCTATAAATACCCACAGGCGCAAAAAAAAAAAAAACACACACAAGAAATTCTTGTTTGGCATATATTGCAAATGCTCTATCACTAAAATGAGACACAAACAAAGGTTTCATGACAAGACTTCCGAGTCTGGGAGCTTGTTTACATAGTTCTAGCCTCTGAATGCACTCTCCCTTCCACTGCCTTTCCCATCAATCCCCATCTCCTATTTCAGATTTTAACCAGAAGCATTTTCTTTCCTTTAGCATCATATGAGGGAAAATACAATGAACTACCCTGCAGGCTTTCACAGAACCCAGGAAAGTACTTAAGAGGTACCCATTGACCTGAGAGGCAGTGTCAGTTTGCACAAGCGACCTGGACGCTAAGTTTGAGGCAATTATGTCATGCAAAGATGCCCAAACTTTTACTCAGTTTGTTGAACAAGTCACAGCCTTGTCTCTATACCAAAGCTTCCTATAGATAGTTTTAGTGATGTTTAGATACTTATTGGGTCTATCAGATTTGATAATGGAATCAATCTCCCCCTTTAGAAGCTCTGGGTTAATGGCAAAGTTTATTAAACTGCAGGCAGTCATTCAGAAAAGATCAATAGAGACATGATTACAGAGTAACCAGAGGATTAAACATGAGATTTATCACAAATTAAACTGAATTAAATGTTCTCTGATAGCACTTGAAATGCTGTCGATATGTTTAACTCATAATCTATGCTTTCTGTGTTTACCTAATAGACACAGGGATGTCTGATTTGAGAAAATGATTGCTATATAAAAACATAAGCCACAGAGATTTGCTGAAAGACTCGAGAGTCCCTTCTGAAAATGTTCACCCATTTTTAAGAAGCAGCACTTTAATTTCTCCATAAGAGCCGTCCACAGTTTAACTCAGTAATTTTGAGTTACTCAGTACATAGCCCATTCTTCCCATCCCTAAAGCTCACGCATATAGGTATCCCCCACTTTTCCAAAGTTCACTTTATGCCACTTCACTTTTACAAAAAACCCTACATTTGCATCTGTTTCCCCTAACCAAAAGAAATCCGAAGAGGATTTTTCACTTTTATGGAAAGAGGTGAAAAGCAAAAATAGTATTCAGTGTCTGTTCTGCAAAATGCTGTTAGAGAGGCAGCATTCACCCCAAACAGCAAGGGTGACTCCACCAAGCTCCTTCCCTGGAAACTACACTCTGCATCTCAGCATCTAGTTGCCATACCTTTGAACAGTATCTGTGAACATCTGTGCTTTATATTGATTTATTTTGTGCATCTGTGTCCTAAAGTAGTTGTGTCTTGGCTCTATGCCATTTTGGCTTAAGAAAGATTTCACAGGAACTTTCAGACAGTGGGGGAACCCTGTACACCCTCACAGGCACATATCTCAGAAACTGTGTCTGCAAGTCACATCCTTGAAACCATTTCTCCTCTTTAAAAAATTTCCTTCCCTTCTCTCACACAGAAGCATGTGGTGTGACACTGGGCCTTGGTCCCCTGAGGAAAGGGGGCTGGAAAATGTCATCTAGATGTAGGAAAATCAACCCTTCTACATCCTGGGAGAATTTATTGATACCACCACAAGCTCAACAAATCACATTCATAAAAGTGAAATCCCGTTCACAGGCTATGAAAGGTAACCACTGGCTAAACAAACTGGCGACTGCATACATGCTCGTAATCAGGGGAGGACTCAGTATACATGATGGCTGCTAAGACTGACATCAACACCACAGTGAGAGAGCACAGCTCTGCAGGACCTGAGACAATAAAGGCCGATCCTGCTGTGTGAGCTTGGGAGGGTGTGCGTGCAAGCAGATGGGCTGGCAGGGAAATCAGTCATGGAGCAAACACTGAGCCTGTGGTTTAAACTACACCTTGGATGGCAATGAGTCTGAGGGAGACTTCCCCTTCTCCTGGCCTAGTTGCTGTCACGTTGCTAGTACACCGCACCCACACACGGCGTCGGCCCTGCCCTGAGGAGCTGGGTGGCTTCAGCTGTAATCCAATATGGCAGCTGTTTGGAAAGAGAGGGGAGAGGAGCTGGGGTGGAAACGAGGTGCTGGGGCTGATACCACCCTGCAGTTCTATCATCCCCTCGTCAGCACACTGATTTACACCAGAGCCACCACTTTTCTTCTCAGTAGTTATCCAATATTACAATACCATTTAGTGCTGTGGATAGTCCACAAAATTTCTAGATTCCTCAGGAACCAAGAATGCCATCCTGCCTGCTGAAGAAAGGAACTATGCACCCCACCCTAGAAGCCAGGGCTGCTTTGAAGGACATGAAGCCAAAGCTGCTTACCTCAGACTCTGATTGATAGAGATCCTATGACATCAGTTTCTTACATTATTTTCCACAGTAGAAACTTCATGCTGAGAAAACTACTGCCCCTCACTGCTATCAATACACTGTGTCTTTGCTCAGTCTAGGGCTGATACAAGCAGGCGCTCTGGCAGCACTTAGATCTGGGTTTGAGCCCTGGTGTTGCCACTTTGTGGCTTTGTGACCTTGTGCAAATCTCCAGCCTGTTTAGATCTCCATTTTTACTGCTCCAGGACAGGGATAGAGTTATGAGGCCTAATGAAATCTGTGGGAAGTGCCTCGGATATTTCCTAGCATAAAGTAGATAATAAATGCTAAGTGAGGAATTCCTCTTTCTAGGTAATACAATCATGTTCCTAGTCATTACAAAGGGAAACTGTCAGTCATTATAAAATGCTGTCTTTGGCAATTGAGGACTGATGGTGGGACCTATCTTTATATAGCCTTAAGAATGTGAGTATTGAGTGTCTTTTGGTGTACAGAGTGATAGAGTGTACAGAGTGATATACCTCTTTTAATTACCATAATACCCTGTGCAGCTTCAGTTTTGTTATTTCCATTAAATGGGGGCTAAGTGTCTCAACTAATTTATAAAGTAGCTATTCGAATTAAATAAAGTAATACAGTTTCTGGAACAGACTAGAGTTAGTCATTCTATTACTATGAATTAACTTGACCAGGGTCACACGGCTTGAAGACAACACCAGGATTCAATGCAGAGCTGCGTGACTCTAGAGCTCACGCTACATGCATGGACCTGAATGCAGACGCCTGGGATGTGGTTGGAGTACTGCCCAGGATTTACACTGTGATTCTGAACTCAGTCGTTGCATACTTCTCTATTCTTTTTTTTTTTTTTTAATAAGCACATCACTTGGTCTACTTACCCTGTAAAATAAAAGAAAAAAAAAAATAGTACAATTTGCTCTTTGGAATAATAACACCACATAAATGTTCATCTTTTTTTTCCCTAAAATCTGCCTTCCATAATTTATGACAAGTGCAAAAGTTGCCAGGAAAAGAAAGAAAGAAAAATGGATTTCCCATCACCACATGAAATGGAAAGATGGAAACTTCAAGAAGGTTTGGCATGGGAAGAGAGCAACCCTTTGTACTGATGATACATCCAAAATTAAAAAGACCACCATGTAAACTGCTCCTAGAGATGAGGAAAATAAAGCATGAAAAAGTGTTTGATAACCGATTCCATCATAAATCTCTTTTCAACTGCTTTACCTCTGCTGGTTTTCCAAATGAGACATCTGTCCATTTTCAAAAAGAAAATAAATGCATCCCGGGTAGTTACTAGAGGCACTTCAACATAAAAAGATTATCTACAAGGCTTCCTGCTGGAGCCTAACCTTGAGAGAAATGGGTTTCTTAGACAGTATTAGGGAATCCCTCAATGCGCCATCCAAAATCTTCCTGTGTTAAGACTTAATGGAACAGGGAGAGATGGAACAAAGGAGGGGGGAAGCTCTCCTTCCCAGCTGAGCACTGACACACACAGTACCGTTTGGGAGGCAACTTTATGTGCTCTTAGTAGTAGATTAATGAATGTAATTACCTAGCATTGTGGCTGTGAATGCTGCAAAAACTATAATTTATAGAGTGCTGTAAAGTTCTAATGTGTTTTTATGTCCATAAGCTGCTTAACCATAATCTAATGCATTTGTACAAGAACAGCCTAAGTGGCTCTCAGCTGAACAGTGAACACAAGTGTCTGAACCTCAGCAATTCTCCTCATACGTCTTTATAACCCAACCCCGTGTGGTAAGCATCTGAGGGAAACAGCTGCTGAATTATACAAATAATTCCAGAGACAGTGACAAGGCTCTCTGCCTCTCTCACCATGAGAAGAGTTGCTGGCTGACAAAGAGCTGCGGGCCTTAATTAAATGCTGGAGTGGTTCTGCATACATGTTTGGTGGTTACTTTTTCTTTTACCAACATTCTCAACACCCTCTCCTCCGTTCCATCTACTCTCATCCCTGCCCCCTAGAGCTGAGCAGGGGTAAAAAGGGGGAGGAGAGAAGAGAACAGGGAAAAAAATTACCTTTCTATATGAAAATACCCTACCTGGCTTCCAGCTTAGAAAAGGCTTACCATTTCCAATTTCTCAGCCACTGTATTTTCAAGGAAAAAAATAAAGGAGTACTCCCTTTACTTTCAAGGGAGTAAAGCTCAACAATTCTCTGACGACCAAAGGAAATTATCCTTTGAGACTGCCCTGGTTGGGGGTTTGAAGTATCTCATGTGAGTGGATAGATGACTATGATGATGAAGATAAGGGTGGTGATGATGGTGGGTGGTGGTGGCTGATGCTTTTTTAAAGTTTGCAATGTGTAGAATTACACTCCCTCCAAAGTCCAATGAGAAGGTACCACTGGTAAACCAATTTTCAGATGAAAACACCAAGAGTTGTGATTGGTTAAGTGACAAGGCAGGTATATCAGTTCAGCTTTTCACTCCACAACCTGTACTAGACTCACTAGACAACTTATTTACAACTTTTAACTCAATGTTTTCCTCATCTATAACATAGAGATTGGTACTGTTGTTCAGTCGTGAAGTCACGTCTGGCTCTTTGCCACCCCATGAACTGCAGCACACCGGGCTTCTTCTTCGTCTCCTGGAGTTTGCCCAAATTTATGTTCATTGAATCTGTGATGCTATCTAACCATCTCATCCTCTGTCATCCACTTTTCCTCCTGCCTTCAATCCTTCCTGGCATCAGGGTCTTTTTTAATAAGTGGGCTCTTCACATCATGTGGCCAAAATATTGGAGCTCCAGCTTCAGCATCAGTCCTTCCAATGAATATTCAGGATTCATTTCCTTTAGAATTGACTGGTTTGATTTCTTTGCAGTCCAAGGGACTCTAAAGAGTCTTCTCCAGCACCACAATTTGAAAGCATCAGTTCTTTGGCACAGCCTTCTTTATGGCCCAACTCTCACATGCATACATGAGTACTGGAAAAACATAGATTTGACTATGCAAACCTTTGCTGGCAAAGTGATGTCTTTGGCTTTTAATATGTTGTCTAGGTTGGTCATAGCTTTGCTTCTAAGGAGCAAGCGTCTTTTAATTTCATGGCTGTCGTTACCATCTGCAGTGGTTTTGCAGCCCAAGAAAATAAAATCTGTTACCGCTTCCACTTTTCCCCATCTGTTTGCCATGAAGTGATGGGACCGGATCCCATGATCTTAGTTTTTTGAATGTTGAGTTTCAAGCCAGCTTTTTCACTCTCTTTTTTCACCCTCATCAAGAGGCTCCTTAGTTCTTCTTTACTTTCTGCTACTACACTGGTTATCATCTCTGCCTATCTGAGGTTATTGATATTTCTCCTGGCAATCTTTGATTCCAGCTTGGGATTCATCCAGCTTGGCATTTCACATGATGTACTCTGAATAGAAGTTAAATAAACAGAGTGACAATATAAAGCCTTGTCATACTCCTTTCCCAATTCTGTACCAGCCTGCTTCTATCTGTTGCTTCTTGACCCGCATACAGGTTTCTTAGGAGACTGGTAAGGTGGTCTGATATTTCCACCTTTTTAAGAATTTTCGAGAGTTTGTTGTGATCTACACAGTCAAAGGCTTTTATGTAGTCAATGAAGCAGATGTTTTTCTGGAATCCCCTGCTTTCTCTATGATCCAACAAACGTCGGCAATTTGATCTCTGGTTCCTCTGTCGTTTCTTAACCCATTTTCTACATCTGGAAGTTCTCGATTTACATACTGCTGAAGTCCATTCTGAAGGAGATCAGCCCTGAGATTTCTTTGGAAGGAATGATGCTAAAGCTGAAACTCCAGTACTTTGGCCACCTCATGCGAAGAGCTGACTCATTGGAAAAGACTCTGATACTGGGAGGGATTGGGGGCAGGAGGAGAAGGGGACGACAGAGGATGAGATGGCTGGATGGCATCACTGACTCGATGGACGTGAGTCTGAGTGAACTCTGGGAGTTGGTGATGGACAGGGAGGCCTGGCGTGCTGCGATTCATGGGGTTGCGAAGAGTCGGACACGACTGAGCGACTGAACTGAAGCCTAGCTTGAAGGATTTTTAGCATAACATTACTAGTATGTGAAATGAGTACAACTGTTTGGTAGTTTGAACATTGTTTGGCATTGCCTTTCTTTGGGATTGGAATGAAATCTGACCTTTCCCAGTCCTGGGGCCACTGCTGACTTTTCCAAATTTGCTGATAATATTGAGTGCAACACTTTAACAGCATAATCTTTAAGGATTTTAAATAGCTCAGCTAGAAATCCACCACCTCCACCAGACTCACAGTAATGCCTCCTAAGGCCCACTTGACTTCACACTCCAGGATGTCTGGCTCTAGGTAAGTGACCACACCATCATGGTTATCTGGACCTTTTCTGTACAGTTCTTCTGGTATTCTTGCCACCTCTTCTTAATCTCTTCTGCTTCTGTTACATAGGTCCTTACCATTTCTGTCCTTTATCGTGTCCATACTTGCATGAAATATTCCCTTGATATCTCCAACTTTCTTGAGATCTCTAGTCTTTCCCTTTCTATTGTTTCCCTCTTCTTCTTTGCATTGTTCATTTAAGAAGGCCTTCTTATCTCTCCTTGCTATTCTCTGGAACTCAGCATTGAGTTGGTTATATCTTTCCCTTTCTCCCTTGCTTTTTGCTTCTCTTCTTTTCTTAGCTATTTGTAAGGCCTCTTAAGACAACTACTTTGCCCTCTTGCATTTGTTATTCTTTGAGATGGTTTTGGTTACTGACTCATGCACAGTGTTACAAACTTCTGTCTATAGTTCTTCAGGCACTCTGTCTACCAGATCTAATCCCTGGAATCTATTCACCACTTCCACTGTATAATCATAAGGCATTTGATATAGGTCATACCTAAATGGCCAAATGGTTTCCCCTAGCATGAAAACGCAAAATACAGAGATAACAGTAGTATTTACCTCATAAGACTATTATGGGAGTTAAATGAGTTAATACATATGAAGTTCTTAGAATAGTTTCTGGACCTAAGTGATGCTGAGTCCATGTTAGCCATCATCACAATTACACCTCTACGAACAGGCAGAATATGCATACAAAGCTGGCGTCTGAATAATGCAGGATTTAGGGCCACGTTACTTCTCACCATAAAAAAAAAAAAATTTATAATTTACACTTGGCCTTCCGTATCAGCAGCTCTACATCTGCGGAGTCAACCAACCGAAGGGCAAGCTTCACTGCAGTACTTCCTTTTTATCTTTAAGAATTTTTTATGTGGACCATTTTTCAAGTCTTTATTGAGTCTGTTATTATATTGCTTCTGTTTTATGTTTTAGCTTTTTGGCCCTGAGGCATGTGGGATCTTCGCTCCTGAGCTGGCACTGAAACCCCACTCGCTGTATTAGAAGCTGAAGTCTCAACCAGTGGACCACCAGGGAAGTCCCGGGATTTACCACTGAAAAAATCCAAGTGCACTGGCATAGTTCAAATCTGTGCTGTTCAAGGGGCAACTAACCTGGCAAGGAGATGGGGCAGATGCTATGCGTGCAAGTGTGTGTTTAGTCACTCAGTCATGCCTGACTCTCTGCAACCCTTTGGATTGTAGCCCACCAGGCTCCTCTGTTGCAGGCAAGAATACTGGAGTGAGTTACCATTTTCCTTCAGGGGATCTTCCTGACCCAGGGATCAAAACTTCATCTCCTGTGTCTCCTGCCCTGCAGGCAGATTCTTAACCCGTTGAACCATGAAGGAAGCCCCGGTGTGTGTGTATTGGTGGGAATGCTATAAGGGACACCAAAACGTGCCTGCATCTTCCAAAGGCAGACGTTCCACGAATCAAACATCTCTAACTGTGAGATCCAGACATATATCCTGGAGCCCAGCAGTACCAAATAATGGATAAAGTAGCAGTGTCAAAGTATAACTGGATAAGTCCCACTCTACTTCCCAGGGCCTGGTGTTGAGTGAAGGCTCCCCTAAAGAGGACCTCCCAAAAGGACCTCAGGTGTAAAAGCAAAAAAGAGCCATAGCAACAGGAATTCCCAGTTTCCCCTCCTCTTTTCAGCTGCAGTGCAATATGGTATCAGTGAGTAAATATTTTAGTACACATTAAAAAAAAAACAGCAGCTTCAGGAAAACACAAGGCTAGAAAATCTTCAGAGCTCTTAGTTGAGTATGGGAGCACAATGGCATTACATCAGAGGCCACATGGGGATGAACAGCCAGCTCTAAGACACACACTCAGGGTAAATTAGTATCATGGCTAATAAATAATGGATGCTCTTCCTAGTTAAAAATGTACTGCTCTCCAGCATTCATGGGAGGAGATGTGATTTGGATTCAATTAAAGTTCTATCCTGTCCAAGGGAAGAAAACTCTGCCTCTAAGAGAGCCATGTGGCTGCTTCTTTACTTTCTGTGCCAGATTGATCTCTGGAAGTCTCAGATCCATCACGTTCACAGGGGCTGCGGAGGCTGTAGCTACACATCTATCTCCTCCAAGAGAAAAGTGCAAGAGAAGAAAGCCTGAAAGGAGATAACACAACGGGGAAAGTATTTCCTGCCTCGTAATAACTCAGCTTTGACCCTAGCTGTGAAATCTGATTCCTGTAATTTAACCTGAAAGAAGAGGAGGAAGTAAACAAACCATTTCCTAAAAACACTGCTGCAGTCCTTAAAAAGCTGAAGTGGAACTGGGGACAGTAAGGGTCTGAACATGGCCAGTTCTCTCCATAGGCCTCTCCTCAGTGTCCCCTGATACACATCTCTCCTCCTGTAGTCCTCAAGACTCACTTCCTCCTTAGCAGCCCTAAAATCATTAAAAGAAAATCGCTGGCCCCTCAGCAGTTCCCAAACACTGAGCCGTTCCTCACCTTGCCTGCCACCACCCTTCTACTTCCCTTTCTCACCTCAGTTTCTCTGTGGGAATGGGATCCTAGCTTGTCTCCTCACATTCTTGCCACTCACACCGCCCCCATCATCGATCCTGTCCACTCATCTTGAGCAAGCCCACTTCTACACCTTAGGAGGGCTTCTCAGGTGGCACTAATGGTAAAGAACCCACCTGCCAATGCAAGAGACTTAGGTTCGATCCCCGAGCCAGGAAGATCCCCTGAAGAAAGGCAGGGCAACCTGTTCCAGTATTCTTGCCTAGAAAAGTCCAATGGCAGAAAAGCCTGGTGGGCAGCAGTCCACAGGGCACAAAGGGTCAGACCTGACTAAGTGACTGAGCACTACCTATACCTCAGAACTCCCTGTAAGAAGTCCACGGCTCCCTACTGCTTGCACCAAGCCCTATGTCTTCCTCCATGCCCTGCTATGACTCACTGGTTATGTCTCACCCAAAACTCCCTCTCCATCCATGTGCCATGCGCGTGTGTGTGTGCTAAGTTGCTTCAGTGGTGTCTGTCTCTTTGTGACCCTATGAACTGTAGCCCACCAGGGTCCTCCTGGGATTCCCCAGGCAAGAATACTGGAGAGGGCTGTCATGCCCTCTTCCAGGCCCAAGGATTGAACCCATTTCTTTTTTACATCTCCTGCACTGGTAGCTGGGTTCTTTACAACTAGAGCCACCTGGGAAGCCCCAGTGTGCCATAGGAGATGACATCTCCCTCCCAAGCACCCTTAGCACTTCCTGTCTACACCAGTGGTCTGCAAGACATCCATCAGGATAAACACTACATTAAAATGTCTATTAGTAAATGTTTTTCATCTCATTTTTTAATAATTCCTAATTTTGTGTTTTATGATCTATAAAATACATTGTTCCAGTAGTACATAAAACTTTTAAATTAATGTATATGTATATGTGTATTCCCAGGTTGAGCAGTGATAAAAAAAATCTGCCTGCCAGTACAGGAGACAGAATCAAGAGACAGGGGTTCTATCCCTGGGTTGGGAAGATCCCCTGGAGGAGGAAACAGCAACCTACTCCAGTATTCTTGCCTGGAAAACCCCATGGACAGTGGAGATGGGTGAGCCACATACAGTCCATAGGGTTGCAAAGAGCTGGACACGACTGGGCAGGCACATATACACAAAAACACACGCACACGTATATGTATTTAACAGAGGTGCTTATTCTAAATCTTTTTGCCAGTATGGGCACATAATCAAAAAAGTTTGGAGACTTCTGGTGGAGATTACACAGAAGAAGCAAGCACCTTGATGGCACCCTTTCCTGTACTTCTTTAAACACTCAAAAATAGCACTATGTGATTTATTGATATGGTAACTAGGCACGGTAAATCACAGCTTTCAAACATGTGGAACAGGATGCCCTAAAAAACTAAATCCCAACGTTTGGCAAATAAATCACTAAGCTGCAAGAAATAACCACAGTGAATGATGACAACAAGCCCTTAAATAACATGGGTCTGAACTGTGCAAGCACACTGATATGTGGACGTCTTCCACTAAAAACACACTCAAGTGCCACACAATCCACGGCCACTGGAATATGCGGATGGAGGACTGGGATGTGGAGAGCTGGCCGTGAAGTTACAGGTGCGTGTCCCGCTGTGCGCACGATGGGTGCCCCTAGCCCCTGCTGTTCAAGGGTTAACTGTATAGTCAATAATACCATATGCGTGGGGATTCCTTGTTGGCTCAGATGGTAAAGAATCTACTTGCAATGCAAGAGACCTGGGTTTCATTCCTGGGTGGGGAAGATCTCCAGGAGAAGAGAATGGCTACCAGTATTCTTCCCTGGAGAATCCCATAGACAGAGGAGCCTAGGAGGCTACAGTCCATGGGGTCAATATTCAAAAGTTTCTTTAAAAAAAAAAAAAAGCAGATCTTATAAGTTCTTATAACAATAAAAAAGTTTTGTAACTATGTATGGTGACAGGGGTTAACTAGACTTATTATTATGATCATTTCACAAGGTACACAAATACTATTGTACTTGTGAAGCTAATATAATGTCCTATGTCAATTATACCTCGATTTTGAAAAGAAAAGAATAAAAAAAGAAATAATCACATTTAAAACAAGTGTCAGGGGATCATCTTTTAGTATTAACAATGCAATGAAGACTTCAGAGGGGGTACAAGTCCCCCGCCTTGTTACCTCTAGGTAACAAGTCCCAAGCTAATTAGCCAGCAGCCATCAAACACACCAAGTATTATGTGATCTGGCCCACAGATTTCTTCTAACAAAACATCTGGGATTTGCCTCTTTGAATAGGATGCTGCATTTAAACAGAAAAGCAAGAGAAGATGTGATAATACTTGCTCACCAACACATGTTTTCCCTGGGAGATGAGATAAATCCAACTTCATCCAGTCATGGAAACACCCAAAGTCAGACAGGTCGGTGTGACCTGCCATTTCAGCAGGGAAGCGTGAAGCTACAACAGTCTTATGGATACAGGGTAGACGTTTATTGGAAAGGGGATAAATTCTTATTTCAATGCTTGAAGTAAAAGTTTTATGTAATTCCAGATCAATCAGGTGACTTAAATAGTTATCACCACTGCTTGTTCTAGAATATTAATCTCCTGAGGGAGAGAACTCTTAAACATCACATCAAATCTCTCTCAATATCATATCTGGTCCTTGGTAGTTACTCAATAGAAATGTGTTGTAAAAATACTGAAAAATTAAGCTTAAAATTCAGTATTTTGGATCACAATTCTATTACTTCAGCACTGATCAAGCAAATACTTGGCTGTATCAAAAAGGCAGAGGTCAGCCTATAAGGGAAGTGAAGTGAAGTTGCTCAGTCGTGTCCGACTGTTAGCGACCCCATGGACTGCAGCCTACCAGGCTCCTCCGTCCATGGGATTTTCCAGGCAAGAGTACTAGAGTGGGGTGCCATTGCCTTCTCCAACTAATTCAGTAGTTTATTATGCAATAGCCTATATATACATCCAAAAAAAAAAAAAATCTGAAATCAGAAGTTATCAGTCACTGTGAACACCTAGTTGTGAATAACTGCTCATCGATGTACTCTTAGACGTTACTATGAGAATGCTGAGAATGGGCACAGTGTTCCTCCCTTCCTATATATACAGTGGGGGCACAAAGCCTATAATCACTGAAAAGAGGTCCAATTCCAGAGTTCTAGGGCCCTACAGTCTGTATCGCTGATGGACAGTCACAATGCTTTCTCTGTAAGCTTCAACTGGGCAACCTGTTCTGTGCTTCCTTGTATGATGCTAAAATAAGTCTAACATCTCCAACATAGAGACCTCGCTGGTGGTCCAGTGGTTAAAACTCTGTATGTCTACTGCAGCAGGGCACAAGTTTCATTCCTGGTCGAGGAGCTAAGATCCTGCAAGCCATGAGGCATGGCAAAAAAAAAAGAAAGAAAAATTTTAAGTCTCCAGCGTTTTCTACACAAAAACTGAGGCATCTATCGGGGTATTTGTGTGACACAGAGACCTGTAAGCCATTTCCACCCCACAAGCTCTACACAAAAACAGAACCAGAGCTGGCCATAATAAATATTTTCAGCCCCTTGGAGTTTGTGTTTAATAATCTGATAAGAGCAATCAAAGTCAATTTTTAGCACTAAAAATAATAATCATATTAATGCTAGAAACCTTAGCACTCAGTTTACAATCTAACTGAGACAGGAGCAAGAAACAAATAATTTCTGTTCTGATCCACAGAACAAAAGTGACTGAAGTGGCTATTCTCTTCAGTAAAGTACCAAATGCATACCATTCAGATGTACAGGAGAGGAGTTAATTCTTTATACAGAATGATGCTTCAGACCGAGTGTCAAGATTCTCTCTAGTGCTTGAGAAAGGCTGACCAAGGCTTTCAAATGCATATATTTTCTTGAAATACTGCCAAATTCCTAGACATTCAGTGCAGTAATTTAGAACAGATAGAATAAAAACCTCATCCAGGAATGACTAGGGGAAAGCATGGTGGGGAAGTGGATAAAAAAGCAAAGCATGATCACAATATATTCATAGAAGAATCTAGTAAAAGATGAAGATGAAAAACTGTTCAGGGCAGATTACAGTCAATATAGAGCCACTGAAGGTTTCTAAAGGGAAGCATCTTGCATTCAGAGTAGAGAAGCCGAATGTCCATCCTAGACATCAGATAGACACAAGGCCTGGGCTGACGCCTATCAATCCCACCTTCTTAATCTCTCTGCCATCTGTCCACCTCCCTGTGACTCCATGTCACTACCTGAATTCAGAGCTCCTCGTCTGGACTTTCATTACCAACATCCTAACTGGTACCCACGTCTACAGTCTTTCACGCTGCTGCAGGACTGCCGGTGCTAACACTCAAGTGCAAGTCTACACACGTGCCTCCTTTGCACAAAACCTTCAGTTCATGATCAATTCTAATCTCACATGCCTGGGTCCACAAGGCTTTCAGTGATCCAGGCCCTCGCTTACAGCTTTAATCTCACTTCTTGTCACCATCTCCTAGACCCCCCTCCCCAGTGCACACTTAAAACCGCAGACACACTAAACTACTGGAAGTTCCCCAGATGTGCCAAGAGTCTCTTAACTCAAGTCTTTTTAAAACTGTAATTTCCTCTGCCAGTGATATTACTTCCTCCAAGCTTACTCAACCCTCTCTGCTTGGTTATCTCCTACTTAGCTTTAAGGTCTCCATTATCCTTAACAAAACACTTATTCCTCTTGTATTATCATTTCCATTTTACTTTTCCATCCCTCTACCAGTCTATGCTAGATCTGATGTGCGACCATATCCCTAGCATCTAATAAATCAAATTTTTCCTCAAAGAAATATTTACCCTAGGGATGACTCTACATAGGTAGGTGGTTCCAGCCATTCTCTGACACACTATCCCTGGGAGGCAGGAGGCAAGAAGTTGTGCATGATATTCGAATCTCATCAAGCCATTCTCTTAGGGCAGATACCATTTTTATTTCATGCAACATTTCTAACAAATCAGCACAGGTTTCAAGTTTAAGAAATACATGCCAATTTAGCTTTCAATCTCAACAAAGACTCAGTAAAGGTGGTAATAATAATACTAGCAACTCACATTTACTTCCTGAGCTTTTACCGTCTGAGCTTCCCTGGTGGCTCAGACAGTAAAGCATTTGCCTACAATGCGGGAGACCCGGGTTCAATCCCTGGGTTGGGAAGATCTCCTGGAGAAGGAAATGGCACCCCACTCCAGTATTCTTGCCTGGAAAATCCCATGGATGGAGGAACCTGGTAGGCTACAGTCCATGGGGTTGAAAGAGTCGGACACGGCTGAGCAGCTTCACCTTCTCTTTACCACTGAGCAGATGGTGTACTCATTTACCTAATCCTTACCACAACCCTACATATCAGGAAATCCGCTTCTCCCATCACTGCTGTTGTTGTTTAGTCACTAAGTCATATCCAACGCTTTACAACCCCATGGACTGTAGCCTGAAAGGTTCCTCTGTCCATGATATTTTCCCGGCAAGAATACTGGAGTGGGGTGGCCATTTCCTTCTCCAGGGTATCTTCATCCAGGGATCAAACCCATATTAGCAGGCTGATTCTTTACCACTGAGCCACCAGGGAAGCCCTCTCCCACCATACAGATGAGGAAACTGAGGTTTAGAAATGTTAAAGCAAGTGATTATCAACTCTAGCCATTTAGTGAATCTTCTTGGAAGCTTCAAAAATAAAATTCCTGAACCTCACTCAAAATGAAACCAAATCCCAACCTCTGGGGGCATTTTTACGTGTGCCTAAAATTTTCCAGTTTCTATGCTACAGACAACCTGAACTCAGTCTGATTTCAAAGCCAGACAGATCTGTTAAAGCACCACACTCTTTTAAGCCACTTCTCTGAACTTATAAGTCCTGTAACATTTATCCTTTCTCTTCAAAGTATGATCAGGTGATAGCCTCTTGATTAGTAAAAGGAGAGTCTCTTTAGAATATAGATCATATCAAGTGCCACCCTGAATGTGTAAGCCAACTTCATGATTCTCATCTGAGACAGCAAAGAGGGCTCTTTGCTAATTTAATAGCAATTTTCATAACAGCATCTTCTACAAAACCAGCCATTGTGTGGGGACTGCAATGGACCATAGGATGTTAATCTGTCACATATTAATTTTTTTTAAAAAATAACCTATTTTCTCAGGAGGCACGAGAAGCCCAGAATTTTCACCAGGCTTGACAGGTCAAAAGAAGATAAATGAGTTATATCATTGGGGTGCAGGAGGCTAAAATTTTAAAAACCTATCTTAAAATGATATTTGAGATAATCCAATATCCCAAATGTGCTAAAAACTAAACATAAAAGCATCTTGTTTTCATTTTGGTACTTAGAATAGATTCGGGCTCACATTCAGATATAATATTTGACACTGATATATTAAGAACATACCCAACATGACAAGAAAGGAAGTAGATGGAAGAAAACATTTCAGCAAATCACAGATAAACAGTGAATGGTAGAATGGATTGATTTTCTAACCTTTCCTATTTCTGAAACCTGAGATTCAAACAAAGAAAGTAAGAGCTTATCCACACTTTCCTTAATGTGAAAACAAAAAGAACATCAGAACGGGCATATATGCCTCTGCCAGGCTTTCTGATCTGTTTAGTTCAGGGCCAGCCTCCTGGGTGAGCGAAAGCCCAACCACCTAGTGCCCTGAACTCAGAAGGGCTTAGCACCTGGTTTAATGCGCTGTAGTTTTGTCTTTGAACTTATGTTTGGTAAGTGAAGTTTGAAGGCAGTGGAGCATGTGCACAAGCAGAGGAAATTTATGTAACAGGCATGCCTGCCACTCTTTGCTGCTGTTTGCACATAGATTCCCTATGCCCCAGGAACACAGAACGCAGTAAACGTGAGAGTTTAATAAAACTCAGAAGATGAGGTAAACATGTTACATCCACAATGGAGGGAGAGGAGACACTAACAGCCTGGCAGGTCATAGTTTCCCTTGGAATCAGAATTTGGCTTAAAACATAAAAAGGAGGCAAGGGTGTTAGGAGAACTCTGACCTACAGAGTTCATACACCTTTTGGAGAAAAACATACACAAATGGGAAATCTTACAAGATAGAGAAAACAGTGTCTTACTCAAATCAGAACTAAAAATATATCCAAAAATGAGACAGCACTTAAAAGTCCTTAGAGGGACTTCCCTGGTGGTCCAGTGGTTAAGAACCTGCCTGCAAATGCAGGGGACAGGGGTCCAATTCCTGGTCCAGGAACTAAGATCCCACATGCCATACAGCAAATAAGCCCATGCCCCACAACTACTGAGCCTGAGCTCTAGAACCCATGCTCCAAACAAGAGAAGTCACGCAGTGAGAAGCCTTCACGCAGAGAGAAGCCTTCACACCACGACTAGAGAAAGGCCGCACATAGCAACAAAGACCCAGCGCAATCAAAATAAATAAAATTTTTTGAAAATGTTTAACTGCTTAGTGGTGGGAGGAAGACTAGTAAAGATATAAAAGTGGAAAAGGTTCCTAAATAAGACTCAACAGAGCTTTCACCATCTGCATTATACAGTGCACACAGAAACGCATTGCTGGGGTTTAACAAAAGCTGGGAGAACTCTCTTGCCAGTCTTCTATAATTTCATCTACAGCTGTTCAGAATGTCATTTTCCAGAGTCTTTTATGTAGATAATTCATAGGCAAATTCCTATGTTCCAATAACTCTTGTCCAAGCCTTAGGAGCACACTGCTTCAAACTCATGTATGAGTAGGGGCTGATGCGCTTCATTCAGAAGGAGGGGTTGTCCAGGGGCGTGACTGTTACTCACAAGAAGGACCGAGATGTATTACAGGCATTCGCTGAACCAAAAGCAAATACCTCTTCCAGCACAGTGCACAGGTATAAGGACAGCTCTTCATTTTCCAGCCTAGCAGAGGGGAACACGGGTGCAATGACTCCTAAACGGCCTAATCCCCGTATCACTTATATTCAAAAGTCAGTACGGGTTGTGGAAAGTGCAATCAATGGCCCAGAGGCCTAAGATCAAATTTTAAGTCCTGCTTCATCTATACAAGCCACTTCAAGTACTGGAAATTCAAATTTCGTCATTTATAAAATAGGAAGACAAACCATCACAGCTCCCTCGTAGGTTGTTGTGAGACTGAAATAAGAACGTGTGCACATCATGGTAAAAAGACAAGCATGGAACGAATGTTGCAGGCTCATTATTAAACTCTGGAGAAGTCCTACGTGCTTTGAGGAAGATTTAGCTTCATAATTAGTTTGTATTGCTGCACATAAACGAGTTGGTAGAGGTAATCCAGCCTCGGATAGAAACTTCAATCAAGAACTGACCGCCAGTAGAGAACCATTAGGGAAAGGAGAGGGTGGGATGACTTGAGAGAACAGCACTGAAACATACACATTACCATATGTACAACAGATAAAAACCATGCAGGTTTGATGTATGACTCAGGGCACCCAAAGAGGGGGCTCTGTGGAAACCTGGAGGGAAGGGGTGGGGTAGAATGTGAGAGGGGTGCAGGATGGAGGGGATATGTGCGTGCCTATGGCCGGTTCATACTGATGTGTGGCAAAAAAACCATCACACTGTTGTAAAGTAATTATCCTCCAATTAACATAAATCAATTTTTTAAAAAGGAACTTTAACATTCATTTGTGACACATGCATCATGTGCAACAAGTAGATACATCTGATGTATCTACAGCTTGGGTCAAATGTTATCTCAAAATTGAGCAGCATCTTCTTAGGAAGCAACAAGGTAAAGCCAAATCCTTGCATAAATGAAGGATTCCCAAAGGCAGCAGAAGCCTGTAGTTCAGGGTGTACAAACTTTACACATAAACTGACTTACAAACTTTACACATAAACTGTTTCCTAATGTGTCCATAGCAAGGGAAACTTTAGGGGTGTTTAACCTACAAGAAACTTGAGTTTACTTCTTAATTTTCTTAAGGATGAAAGATTAACTCACCCAGGAACACGGTCTCAGATTACAATCTCCACTAAATCCTGACCCCTTGCCTGCCTGCCTTGGAGACTCCAGCTCAACAATCAGCCCAAGAAGTCAGGATTCTCCTTTAACAGGAGATAAACACTGCCTAACCCCCAGACAACCTCAGATGGCCCAAAACAAAGCAAATGAAAGGATACTGTCAGTCAACACAGCTCCCACTGCTCCTTCATCCTCTTTTTCCTTTCTGGCTGTGTTGGGTCTTAGCTCCGGCAAGTGGGACGGGGTGGAGGCACACAGGCTCTCTAGTTGTGGCATGTGGGCTCAGTAGTCGCAACATGCCGGCTTAGTTACTCCATGGCCTGTGAGATCTTGGTTCCCCAACCACGGATCAAACCCATGTGTCCTGCAGTGAAAGGAGAATTCTTAACTTCTGGATCACCAGGGAAGCCCCTCCTTCATTCTCTTTTAAAGGCAGACCAGAATAGGTCCCAGATAATCTAGCAGTACATGCTGAAGTCTAAACCTGGCTGAAGAACCCTGTTTCCGGGGCGTCGTTATCTTGCTCAAGTCTACTAGAGAACCACTGAGTGACCCATGGGCCCCTCTTCCAGGCTGACAGTAACTCTGCCACCTGAAGCATCCAGCACCTGGAAGAAAAGCCAATGCTCCTGACCCTGGACTGCTAACCCAGGATCTAAACACTCCTGAGATTAGATTAAGGCACTGCTGAGCAAACCACAACCCTAGGCTATACCAGGAAACCTCTGGAAGGATGGAAACAAATCTGCCTATCTTAGTTCTCAATCATAGTTGAAGCCAGATCCTGTGCTCTTATCCTTTCTAACCAGCCTTGTCTTAGCACAAGCATATAACATATTATGACAGCAGGGCTGGAAAAGCCCTGTAAGATATATTTTTGTTGTTCAGTCGCTCAGTAGTGTCCGACTGCAACTCCATGGACTGCCACACACCAGGCTTCCCTGTCCTTCACTATCTCCCAGTTTGCTCAAATTTACATCCACTGAGTTGGTGGCACTATCTACCCATCTCATCCTCTGCTGCTCCATTTCTCCTTTCCCCTTCATTCTTCCCCAGCATCAAGGCTTTTCCAATGAGTTGGCTCTTGGCATCAGGTGCCAAGCTACTGGAGCTTCAACTTCAGCATCAGTCCTTCCAATGAATATTCAGGATTGATTTCCTTACGGATTGACTGGTGTGATCTCCTTGCAGTCCAAGGGACCCTCAAGAGTCTTCTCCAGGACCACAATTTGATACCAGAACCTCATCTCACCGAGGTGTCTCTAACTAAAGCTGCTCTAGCACTTGTTATGTGAAAGGACTTGCTCTACAATTTATTTTCCCAACAAGGATACTGAATTCAAAATTAACAGACTATTAAATGCAAAAAGAATATGATGACCCCTGCTATCCCAGCCACGTGACAAGATCCTTAAATAAACACCTGCAGTGTGTGGCAGGTGGCCTAATAGACCGGTAGTGCCCATTTGCTCCCAGAGCAGGAAAGCACGCTCCAGGGAAAACCATGGGAGGTTTCCTGGAAGAGGCATCTGAGCTGGGCTTTCGCAAGGGTGCGATTTTGAAAGGCAGATAATAAGGAGAACGGAATGAGCACCTATGAGGGAAAGTCAGTAAAAGAGAAGGCTGGATTGTTAAGGGAAGGAAGGAGCTACTTAATCACCAGTCTAAGGAAATTTGGACTTCATATGTCAGGCCACAGGAAGCCACAGAAGGCTTTGAACAGCATGCTGAAGTAAGTAGATGAACAACTATAGCAGGTTTGGGGCAAAGAGAGACTAGAACCACAAGGCCAATTAAGAGGCAGCTGAAACTGTGCAGATGATGCATAATGAGGCCCTGAACAAAGCAGGTAGCAAAAAAGTGAAAAGGGAGAAGTGACAAGGAATAGAAGTACTCAGGAGAGGAGAGAAAAGGGGAGGAAAATAAAATACTGGTCAAAAATTTAACCAGACAGAAACAGAAAATATAGGAGGCATTACTAAAAATCAAGGATGAAAAAGAGCCAAAGATAGGATGTGTGCACTTTATCACAGATACACTGGGATTCTAGAGGAATTTTCAGAGAGAGAGACACAGAGATAGGGAGTTTGGAAGGAAAATTCTGACTGAAAATAAAAATTGGGACGCTAATGACATTTTGATAATTGATGATGGGCATTGATGGGGCCGGGAGATGAGAATAATCAGCAAAACAGAACTCAGGGCACCGTGCACAGCCGGGGGTCTAGAAAAGGAAACGGGAGCAGAAGAGAAACGGCCTCGGCACGAGACACAGATAAAGAACAAGAAAAATGTGATGTCACGGAAGGCACCGAAAGGAAAACATCTCAAGGAGAGGACCATTAACCCCTGTCAAACATTACAGAGACTTTCTATAACAGAGAAGAGGAATGAGAACGGTCCCTGAGCAGGGAGATCAGAAAACCTCAAGTAGATTTCATCCACACTGACATTAATGACCAAGAATGGATGCCACCTGATATTGGGAGACCTCTGTGTTCAAAACACTTTTAAGAAATTCTGTGCAGCACCGAGATTATATCAAAAACCTAAGGGAGACTCGGGGCACACTGGACACAGGTCTGGGCAGCAACCGAAATATGCTGGTAACCATGAGTGCCGAAGACCACTGCATGGCCCAGGTCTGAAGACCATACAAACTAAAGCTGGCTCCCCAGACCCTCCCTACTCCCTTGCTGGTTTCTCTTCCCTAGAAATCACAGCCATCAAGCAAAGCAGTGCAGAGAGTACCACAATCTAAGTATACAATTCCCTTGGGGGGGAAAAAAAAAAAGCCTACCATCCTGAGATATTCCATACATGAGACATAAATCTTTCTGTTCATTCATGTCCGACTGTGAGTAAAAAAATAGTTGAAGGCAGATGTATGAACTTCCTATCCACCCTGCAGGATATTTGTAATGCAGAGAATGAGACTTACATAATGTGTGTACAGAAGAGCAGATGGATCTTCCAATAAGTGAAATACGATCCTACACAGTTTTCCCTCTCCTACCATACTTTTAATTCACTAGTCACCTTGTCTTTTTCTAAGAGTCTCTTTTTGTACTCAACTCCCATCTATTTGGATAGATCATTAGCATCATCACAAATCATGGCTTCAGTGCCAACCCAACCGCATTATGCAATTTACTGTGTGGCACCTGGCATTAAGGCTCCTGTTATCTGATTTTAGGAGTCATTATTTCAAATATTTTAGATAAAGTGTGTTTTCCCTCTCCATGTACAGAATGATAAATGCTTTGCAAATAACTGTGCGCGTCTCCACTTAGTATGTCAGCGGGTAAATGATGCTCCTGCTGCCATGGCCCCTTTCATTATCTAAATCCTGAAGAAACTGTTCTGCAAACAGCATGGCTGCAAGATGACATCTGTGTGTTCATTAATGCATCATTTCCTCTGCACAGAAGCCCTACAACTGAAATTTAATTCTAATCTTTAATTGAACAAAATTGCTTTCAGATGACGAATTAAGGAGAGGGAGCCACACCCTAGCACAGGGCTGAAGCCAGGGAGAGCAGCAGCATTCCTCCTCGGGTAGGGAGGAAACGGCAACCCAAAACTGACTGTGAATCGATTTGCTCTCACTTGGCTGCACTATGGAGGGGGCAGGGGGGAGAAGAGGAAACAATTTGCCTTATTACAGTCATTTCCTAAACAAAGTGAATGTGGGAGTATTTGAATTTAAAATCTCACAGCAACTACCCTACACTGAAACAAAGTAGGGTTACTGGAGACATGGCACCCACTTGACATGCGCTCAACCCTGGTTTTGAAGGCAGGAAGACATATTTGGGTTTAAAAGCTTCATGTCTGGTGGGGCTGGGAACTTATTTTGCTTGGGACGAAGAAGACTCCTGTTTCCACACCACTTCCTGGCGTCAAGAACCACAGTCCAGGTCAGTGGTAGTCAGAGACACAGGCCAGCAGATTGCAAGTCCAAGATACCCACAGTACCAAACACAATGCAGAAGTCAGAAAGCTATATGGTCAGCCCCTCCTCCAGAGTATTACAGTGTTGGTATGATGGTGCTTTTTATGCCTCTGTGGCTTCAATTCAACGCACTCCTGATACCCTAGGCTTCTTAAGTGTGCAGAAGCACGCACACACATTCCCAGCTCTGGGGCAAGGCCACCACACTACTCAATCTAGCTGTGGCTACCACAGCAGACTCCAGAATTAAGTAGAATCCTAATCCAGACTTTTCCTAATGTTTAAAAAATTTATTTAATTCAGGCACAGATGATTTACAATGTTGCACTAATTTCTACTGTACAGTAAAATGATTCTGATTTACACACAGAAATAAATAAATATACATTGTTGTTGAAGTGTGTGCTCAGCCATGTCTAACTCTTTCTGACTCCATGGGCCATAGCCCTCCAGGCTCCTCTATCCATGGAATTCTCCAGTCAAGAACACTGCAGTGGGCTGCCATTTCCTAGTCCAGGGGGATCTTCCTGACCCAGGGATCAAACCCAGGTCTCCAGCATTGAAGGCAGATTCTTCGTCATGTGAGCTACCAGGGAAGCCTGTTTCCCCGAACACAGCAAACCAGCTAAGTCACCAGGAGTCTGAGTAAGTTATCCTGCCATCTTCTGAGACAGGAAAAAGCCAGGAAGGAGAGCAGCCATACTGGCCTCTTATCCTACATCTTGTCCTCAGAATGTGAGGAAACCATACTTCAGTACTGGCAATTCTAGGAGACTCCAAGGAAAGCTTCAGAGGTATTAAGAAATAATCATTTATCTGAATTAACATTCCACTTCAAATGAGGTAATTAATTAGGCAAAAGAAAACAATCCTTAGTACTTTGCTCTGATAATTAACAAACGTTAAATCTGCCATTGGTAATTTACTACACTGAGAACAGAAAATTTCAATTGTTCAACCTCAACCTGCAAGCCTTTTATCTCCTTGCAAGCTTTTTTCAATAATCCTTTATCGGCTGACATTAAGGAAAGTACAAAAGCAGTGGGGCACTGCTCAAGATGCTTACTTAACCTTTATAACCGCAAGATGGTACAGTGTGTGCATTTTTCAAAGTGACAGGCTGCTTTACAGGGAACACCAGCAGACAAGAGAAAGGAGCACCGTGTCTGCCCAAAACAGAGAACAGCACCCTCCCTATTTTCCCAACCACCACGCAGAGCACTCCTGTAATTCTATGTTAATCCCTGCACTAGGAGACAGCCAAAACCCATTTATAGGTCCTTCAAGCACTGCTTTCAGAATATGGGAAAAGCCTGAAGGGGGAGGAAAGCGGTAGCACTACTCCTCAGCCTCCCCTACAAATCAAAGGAAAGGACATATTGAAACCTGCTTTTTTAGTAATTTGAAGCCCTGCATAAAAATCTGCTTAACAGCTTCAGCCTGGGAACCAGCTTTGTTGTTTGTTTTTTGTTTTTTTTTTTTTAAATGAAGCCGCACTGACTATGAGGTAGGTTTTGTTTCAGCTATATTATGAGTCAGTCACCAGAGTTTTGAGCACTAGGCTCAATGCAATGATATATGGGTCTTTGCTTCAATAACATCATGAAATAAAAAAGCTTCTGAAGTTCTTTCAGAGAAAAGGTGGCCTCCAAATAATTAATATCATGGCAAATATCATGTGTCCTAAATATGCTGTTGAATAAAGTAGTTGACCATTGCGAGAAGCAGCACCCCCAGAACCCTCTGAAAGGAGATATCCTATTGAGTTTACCTGAGGGGGGGCAGAATATACAAGCAACATAACACCCTTGTGTTTGCTGTATCTCTTTACAACTAAATCTAAAGCAGGAAATAGTGAGGAGGGAGCAGTGGAGGGAGGAAGAGAGCAGAGACAGCTCTGTAAGGACAAGTGCCTTGGACTTACGGTAAAGTGATTATGGTGCATGGAGAGGGTGGAGGGGGTAAGGAGTAGGAAAAACCACAAGGAATTCCAAGGGTGATTTGAGGGGCACACAGCCGGGAAGGATACACACATAAAGATCCAGCAAGATCCATGCATTTTATTACATGTTAGTTATTCTTCTCTAAAAAAAATAATGGTTCAGAAAACATTTTTAATTATTAATTTAAAACACGGTGCTCCCACCTTACCATTCAGATATCACCCTGATGCACTGGAAAGACCATGAGACTGAGATTCAGAGCAACAGCAGGCTCTGGCCCTCACGAGCTGTCTGTCCTTGGTTAAGTGCCTTTTCCCATCTTTACTCAGGTCATTACACTGAAGGGGGAAAAAAGGAACCTAAAACATGGCTTCCCAGGTGGCTCAGTGGTAAAGAATCTGCCTGCCAGTACAGGAGATGTTAAGAGACACGGGTTCGATCCTTGAGTTGGGAAGATCCCCTGGAGAAGGGCATAGCAACCCACTCCAGTATTCTTGCCTGTTAAATCCCATGGACAGAGGAGCCTGGAGGGCTATAGTCTATGCGGTTGTAAAGAGTCTGATATGACTTAGTGACTAAGCACAACCTGAAACATAGGATCCAGAGTCCCCCACATGGCAGCTGAACCAGCCCTCCGAACTGTTGGCCTGGCAGGAATAATGTTCTGTAAAATAATTTCTGATTCTTAACACTTCTGCAGCCTCTCATAGTCCCTGTTGCTTACACCTGTCCAATTCATTCATTTATGCAATTTGTCTAATCTCAGGAAACTGGTGAATTTTACAGCCCTTGTCTTAGACTCTCAGAGTCATTTCCAGCCCTAAAACTCTATGACTTAAAGTTTAGGTACTCCACTATGATTTTTTTTTCCTTTATACTCGGGTCTTGACTGGGTTAACAGAATAGAGGAATCAAACAGAGTAACATTAGAGCATGTAATTGATGTGAAACTATCCAGTAACAAGTATTCTGCACAACCTAGCTGGCTGACTCCTGGAATCAACTGACTGGTGACAAATTCTTTAGCCGGCTAAGCAGGCATGTTCACATGTTCTTGTTCTCTTAAATCTACAAGGCAGGCATCCACACGAGATTAAGATTTAATGCTTCCATTTGGAAGGATGGAAGCATTAAAAGATAAGGATGGAGGTGACTAGAATCAACAGCGACAAACAGATGAATCTGGGCATAAGAACAAGGACTGGTTACTAACATAGCGTCTCTCAATTTGTCAGCTTGTCTAACATTTCACCAAACTCTCAGGTCAGTTTTCAGGATGCATTAAAAGAAAACCATCCTGCAAAACAGGATACATGGCAGATAAAAAATTTTTGTTTTACCTTAACAATGAACCTTAATATGACCATGACATAAAGCTCTTACATCACTGTCTTTTTACCTCTACTAACTTCTTTATTTCTACTTCTATTTAAAAAATATTTAAATCTAAAGAGATTTCCCACTGAAATATTTCAAAACTCCCTTTCTTTCTTTTGAAAGCACAATATCCTCAATTTTTATCCAGGAGTTAATAGCTCTTGCTTTCATTCTGTAACTGTTGGTAATGGCTGTCTTGACAAGGCTCTCTGCTTCAATGAACACAATATTTGGAATGATGAAAATGCTACAAGCATGAACCCTTCCTATACAATATTTAATAGTCCGGTTCACTTGACAACTGCAATGATTTCCAGAAGTTAAGCAAACTAGAAATAATTAATACCTACTGGATGTCCAGTGCTATACAAAGCACTCTCAGAGTGGGCAGAATTAATCCAAGACTCTGGCCACACAAGGCATATAATAGGTATGAAGACCAAACTCTTCTGACCCCAAAGAGTAAGGGCAGACTCAGTAACTACTCTGTGAACTCCTTTTGATTCAGGGGCTCTTCTCCTGGTATTCACCAGGGGCTTTAATCTAATACCTTCACTTCTCTTCCTCCTTCCCTAGGCTTACAGGGCCTTCTGGCCACCATCCCTTTATTCAGCACCCAGTCAGAGCACCACAGGGGAAGGGAGAAGACAGAAAGTGCAACTCCATCCATTCTATAATCAGCACAAAGAAGCTCAGTGGGGGAGATACCTGAAACTAATGACTGAAACAAGAGTTAGGACTTACCTTGGAGTTAAACAGAAAGTCAGAAAAGACCCTGAAGGTCACTAAGACAACTTCTTCTACAATCAAGGCAAGTCCAGAGGAACTGACCATCTCAGTAGCCAGGATAGGGAAGTTTCAGCTCTGACTTAATTTGAGAAGCAGTGCAAGAACAACAAAGTCTTAGAACTTTTAAGCTCCACACTCATATTTTTTTAATTTTACGAATATTGATAACTATACCCCAAAGAATTGATACCTAGGTGACTGTCCTGACAGTGGCAGCAACAACCAAAGCATCTGCTACCCTGAAATACAAAGATGATATTCTTGACCAACCACATGCAGAACATGCCGCTCTGTGTCTTTTTGTTTGTTCCACAGAATAGATATTAAATTTTCACATCTATCAACACCTGGGCTTCCCTGGTGGCTCAGTGATAAAGAATCTCCCTGCCAATGCAGGAGCCACAGGTTTGATCCCTGAGTCAAGAAGATCCTCTGAAGAAGGAAATGGCAACCCACTCCAGTACTCTTGCCTAGGAAATCCCATGGCAGAGAAGTCTGGTGGACTACAGTCCATGGGGTCACAAAAGAGTCGGACACAACTCAGTGACTAAACCAACATCAATACGCTATGTCTTTGTTTGGTTTCCTCGATGAGAAGGTGGTGGGGAGGAAACCATGGATGGAGAACAGGGCATGGCTCATCAGACCCCATATTTCCGTATAACACCTGTTCTCACGGCACCAAGAAAATGCCCAAACAGCCCACCAGGCCATGCTTAGCCCTGGGCTGGCCCAGAATTCACTCCTGAGCTTGCTGTAGCTGGCAGTTTGATTTCCCCTTAATCAGAGACAAAAAGAATAATTCCTCACTACACTGGTGTTATTTATCACCCAGGGGAAATGTCTTATGAAATGGCAGTCCAAAAGTAGAAATTAAATTCCAGCTATTGAGAAACATCCACTTATATTATTAGTGTAATATAGACTATTTCTATGGCTATCTTAAAAATCAAATCCATTTCAGCTACTACATCTTTCATCTGAGTCTGCTAGGTGAACTCTCATATAATAAACTAATGATGTGTAACTCCAGGACAATAAATAAGCAAAATTTCAAGCGTTCCTCAAGACCCTAGTTTTCACCCTTCTAAGTATTAAGGAAATCAATTACAACCTGCCCTACTATCAGCAAGAAGACAGTGTTCCGTCATTTTGTTGTCTCAAAGGTTTGGCAGGTAGGCCTAACAACAGACCCATGAGGGAGAAGTTAGACAAAAAAGGCAGCTCACTGAGATTCAGCTGCATCAGCAGAGCCCTCATTTGCACAGTATTGTCAAAACAAGCAAATAAAACCTAACATACAGTAATAGCACCTCTTAGGGCTCCTTCCAGAGCTGCCTGCTTTGTTTTAACTCAACATACAAGAGCATGGATTTCATTAGACATTCCAAAGGGGCTGCTCAGTTTGGGGAAGGCTAGGAGAAGCCTTGTCAGCTGATGTCTGAACACACTACTCAGGTCTGACTCTGAAAAAAGCCATGGCTCCAAGTGCCTAGGGCCGAAGGATCCAGGCAAAGAACTGAAGAACTATTACGTACATAGAGCCTCAATGAACTGATTTAATAGGGGGAGAAAAAAATAGCTCATGCATCCCTTCCTCTGACGTGGTCAAAGTCCTAGCTTTTTAAAGGGAAATGGCAATTCCCTGAAGAACAAAATATGTGAATATTCAAATGCTTGTTAGGCCATGTCCACTGTGTATATATGTCCCAATATACCACCAAGAAAAGGCAACAACTACCAAGGGAATCTGTGGCAAAGTCCAGAGCTAGCACTTACACAGCTGACCCAGTTGTATGTTCTATAGAAACATGGATATTGAAATAGTGAGAGGATATATTTAGAGGACACTTCATTGTTCACAAAGCGTTCTCATACATGTTATTTCATTGATATCTCACATGAAGAAGTGTGACACGACTCTATCCAATTGAGAAAACTGATTCTGGCATAAGTTAAACGACTTGTTCAAGGCCATGCAACTAGTTAGTGCACCTAACTCAAGTCTGTAATGAGATAAGGGAGCTGAAGATGAAGGATAATTAAAACTGAAAACCGAAGGCTCTAGAGGTTCTTCCACATACTACAAATAAATAAATAAATAAATAAAGAGTAACCAGAGCAGAAATTAAATCCAGGGAGAGGGACTGCAGGAACAAAGATGACCAGTGAAGGAATGAATACTGAATAATAAGGATATAAGAGATCAGCTAAGAAAACAAGGAAAGAGCACAGGCAATGTATTATTAAAGAGTGCTTCTCAAAGACCAGCTCCCGGGCCCAGACTTGGAGATCTCTTTCCCACTGGTGGGGTCCAGGCTGAGGTAAGAGGTCCCTAGACTGAGCCCTGGACAAGAGAGTCTGGCTTGCCCCACCGTGACTTGGCCTATTCCAGAATCACCCTGTTAAAAGTGTTGGGGCTCACTTTAAAGGGGACATCAAGAAAATGAAGCACACTGAATGGTGAATTATCTAAAAATATGAAGCAATAAAAAATGGCTCAAACAACCCAGGAACTTAGGCAAGAAACAGAGAAAACTGATGTATTCCACCACCGGAAGGATCACAGTGGAGGAGCTACCTACGACCTAACTGTGTCTCAAACAAAGGAAGTAATCATTTTTAAATGAAAGCCATCCACAGTGAAATGAGCCACAAAGGGTCCTCTGGACACTCTATCCCTGAATACCTGAAGCAGAAATTGACTGGCAAAGTTTGTGAGAGTGAAGAAGCAGAGGGTGAGAGCCTGGGGGAGGTCCTCGCAGCAAGAGTCCATGATTCCAACCCCTCAGTTTCCTCTCAATGAAAAACGAAGTCAAAAATTATCTACCTACCTGAAGGTATTTAAGAATGGCTGTTATATAGACAATGACCAACATGTGCAGTCTAGAAAGCTAAGAAACAAAGCAATGTAGATTAATAAAGCAACTCTGATAGAGTTCAATAAGAACTATGGTAAGTGCCTTGACAATGGTCCTGAATTGAGAAAACTGAAATCCTCAACAGGAAAAGCATTAGGTATATACAGGGTTAGTATGAAATGATAAAATTTAGGAAAATCAACACTGTTATTTTTCATACCATCCATCAGATATCAATATAAAATATTATTTAATATGTGTTCCCAATGATACAATAAGAAGGGTACAGAACTTCAGGGCAGGAGGCCAAACTCTAGTCCTGCCTCTTTCACAAAAAGACAACAGAAATCACCTCCCTCTACAGTTTCAAGTTTCATGTCGAAAATTAGTGGGTTGGGTAAATGTATAAGGACCTATCCAATACAATTCCATTTCAATGAAATGGAAAATATTAACTTCACAATACCAAGGTTAGTTTAGTATTAACACTTAGCCTACCCATGAACTTTAAGCAGCTTTATATTTGAAGTTATTTTCGTCTATTTTTGGAAGCTTTATTTTACATAGACTAGGTACATCAGACATGCCATGGGGACTACAAGTAATGTTCCAAACCAAAATTTTCCTTTTTCTCAGCATTCAACTTTAGGGGTAAAGTGATTTGTTCCTAGAGATCTTTTACATTCTCAAAAGAATCATGGACTTGAGAAGCAAAGCATTCATCTAAAAGCCTCTATATTCATAGAACAATAAACTGTAGATATTACCATACCTAATTGTAGGAGTATCAGTACCTTCCTAAAAATTAAACCAAACTCTTTCTCACACACACACACACACACACACACACACACACATATGTTTTCTAAAGGATTACCTTCTAGAAATTAAAAAAATAATAATAATAAAGTCTTACTGATCATTTATGAACTGAAAGACTATGAGGAAAGATAAAGTCACATAACAATCTCAAGAACAAAGAAACACATCATTACTGAATACCCCCAGCACCAACCACAGTGATGATCACACAGTAGTCGCTCAATAAATAATTGCTGAAGGCATCACTCAATCACACTCCAACAGAGAAGTGAGAAAAATCACTGTTAATCTTTCAGAAATGAAATTAAAGTGACACTAAAGATGAATCAACTGGGAGAATACAGTCCTTTGATCACATCTTAATTTTTGCCAGAAACATTAAGAAACGCACAAACACACTTGCAGATAAAACCACCATGGCATTCTAAGAAATTAACATGGAATAAAATCTGGGTAGTATCCTTTACCTTTTATTGAAACAAATAAGAACAATAAGATGTTTTAAGAATTCTGACTAGGCCTTCATCAACAGAACAGAAAGCTCTATAAACAGTTGCATGACTAAGTATCAGAAAGAATACAGAAAAGAAGTAGAATATAGAAAAGCATGAATTTTAGGCTTGAAGACCTGTGTTCAGATTCCAGCTCTATCAATCACTACCTAAATGATCTTAGCAAATTATTTGACCTCTCTAAGCCTCTATTTCCACAGCTACAGAATAAGATAATAGTGTTTAACAGGATGAATTCAGAAAATCAATGGAAGGGACTAAGCACAGTCCCTGGTAGTTACAAAGTGCTTAACAAAGACACAACACAGCTCAGAGACTAAACAGCCACATGACCAAACCACCGCAATTCTGGGCATTTACCACATAGAAACAAAAACCTATGTCCATACAAAATTCGTAAATAACTGTTTTAGGCAGTCTGGAATAGCCCCAAATGGAAAATAAAAATAACTAAAATGCCCTTCATAGTTTAGTTCAGTTCAGTCACTCAGTCGTGTCCCACTCTTCACAACCCCATGGACTGCAGCACACTAGGCTTCCCTGTCCATCACTAACTCTTGGAGCTTGCTCAAATTCATGTCCATCGAATCGGCGATATCATCCAACCATCTCATCCTCTGCTGTCCCCTTCTCCTCCTGCCTTCAATCTTTCCCAGCATCAGGGTCTTTTCAAATGAGTCAGTTCTTTGCATCAGGTGGCCAAAGTATTGGAGTTTCAGATTCAACATCAATTCTTCCAATGAATGAATATTCAGGACTGATTTCCTTTAGTACTGACTGGTTGGATTTCCTTGCAATCCAAGGGACTCTCAAGAGTCTTCTCCAACGCCACATATCAAAAGCATCAATTCTTCGCCGTTCAGCTTTCTTTATAGTCCAACTCTCAAATCCATACGTGACCACTGGAAAAACCAGAGCTTTGACTAGACGGACAATGGTCAGCAAAGTAATGTCTCTGCTTTTTAAGATGCTGTCTAGGTTGGTCATAGCTTTTCTTCCAAGAAGCAAGCATCTTTTAATTTCATGGCTGCAGTCACCATCTGCAGTGATTTTGGAGCCCCCCAAAAATAATGTCTGTCACTGTTTCCATTGTTTCCCCATCTATTTGCCACAAAGTGATGGGACCAGATGCCATTATCTTAGTTTTCTGAATGTTGAGTTTTAAGACAACTTTTTCACTCTCCTCTTTCACTTTCATCAAAAGCCTCTTTAGTTCTTCTTCACTTTCTGCCATAAGGGTGGTGTCATCTGCATATCTGAGGTTATTGATATTTCTCCCGGCAATCTTGATTCCAGCTTGTGCTTCTTCCAGCCCAGCATTTCTCATGATGTACTCTGCATAGAAGTTAAATAAGCAGGGTGACAATATACAGCCTTGATGTACTCCTTTCCCAATTTGGAATCAGTCTGTTGTTCCAGGTCCAATTCTAACTGTTGCTTCCTGACCCGCATACAGATTTATCAAGAGGCAGGTCAGGTGGTCTGGTATTCCCATCTCTTGAAGAATTTTCCACAGTTTGTTGTGATCCACACAGTCAAAGGCTTTGGCGTAGTCAATAAAGTAGAAGTAGATGTTTTTCTGGAACTCTCTTGCTTTTTTGATGATCCAGGGGATGTTGGCAATTTGATCTCTGGTTCCTCTGCCTTTTCTAAATCCAGCTTGAACATCTGCAAGTTCACAGTTCACGTACTGTTGAAGCCTGGCTTGGAGAATTTGGAGCATTACTTTGCTGGCTTGTGAGACGAGTGCAATTGTGCGGCAGTTTGAGCATTCTTTGGCATTGCCTTTCTTAGGGACTGGAATGAAAACTGATCTTTTCCAGTCCTGTGGCCACTGCTGACTTTTCCAAATTTGTTGGCATATTGAGTATGGGCATACTGGCTCTTCATAAGCAAATGATTAAACAAACCAAGGTGCAACCATACGATGGAATACTGCTTAGCAATAAAAAGGAGAGAACTACTGGGGATAGAGTTCAGGGCATTATGCTGAATGAAAAGAAAAACAATCTCAAAAGGTCATACCCTGTATTATTTCACTTAGGTAACATAGATAACATCTTTGAAATAATCAAATTATGGAGATTAAAAGATCTGTAGTTGCCAGGAGATAAGGTGGGGGACGAGGGTCTTATTATGAAGGGGCACGACTAGGGACAGTGTGTGTGATGACAGAGTTCTGTATCTTGCTTGTTACACAAATCTACAAGCATACAAGGACTATAAACACACACTGTGCTAAGGGAAGGTTATGCTAGATCTCTTCTATACTGTCATTGCAATTTCCTTTAATCTGTAATTACTACAAAATTTAAACATGACAAAAAATAAAGAAACAGATTCAAACAACTTGTCAAAGATCACAAAATACATCACCAACAGCTCTTGAATCCTGGCTATCTGGCTTCTGTCTTTTTATATCTACCAAAAACACTGACTCTGATGCCTTCCCTCTCAAAATTACTTAATAAAGTCAATCCTGTTGGAAAGGTGGGGAGGGGAGTCCACTTCAAATACAAACATAAAAGTCGAATAAATTAAGCTAACTCAATTTTGCAGACAATTGAACATCAGTCATACTGGATATATGGTTTATCTAACGCTCCTTCCCTAGAGAGTCTTAAGAAAAAAAGAAGGGAGGGGAGAATGGACTTGTATTTCACAGAGTCCTTTGAAGTGGAAGAAAAATGTAATCCAATAAATATTGCTTTGGAGATGCACATGGAGTAGCGACCGATAATGAGAGGGTTTAGCCAGGGGCACTGTAATTCACATGGCTCTGCTTACAGGTGTTTCCCCAGGTACCTGGGGCTGTTACTGCCCGTGGGAGGGTGCGGGCATCAGGCAGCATGCGGCATCCCCCCACTCCACCCCCTTGTTTAGTTACAAGCCCTTAAAAGAGAACAAACATTTAATTCCCTTGTAAAACAGATGAATGCTTTATAATTTACTAGCAGCTGCTGGCAGCAACACGCTCTGCTCTCATATTCCTATTAAGCAAGCTGTGGCTGATTTATTAAAAGCTCCGATACATCAAAACAAATGACTGAGACATCATTATAGTACTATTTACAACCCCTTAATGGGGTTATGGGTAGGGGCAATGCAGTACAGATTGCAACTGGCTTCTTTTCTATCAGAAGGAACTGCTTCCCTTGAACAGGAGCTACCACCCTCAGGTGAAAAGACCCAACCCTGTAAGGTAAGAAGGGGGCAGGAACTCATGCCTGTGAGGGAATCAAGGCCAACTGTGGCTTACAGCAAACCACTGGACCCAAGACAAGACTCTAACAGTCCTTAAAGGCTTATAGTAGGATGTGGTACAGATGGCTGCTCTCTCAATCCTGTGCCTCATTTTCTCTCTCTACAGAATCAGAAGCTTCCCCCAACTCCTTCCCCATTTCTGTTCTCCAAAATAAATCTAGTAGGAGGAGGCAGTCCTTGGAGGAAACTAGCAAAGAAATTGGGAAGAGGCTCACACGGTACTTGAGTGGGAAGAAGGCAGGAAGAGAGCCGTTTTTCAGACACTAGAGATGAAGGGCTGGGTCAGGGCTTGGCAACGTCAGAGCCCTCTAGATTCCTTTCTCTGTCTTCATCCCTCACCTGTTGGTCACTCCTTGCTCTTGTGCTCAAGTGTCTTTTGCTCAGCTTTCTAACCTTGCCTCCCCTAGCAAAACAGGATCTGAGCAAAGGCCTGATTCTAATCTTTTGCTCCCTTCTATCTAAGTTACTTCACATGTGTCCCCAGTCCTAGTGGCACCAACCACTGAACAACAGCCAATCTGAAGAAGGGAAAAAACTGGGGCTCTAAAGTGTGACAGAAAGAGGAAGGCCAAGTACAGGTGCTTGAGGCACCAGACATGTCCTGGTGCTGAGGCTCAAAGATGTGCCCTGCTTTACTGGCAAAGCAGAGCCAACTAGGTGCTATGCTCTGAACTCAGCACGCTTACAATGAAATGCATCTTTCACCATGACCTGCAAGGAATGATGGAACTTGCTGGAGCCCAACTTTACCACGTGGCTGTGTCAACTCCTCAAAGGCAAGACACTAGGTCTCAATCCCCTCTAGAACCCCAATACTCAGTCTGATACCTCAGAAACTGTCAGTCAAGAATTAAAGAATGAATGAACACACAAATGAACAAACAAATAAACCCTTGACCTATGGGTCTGGTACTGTATGACATCTCTACACAGGACATTCTAGTAAGTCAATTTGAATGATATTTCAAAGCAACCATATAAGAAGGGAGTCAGTATGGGGATAATTAGGGGAAGAGCAAGAAACAAAAGTGACTTAAGTTTCATTGCAAAGTTAAGAACTTGAGCTTTCCACCCAGTCCTGCCTTGACCACCAGCTAACTATATAATGTTGCTCAAATTACTTAGCTTAATTCCATATTGCTCCCTCAACTGTAAAAGAAGAGTTAATAAAGTCTAAGTCAGAAAGCTGCTGTGGAGATTAAATGAAACAATACCTGTAAAGCACTTCGCATAGTACCTGGCACATGGTGAGAGCCCAAACTATGTTGATATAGTATTTATTATCAATATCGTGGATTCTGGGCCCACTGCCAGGTACAAAATTAAGGGGAAAGAAATTGACAAAAGGAAGAAGGTGCAAAGAAAATCCAGTTCCCCAAGTCTCTACAAAGTCACCTTCTAAATTCTGTTTTTTAGAAGTTGCAGCTGACTACAAACCTAATAAAATTCACAGAGTAATGAGCTGCCAAAAAGGCTAATGTGATCATGGCTTCCATTAAGAGAGTTGCATGATCCCGAATAATGACAGAGAGATCAGCCATGTTTTCCCTCTGCACTCTCAGACCACACATGACAGTGGCACTTTGAGAGTAACAGTGTGCCTGTAAGCAAAACATCTGCAGAACATACTGACAAAAGTCACTGACCAAAAAAAAAAATTATGTCCAAACAAACTTGAAAGAAATCATAAAACAGTAGTGAGAAGGGAGGAAAGTGGTTATTGTTCTAAGCAATCATTCTGTCATGTGGCAACAAATACTCAGAAGGATGAAGCTGTGTGCTGTGAGTCTGTTACAAACAGGAATTGCATGTTATTTATTTTGATCTCAAGTGCCCATCCAGAACTGAACCGTCTACAGTTAGTGCCAGAACCACAACCAGGCCCCCTGAACCCCAGCAGCTGTGTCATCTACACCAGAGCTGTCTCTGATCGTCTCGGTAGAAAGTGGAGAAGGTCGCAGTACACAGGAGAACGAACACGGGAGATCTGGACCAACTCGGCTCACCGTCCAGGGTCAGCCCTGGTCCATCTATGTGGTGCTAGTTCACCAACATGGCTAGAGAACTGGACCCTGCCTTCATCTGTGAACCCTCCTTCCTGCTGTGACATCTCTAGGAGAAGCTGAATGTTCATCTTCCTCTTCCAGACTACTTCTGAACCATGTCACTGTGCCACTTATAAACCAAGGAAAACACGCAAGGGAAACAGGCAGGTGGGTACCTGCCCTTCACTCCAAAACTCACGCAAGAGTACCAGTGTGACAGACAACACCCACTTCCCTTTCTTCTTTGCAGATAATACAGCTCTGAGTTTATAAGGGAGGCAATGTGCCCAGGGAATCAAGCAGGAGTGCTCTAAAGCCAATCACGGTTATTTGTCATTCTCCTTACAAGTATTCTCCTTAGTAGTGGGAGTGGGAGACTGATAACGTGACTGAAGTCCAGTCAATGAGATGTATGGGCAAGTCTTTATGCAGGCTTTTGAGGAAAATTTCCTCCCTGTTAAGAAAGGAACACGAACCCAAAAGATTCTTTGGCTGGTGCATCCTTCCTCCTTTCTTTCCAATGTTGTTAAAGACATTGCTCTTGGAACCATGGCTGCCCTCTTAGAACCATGAGGTCACAAGCCTAAAGTGAAATCTAACACGCTGAATGGTAAATGGAAATGAAGCATAACCAGAGCCTGGATCTTTGAGTCTGTGAATCAACCCTGGGACCTCCTGAATTCTCTTTGTCAAGACACTTCATTGCTTGAACATTTCCATTATTTACAACTGAAAGCATCCACTTTTTTGCCTATTCTCACAATCCCAATATATCTATTTCACAGGATGGGCAAAATGAGATTCTAGAGACTTACATAATTTTACAAGACCGAATGAGCCCACATGCACAGAGTATGGTGTTGGGAAGTATGTAACACAATTCAGGGTCAAATGGAAGAGAAGTAGGGGAGCTAAGATTCCCCCATGCTGGGGCTAAGATCTACCCACAAGCCTAAAGCAATTCAAACATTCCAGCATGCTCTAACAAACATGAGATCTGGAGGGCTAAGGTCCCAGGGGTACAGCCTGTGTTCTTGAAAAACCCTGACTGTTTCACTTAGTCAAATATTATGCCTCTGCTTTTTAAATATTTCCATTTAAATGTAGATTTTGACCTTCTCATCAATGAAATATTAATATGAGTATAAAATATATATTACTCATCATCTGAGACAGGGTCTCTTTCCAGTGTCTGTCACGTTTCCTCTCCACTGTCTCGGGAAAACTTTTGAAAACCATGACAGTTGTATCTGTAGAGCTCATCTCTCCCAAATGCCTCAATGAATGACCAAAACTTAGAAGATCACATCCTTCTCAGATGAATTTTGGATTTGTTTGTGTGTGTGTGTGTGCCTGTTTAATTTCTTTCATTCAGTTATCAGTTAAGACTGGTTTCCTTATACCAATAGTCATTTAGGGCTGGGTGGGAAAAATGAAAACTTTCTCAAGCAATCCAATGCAAAGAAAAGGCTAATTTAATTTGAAATATCTCCTTTCCTAAATAAGTAGTTATATTAAGATGAACTGTGGTTTCTATTTCTTTCTAATAGCTGCAGTCTATTAAGTAGAATGGAAGGTTTTCTTTTAATCACAAATTGTTCTACCCATTGTTTTATCATCATCATTATTCAATCAACCAAATGATGACTAGCAAAACAAGCAGAGCAACAGAGATTAGCCAACATGTGAATTTTCCCCTATTTATTTCTTCATGCTCAATAACTAACCACTCTAATATGATACAGAGATAAAATTTAATAAACCACTAGCAAAGCAAAACTCTCTCTAGCATTGACTGATGGGAATAGAAAGGAAGATTGATGGAAGTATAAAAGGAAGATTGTGCTCAAGTGCTGAAAGACCTAGGTTGAGATCTTATACTTTCTTGGTTGTGGGCCTACTTGCAAATTACTCCAATTCTCTGAATCTGCTTCCTCTTATATAAAATGGACACACATGTTCACTCTGCAGTTCTGCAATACTGATTATCATTTAAAGCAAGCCTCAGAAGGCTTCTTCACTGATAAAGGAAACATCTTAGAACTAGCCCCTGTGAAAATCCAAAATACTAACATTCCACCTGTTACTTAAAAACTAGGTCAGCCAACAAACACCACAGTCTGCATCATCATTCACCTTTATTCTTTTATTCATCTACATGACACTCTCATTCAACCATTTACTGCACACCTACTAGGCACCACATCAAGTACTTAGCGTTGGACAATGCAGACATGTTTCCTGCGCTCATGGGATTTATAGTTTCCCCAACAGACTCCTCAATTTTTATTTGTGCACACCTGTTAAGAACTCTGTCCTAGGAACGAGCCCCTAAGCAGTATCTCCCCAAATTCTGACTACTCTCCATTCCAGTATGAATGTCCTCCACTGAGTCCTGAGATCAGGGAAGCCCATTTCTTTTGTTGTTGTTGTTCAGTCATTAAGTCGTGTCCAACTCTTTGCAACCCCATGGACTGCAGCACACCAGACTCCTCTGTCCTCCTCTATCTCCCAAAGTTTGCTCAAATTCACGTCCATTGAGTTGGTGATGCTCTCTAACCATCTCATCCTATGCCACCCCCTTCTCCTTCTGCCTTCAGTCTTTCTCAGCATCAGGAGCTTTTCCAATGAGTCGGTTCTTATCTTTTGTTTGACCCTTAAAGACAGCAGAGGGCCAGTCATTTCCTGCCATTTATCTATTTTCAGTGATGTACTTTTGAGGCAAAACACCAGAATCCAGTCCATTGGACCACAAGCCCAAACACTTAACTTTAGGTTCAGTGACTAAAAGTGTGGTCTCAGTGAAAGCATAGCAAACACACACAAATAGGTAAAATAAGAGCCCAAGTTCAGTCATTTCCGACTCCTTGAGACCCCATGGACTATAGTCCAGCAGGTTCCTCTGTCCATGGAATTCTCCAGGCAAGAATACTGGAGTGGGTTGTCATTTTCCTCCTCCAGGGGATCTTCCCGACCCAGGGACTGAACCTATGTCTCTTGAGTCTCCTGCATTGGCAGGTAGATTCTTTACCACTAGCACCACCTGGTAAGTCCACAATAAGGGCTACTCATTGGTATTACCAATGGTTTAGACTTGGACAGTTTGACCAAACTAAACTACTTTTGAAACTTTTCCTTTGAAATTTCCAACAGCATCATAAGACCACAAAAGGGGGCAAAAAACATCTCACCACCTCATCACAGACTTTTGTGATCAAAAATGAATTATCCATTTAAATAACTCACTTTGTAACGTCAGAATTAGCTATAGAAAACTTTGAATGTTTATAAAAACTAACTCAATCTGAGTTTCTCAAGGAAATTCTTAAAAAAGGATGCTTTGAACAATAACAGGCTCAATGGATGCACAGAGTTCTAAGGTATTTCTGAAGGCAACCAAACTAACTGTGACATGCTCATCTGATTGCATGCTGGTTACAAAACCACCACTTCATTCACTTCTTCACAAGCATGTCTTTAAATCCATTGAATTTCTCTCCAAATTAAACCATAATATTGAGACAATACGATATTTCTAGATAGGTATTCTTAAATATCACCTAAGTTTCTAGACGAGAAGAGCAGACTCATCAGAAAAGACTCTGATGCTGACAAAGATGAAAGGCAGGAGAAGGGGATGACAGGAGATGAGATGGCTGAATAACATCACTGACTCAATGGACATGAGTTTGAGCAAGCTCCAGGAGATGGTGAAGGACAGGGAAGCCTGGCACGCTGTATAGTCCATGGGGTTGCAAAGAGTCGGACACGACTGAGTGACTGAACAACAACAGGTTTCTAGATAATAAATGCTAGATAATGCATTATAGATGAGATATAAATTTTGGAAATGACATGTAAAATTTTTAGGGAATCCATAGCTTTCATGAGTCTAGTTATCATCCAAAAGCTTCTGTCTCACTGTTCTCTATGCTGAATCAGTAATATTAAACTAAGGTATTTAAGGCTTATAGTCACCAACATCATCAGAGAAACTAATATTTATTGAGTGTTTAGTTTGTATAAGGCACTGATATGCTACACACTACAGCAATGTGTTTTATATGCCAAATACATCACTGAATAACCTCAACAACACTTCATGGTATTATTACTACAGTAAATTTACAGATATGAAGCCTGAACATGGTAAGAAATTTACTCAAGGCCATACCATTTTCAAGTGACACAGTCAGTTGTCTGAATAAGGGCAGCCCATTTTTGTTGTCTGAGAAAATTTTCAAACGTACTGACAATATGAAATGAACACATATGCCTATTATTTCAATTCAAAGTTGCTAGTATTTTGTCAAATTTTCTTAATCTACATACTCACTTTAATTTCTCATGGAACCATATGAAAGCAATTTATAGATATAACAATTTCATACTGAAAAATTAAGCAGCTGCTAAGAATAAAGCTATTCTTCTAATACAATGAAAATACCATTATCACACCTAAGACAGTGACACTAAACTCTTAATATGATCTGATACCAGTCTATATTCAAATTTCCACAACTGCCCTTAAGTATCTTTTATAGCAATTATTATTTTCAAGCCAGATCCAGTCAATGTTTATACACTGTATTTGGTTAATATGTCCCTTAGTCTCCTCTAATACAGGATAATGCCCACCAACGCAATATTTTCATGTGATTTTGTTAAAAATAAACCAGACAGACCAGTTATCTTAAGAATGTCCAACATTTTCAATGTGTCTTGATTGTTTCACCATAATGTCAATTAATTTGATTCTCTATCCCCCGTGTTTTCTGGTAAACCTGATTAGATGAAGGTTAAATGTTTTTTGCAAAACTCTTCCTTGGCGATGCTGTGTACTTCCTGTTACATGATATCAGGAGGCTACCCTACCATGAATGATGCTGAGTTTGACCACGGAGTTCAGGTGATGACTACCACTATAGAGAGACACTTTCCCCTTTGGAAAGGATCTGTGAAGTATTCTTCAGGCCGAGAGACCATTCCATTCCCCAATATCCTTTCCCTTAATGGTTTTTCCTTCCATCGATGACCTTTGCCTGAATCAACTATTTCACTATTGTAAGTGCTGATATTCTAATTTTATGTTTTCATCTACATTTTATTTCCTAGTATCCTTCTGTAACCTGGAGATGGAAATGCCAAGCCACTCCAGTATTCTTGGCTGGAGAATTCCATGGATGGAGGAGCCTGGCGGGCTACAGTCCATGGGGTCACAAGAGTCGGACACGACTGAGTGATTAAGCAGACTAGATCCTTCTGTAAAGAACTTTTCCTTACCAATCATAGAAGAACCATGGTTTCTCACTACAAGCAAAGCAAATGCCTAATTCTTTTCCTTTAATTTGTAATTTTCAGAATGAGGACTTTGCATAACAGTCATTTCTAATGATGTCAAGAGTTTCTCTCTTTCTGTCTCTCATTAGTATGAATTCACGGATTTTTATTTACATCCAACTGCAGTCATTCTTTTTGATGTCCAAAGCGTCTGAAATCTGACCAATGGGAAAACCTTTCAAACTGTGGAGTCCAGTGCTCTCAACCACCACACTCATTACAATGAGGAGAGCTCAACAAAACTACATTTACTTGCTTAATGTTAACATCCTGTGGGCTTCACAATGCTTCTCCTAGTAGAGCACTTAAGAAGTGTGCATTTTTATGAAGTACTTCCTCTACAGATATCAGACATTTTGCATTAGTACTAAACAAATGAAACAGCTATCAATAAGCTCAAGGCTTGACGAGAATCTTAATTTTGTTTCAGAGCTTAATCTGAACAAAAGCAACAGACACTAATAACACGTGTAACTTAACTCTGGGGGATGTCTTTGGAACACAAGGGCATTTCTTTACTTTTCCTCAGCAGTCCTCCTTTAGTATCAACCTTACTCACTGACACACACTCAAAGTATATTATAGTGATCAACTAAAAACTAGCAACAATTGGGACTATTTAAATTGGGCAGAGTGGGGGGAAGAGTTACTTGAGTAGCGCTTTCAAAAACACCCAATACTGGACCAACCCAGAAGTTTCAACTCTGTATGTCTGGGGTGGAACCTGAGAACTCGCATTTCTAACAAGTACCTGAGTGATGCTAAAGCTGTTGGTCCAGGGATCACACTCTGGGAAGCACAGGTGTAGACTGATTCCTATTTCTTACTCCCATCTTTCTATCTCCCAATCTTCCCTCTACCTTCATCAAGCTCCTGAGCTCCATACACTTCACTCTCTTGCTACAATTTTCTTCACCAAAAAAAAAAACAAACAAAAAACACACACACACACAACAAATACAAGTTGGTGACTACTAGACCACTAGCAAGCTGATAAGAAATCAACCTGAGACCTTGAAGTGATTCTCCTGGCTTGAGGCCTACTTTTCCTGAGTACTCAACACTCTCATGCTACTTTTTGCCCGCAAATATCTTTACAAAGGAAGAAATTGTTTAATCTGGAAGAAAAGAGGTTAAAAAAAAAAAAAAAAAAAACTTTGGCTTTTCCATAACTCTCAAAATGGGTATAAGCCTCAGATTGATGCCATTTTTTAAAGACAAAACTATAGGGTTGGTCAAAAAGTTAAGTCAGATTTTTCATACCATCTTATGGAAAAACTTGAACCAATTTTTTTAATTTAATTGGAGAATAATTACTTTACAATATTGTGGTGGTATCTGCTGTACATCAACAGGCATCAGCCGCAGGTACACGTGTCCCCCCATCATGAACCCCCTCCACCTCCCTCCCCATCCCATCCCTCTGGGTTGTCCCAGAGCACTGGCTTTGAGTGCCGTGCTTCATGCACTGAACTTGCACTGGTCATCTATTTCACATATGGTAATATACATGGTTCAGTGCTATTCTCTCATATCATCCCACCCTTGCCTTCTCCCACATAGTCCAATAGTCTCTTCTTTACATCTGTCTCTCTTCTGCTGCCTTACTAGGTTCGTGGATCAAAAGAATTTTTTGGCCAACCCACTGGAATCCCAACTAAACCAGCTTTCATTCCTTTATTCCACTTATTGGAAACAGACAAAAAGAAAGTTGTGCTACAGAAGACATTCTGGGGTCTAGTCCTAGTAAACTATTTGATCTCTCATCTATGTCTATAGTCTGAAACTAAAAAGTGATTAGAAAAATTCAACCAACATTTATTTCAACTACTGCTAAGCAGTGCTCAGCACTGCAGACAGAGAGAAGACCAGGTCACAGTCTATAGTGAGTGAGACATAGTCAGAATCAACCACATAATTGTAACACAAATCATGTTCAGAATGATGACCCTGGGGCTCTATACAATGTCCAAGCAGAGATGGGCAGTAAAGATCAGCAACTCACTGACCATGGGATATGCAGATCAGAGTGCTGACTCCAACCCAAAGATTTTCAGCAGGTGAGAGGGTTATGCCCGCTTCAGAATCTCAGGAAGGCCTTTTTCCAACAATTCCTGATTCCAATTCCTCCCAGAGACCCTGCAAACCTATAATAATGCAGCTACAAAAATGTCAGCATTTGCTTCCAGTGGAGACATAAACAGAGATAATGGGACAGATCTGACCAGAGATATCTGTCCCATCCCTGTTATAATTTTATTTGTGGCTAAAAAAAAAAAATTTAATCTGAAGCTCATGTCCCTAACTAAAGCTAGGATTTTAAAAGTTTGCCCCATGTGGGTTTCTGAGACGCCACAGGAAGGGCTAAATAAATGGAACACACGGTTAATGCCTTCTCCAACCCCACTTTACCCACAACAGCTGGGTTTCCGATTTATATTTGGTTATGCTATCCAGTAATATCTTTATTTAAGGAAGGGGTCTACAGCTAAAAGAATTTTACTAATCACTGATATAGTTTAGTCATCAAAAGAGCAGGATTTGAAACTAAGATGATTTCTGAGTAGTTTCATGACTTGGGACAAGTCATATAAAGCTACTGTGTGAAGACTGAGATCAAAGGTTCTGACAGAGCCTTTTTACAGCCTGGGTAAAACTTTTAGCTTCATCACTTGTCAGCTGTGTGACTTGGACAAACGATTGAACCTCTCTGTACCTCATCTGTAAAATGGAGATAATAAAAATGCCTGTGTCAAAAAATCATTTTAAGGACCAAATGAGGTAATGCATAAAGCATCTTGAAGACTGTCTGGCTTAAAAACTGTTCCTGCTCTCACTGCCACTGCCGTATCACCACCACCATCACCCTTTTAGACCTGTTTCTTCATCTGTGAAATGAAAATCATTGGTACATGATCTCTTAAGAATCATCCCAAATTCTGAGCTACAAATTCCTCAAACTTCACATCAACTCCAAGCAGTGGCCCCCACCCCAAGTTCTGTCAAATGCACAACATACCAAAGCTTGATCAGAATATGGGAGCACATATCTATGTTCTCCAGGTGTCACATACCCATGCCCACTTCAACATTTATCCATATCAACATGCTTCATGAAACAAGGCAAACCCTGCCACCAAGAGAGGAAAGCAAAAGAGAAAATCTAGTCCAGGCCCTAGATGCAGATAGATCCTCAGCATAACTAGCGTAAGAGAAGCCACACATCCCATGGAGGTTGGTTTCCAAGTTTCTATTTTATGCCAGATTTAACCAGTCAAAGTTAAATGGAAAACATGTGTAGTATTAATAAAAGGCTCAATGTCGCTTAATTTCTTATGCTAAAGTACAATCAACGATGCCAGAGAGAGCTGAGAGCTTTAAAAATACACCATGTGGTCCCTTAACAAACTTGATGCCTCTTGATGAACACTTCTCGGCTGGTCTCCCTGGTTAATAAGCAAGAACAGGCAGCAAATTGCTACATGCGATAAGCAAGCCCCCATTTCCCTCTCTGACACAAATGGCTCGGCAGTGACTCATGGATCAACCAGGAGGCAGGGAGAGGAGGGGCAGGCAATTGCACACTCCTCTCAGTGGGGCACTTAGGGGGATAATGAAGCAGGAAGCAGCTGGAATCATCTTGGGCCTCCAGAGTAGCATAAAGAGAACAAAAGGTAACTAGGAGAGAGGCATCTAGATTCAAAGCCTGGCCCTACCAAGTTCTAGCTGGATAACCTTGGGCAAATTAACCTCTCTGAGCATCTGCAAAGTAGAGAAAACTGCTCCTCTCTTCAAAGGGTTGCTACACAGAACAAAGGATGAATGACAGATCGAGACAGCCAGCATCACCAATGGCTTCTCAGCTGTCAGGACGATCACACCATCCATGTGCATTATTGTCATGGAATCCTCATAACAACTCTCTGAACCTGGATTATTATCATCCCCATTTTCAGATGAGAAAAAACTGAGCTCTGTAGGTTCTCTTAGCCATCATTCCAGGTCAGGTGCTGACTCCACACTGCTTCTTTTTCATGATGACTCCCTTAACAACCCCAGGCATGGTCAAGGTCTCTTGGGTGCATCTCAAGGAGTTCCATCAGAGCAACCATAACACTCCAAGAGCAGTGAGACCTAACATTCACTGTGCACCTCTCACTGGTTCTCTGGTCTGTTTCCCCCACTATACATGTCCAAAGCAGGAACTGTAGGGATCACCCTTAAACATGTAGTCCACCTTCACTATCAGGCATGTCTGTCAATGCTACTTTCTCACTCTGACCCACCTGCCCTTCCCCTGCTGCGTCTACCAGACCATTCTCTACACCTGCATCTCCGTGTTTTCTCTGTAAATAGGTTCATCGGTACTATTTTTCTAGACTCCATATATATGCATTAATATACGATATTTCTCTCTTTTGGACTTACTTCACTCTCAATACATCTTTGAAACAAGGAGTGAATACTAATATAATTATCATAATTTTTTTTTAAATTTTTTCTAGGAATCCACACATTTAGATGAACTGAAACAGAATTCATGTGTGCAGAGAGTGAATGCAAGTTTCCTGAGCACCTAGGGCAAAGCCCTTTGTCACGGCTCCAAAGGAGCTCAGTCTGATAATTTGCCCTCAATGGGTGTAAACTGCAGTGATTTAACCCCACAAGAATCCACCTCATCCACACAGATTAAATTAAGGGCTTTTAAATGGGGATACAAAAGACGGAGAAAAAAAATCACCACAAAAGGATTATTCACAGATTACCTTTACAATAATTGTCCTTAAATCCAGTTTAGATAATTCAATTTATATAAATTCTTTGGAATGCAGTATCTTTATATTTTGTTCCATGTCCAGGTATCAATTTTCTGTTAATTGAGCCACATCTGATAGTTTCAGAGATGTGGTCAGCCATCCTCCCAGACACGCGAGGCACAGGGCAATGACAGAGATGTCACACTTGCCACCATCCATGAATCTGTAGCATTGTGCTTGCCTTCTCAGCCAGCCGCATATGAATCTGCTTATTTACACAGAAGAAAATGCTACTTTTGACCAAAAGTTTCAAGTTAAAGAAGGGCAAGAGGTTGATACACAAAAATACACAGTTCTTTGAACACAAGTTTGTCCCTTTGACATTTCTTACACACATAACCAGGCTTCTCTGCTGGCTCAGATGGTAAAGAATCTGCCTGCAATGTGGGAGACCTGGGTTCTATCTCTGGGTTGGGAAGATCCCCTGGAGGAGGGCATGGCAACCCACTCCAGTATTCTTCCCTGGAGAATGCCCATGGGCAGAGGTGCCTGGCAGCCTACAGTACATGGGGTCGCAAAGAGTCAAACACAACTAAGCGGCTAGGCACAGCACACACAATTATTTAAGGCCTTCTGATAGTCAACTGAAAAAAACAGGTAAGTGGTGGCTTGTGTTGAACCCTTCCATTAAGTAAGTCAATAAATCACGGCCAGAAGGCAATCTGTTCAAGGACAATGAACTGCTACTGCTCAAATGTGCCCAAACTCTGATACTGTCAAATCTCTTTACCTTCTTTCCAATAATCAGACTGTCACTTGTATGTCTTCACCTCTGGAGTGTTACATACAGCATTCAACACTTTTAAGTGCCCTACATGATTCTAGGAAAAGCATTTGTTAAATCACTAACCTCCCCAAAAAATCAGCAACCAGCACTGAAACTCTGGAACAAAAACATGCACTATTCACCTCAAATCAGTCTTCAGCTTTTCTTAAACTCACTGAAATTACTCTTCTTCTATCACAATCTCTAGCATTTTGCTCTCATCATGTGTATGGGTTAACAGTCATTAAAGAAAACGGCTGCAATATCTATCATGGTTTGCAGGACTCTCAGTACAAATCTTCAACACTGAATAAAAACAGCTCTGAAGAGAGGGACTTACCTAGTGGTCCAGAGGTTAAGAATCTGTCTTGCAATGAATGAAAGGGACATGGGTTAGATCCCCTGGTTGGGGAACCATGCTGCAGGGCAACTAAGCCCATGCATTGCAACAAAGGACCCCACATGATGCAATGAAGACCCCACGTGTCACCAAATTAATTAATTTTTGAAGAAGGAGTTCTGAAAAGATGGGATTTAGCTCTCTAACATTTTCCTCTTGCCAAAAATTCCATCTAAACTTCCATTAACAAGAAAGAGAGGACTCATCTTGTCTAGTGGCCAATATGCCCTGGAGTACTGGGTTAAGAAAAATCATATCAGAGTTCAGAGATCTATTTATGATATTTGCCATGAGCATGAAGAAGGAAAACAGTCACAGACATGCTATAAATTTTCCCATCCTTGCATTATCATATCCTACATCCTAAGCTCCAGATGGGTAAAGGGTATAATTTTAATTCTCTTGTCCTTGTTTCTGACCAATATTGATGACTTCTAAGGCACAGGTGTTCTCTGTAGCTTGTTCTCCTGCCAACTGGCCCCAGAAATTAGTGAGACTGAAAATGGATATAGAGGAAATCATTCGTTAACCTTGGATAAATACCCCAATATTTGGCTAACTCTCAAATTATACAAGATTCCTGGCACTCCAAAAGCAGGAATTGAGAGAACATGCACGACAAGTGAAAATGGAAAGGTAGGGGAAAGATGGACAGAGCAGAGAGAAAAATGGAGAAAAGATAGGGATGGAAAAAATAATAAACAGGGGAGAGAAAAGGGAAGTGAGAATATAATTTATGAGAACTTGGAAAAGGAAATATAAGGAAACCAAGAGTTAAACTGGTTTTGCTTTATTTGGTTGCAGCAGTTGCTTGCTTCAGGCCCAGGCTCAATAGGAAATTTTACGGGATTCTCCGGGATCTGGCACTTCCTGGCTCCTTTTAGGAGCCCGGCAGCGGTAATGTTAAGTGCTTAGCATTATCACAGAGCTTTCTAAAGTAGCTTGTGTTTGAAGTCTGCATCAAGGCTGGGTTTGAGTTTTTGGCTTTGCATGCTAGCTGCTACACATAAGGCCGGGATTATGCTGGCGGGAGCAGAGGAACACACAGAGAATCCAACACGCCAGAGCAAGTAGAGTTTATCAGATTAAAGTCATAAAGCAGCAATTCCTCCTGTGTATTATTTCACAGAGCTGGGATCAAGTGATTCAACAACATTCATTCTGTTGACAGTGAAGGAGAGAGCCTAGGTCTTTCCTAAACCTCCCTCCTGCTTCGTGAAGCCTTGGCTCAGAAAGCTTTGGAGACATGGCCTGACTGCTCCTTTATTCAGGTGAGGAAGGGAGACTAGGGAACTCTGCCTAACCAGGTTCTCAAACTGGAGTGTACAGAAGGAGACTGGCTAGACCCCAAACAAAGCAACTTCATTTTTAAATAATTTAAATTCGAAGACTAAAGGCCCTTCATTTCATACACCTGGATGAAGAATCTATTGGCTGTTTTCCTAAGTCCAGAGAAAATGACATACAATGGGATAAGCCTGATCAACCCAAGAAGAAGCGTGAAGTAGGGGAATGATACAGTATAATGAGGGGAGAATTTGTTTAACAGTGAAAAGAAGGCAGAGCAGCAGGTAAAAGCAAGCATAAAGGATTCACTAGAGGGACTTCTCTGGTAGTCCAATGGCTAAAGCCTCTGTGCTCCCAATGCAGGGGGCCTGGGTTTGATGCTTGGTCAGGGAATTAGATCCCACATGCTACAACTAAGACCCCAGCACAGCCAAATAAATAATTTTTTTTTTTTTTTAAATGGATTCACTGGAGCTCTCCTGCCCCTCTCTCCCCAGGGCCTAGAACAAGGCTTCTCAACCCAGCTGCCCATTAGAATCTCTTGAGAAACTTTCCAAACTATGTATTTCTTGGTGCTCACTCCTAGAGATTCAATAGATTTGAGAGGGGCCCAAGAACAACTATTTTTTTTTAATCTTTCAGATGATTCTGAGCATAGATAAAATTTTCTGTGGAGCAATTTATTTCACATAAATACTATGCAGTGTAATACACATACCAGGAATATGGATTCTTCAAGACAGTCTAGGACAGATTTCAAGTTCAAGCAAGACCTTTTCAGGATCAAGAATTCAGATAATAAGGGTTACAATATGAAGTTCAAATATGACTAACCTGTTATAAGGTAAAAATCCAATTGCTATTATATGATAAACAGATCAACAGTGAGGGTGAATGCTTTGGGGGGCTCCAATTTTATACAATTTCATGCGAAATGCCAGGCTGGATGAAGCACAAGCCGGACTCAAGACTGCCAGGAGAAACATCAATAACCTCAGATATGCAGATGACACCACCCTTATGCAGAAAGTGAAAAACTAAAGAGCCTCTTGATGAAAGCAAAAAGAGAGTGAAAAAGTTGGCTTAAAACTCAACATTCAGAAAACTAAGATCATGGCATCTGGTCCCTTCACTTCATGGCAAATAGATGGGGAAGCAATAGAAACAGTGACAGAATTTATTTTCTTGGGCTCCAAAATCACTGCAGATGGTGACTGCAGCCATGAGACTAAAAGATGGCCACCTGATAGGAAGAGCTGACTCATCTGAAAAGACCCTGATACTGGGAAAGACTGAGGGCAGGAGGAGAAGGGGATGACAGAGGATGAGATGATTGGATGGCATCACCAACTCGATGGACACAAGTTTGAGCAAGCTCTAGGAGTTGGTGAAGGGCAGGGAAGCCTGGTGTGCTGCAGTCCACGGGGTTGCAGTCAGATACAACTGAGTGACTAAGGAACTGAACTGAACTGAATTTTATACCTGCTGCATATAAGTGCGGAGAAGGCAATGGCACCCCACTCCAGCACTCTTGCCTGGAGAAATCCATGGACAGAGGAGCCTGGTAGGCTGCAGTCCATGGGGTCACTAAGAGTCGGACACGACTGAGAGACTTCACTTTCAGTTTTCACTTTCATGCATTGGAGAAGGAAATGGCAACCCACTCCATTGTTGTTGCCTAGAGAATCCCAGGGATGGGGGAGCCTGGTGGGCTGCCGTCTACGGGGTCACACAGCATCAGACACGACTGAAGTGACTTAGCAGCAGCAGCATGCAAGTGAGATGAGCAGAAAGAGACAGGGAATCAGAGAGAACAGCAGCTCTCAATAGGTGGTTCCAAGACCGGCAGCCTAGGCATCACTTGACAACTTGTTAGTATTTCAGATTCTCAGGCCCTATCCCAGACCTACCAAATTGTGAGGGGCAGAATCCAGCCATCTATGTTGCAATAAGCCCTCCAGGTAATTCCATTACAAGCTCAAGTTTGAGAAGGATTGAGGCACAGTAATAACTGACTATGAACTTTTCAATAAGGCATCCTTGGTGCTCCTTGTGGACATCCAGGAGGGAAATTACACACTCTCTGAATCTCAGCCACTTCCAGCCAACATCTCACAGTATCACCAACTAATGAGTATTTACTGTCACCAAGACAGTTTCCTCAAAACCACTTTCCATCTCTACTCCTTGCCCTCGGGAGGGTGGTTTACACGATAGTTAATGACGTGTTCTTTGCTCGGAGGAGCAGGTGCGTGGTGTTTCTCTCCTGCAAAGCAAAATTTTTCAAGGATCTCTGAGTAAAACCAAGCACTAGATTTCCTAAGTAGCTCTCGCCATTATCCTCGTAGCTCACTGTAGATTTACTGAATTACATCACTGAAAATTTATTAGCCTTCTGTGGCAGCAACATGAGAGGCAACCTGAGTAGGTGAAAAGGGCCTTGGCATTAAGGTCTCTCTACCATCCAACAGCAGGTGATCCAGCTGAGAGAGGGGAACCCACAGCACATGGACTCTGGCTAGTGAGGGGTCAGCAGTGTTCTCTGAGGCCATCAGATGCTGAGGTCCTCAAGATCTTGTGACGGGGGATATACAGAAGCAACAGCAACTCCATTTTACAACTACCAGCTGGTACACATATGGCTCCAGCCAACTCACTCCCATATTCAAAACCACCATTCAACTGTCAACTTACTTTCATCTACACTTCTTAGTAGATGAACAGAGGAAGAAAATGCTGTTGCTATTTTAAACGGAAGAAACAAAAAATCTAAAACACTACAAAAGTTAACTTCAGATCCAGATCTCACAACCTCAACTGTATCACTTCCTCTGAAAACAGAAAGGCATGTATTTCAGGCACCTGGAGGTCCTTCTCAGAATTTAGCACAGTGGCTACCTTAGGGATTACCGTGGCTCAAACAGCCTTTTGAAAATGTCACACAAAACACTAATGCTGCTTAGGTCAACTTAACAAATGAGTTAAAACCCTGAAAATTAAGTCACTTACAAAGTATCACTTAAACCTATCGTTATTTAAACCATGTTGAGGGCCAAAGCCAAGTGCTTTTCAATTATGCAGAAATGTGATGGAAGGATTTTGATTTTCTCAGTCTCTCAGCACTCTAAGAGATAGGTTTAGGGTACCACTGGAAGCCTCCTAAGATTTGTTTTTCATCATCAATATGGAGGAATCTATCTTCTCCTGCCACTTAGGGCAAGTTCTCCCTAAAGCTAAGCCATCTGGGATCCCAAATGATCCCAATTGATGCCCAAGACAAAGGCACAACACTTTCAAATAACTCAAAACAAACAACCAACAAATTCTGAGAGGTTAGCTGGGTACTGGCCTAGAGAAGATAAGTCATGACTTCTTAAAAGGCTTACAGTGACACTCAAAAGACCAAAGTAACTTGGTTTTTCAGACTCTCTGACCCACTGAGAAGATGAAATTATCCAGCCCAGAGTGAGGACATGCTTCCCGACCAGGACTGGAAACAGTAATGAATGGGTCAGTCAAGAAACTGTTCAAACTTTGTTGTTGCTTGGACTCCAGAGTCCTCAGGATGTAGTAACCCTAGAGTTCAGCATCTCACCTCCAGTATTGATACCCAACAGTTCTCTCAGGGCAGAAAACTCACAAAACATTGTACCCTGGTTGTAATAATATAATTCAGGGAGAATTATTTTTATTCCTTCTTGAATAAAAAGTCCTTTTTATTGAAAGTAGCAAATTGCAAAACGATGAAAAAAATAAGTTTCAACCCTTCTCCTTCTTTTTACGGTTGGGGAAAGTGAGATGAGAATCATAATAAATAGATAAACTATTTACTTGACCCTAGAGTTTTCCTCTTGAATAATGATTTCAGTGCCGTGATGTCTAGGAAAGTCTTTTCCTGTCCTTCCACTATTATAAAGGTTTTCTGATTCTCAACCTCCAAAGGGATTACATTCAGTTCAGAGATGGGAAAAGGAGATGAAAATTATTGGCAGCCCTCAAATCAATACTTCTAAGTCAGCCTCAGAACTCTCCCCTGGACCAGCAATGAAAGATGACTTTCCCCTAACATGATGCTCTGTTACCCACAATTCTGAGTTCCCAGTGCTTTCTTTATTTGTGCCCTATACCCAAACCAAAGAAAATATTCAACTGTCTGGCTGGCTTTCAGTAACAGCTCAAAAAATGTGTACTGAATGGATGATGCACACAGATAAACATGCTTCATTGCAGGGTGTTTGTACCTTGGAAATCAACCCTGAATATTCACTGGAAGGACTGATGCTGAAGCTGAGGCTCCAAAACTATGACCACTTGATGCAAAGAACTGACTCATTGGGAAAAACCCTGATGCTTGGAAAGACTGAGGACAAAAGAAGAAGGGGGCAGCAGAGGATGATGAGATGGTTAGATAGTGTCAACAACTCAATGGACATGAATTTGAGCAAACTCCAGGAGATGGTGAAGGACAGGGGAGCCTGGCGTGATACAGTCCATGGGGTCACAGAGAGTCGGAGATGACTTAATGAGTAAACAACAACAACAAGGTATTTGGAACCCTCATTTTAACAAATCAGAAACATTTCCTCAGTAATAATGAAATCAAAAGCAGTTAGCTACTTCCAATAAGGATGTGATACAGATTTCCAACTTGTTACAATAATGAAAATAAATAAAACCAACTAGGCAAAGATTAGAAAAGACACATTCTTGGAATTTAGGAGGAAGTACCACTAAGCAGTCAAGTTAGACTGGACCTTCTTAGGAAAATAAAACAAAGGGAAAATATATCAAGTTATTTTGTCACTTTCCAACAATAACAAACAAATTTATCAGGAATGTTTCACCTCATAATAAGTTTAGGAATTAATTTGCCATGTCAATTGTTATAAAAAAAAGTTGCTGGAAAACCCCAAACACAACCTTTAAATGGCTGCTTTTCATCTTGATGACCTGTCCCCTTGCTATGAAGAAAAGTGCCATCAAAAATTAAATAGGGGCACAGCAGGAGAACAACAGGCAGAATGGAATGTAAAGCTGAAGATGTTTATGTCAGTCATTTGTGCAGTACACACGCAAAAGCATTTCCACCATTTTCTACCTCAAACCATTCTTGGGGATGGGTAAGAGACGTGTGTTTATCAGTTAGAATACAGTGGGCTGTAGGAAACAAAACCAAACTAAAATAAAAATTTTAAATGAAAATTATTAAATAAAAATTTTTTCCTCATACCTAACAAGAAGTCCTGAGGGTAGAATGAATTTTAGGCTGCTCAATTCAGCAGTTCAACAATATGATCAAACAGGCTGTCTTTCTATCTTTCTTTCAGCTCTGCTATTGGTCTGTCCTCCAAGTCAGCTCACGGGGCAAAAGCGGCTGCCGCCACAGTCAAGCCGCCACACAGACAACAACCAGAAACAGAGACCGAGCATTTCTCCCCTTCTCACCCAGAAGGAAACTTCCCACACCCCTGTAATGTTTTCCATGCTGCCATATGGGCGAGACCTGGACCTCTGACTGGCTTGAGTGCAATCACTGATTTAGACTAGTGAGGTCCTTATGGACAGTGAACGCCTAAGTGAAGTCGGGATTCTGCTGGCAAGGATGGGGGTGAGCTGATAGATCCGGGTCAAGGTCACACAGAAAGATGTTAACCCTGCTTCCGAGTCCGCTGGTCAAGTTCCAGGAATACTTCTTTACAGCCTCTAGTATGTGACATGTTTTGAGGCATCGAAGTTTCTATGAAGGAATTACTACAGAATGCCTTTGTCTACGGAAGTGACAAAACAAAACAGAAAAACCAAAGAGGAAGGAACCAGGACGTGGGCTTCCTCGGTGGGAACAAACAGACACAAGGGCCCTGTGCTACAGACATGAGGAGTGACAACAGGAGACGCTCCATGAAGGGTCTCAGTGGCGCAACTCAAGTGTGGCACATACATGACTGACCTCCCTTCTCTCCTCCCACATGAGACTTTAAGAGCCCCCTCTACTGCCAACCAAAAGATAAGCTTTGTTTATCCTCACAAAGGTGACAAAGTCAAATACTCATTTCCCTTAAAAGGAAATGGGGGCTTTTGTTCCTTTTTTAAGTCCTTATGCTCTAAACAAGAAAAGCTTCATGTGGTGTCCTCATATGCCCTGCATGTTTCAAATTTCCACTGAAGCATCCACTGCAGCCATTTTCAGAATCCTGGGGGTGGGGGGACAGGACAGGGGGCTTCTTTTTGTTTCCTGTTTAATGGTTATGATCCATTTCTGCAGAGTAAGTTTGTCCTGGATGGTGACAAATACGCGGTGCTAATACACAAGGGAAGTGGCTCTTGAGCACAAAAAGCACCTTTCTGCATTTGAGATCTTCAACCCTGACTGCATTTCTTACATTCAACCATAATTAACAATCTCTCTGGGATGATGCAGGAACCAGGAACACAAAGAGGCTTTGCTTGTGAGGGTGGAAAGAGAAAACAGCAGGGTGGAATGACAGAGCACACCATCCAGGCGGCACTGGGTGTGGCTTTTTCCAAAATTCCCAGCGGCCCCAACCACTTCTCCATGAGACACTGGTGGGGACCAACGAGGGCATTGCCCACCCTCAGCCTATCAGGTAATGGGGGAAACTCTCAGAAATCAGGAAGTAAAGCTCAGTAGCAGCTGGCCTGAGACAGAGCTGAAGTGAAATGGGCACGGACTCTTTTCCCCTTCTGTCCTAGCCTTTCTTAACAGGGCAGTAAAGGAACATAGTGGGCTTCCCAGGTGACACCAGTGGTAAAGAACCTGCCAGTCAATGCAGGAGATGTAAGAGACGCGAGTTCAAGCCTTGGGTCAGGGAGATCCCCTGGAGGAGGACATGGCAACCCGCTCCAGTATCCTTGCCTGGAGAATCCCACGGACAGAGGAGCCTGGAGGGCTACAGGGTCACAAAGAGTCAGACACGGCTGAAGCAACTTAGCATGCACGCACAAAGGCAAACAGCAGGCACTCAATAATCTGTCAGATGAATGAAAACAATCCACAAACCACCCAGAAAATTCTTCTCTTCTATAACTGTGTATATTAAACTTTCAACATTATCATTTTAAGCAAATAGCACAGGCTGGGAAAAATACTTTGCCTAGAAACAAAATACTACACATGAATATTCACACTCACAGTATATTAAAAGTGAAAGTAGGCCCCTTGGTGAGAAAAAAAATCACAACTGTTAATAAAAGATGACACTCTCTTGACTATATCAAATGTCAAATGTACATTACCAGTTATCACCTGCGTTCCGCAGAGGCAAATGGCAAGACGCCTAATATTAATGGACGCACACACATACACAACCTTCCCAGATGGTGCTAGTGGTAAAGAATCCGCATGCCAGTGCAGGAGATGCAAGAGATGAAAATTCAATCCCTGGGTTGGAAAGATCCTCTGGTGGAGGAAATGGCAACCCACTCCAGTATTGCCTGGGAAATCCCAGGGTCAGAAGAGCCTGACAGGCTATAGTCCACAGGGTTGCAAAGAGTCAGACACAACTGAGCACAGTGCACACGCACGCGCGCGCACACACACACACACACACAAAGCAAGCAAGCATACACAAACACAAAGGATTCAAATTATGACAGCTGGGAAAAAAAGAACCTTGGGGGTTCCCTTAGTCACACTTATTACGGGTGTTGTAATTCAAGGGACAGCACTCCCCAAAGCTCAGTATATTGAAGTGATTTATGGTCCAAAGCTATAAATTTAAGGCCCAATACCACCACCTGAGGTAGATCACTTAAACTCACTGAGTCTTCAATTTTTTTTATTCATAAGGTGGAGACAATAGTTACTTGCCCAGCTAATCCACAGCCTTGTAGGAGATTTTAAAACAACCTTGTACATAGGGAATTAACACCATCAACACTGTAGATAGGGAATTAACACACACAAAAAAGCACTACCTGATAACAAGGGGCTACTCTTACTCAATATATGCTTGGTACTATTCAATCTGCAAACCACACAAGTAACAGTTTATCAAACTCTAAGGCCATGGTCGTGTGTGCTCACAGAATTCTCCCTTTATGAATAATTACATCTTCAGACCCTGATGAAATTTGGGCTATCTAAAAAGGAAGAAAAAAAGAAAGAAAGAAGAATAAAAAGAAACTCTTGTGTCCCCTGAACAAAACAGTCATGCTGTATTTAAGAGCAAAGTAGGGCAACAGAGAACTTGTTTCCATTTGGTGTACAGAACCCACACTAGGAAGGACTAGATGTTACAGAGGTAATAAATGGCACCACATGTACCACCTATGCCTGGCAATTTATGTTGTACACAGCAACATAAATTTGTTGACCTTAATCAAAGATCAGTGTTATGCCTAAAGCATTTCAAAACTGGGAGTCTTTCCCCCTCCTAGAACAACAAAAAATAATATATGCTTGTGGACCTACTCCCTCATGAACCACAGAAGGGGAAATGACCAGCTGGTAAACTGGGCTCAATTCCATCATTTTAGTCATCGAAAGCAAGTAGGGAAGGAAGGCGGTACTGACATCTAGTATACGCCCAGCACTATGTTGGCTGCAGAGGATTCAGATACCAAAGGTGCAACTGATACCCTCTGAACTGTAATCCAAGTACAATGGCACCATGCCACTGTCGAAATGGGCACTGTGATGGGAGACAACAGAATTCCTGCTAAGAAAAACTAGAACTTCTCTCATTCCACTGGTTCTTCCATCAAAAGGAATTCCTTTCCTGTTAGTGTTTCTCAGTCTAGTTACACAGTGGACTCACCTAGAGAATTTTTTATTTTTACTACATCAATTTTCAGGCCCCATGTTAGAGCAACGATTTACCTGTAATTGTGGCCCAGGCACTGGAGTTTTTTAAAAAGCGCCCCCAAGTGATTCTTGTGATCCTAGAGTTCGTTGAAAAGTGAAAGTCGCTCAGTCATGTCTGATTCTTTGCCACCCCATCGACTATACAGTCCATGGAATTCTCCAGGCCTGTATACTGGAGTGGGTAGCCTTTCCCTTCTTCACAGGATCTTCCCAACCCAGGGATCGAACCCAGGTCTCCTGCATTGCAGGCAGATTCTTTACGAGCTGAACCACAACGGAAGCCCAAGAATACTGGAGCGGGTAGCCTATCCCTTCTCCAGTGGATCTTTCCAACGTAGGAATCGGACTGGGGTCTCCTGCATTGCAGGCAGATTCTTTACCAATTGAGCTATCAGGGAATGGGAACCACTAATTCAGATCCTTCTGTTTCAGGAAAGTTTCCTTTATAATGACAGATGGCAGTAATCCATTTAGCATTAGAGGTCTAAAACTGTTCAAGGACACTTGGCCTCATTCATATGGATAACAAAAACTAGTATTAAAAAAGATAACTGCCTAAAACCTAAAGAAAGCTCTATTTACTGGGTAAGAAATTTCTCCCTTGAGTATCCCAGGAAACTGTGTGTCAGTAAACATATTTCCTGCATTTAAGTTACTATCCACACAAAATCATCAGTGAAAATGAGGCACCCAGGATGTAGCAAAAGTATTTTCTGCTTATTGTTTAACCTCACCAACCTTTTATTAAGTTAGTCATTAAAACTCTTATTTCACAATCTCCAAAACAGATGCAGCTTTCAATTGCCTTTCAAACTAGACCAAAAATACACAGATACAGAAGCAGGTGCAAAGCTCAATTTCACCAGTAACTACCCCACACTTACAAACCAGAGTGAGAACTATGGCCACCGAAAGTATCAATCCTTATCTGACTGTTCTCTTTTGTGGCCTCACCAAGACCAAAGGAAAGGTGAAGCTGTTCACAGAAGAAACAGAGACACTGAAATGGCTGGTCCAGCGAGGTGGGTTCTCAGAACTAAGGAATTATGGGACTAGTGGAAAGAGCAGAAACAGCAGCCCAACCAAGAAAAGGAGAAAATTAGCTGATCTCTGATCCTATAGAATTTATACTTCTGCCACAAACAGGACCAATTTCCACAAATGATAATAATGACAACTAATGATCTGTCATAATTATTAGTGACTGATGTATTGAGAATGTATATTTAGGGATGAAGCTAAGCACTAAATCCTCACAGTATCTCTGAGGTATTAGCTCTAGTTTACAGCTGAAGAGAAAGAGGCAAAGGCAAGTAGATCTGGGTCAAAATCACACAGCCTGGATTTGAAGTCAGCATGATCTCTTCAGAATATTACTTCAGACTCATGTCTCAATTACTCTGAAAGTACCTAACAAAACCACCTCAATATCTGTAACACCCATTTCTCTTTGGCAGTAATCCATTTATCATCAGAGGTCTAAAGAACACTTGACCTCATTCATATGGATCACAAAAATTAGTATTAAGAAAAGATAACTGTTCATACAAAACACAGTTTTCCCTGTATCAACAAGACTTTCCTGCCTTTGTTCCACCTAACAATCATAAACGTCTTCAATATTTAACAAGCACTTCGCTTTACATGCACATAAAAACCGATGTCATGACATCATGTGGCATGAGCTGAAGTGATTCCCCAACGTAACAAAACCTGGATCACTTGGCCTAGCACTGCAGTGTTAGTTTGATGTGTTAGTTTCCCCTAATAAAAACAGCAGTCAACAGTTAAGCACACAAGTCAGTAAACTGCGAAGACTTGTATTAACAGCAGGGGTAATTTACTAATTTGCTGATGGACCAGGCTGATGGACTTTAGCTGCTGTGGGACATATGTTTAGGCGTCTTTTCATCACTGTTGCTGACGTACACTTCAACAAGCAGCCTCCTTTCAAGGGCTCCTTATCTAAACAAATTCCCCCCGTGTCTCCACAAGAACCTGCAGAGTGGAGTTCAAACTTAATGAGGCATGCAGCCTCATCCCACTGCTAAGCCAACTACCGTTCTGCACAATCGAATTTCCAGATGTAACCTGATACCCAAAAGGATCTCCCCTCAGCTTCTACTCAGGAGTGGGGAGCAAGGCAGCTGGAGCAGCACACCCCACCTGAGAAGGTATGAGAAAAGGCAGAGGAGAGGAAAGTAAGTTGCTGAAAAAGAGATTCAGGTATGGAGATAAAATGACTTACATGGTTTTATCTCCTAACATTGATAGTAAATACCAATATGCATACTAGGAGATGGAGATAAAAACAAATTCCCTGAATTAAACAACTCAAGGTCCCTAGTTTATTTAGTTGTAATCTTTTCTCTCCTCTTCTCCCTAGCACTTCATTTTGGACTCATTTTTGTCCTTTGCAGAATATGAGGACCTTTGCCGTAAGTAAGCCAAAGAAACAAGCAAGACGTTGAAAACCTCCATGTCCTAAAATTGCAACCTTCACAGCAAAGCACAAGAGTGGGAGCCATATGTACATTCTTCTGTTTTTGCTTTTTTTATATGTATGTTCTGATGGGACCAGGATTCAAAGAGCTGCCTAGGCCAATGTTGGGTCAAAGAACCCATTATCAACTCTGATTTCTAGACCACTGGTCAACAAAGAAAACAAAACAGCCCTTGGGTCTACCTTTGGGTGGGGCAAGATGCTATCTGTCCCCTGCTGAAGCTTCCAAATACATTTTCATGGAAGAAACTTTAAAGTCCTATGCTGTTGTTTCCCTTTCTCTTAACATCTCCTCCCAGCAGATTTCTGACAAGATAACCACTGCCCAATTCTAAACAACATGCATCATTCTATTTGCCAAAGTTTAGCACCTAGACCAGAAGGGTACAGGCTTTTCAGGCAAACAGATCTGAGTCATCTAGAATTTGCCACTTCTCAGCTACACAGCCTTCGGACCTTCTGCAAAACAACTGATTTCCATATCATTAAAGGGGTGATCACAGTTAAGATATACAAGTGACAGTTTGTAAGGAGTTTATTAAACTACCCGTGGAAGACACTAGTGGCTAGTCCATTGTTTCTTTTCCATTTTCAACCACCGTGACCCCTTATTGCTGCTCACACCACCACTTTTCTAGAGCTGCACTAGTTCAAACCCTGGTCAATCTCTCACTTTTATAGCTGGAATAGCCTTCAAACCTATCTACTTCCCTCTAGTCACTGACAGCCCTCTAATTAGAATCATGAAATGTGTAGTAACTCTCATCTTGCCATAACTTTCAGTGGCTCCTTTTTGCCTTTAAAAACAGAAACTTACTAGGCTTTAGTTTTTATTTTCTCATACCCCAACTTCTCTGGATCCACCTGCACCCCTACGTTAGATCTCAGCTCCCTCTTTCCAGTACACACAAAGCACTTTACCTATGCAGGCATCTCATCCCTTTAAAACACAGTTACCCCTGTTTTTCACCAGTACCACAGGCCTCCCACTTTTAAAACAGTGGCTTTAGGTAAATCTGGGCTTTCATGCTGGCTCAGACGGTAAAGAATCTGCCGGCACTGCAGGAGACCGGGTTCGATCCCTGGGTTGGGAAGATCCCCTGGAGAAGGGAATGGCTACCCACTCCAGTATTCTTGCCTGGAGAATTTCACAGACAGAGGAGCCTGGTGGGCTACAGTCCATGGGGTCTCAAAGAGTTGGACAGGACTGAAAAACTAACAGAGATAAATATCCTCTTCCTGAGATCCTCACTTCATGAAGCCTCTCCAGGTACAAGATCCCTGGTCCCAATTAACTGCACCCCTGCCAGAGGTGAGAAAAAGAGATGAACCCACATTAGAATTCAACCTGTGAGGAACATTTTTTTCTTCTTCACAAAACTAAGTTCTGTACTTGACATTTATTTTTCTTGGCTCAAGTTTTGAGAGTCCACATTCTCCCTACAATGAACTGTGCTCTTTGAAGGAACAGAGCCCTCACCATCACACGTGCACTCATTCACGCTCCTCTCCTATTCATTCCTCAAAACTTGCCTCCACATCCCCCTCACCTAGGAAATACTGCCTTGATGATCCATAGCCCCCTTCCTTCTCTGACCCCTTTCACACCTAATGCACAGTTCAGGTTAGCATCCCATTCTAGAGTATCTTATTCTCTCCTTTTCTGAACTCTACAAGCAAGCAACCCTTAATTCCACGTGCCTTACTACTTTATTCCCCTAGAAGTGCTCAACCCAATGCATAGGTTCTCGGACTTTAGCACAAATCTGAATCATCTGCAAGTGTTAATCTTTCAGTCATGTCTGACATTTTGCGATCCCAGGCACTGTAGCCCACCAGGTTCCTCTGTCCATGAAACTCTTCAGGCAAGAATACTGGAGTGTGTTGCCATTCCCTTCTCCAGGGGATCTTCCCAAGCCAGGGATCAAACTTGGGTCTCCCACATTGCAGGCAGATTTTTTACTGTCTGAGCCACCAGGGGAGCAACTGAATCATCTGCAAGGGTTTGTAAAAGAGATGGCTGGCTCCACCCTCCAGGGTCTCTAATTCTTCTGGTGATCACAGGGTGGTCACTGTGAATCTGCAGTTTCCAGAAGAGGATGCTGCTGCTGGTCTGAGGACCACACTTGTAGAAACACTGACCTAAATTCTTTCCAAGTGGACAAAATGCACCTTTGGAGCCGAGAACTCATACTTCTTTTATGTTTCACAAAGCTGGGCACAGAGTAGGTGAGTAATAAATATCTCAATCGACTGACTGACTGCCTTTGTATGTCATCTCTCCTGCCATGTGGTAAGGTTTCTCCTCCTTCCTCCCATTTGATCCATTGCAGAGTGCTACTGCAGAAGCAGCTCTGTATCAATCCTGTGCTTATATTACTTTCCAAGCAGTACCATCTGATTGGAGCAGGGCAGAGGAAAAGCACACCTCATAAACTCCATGAAATGCAGCAGCAATTAGCCTCGTGGGACAAGAAACTAAGTCTTAGGGAGAACAGTCTCCTTTGAAAAATACAGGTCCTATATACCTCAAGATTGGCTCATACTTTAGTCACGATAAAGCTAGTTCAGTTATAATAAAACTGTCTGAAGATGCCAATTTCTGGGAAACTTCCTCCTTACGCCTGCTACCCACTGTGTGCACCATGAACCAGGCAACTAATAGCTTACACAAGCAGCCCAGCATATCTGTCAGTTCACAGGAATCCAGCTTTTTCCTTTAGGAACAATTAAGCCACAGCATCAGGGGGAAGATACAAATTGACAGAGTGCCTAGAATTTCCTGAAGAAACATTTAAAGAACCGCTGAAGATGGAAGGCAGTCTGCTGTGTCTCTGCAGCACTTAATCATGCCTTCTTATTACAGTCAGGGCAACTGAACTTGGAGAGCACTTCTCTGGCTCATCTCCCCACGTCAGCTGTGGAAAGGGGAGGAAAGGGTGAGAAGGCGGCAACAGCACCAAGGAAAGTTTCCTTGATTTGGATCAAATTTTTTATTTCTACTTAAAAAGGAAAACCCATCATTATTACTTGGATTTATTTGATGTGGTGCCTTAGTCCTTTCCTTTCAAAAGTCATTTCTATTAAAAGTGCCCTTGCTGGGTCCCCTGTACCATTTTTCCTTAGAATCAAGCTCTGGGCTTCTGTCCTTGGAAAGATCTGCCCCTGCTGGCAGATCTGTTGTTCCCCCCCCCAAAAAAACAAAAAACCAAGGAGAGGGACACGTTTCCCCTACTCAGCAAAATTCACAATCTCCTTACCAAACACAATCAAATCTTACAAGGCACTGAAGTGATAACCCCCAAGCAGAGAGCCCATGAGACGATAAATATCTTATAAACACAAAGGTCACAGGCCCAGGTGTTTACGAGCCCCGAAGATGTTTATGGCTATCCACTCGGCTAGAAATCTGCTTTCAACCTGACCCTCTCTTCTTTATTGCCAGCTACATTATTATTATTCTCCAATTATTTTGGGAAGATCCAAAGCAAAGAGGACTATAAAGAAGCTTTATGAGACTGTTGAGCCAAATCAGCATGCCAGAAACAAATCAATGCTTCGGAGAGTTCTGAATACAATTATAGGCAAACAATAGTCCAATGTGTCTGGTAATCTCCCTCCAAACCATTATTGCATAGATTAAAAGATTACAGATATCCCTCTTTGCTTCTCAATATTAATAGTGATATAAAGCACATTTAATAAACCCAAACTGCCACAGCCCTAAGTTGGATTATGGGTCTGGTTCTTCATAAACTGACATGTACATGCAGACTCAGTTTAATAATATACAATCTCGGGTCAATCAAAATCTACCCTCGCCAGCCTTCTATTTATTATCACTTTTGCCACAACCCGAACCCAATCAGATACTGTCCTAAAACTCTCTTGGCTGGCAGCTGCACAAAAATCTGCACAGCGTCAGCATAACAAGTGACAGGCCTCCCCATCAATTACAACTCTGAGGGAAAGACAGCTTCGGCAGGGACATAACCCCACAGTCACACACCACCTTCGCTTCTGACGGACCATCAGATCAGAAAGGGAGCTGTCATCAATGGAGAAAAGGAACCCGGCTCCTCATTAGCCAGGGTTTTCTTTTTGTTTCTGTTCCTTTTTTTTTTTTTTTCAACATACATCAAGGAATAATCATGGGCCAACTCAACTCTGACAGCTCCTTATGTAAATGGCATTTAAATGCAGGCAAACAGCTCACAAACAAAGAGGCTACAGCTAGGCTGGTGCTCACAGACCCACTCAGACTAGTGTCCATGCTGTGGGTCTCTCTGGGTTTTAATCTTCTGCCAAATGACCAGAAGCATCACCATGAACACAAAGATGTTATTATGGGGCTTTGCAGAGGGTGGAGACAGGCTGTGTGCATCCTGTTGGGGTCCAGAGGCAGGTTTTCCTACAGCAATGGAGTGGAACTACCTCTGGGACCACCCACATCCCAAGGCAGGACTCACCCCTTCCACTGAAGGCAGCCTGTGGCTTTAATATCATAACACCACTTCTTACCAGGCTCTCCGTCCTTTAGCAGCTCTTAATCCAAATTCTAAGTTCTCTCAGCTGTGACTCAAGGCCCACTTTCCCCACAAAGTCCACCTCCCTCACCAACCCACATGAACTTACTCACATCTGATTTCCTGTGGCGCTCACACGGAACACTGCACACCAGAGTGCTGGAATAGACTGTCCTCAACAGTCCTCCAATTGTTAAGTACGGGTCTTGTTTCTCCAGATGACTGTTTAGCCAGACATATTCTATTTCTCCTCCTTCTCATGCAAAGCACCCATAAGACCTGGTACACTAAATACAGCCTTCAGTAAGAAACAAGTAAGACAGGGATGTTACCAATGGTGGGCGTGGGGGTGGAAGCTATAAGGATGAGCTGCTAGAGAGCTGGGTTCTTGGCAATAAAAGCATAAACGTTCCTTCCTCTAAGCTTCCCCAGCACTCTGCCCATATTTTAGTTATCAACTTACCATACAAGCTGGTTCTGTGTTTTTATATTTGCTTCTCACATCAGAACTAGTGACTCTCAGTAACATAGTTGCATCCTAGTCGTCTCTCCAGTGACTGATCGTAATGGGCCTCTGATGACAGTGGTGATGGTGGTGGTGACAGTGGTGATGATGAAACAGCAAACATCCAGTGAGTACTTGCTATTTAGAAACACTTCATGAAAGCCTGTTTTAAGCACTTCAAAATACCCTTACCAGATAGAGTCTATCACTGTTACTCATCATTTTATCAAGGAACTGAAGGTCCAAGGGGAAGTTCCCCGAGGTCACAAAGCTGTCCGGCTTCAAAGTCCGTGCGAACCAAACACGTCCTGCATCAATGAGTGAGTGAGTGACATAGTCTGAGCAGGAAGGTAACTGCAGTATACAGAAGCAGTGGATTTGGGAACAGATAACCCAACTAGAATCTTGGCTCTGTCACTGGATAAGAGACCGGGGCTGATTTATAACTTCTCTGGCCCTCGACAAAACCTATCTTATAATTCTTATGGGAAGAGGATATATTAGTGAAAGCTCTTGGTAAATTATAATGCACTCTACAGTTATTGGTCAACTGGCTCAAAAGTGAGCCCTTTATAATAATCCTCAACTACTGCCAGGGGACTTCTGATACCAGACAGGATGGAGCAAGAAGGCACAGTTGACAGCAGCTGGGAATGCAACAACATGGAGAAAGTCACTTCTGTGAAGCCAGCCTTCATTTATAGCACTCAACCAATGTCACTCCACATAAATTTCAGTTCCACCCTACCCCAAATTCTGATCTCAACCAGAATAAATGAATTTAACACAAAAAGCAAAGTACAAAGCCCAAAGTGACTTAATCTGCTAATATTCTTCTAATCTGCCTCGGGAAGACAGAATGTGATTGGATATGTTCACTTCCAAGAGCTGATGAAATGACCTCAATTTCACTGAAAAGAGTGGAAATTAAATAAACTAATGGATAGTAAAGTACCCAGCACCATGCCTGAGAAACATGGATGACCAAAAAGTGTTTCCTTCCTCCCTTTTAGAGATCACCAGGAAATAAATGCCTTCAGATGTCAGAAATCTTTGCTTCTATGTTAATTGCCTCCCAAGGAGAAAGCTTGTGCCCACAGTCAAGTTTCTATCCTCAGAAACTGATGTCCCAAACCGAGACATCACTTCTATCCTCTGTAGTACTCAGATTTCAGAGGCAAAAGGCCTGATCTGTCTTCGCACGAGAAGACTGTGCAGCAGATAGCATGACCTCTCTTGACTAAACTCAGACTGACAGTCACCCAAGTCCAAACACAAATTACTGTCTTCAACACTAAGTCCTTGACTGATGGGGGCCTCATGGGGGCCTCTTAGAGTGTGAGAAATAGTCAGGGAAGGCTCTGTTGTCTCTCAACATCTATATGTAGAACATATGCACTGCTGAAATGTGCAGTTCATTATCCTAAGCCTCATTTAAGCATTAAAAGAAACAAACAAAAAAAGATCAGAAAGCAGTATGTAAAAGATGCAAAACAGCAGAGCATTTATTAGAGTACTAAAATCTACTTGTCCTGATCTTGTTTACTTACAATAAAAAGATCTATCATCCCAGAGATGACTTTCAGATTGGTACTTCAACTTGATCCTTTCAACATGACAACTCTGTCCCTTATCAAACTTCCTGATAAGGATGTACTGTCAAGTCCATAGGGGAAAAAAAAAAAAACTTCCCAATTTCAATAAAAAGAGGTAAGTCAGACTGCACGCAAGATGCACAGTAAGGGAAACAGACCCATTCCCTTTCAGAAAACATATCCATTTTCTAGTTGAAGGCAATCAGCTACACAGATGGGCTATGGAAGTCCTTTGATGCCTTATCTCATTTTGGCATATTATCTGAAGATTCTACGAGATGATAGCTTAAAACCATTATCAGAAGACTAGCTGTAAATGTTTATATAGCAAAGCCAGGGTAATTTGCAACTGAGGTATCACCATTTAAAAAAATAAATTTTAACTGAAAAATAATGGGCTGCTCTCTCTGTCTCTAAAAGAGGGGCTAGCTCCATAAAAGAATGCCTATTATTCCTGAAGAAAGGAACCGCTGCTGCTGTTCATTCAGATGCCATGAATGCTTTTCCTGTTGGCCACAACACTCTCAAGGGCAGCGCATTCTTGGCAAACCCTGCCTCATAAAGAGGGCGGCCCCTTCTCTGCAAGGACCAGCCCCCAGCCATCTCCAGAGTGTGTGCCCCACTCCCCCCACGCCGCTGGGCACACACTGCACATACACAAGTTCCTGCGGATTCTTCCAAGTGCCAACTGTGCCCTCAAGTGCACATCCACTGTGCAGATGGGAAAGCAGGGCTGCAGGTGACAAAGGGAACACGGCTCCTATTCTCTGGAGTCCTATTCAGGAGGCCAGGCGCGAGAGGCTCCAGACTGTGAAGGGCTCTCTGCTTCAGAGGCCCTCACCCGGGTGGCCTGGCTGGGAGCTGGCCACTGGTCCAGCAGGAGGGATACACACAATGGATCCACGTCATGCAGACATCCTGCCAGGACACATGTCTCCTACCAGGCACAACCCGTCCACAGAAAGAAGCTCCCATCTTTCCCTGGCTTTCTTTTTTCCCCACTCTCACTTTCTCACTCCAGACTGCCTGAGCAGAAACCCAAAAGGGAAGCAGCGGGTGGGGGCAGGAGCGTCACCATTTCCTATAAGGAACAGAGGAAAAACAAATGACGTGGTTCAGCTTTTCACAACATTTGTACAGTATTTACAAGGTAGACCAGTGGGGCTTAAAATTTATGGTGCCAAGAAAATGTTAAAGCAACAAAAAGTACGACTCCCTAAAACTGCAGAATCTTTAAACCAGAAATTTACAATGGGTTTTTCTTGGCAAGGAGAGCCTCAATGGAATAATGGTGAAATTGTACTTACCCTGAGGATGTAAATGGAAATACCACACTTGCTGGCACAGCCCAAGGTCTCAAGTGCCCTGGATCTAACTGCCATTTTCATAAATGCAGTCCCTACTGAACCACAAGCAGGACTGTGAACCTTCCCTCACCCAGTTGCTAACTTCTCCCTTTTTTTGTTGACCAAAATCCCCCAATGTGCCCAAAGGGTCACCCCAGCTAATACCCTGAATTCTAAGAAATGTCTAAATCTGATGATTAGGCAGGAATACTTGAAAATTACCGAAAACATTCAAACGATTTTCAAACATTCCTCTTATCCTATACATAGGCAGCTTCCTAGGTGGCTCAGTTGATAAAAGAATCTGCCTGCAACGTAGACGACCCAGGTTTTAATCCCAGGGTTGGAGAAACCCCTTGGAAAAGGAAATGGCAACCCACTCCAGTAATCCTGCCTGGAAAATCACATGAACAGAGGAGCCTGGCGGGCTATTAGCCATGGGGTCACAAGAGTCGGACAGGACTTAGTGCTAAACCACCATCCTATATATGAGTCCACAACTAGGAAGCAGGGTGTATGAGAATTAATAGTCAGAAAGCATCTAATCTGTGCACCGGAGACAACATCAGGCATTTTGCAAACGTTACCTGACATACTCTTCATAATGATCACATGCAGTAGGCAAAATCTCATTTATGTGGTAGAGAAACATAGGCTGAAAGAAGTTAAAGAATCTTCTCAAGGAGGAACATCTATCAGATGGGGGAGGATGACAAATCCAGCCGTGAGGCTCTCACATCTAACTCCACAGTCAATGTTCCTCTCGGCCACACTCTCTCTCCAAGTTGGCTAGAATAGCAAGCCAACACTTACTCACACTTCAAAGACTTCCTATATCCTTGCCATATGCCAGGCATTGTTTCAGCACTGGGGACACAGGTGGACAGGACCTCCCTGGCAAGGTGACACATAAGCAGAGCTGAATGAAGTAAGGGTGAGCCACACGTACATCTGAGTACAGAATATTCCAGGCTAGAAGAACAATAGTGCAAAGACTCTGAGGTTGGGAAGGCATGGCTTGGTTTAAGAACAAGAAAGCTCAAGGGTCGGAGAGGATCAATGAAGGGGACAGTGGAGATGAGGTGGGAGACAGCGGGTTCCAGAGCATGCAGTATTCTGGAGGCCGCAGTAAGCACTTTGAACTGCATTCTCAGTGAAATGGAAGACTAGCTGGAGGATTCTGAACTGAGGAGTGATGTGATCCAAAGTACGTTTTAAAAGAGCCACTCTCGCTGCTGAGTGAAGAACACTCTGCAGGGAGACAGAGGTTAAGAGCTGGGAGGCTACTGCAATGGGTGAAGGATGATGGCAACGGTGGTGATGAGAAGTGGCTGATGAGAAGTTCTGCTCAGTGTGGTTTTAGCCCTCGGTGTCTGACAAAATCATTCCTTCTCAATTCTCAAAAGAACCTGGATCCAGAGCCCAAGGGTTAAAAATGAGCCAGGCAGACAGTCAAGTAGTCATCAGTAAACAAAATCCAGTGCAAAGCTGTAGCCCACAGCAAAGGATTCGCCGAGGGCATGCTTGAGCCAACCGAGAACCAGCACTTGGAAGAATATGTCATGTTCAGGTGAAGTATGACAGAAATAAATTCCCTAGCATTCCTTTTTGGATGACACTTTCTGCCCTCCAGGTACTGCCTGGCATCTTGGAAACCCTTGTGCCCAAATTTATCATGCAATGCAATCAACACAGCATTAGGTCTGGCATAAGCTGGGAGGAACCAGAATATTTGTGCTGAATGGAAAATGTAACCCCCTACTCCCACCTTGCCAATTGCGAGAAGTGTTTTTAAACATAATATCACTTGTTCTTTGCCTGTGTCTTTTTATTTTTCCTCCCAGAAACCCCTAATTATCATGCCAAAGAGTTGGGGAAAGATGGCTTTTATGTGGTTTTATCTCCCAAACACAGTATTGTCATGGGTTTATTTATTTGTGTTTTTACAGTAACGCAATGCTCTCCGGTAATTGAGACTACTATGAGGAGGGCTGGCATGTGTTTTCCACAAGATTAAAGGCAATTTCTGTTTTCAAAGCTAGTATTGCTTCTTGGAAAACTCACTTCCTATGCTGAACTAAATCCACTAAGCCAAAATTCTACATTCACCTGGTCTGTATTACAGCATTGCAAACAAGACTAGGAGAGACAATTCCAATTGTGCATTGATTCAAGCAGTATTTACTAAACCCCTATTGCATCAGGCACTGAGGGGGGTGTGAAAAAGCAACACAAAATAAAACAACAGTCCTTGCCCTCCAGGGGCTCTGAATCCAGACCAGGAAACACACAAAAATGACTATGCTACAAGGCAGACTGTGATAAAAGCTATATTAGAAGTAAAACAACATGCACTGGAAGAACAGGGAAATTGAAGGCCTGATCCCACCTGGTGGGGAGGGGTGGTTCTGGGAAAAGGCATAATGTGAATAGGACCTTCAAGTTCCACAAGCCTGGGAGATGTATCCTAGTAGGAGCACAAGGCCAAAGGCACAGGAGAGGGGAAAGCCTGTGAGATACTGAAAACTTATCTGAAGAGTTTTCAGTCTGGAGGATAATTACTTTGGGGGCTGGGAAGTAGAGGCAACTTAGAGGTGATAAGGTACAAATAAGATCTGAAAAGGGAACGCATGGAGCCTGTCTCTGGAGTCCCCTCCTTGACTGAAGATTTTGGAGTGGATTCAGGGACACTGGGGAACCATTTCAGGCATCCAAGTAAGAAGAGAAAAGATCGTCATGTTTCAAATAGCCAGACACACTCTAGCCATCCATGCATGCCTCTTAAACTTCACAATGATGAGACAGCGTGGCCATTATCACCCCCAGATCACAGGTGGGAAAACTGAGTGTTGGGTCAAGTCTTATCTGGTCTAGGTTTCAATCAATCCTTCCCACTGCAAAAGTTGAGATCTTCAGAAAGGAGAGATACGCAAGGTGTGAGGAAAAGCATGAGAAACACTCCCAGGATGCATGACTCTAATCACCTGGCAACTTCCACCTCTAGAAAGTTGAGGAAATACATGCTTCAGTATTGATTATATGCAAATGTTGCTTTCAAGAACATTTTTAAACACGCTGTGTAGGGCTGGTGGCATAACACTGTCAGCTTATTTTAGAGTATGCCCTGTACTCCTCAAAGAGCTTTTAAACGTAATAGCTGAGTTAATTATAATGGCAAATCCATTTTACAAATGATCTAACAAAGGCCAAAAAAGTAGTGACTGACCAAAGGCCAGGTTGTCAGTTTCTTCTGAATCCCAGCCCACTATCATCTTTCCGGGCCCCGCAAAGAATGTTATTAGTTACATTCTACTGGAGGAAAAATCACCTGGAAATACATAATCCTTTTCATATCTATTCCTCAAATCCTCCACCATTTTCCTCTCTGTCTCTTAAAAACCTGCACCTCTACCTTCACCATTGCCACTCCCATCTCTGTCAGACTCTGAATGCCAGTTAGGGCATCTCATGATCAAAGACAAGACTACGGCTGGGGAGGGAAAGGCCTCTCCTTTATTAAACAGCTACTATGTGCCAGGGGCCTTCCGTACACCGTGGGTAACGGCAGCTGCAATATTTATTCAGTCTTAATTACGGGGCAGGCACTGCACTGAGCATTTTAAATATTATCACAGTTAATCTTCACAAGAATCTTGTGAGGCTAGTAGTGTATTTCTGCAGTTGAAGAATGAATCTGAAGGCTCAGAAACATCTAGTGTAATTTGTCCAAGATGACACAAGTTGAAAGTCACAAGAGCTGTGGCTAGAATCAAAGCCTACCGAGCTGAGCTCTAAGGCCACTGCTTTATCCACTCTTACGGCACCACAGAGATTGGCACAATGGGGTCATGTGGAGTGGGGAGTGTCTGGGGACTGGAGAAGCAGCAGTGAGGAAGCAGAGTCAGGCAGGATCCAGACTGCGACTTTCCTCTTAAGTCGTGCTAGGAAAAGTGGGCTTTATCTGGATTCTGATCATGCGCCACAGCACTTTAAGTAGGTCAATGACCTGGTCAAGTTTGTATATTTTAGGAAAATCCACTCTGGTTTCAATGTACAGAATTGATTTAACTGGAGCAGGGGTAAGCCTTAAGCCAGGCATAGGGGTTAGGAGGGTCTGCATTGCTCTAACAAATAGCTGATGAGGGCTGTGTGAACCAGGGTGCTTCCTAGGTGTTCAATAAATATTTGTTAATTGCGGTATTGATTGGTTACAAGCAGAACAATCTGTTGTACCTATTGGGGCATGTCAGCTCTATCATATGGCCGTTCCAGTGTGTGATCACAGACTCTGGGTGCAAATGGGCTCATGCTGAACAGGCCTCTCTTTACGGGCAGCATTGTGTTATTTCCTCTCTGGGGTTCTTAATCCCCTAACTGTGAGCTCCTACCAATTGAGGAATTTCAGATGAAACATGAGACTAGGGTTCTGAGCATCTGTATCTGCCTTCTTTCATTAGGGGCAGGAGGGAAGGAGATGGGTGGTAGGTCTATAGATTTGAAGAGGAGTTATGTGGCGCAAGTGGTAAACAATCCACCTGCCAATGCAGAAGATGCAAGAGACGTGGGTTCGATCCCTGGATCAGGAAGATCCCCTGGAGAAGGGAATGGCAACCTACTCCAGTATTCTTGACTGGAAAATCCCACGGACAGAGGAGTCTGTGGAAGTCGCAAAGAGTCTGACACAACTGAGTGACTGAGCATGCACCTGCACACACACACACACACACACACATGTGCACACACACACACGTATTTCTATGATGTGCATCCTCCACTCTGAAATAACCAGCTGTGATCCTCATAGGTAAGGATTCAGAGGACGAAGACGTAATGCTGGTGGGAAGGTATGAAAATGATGGAGAAAGGGGCCTGGTTGCCCACTATAAGCCTTTAACATCTGAGATGGAGTGAAGTGCAGTTAGAGGGGCTCTGGAACTCATCTGACTGTTCTCTCAACTTCCTGGATTTGTACCCTTCTCTCTCCTTAACAGGAAGTATGTAGCTGCAGAAGTCAGGGAGCCATTAAGGATCATCAGACATTTTGCTCAGCTGCCTGGATCCTGAAACAGAAACCCGAAGACACCCTTTTGCCTTGCCCTTCCCAGCCATATACTATTTCTTTATAACTGTGAGCTATGGTCCCTACTCCAGAGAAGGCAATGGCACCCCACTCCAGTACCCTTGCCTGGAAAATCCCATGGACGGAGGAGCTTGGTGGGCTGCAGTCCATGGGGTCACTAGGAGTCGGATACGGCTGAGCGACTTCACTTTCACTTTTCACTTTCATGCACTGGAGAAGGAAATGGCAACCCACTCCAGTGTTCTTGCCTGGAGAATCCCAGGGACGGGGGAGCCTGGTGGGCTTCCGTCTATGGGGTCGCACAGAGTTGGACACGACTGAAGCGACTTAGCAGCAGCAGCATGGTCCCTACTCTGGTTGTGTGTATACACAGAAGGCAACTGCTCAGACACCACAGGCTAAATGAGAGGAGGGCTCATCTGTCTCACTGAGTGATAGAATGAAAGCTAAAGACCTATTCAGATAAAGTAAAATCCAAGGAAAAATGTTGTTAACTATATTATCTAGTTAAGTACCAGACTTAGTGCCTAAGCATACACCTTAATTATTTAGAATACTAAATTTAGAACACTAACGTGAAACACAAGTCTGGCTTCTTAAATAAGCCTGAATAGTGACATTAAGTGTATCCATTTACTTCGAGACTGAATCACCCAACAAATATTTCTGTAATACTTACCTGGTGGTCCTTTAAGTGTGCACAGAAACCATTTGAGGGAGTCTGTTAAAAATGCAAATTATCATACCCAGAGAGTCTGATTTAGTAGGCAGAGTCACACCCAGTGTGATGGCTAAAATATGTCCACAAATTCTTTAATACTCCTTCCTTCACAAGGCAAAGCCTAATTCCCTGGAGTGCAGGCTGTACTTGGTGACTCCCTTCTGACTAATACAATGTGGCAGAAGTGACAGTTATGACTTGCAAGATTAGGTCATTTGTCTCTGTCTTCAATCATTCACCCTGGGAAAATCAGCTGTCATGTCAAGAGGTCACTTTGAAGAAGTCCATGTGGTGAGAAACTGAGGGATCCTGCCAAAAGCCATGTGAGTGCACTCTTTGAAAGTGAGTCCTCCAGTCATTTAGGAGATGCCAGTCCCAGCCAACACCTACCGCAATCTCATGAAAGTACCTGAGCAAGGACCACGCAGGAATTTGTGACCCACAGAAACTGTGAGATAGTAATTGTTTGCCGTTTTAAATAGCTAAGTTTTGAGGTAATCTGATACCAGCCAAGCATAACTAACATACTTAGAAATTAGCATTTTAAATCTTGATCTTGGTGATTTATGATTAAAAAAATAATTAAATACCCATAGGGACATAATCCAGGTATTTCCAATGTGGTGTGATCTTTGTTAAAAGAAAGAAAACAACTTAAAAAAAAAATTAAGACTCTGCTCATCTTATTTGAGCTCATTACACTTACATCATCTCATTTCCACGATACTCCTGTGCAACCACGATACCATTTAAGCTTTAGGGAGGCCACATGAGGTCCAGTGAACTGAATATCATAAGAGCAAATAGGCCACCACTTGCTATAAATATTTTAAGTCTCTGCCTAAAATCTACACTCAGTGGTATGATAATAATACATAACAAATATTTCCTGATTGGATGTTAAATGCAAAACACACAGCCACATGAAGTCTAAGGGCAAAGACGTCCTGGGACCAAATATAATGAGGGCTCTAATAAACAAGCACTTTTGCTGCAGTAAAAAGCTAATCCATGGCAATTCTTTACTTGGAATCATAAAGAGAAGCCCATGGATGAGTAAAAGGGAAGGGCTCTGAATGAATCTGCCTGGGCTTAAATCCCACATACTAAACTGTGGGATCCTAGGTGAACAAACCTCTGACTCTGTGCCTCGTTCTCCTCAACTAAAATGAAGATAACAGAACCTAGCTCACAACACCATGTCAGGAGTAATGGTCCAATACTTTTAAAACCTTAGAATAATACTGCATAGATGGAGGCAACAAATACAAGCTACTGCCATATTCCATTCCAACATCACCTTCTACTAAGTCTTTAGATAAATACTCTAAGAAAAAGCACAATTTTAAATTTTATCTTCATACTCTTATCTTTCTTCTGTGGTTGTAAAGCTAATGAAAAACACTGGTTAGAATCAGTCAGGAGAAAGAAAACTATCTTTGTCCCAGTTGCTGAAATACGATCATCCAATATTAACTTAGTGCTCACTGGGGATACCACATCTACATTTCCTAAGGGAAATACAAGTTGGTTCTGATTCCTATACTTGTCTCAAAAGGAAAGAATTCATTGCTACTGCAATTTTTAGGATGATTCCCTACCTGATTCACTAGGTTGCTTGGTTCCATCTTTACAAAGATTTGCAAAATTCACCCAGAAGAATTTGTACTGTTTCTTTTTCATATTCTTTTCCCCCATGTATTTTCTTGTCTGCATGTGGTTGGGTATTTTCTTACGGTTGCACTCTATTCTTCTTCCATCCTACCACAATCATTTGCCTCTCTCAAGATAGGAAGCAACTTTAAGTCCTTACTGGAAAGAAAGTCTGCTTTTTTGTAGTATTTGTCCCTTCCTTCTGACCATCCCCCATCACGGCAGTCTAAAGTAAACACAGCTCTCTCTGTCTAAAGTGAACGTAATTCTCACAAGGAAATTTCTGGGCAGGGGACAGAGATGAAGGATGATTTCAAAAATGACAATACTGTGCAAAGCACTTGCCACAAACATAAAGTTGGTGTGTTTTGAAAGTCTTGCTATGTAACCTCACAACATCCTTGTAGATTTATCTACCTGTAACCAAGGGTGCTACTTAAATCCACAGGGCACCGGGCTGAGGCTGTAAACACTGCCATATGAGTTGTATTCACAACCCCTCCTCACATCAGAATTCTGCATCTGACAATCAGTTGCATCAAGAAAGAATTTAAAAGAAGACATAATTGTCCTCCCTCATATGAAAATTAAAATATCAACTGCCACAAGCTCGAGAGACTACAAGAAAAGCAACTCCCACCTGTGTGTTGACTCTTAAACTTGAGTGTGCATCAGAAACTTGGAAGGGCTTATTCAGACACAGATTGCTGGCTTCCTCCCACCCCCACTCTCACTCCCAGAAAATCAACACGGGACCTTGCAAATCTGTGTTTCAGACAAGCTCCCAGGTGAAGCTGACGGAACCCAGAAATGCTACAACTCAAGACATGAGAAATGCGATGACAAAATGTCCACAGTTCTTAACAACAACCCAGGTCTGTCACCATCCATGTAACTGTGATCCCATGATCCTACATTTTGGCTCTCAACAAGGAATAAACCTAATAAATAGTTCAGGAGAATGATGATTTAAATACTCATTAAGGGCATTACAGTATTAATTATCATGGCAACTCTTCACTGACCTTAGAAAAGGACCAAAGTGACACTTCAAATCCACCCTAAACTTTGCATTTCAGAGCCACACCAGGAACCAAGTCAGGCAATTTTCAGACAGGCTGCAGAAGTCAAAAATGAGTTCTCAGTCAACATCAAAGGTATGGGAAGTTTCACAGGATGAGGCCTGAAAGCTCTAAATCCCCACAGAGGACATCTACAGCACGCTATGGCTTACGAAAATCCACCTAGGAGTAAACTATAGGGGGTGTGTGTGTGTCCCCCGTGCACGCATTATGCTTGTCACCTACATTCATCAGCAAAACTCCCATGCCTTTCCCAATTTCCCTGATTAATATGTCACTGGAAAACAAAATTTAAAGAGCTCTGAAAAAAAGGCAACAATCTCAAAGAGAAGAGTGTGTGCCACTGTGTTTGACCCTAGGAACACCTGTGAGATGTTGAGTTTAACTATCTTACAGCTGACACTGACTGTGCATGAGCAGACAAGGATTTATTTTTTGACTGCAAGCCTTCACGTTGTTATTTTCCATAACTATCAGTCGCTAGATAGATTTTTGTGTATGGGCAGAAAAAACAGAGATGGATTGGGACACAGAAGATTTTCAGAAACGCAGTCCAAAAAGTCATTATAAGGAAGCATATCCAGTGAGCGAAGACATACTGGCGGACATCAGAGGCTCCTGGATGACATCCTCAAAGTCACATGCACATTCTACTAGGGGACCAGGAACCACATGTAACAAGTGGCAGTATTTATTCAAGAGTTATCTCCAGTTGGTGCCATTCAGAGTGGACTGCCAGTAGAAAACAGTGCACAGTACATCAGCAGTTTCAAGCTCCGTATTCCAAGCAAAGCAGCTCTTAAGGAGAGCCGTGAAACGCAGCCATTTATAATTCTGCTGAGACACAGATCTGATTATTGCCCATGCGGGAGGAGCTAGAAACTGCCCAGACCAGCACCCACAGCTGAACCTGGCTTTGTCATTCTCTTTTACTAGAAATTATAGTAATTGTCTTAGAGTAAGCAACTATTTTTGAGGCAATAACCATCAAAAAAGAAAATGTGAATGAAATTTTAAGGAACAATTAATTTGTTGTGTCAGATGGAAGAATCTGTCTGCAATGCAGCAGACTCAGGTTCAATCCTTGGGTCAGGAAGATCCACTAGAGAAGGAAATGGTTACCCATTCCAGTATTGTCTAGGGAATTCCATGGACAGAGAAGCCTGGTGGGCTACAGTCCAGGGGATTACAAAGAATCAGACACGACTGAGAGACTAACACTTTAACTAATTTTTTTTTTTTTTTAATAGCAATTGTCTTGGAGTGAGCAACTAGTTTTGAGGAAATGACCACCAAGCAAGAAAGAAATTGTCAATAAAATTAAAATAACAATTAACTTACAACATGTATGTCATGAACAGTCAGCAGAGGATTCTCGAAGAACTGTCAATCTGCAGAAAACCACTGTTCTGTACAAAAACCCTTATACTGGAAGATTTATGGATAAAAATTCACAAAGGATTTGTCTCTTAATAACTATACTGTTCCCCTGGGCTCTCCAGCAGTGTACCCAGGCCAAGTCCTAAGTATTACTGAGCTCAAGACATAGACTATAAACCAGAAAAATAAAACACTGGAAAAATAAGATGCTGGTTCACTCGCCCAAAAGGGACAAGCACTATGACCAACAGCAACTAGAGATGTATTAATAGCGTACCCACTACGAACCAGCACTCCAAAGTTCAGAAAGAAAATGCAAGTTTCCCTCTAGTTGGACAGATAAGACAGCTGCACAAAATAAGCAATAATAAAAGATAAAATTTCATTAAGTAATGAAATGAGTTCACAGTCAGTGCTACAGGAGAACAGATAAGGAAGCCATCAAGGGGGACAGAAGTAGACAGAAAAGCCCTTCCATTATCAGCCAAAATAAGTTATCAGGTCCCCACGCATCGGACAGTGTGATAAGACTTGTGTAAACTAGTTAAACAAGAAATGTGCCCTGCCCTCAAGGAATACAAGATCTCAGAGAGGTGGTTCTGCCACAGACTAGAGCTCAAAGGGTAAGCACAGATAACAAAGCAGAATTCTGACCCACAAGAGGGAAAAGAAAGGCTTCTGTAGGGCCTTTCTAACAAACTTTTTAAGAACAAATAAATCCACTTATGCTCCAAGTACATTTTCAGGCTAAGGATTTAGCTAGGGCAGCTGTCCAGAGAGGAAACACTTACAGATTCTGATAAACAGTCCACTTTGATCCCAACATGCTGGTTCTGGTTCATAAACATGAGGAATGGTGAAAACATTCTATCTTACCCTGTGGTCTCCACACCATCCTGTCTCTCAGATACCTGCCCAGCTCACAGAAATGAAAGCGTTAGTCACTCAGTCGTGCTCAACTCTTTGCGACCCCATGGACTGTAGCCCGCCAGACTGCTCTGTCCATGGGATTTCCCAGGCAAGAATATTGGAGTGGGTAGCCCTTCCCTTCTCCAGAGGATCTTCCTGACCCAGGGATCAAACCTGGGTCTCCTGCTCTGCAGGCGGATTCTTTACTGTCTGAGCCACCAGGGAAGCCCACCTACATCACTACCTCGCCCCGTTTCAGATCATTATCCAAGGGCTGTCTTAGTGACTCTTTTCTTGGCCAGTGAATCTAAAATTGGATCCTCCACCACCACCACCTCCACCACCACCACACACTATAGTACTTCTTATGTCCTTTCCCCCTTTCCTTTTTCTCATGGAACTTACCAGCTGCTAATATTCTAGATATCTTATTTATTTTCTTTATTGACTGTCTCCACCACTAGAATGTATGTTCCTTTGGGTCAGATATTGTATATTTTGTTCACTGTTGGCTCCTAAGCATATAGAACAGTGTCTGCACATTCACAAAGACTAAACCTACAGCCTGGATGAGAAGGGAGCTTAGGGGAGAATGGATACATGTATATGTATGACTAAGTACCTTTGCTGTCCACCTAAAACTATCAAGATATTGTTAATCAGCTATTTGTTGTTTAGTTGCTAAGTCATATCCAACTCTTTTGTGACCCCATGGACTGCAGCCCACTAGGCTCCTCTGTCCAACCGATTTCCCAGGCAAGAATACTGGAGTAGGTTGCCATTTTCTTTTCCAAGGGATATTACTGACCCAGTGATCAAACCTGTGTCTCCTGCTTGGCAGGTGGATCCTTTACCACTGAGCCATATGGGGATACAAAATTAAAAGTTTTTTTAAAAAAGAATAAGCCTGCTAAGCAAATGAGTAAGTGCATGTTGGTATTGACACCTGAGATTTTTTTTTTATAGATTGTACATAGTAAACACCATATTGCAAAGTAATGTCTTTAATTTTTTTGTATTTTATACTATGTAAATTAAGTCCACCAAGGTATTTTTCTTTATTTGCGTGAAGTTTTGCCTAGTACCAGGCATCAAAAGACACATAAATGCTGTTGGTCATAAGTTCTATTTCCCTTCTGTTTACTTTCAATCATTCTTTCTCATAGAACCAAGCACTTAAAACCTAGCAGTGTAATTACTGCCACTGAAGCTGACACATATATCGTCACCAAGAACCCCATTAAATAACGTATACTGTTTTATTATGTACTTACTTTATTCAGTCAAGAAAGGTGATTGATAACCTACCATGTCCCATGCCTTATGCTTAGCAATGAGGAAACAAGGATGAGCAAGAAGACTAGAATCCTTGTCCTGGCAGAGCAGACTCTAGTCCGGGGAATAACTGTTAGTAAATAAGAATTGAAAACTATGATAAAAGCTGATTTAAAGGAAGTGAGGGGACCACGGAAGCACACAGCAGAGATACCTATCCTAGTTTAGGAAGACCAAAAAAAGTGTCAATTATAACTATTCATCTAAAAGATAAGTAGGAGTCAGCCAAGCAAAAAGATGAGGCGGGTGGAAGTACTGATCCTTCAGACAGAGGGAACAGAAACAAATGGGAAAAAACTTCCCTGGAGGTCCAGTGCTTAAGAATCTGCCTTGCAATGCAGGGGACATGGAGCAACTAAGCCCACATGCCACAACTGCTGAGCCTGCGTGCTTCAGAGCCCGTGTGCCACAACTGGAGAGGCGGTGCGCTGCAAGGAAATACCCCATGTGATGCATTCAAGGCCCCACATGCTGCAACTAAGGCTCGACAGAGCCAAATAAATAAATAAATACTTAAAAAGAAATGAGAAGGCTCCGAAACAAAACCAGAGCCCTTTCCAGGAAGAGAGCAGAGAAGTGCCAGGAGAGCTACGAGTCTGTTTACGGCTGAGGAAGTGGGCAGAGACTCCACCATGTGGGGCCTTCTGAATCACTGATACCTGAGTCAGTTCACCTTAGGAGGCTCTATGCCCTGAGGCCTGTGCTAGCTGCTATCAGGGGAGCAGAGCTGAATCACACTGCCAGAACTCCTGACCTCTGGCAACTTACTGTTAGAGAGACTAAAAAGACTGAACCGAGGCTGGTGGAGAAGTGAGCATTTTTTAAAATATCAAACCAGAATATGTGGGCAGAGGTAGCTTCACAACCTCACCCCAGCGGTGTGGCTGACCAAATCTGGCCAAGGAGAACTGGCCAAATCCCAGGGAGGGACGAGACTCCAAGAGGAGGGGCCACTTTGGAATTCTACACCAGGAATGTATCTGGTGAC